>NC_086158.1:73818922-74543115 GCF_035149785.1 Candoia aspera | reverse complement strand
TAGGCCGATGCAAAAAATGAAGACCGCCATGAGATTCGGGGTGGAATGTAAGGGTTAGGAGTGTTTTCCATGCTCGATTTGGGAGGGCAAAATTTTTGGCCCAGAAATCAAAAAATTCCTGACCCCGGGGTCAGGAAAACCTCACGGGGTGAGCCAGGCGGAATCAGGCCGAATGCCAAAATGAATGCCGCCATGAGATTCGGGGTGGAATGTAAGGGTTAGTAGTGCTTTTGCATGCTCGATTTGGGAGGGCACAATTTTTGGCCCAGAAATCAAAAAATTCCTGACCCCGGGGTCAGGAAAACCTCTCGGTGTGAGCCAGGCGGAATCAGGCCGAATGCAAAAATGAAGACCGCCATGAGATTCGGGGTGGAATGTAAGGGTTAGGAGTGTTTTCCATGCTCGATTTGTGAGGGCACAATTTTTGGCCCAGAAATCAAAAATATTCCTGACCCCGGGGTCAGGAAAACCTCACGGGGTGAGCAGGCGGAATCAGGCCGAATGCCCAAATGAATGCCGCCATGAGATTCGGGGTGGAATGTAAGGGTTAGTAGTGCTTTTGCATGCTCGATTTGGGAGGGCACAATTTTTGGCCAGAAATCAAAAAATTCCTGACCCCGGGGTCAGGAAAACCTCACGGGGTGAGCCAGGCGGAATCAGGCCGAATGCCAAAATGAATGCCGCCATGAGATTCGGGTGGAATGTAAGTGTTAGGAGTGCTTTTGCATGCTCGATTTGGAAGGGCACAATTTTTGGCCAGAAATCAAAAATTTCCTGACCCCGGGTCAGTAAAAGCTCTCGGGGTGAGCCAGGCGGAATCAGGCCGAATTCAAAAATGAAGACCGCCATGAGATTCGGGGTGGAATGTAAGGGTTAGGAGTGCTTTTGCATGCTCGATTTGGGGAGGGCACAATTTTTGGCCCAGAAATCAAAAAATTCCTGACCCCGGGGTCAGGAAAACCTCACGGGGTGAGCCAGGCGGAATCAGGCCGAATGCCAAAAATGAATGCCGCCATGAGATTCGGGGTGGAATGTAAGTGTTAGGAGTGCTTTTGCATGCTCGATTTGGAAGGGCACAATTTTTGGCCAGAAATCAAAAATTCTGACCCCGGGTCAGTAAAAGCTCTCGGGGTGAGCCAGGCGGAATCAGGCCGAATTCAAAATGAAGACCGCCATGAGATTCGGGGTGGAATGTAAGGGTTAGGAGTGCTTTTGCATGCTCGATTTGGGAGGGCACAATTTTTGCCCAGAAATCAAAAAATTCCTGACCCCGGGGTCAGGAAAACCTCTCGGGGTGAGCCAGGCGGAATCGGGCCGAATGCAAAATGAATGCCGCCATGAGATTCGGAGTGGAATGTAAGGGTAAGGAGTGCTTTTGCATGCTCGATTTGGGAGGGCAAAATTTTTGGCCCAGAAATCAAAAATTCCTGACCCCGGGGTCAGGAAAACCTCTCGGAGTGAGCCAGGCGTAATCAGGCCGAATGCAAAAATGAAGACCGCCATGAGTATCGGGTGGTATGTAAGGGTTAGGAGTGCTTTTGCATGCTCGATTTGGAGGGCACAATATTTGGCCCAGAAATCAAAAAATTCCTGACCCCGGGGTCAGGAAAACCTCACGGTTGAGCCAGGCGGAATCAGGCCGAATGCCAAAATGAATGCCGCATGAGATTCGGGCTGGAATGTAAGGTTTAGGAGTGCTTTTGCATGTTCGATTTCGGAGGGCACAATTTTTGGCCAGAAATCAAAAAATTCCTGACCCCGGGGTCAGGAAAACCTCAACGGGTGAGCAGGCGGAATCAGTCCGATGCAAAAATGAAGACCGCCATGAGATTCGGGGTGGAATGTAAGGGTAAGGAGTGCTTTTGCATGCTCGATTTGGAGGGCACAATTTTTGGCCCAGAAATCAAAAATCCTGACCCCGGGGTCAGGAAAACCTCTCAGAGTGAGCCAGGCGTAATCAGGCCGAATGCAAAAATGAAGACCGCCATGAGTATCGGGGTGGTATGTAAGGGTTAGGAGTGCTTTTGCATGCTCGATTTGGGAGGGCACAATATTTGGCCCAGAAATCAAAAAATTCCTGACCCCGGGGTCAGGAAACCTCACGGGTTGAGCCAGGCGGAATCAGGCCGAATGCCAAAATGAATGCCGCCATGAGATTCGGGCTGGAATGTAAGGTTTAGGAGTGCTTTTGCATGTTCGATTCGGAGGGCACAATTTTTGGCCCAGAAATCAAAAAATTCCTGACCCCGGGGTCAGGAAAACCTCTCGGAGTGAGCCAGGCGTAATCAGGCCGAATGCAAAAATGAAGACCGCCATGAGTATCGGGGTGGTATGTAAGGGTTAGGAGTGCTTTTGCATGCTCGATTTGGGAGGGCACAATATTTGGCCCAGAAATCAAAAAATTCCTGACCCCGGGTCAGGAAAACCTCACGGGTGAGCCAGGCGGAATCAGGCCGAATGCCAAAATTAATGCCGCCATGAGATTCGGGCTGGAATGTAAGGTTTAGGAGTGCTTTTGCTTGTTCGATTTGGGAGGGCACAATTTTTGGCCCAGAAATCAAAAAATTCCTGACCCCGGTGTCAGGAAAACCTCACGGGTTGAGCCAGGCGGAATCAGGCCAAATGCCAAAATGAACGCCGCCATGAGATTCGGGGTGGAATGTAAGGCTTAGGAGTGCTTTTGCATGCTCGATTTGGGAGGGCACAATTTTTGGCCCAGAAAACAAAAAATTCCTGACCCCGGGGTCAGGAAAGCCTCACGGGGTGAGCTAGGAGGAATCAGGCCGAATGCAAAAATGAAGACCCCCATGAGATTCGGGGTGGAATGTAAGGGTTAGGAGTGCTTTTGTATGCTCGATTGGGGATGGCACAATTTTTGGCCCAGAAATCAAAAAATTCCTGACCCCGGGGTCAGGAAAACCTCTCGGTGTGAGCCAGGCGGAATCAGGCCGAATGCAAAAATGAAGACCGCCATGAGATTCGGGGTGGAATGTAAGGGTTAGGAGTGTTTTCCATGCTCGATTTGGGAGGCAAAATTTTTGGCCCAGAAATCAAAAAATTCCTGACCCGGGGTCAGGAAAACCTCACGGGGTGAGCCAGGCGGAATCAGGCCGAATGCCAAAATGAATGCCGCCATGAGATTCGGGGTGGAATGTAAGGGTTAGTAGTGCTTTTGCATGCTCGATTTGGGAGGGCACAATTTTGGCCCAGAAATCAAAAATTCCTGACCCCGGGGTCAGGAAAACCTCTCGGTGTGAGCCAGGCGGAATCAGGCCGAATGCAAAAATGAAGACCGCCATGAGATTCGGGGTGGAATGTAAGGGTTAGGAGTGTTTTCCATGCTCGATTTGTGAGGGCACAATTTTTGGCCCAGAAATCAAAAAATTCCTGACCCCGGGGTCAGGAAAACCTCACGGGGTGAGCCAGGCGGAATCAGGCCGAATGCCAAAATGAATGCCGCCATGAGATTCGGGGTGGAATGTAAGGGTTAGTAGTGCTTTTGCATGCTCGATTTGGGAGGGCACAATTTTTGGCCCAGAAATCAAAAAATTCCTGACCCCGGGGTCAGGAAAACCTCACGGGGTGAGCCAGGCGGAATCAGGCCGAATGCCAAAATGAATGCCGCCATGAGATTCGGGGTGGAATGTAAGTGTTAGGAGTGCTTTTGCATGCTCGATTTGGAAGGGCACAATTTTTGGCCCAGAAATCAAAAAATTCCTGACCCCGGGGTCAGTAAAAGCTCTCGGGGTGAGCCAGGCGGAATCAGGCCGAATTCAAAAATGAAGACCGCCATGAGATTCGGGGTGGAATGTAAGGGTTAGGAGTGCTTTTGCATGCTCGATTTGGGAGGGCACAATTTTTGGCCCAGAAATCAAAAAATTCCTGACCCCGGGGTCAGGAAAACCTCTCGGGGTGAGCCAGGCGGAATCGGGCCGAATGCAAAAATGAATGCCGCCATGAGATTCGGAGTGGAATGTAAGGGTAAGGAGTGCTTTTGCATGCTCGATTTGGGAGGGCAAAATTTTTGGCCCAGAAATCAAAAAATTCCTGACCCCGGGGTCAGGAAAACCTCTCGGAGTGAGCCAGGCGTAATCAGGCCGAATGCAAAAATGAAGACCGCCATGAGTATCGGGGTGGTATGTAAGGGTTAGGAGTGCTTTTGCATGCTCGATTTGGGAGGGCACAATATTTGGCCCAGAAATCAAAAAATTCCTGACCCCGGGGTCAGGAAAACCTCACGGGTTGAGCCAGGCGGAATCAGGCCGAATGCCAAAATGAATGCCGCCATGAGATTCGGGCTGGAATGTAAGGTTTAGGAGTGCTTTTGCATGTTCGATTTCGGAGGGCACAATTTTTGGCCCAGAAATCAAAAAATTCCTGACCCCGGGGTCAGGAAAACCTCACGGGGTGAGCCAGGCGGAATCAGTCCGAATGCAAAAATGAAGACCGCCATGAGATTCGGGGTGGAATGTAAGGGTAAGGAGTGCTTTTGCATGCTCGATTTGGGAGGGCACAATTTTTGGCCCAGAAATCAAAAAATTCCTGACCCCGGGGTCAGGAAAACCTCTCAGAGTGAGCCAGGCGTAATCAGGCCGAATGCAAAAATGAAGACCGCCATGAGTATCGGGGTGGTATGTAAGGGTTAGGAGTGCTTTTGCATGCTCGATTTGGGAGGGCACAATATTTGGCCCAGAAATCAAAAAATTCCTGACCCCGGGGTCAGGAAAACCTCACGGGTTGAGCCAGGCGGAATCAGGCCGAATGCCAAAATGAATGCCGCCATGAGATTCGGGCTGGAATGTAAGGTTTAGGAGTGCTTTTGCATGTTCGATTTCGGAGGGCACAATTTTTGGCCCAGAAATCAAAAAATTCCTGACCCCGGGGTCAGGAAAACCTCACGGGGTGAGCCAGGCGGAATCAGTCCGAATGCAAAAATGAAGACCGCCATGAGATTCGGGGTGGAATGTAAGGGTTTGGAGTGCTTTTGCATGCTCGATTTGGGAGGGCACAATTTTTGGCCCAGAAATCAAAAAATTCCTGACCCCGGTGTCAGGAAAACCTCTCGGGGTGAGCCAGGCGGAATCAGGCCGAATGCCAAAATGAACGCCGCCATGAGATTCGGGGTGGAATGTACGGGTTAGTAGTGCTTTTGCATGCTCGATTTGGGAGGGCACAATTTTTGGCCCAGAAATCAAAAAATTCCTGACCCCGGGGTCAGGAAAACCTCTCGGGGTGAGCCAGGCGGAATCGGGCCGAATGCAAAAATGAATGCCGCCATGAGATTCGGGGTGGAATGTAAGGGTTAGGAGTGCTTTTGCATGCTCGATTTGGGAGGGCACAATTTTTGGCCCAGAAATCAAAAAATTCCTGACCCCGGGGTCAGTAAAAGCTCTCGGGGTGAGCCAGGCGGAATCAGGCCGAATTCAAAAATGAAGACCGCCATGAGATTCGGGGTGGAATGTAAGGGTTAGGAGTGCTTTTGCATGCTCGATTTGGGAGGGCACAATTTTTGGCCCAGAAATCAAAAAATTCCTGACCCCGGGGTCAGGAAAACCTCTCGGTGTGAGCCAGGCAGAATCAGGCCGAATGCAAAAATGAAGACCGCCATGAGATTCGGGGTGGAATGTAAGGGTTAGGAGTGTTTTCCATGCTCGATTTGGGAGGGCACAATTTTTGGCCCAGAAATCAAAAAATTCCTGACCCCGGGGTCAGGAAAACCTCACGGGGTGAGCCAGGCGGAATCAGGCCGAATGCCAAAATGAATGCCGCCATGAGATTCGGGGTGGAATGTAAGGGTTAGTAGTGCTTTTGCATGCTCGATTTGGGAGGGCACAATTTTTGGCCCAGAAATCAAAAAATTCCTGACCCCGGGGTCAGGAAAACCTCACGGGGTGAGCCAGGCGGAATCAGGCCGAATGCCAAAATGAATGCCGCCATGAGATTCGGGGTGGAATGTAAGTGTTAGGAGTGCTTTTGCATGCTCGATTTGGAAGGGCACAATTTTTGGCCCAGAAATCAAAAAATTCCTGACCCCGGGGTCAGTAAAAGCTCTCGGGGTGAGCCAGGGGGAATCAGGCCGAATTCAAAAATGAAGACCGCCATGAGATTCGGGGTGGAATGTAAGGGTTAGGAGTGCTTTTGCATGCTCGATTTGGGAGGGCACAATTTTTGGCCCAGAAATCAAAAAATTCCTGACCCCGGGGTCAGGAAAACCTCTCGGGGTGAGCCAGGCGGAATCGGGCCGAATGCAAAAATGAATGCCGCCATGAGATTCGGGGTGGAATGTAAGGGTAAGGAGTGCTTTTGCATGCTCGATTTGGGAGGGCACAATTTTTGGCCCAGAAATCAAAAAATTCCTGACCCCGGGGTCAGGAAAACCTCTCGGAGTGAGCCAGGCGTAATCAGGCCGAATGCAAAAATGAAGACCGCCATGAGTATCGGGGTGGTATGTAAGGGTTAGGAGTGCTTTTGCATGCTCGATTTGGGAGGGCACAATATTTGGCCCAGAAATCAAAAAATTCCTGACCCCGGGGTCAGGAAAACCTCACGGGGTGAGCCAGGCGGAATCAGGCCGAATGCCAAAATGAATGCCGCCATGAGATTCGGGGTGGAATGTAAGGGTTAGTAGTGCTTTTGCATGCTCGATTTGGGAGGGCACAATTTTTGGCCCAGAAATCAAAAAATTCCTGACCCCGGGGTCAGGAAAACCTCACGGGGTGAGCCAGGCGGAATCAGGCCGAATGCCAAAATGAATGCCGCCATGAGATTCGGGGTGGAATGTAAGTGTTAGGAGTGCTTTTGCATGCTCGATTTGGAAGGGCACAATTTTTGGCCCAGAAATCAAAAAATTCCTGACCCCGGGGTCAGTAAAAGCTCTCGGGGTGAGCCAGGCGGAATCAGGCCGAATTCAAAAATGAAGACCGCCATGAGATTCGGGGTGGAATGTAAGGGTTAGGAGTGCTTTTGCATGCTCGATTTGGGAGGGCACAATTTTTGGCCCAGAAATCAAAAAATTCCTGACCCCGGGGTCAGGAAAACCTCTCGGGGTGAGCCAGGCGGAATCGGGCCGAATGCAAAAATGAATGCCGCCATGAGATTCGGAGTGGAATGTAAGGGTAAGGAGTGCTTTTGCATGCTCGATTTGGGAGGGCAAAATTTTTGGCCCAGAAATCAAAAAATTCCTGACCCCGGGGTCAGGAAAACCTCTCGGAGTGAGCCAGGCGTAATCAGGCCGAATGCAAAAATGAAGACCGCCATGAGTATCGGGGTGGTATGTAAGGGTTAGGAGTGCTTTTGCATGCTCGATTTGGGAGGGCACAATATTTGGCCCAGAAATCAAAAAATTCCTGACCCCGGGGTCAGGAAAACCTCACGGGTTGAGCCAGGCGGAATCAGGCCGAATGCCAAAATGAATGCCGCCATGAGATTCGGGCTGGAATGTAAGGTTTAGGAGTGCTTTTGCATGTTCGATTTCGGAGGGCACAATTTTTGGCCCAGAAATCAAAAAATTCCTGACCCCGGGGTCAGGAAAACCTCACGGGGTGAGCCAGGCGGAATCAGTCCGAATGCAAAAATGAAGACCGCCATGAGATTCGGGGTGGAATGTAAGGGTAAGGAGTGCTTTTGCATGCTCGATTTGGGAGGGCACAATTTTTGGCCCAGAAATCAAAAAATTCCTGACCCCGGGGTCAGGAAAACCTCTCAGAGTGAGCCAGGCGTAATCAGGCCGAATGCAAAAATGAAGACCGCCATGAGTATCGGGGTGGTATGTAAGGGTTAGGAGTGCTTTTGCATGCTCGATTTGGGAGGGCACAATATTTGGCCCAGAAATCAAAAAATTCCTGACCCCGGGGTCAGGAAAACCTCACGGGTTGAGCCAGGCGGAATCAGGCCGAATGCCAAAATGAATGCCGCCATGAGATTCGGGCTGGAATGTAAGGTTTAGGAGTGCTTTTGCATGTTCGATTTCGGAGGGCACAATTTTTGGCCCAGAAATCAAAAAATTCCTGACCCCGGGGTCAGGAAAACCTCACGGGGTGAGCCAGGCGGAATCAGTCCGAATGCAAAAATGAAGACCGCCATGAGATTCGGGGTGGAATGTAAGGGTTTGGAGTGCTTTTGCATGCTCGATTTGGGAGGGCACAATTTTTGGCCCAGAAATCAAAAAATTCCTGACCCCGGTGTCAGGAAAACCTCTCGGGGTGAGCCAGGCGGAATCAGGCCGAATGCCAAAATGAACGCCGCCATGAGATTCGGGGTGGAATGTACGGGTTAGTAGTGCTTTTGCATGCTCGATTTGGGAGGGCACAATTTTTGGCCCAGAAATCAAAAAATTCCTGACCCCGGGGTCAGGAAAACCTCTCGGGGTGAGCCAGGCGGAATCGGGCCGAATGCAAAAATGAATGCCGCCATGAGATTCGGAGTGGAATGTAAGGGTAAGGAGTGCTTTTGCATGCTCGATTTGGGAGGGCAAAATTTTTGGCCCAGAAATCAAAAAATTCCTGACCCCGGGGTCAGGAAAACCTCTCGGAGTGAGCCAGGCGTAATCAGGCCGAATGCAAAAATGAAGACCGCCATGAGTATCGGGGTGGTATGTAAGGGTTAGGAGTGCTTTTGCATGCTCGATTTGGGAGGGCACAATATTTGGCCCAGAAATCAAAAAATTCCTGACCCCGGGGTCAGGAAAACCTCACGGGTTGAGCCAGGCGGAATCAGGCCGAATGCCAAAATGAATGCCGCCATGAGATTCGGGCTGGAATGTAAGGTTTAGGAGTGCTTTTGCATGTTCGATTTCGGAGGGCACAATTTTTGGCCCAGAAATCAAAAAATTCCTGACCCCGGGGTCAGGAAAACCTCACGGGGTGAGCCAGGCGGAATCAGTCCGAATGCAAAAATGAAGACCGCCATGAGATTCGGGGTGGAATGTAAGGGTAAGGAGTGCTTTTGCATGCTCGATTTGGGAGGGCACAATTTTTGGCCCAGAAATCAAAAAATTCCTGACCCCGGGGTCAGGAAAACCTCTCAGAGTGAGCCAGGCGTAATCAGGCCGAATGCAAAAATGAAGACCGCCATGAGTATCGGGGTGGTATGTAAGGGTTAGGAGTGCTTTTGCATGCTCGATTTGGGAGGGCACAATATTTGGCCCAGAAATCAAAAAATTCCTGACCCCGGGGTCAGGAAAACCTCACGGGTTGAGCCAGGCGGAATCAGGCCGAATGCCAAAATGAATGCCGCCATGAGATTCGGGCTGGAATGTAAGGTTTAGGAGTGCTTTTGCATGTTCGATTTCGGAGGGCACAATTTTTGGCCCAGAAATCAAAAAATTCCTGACCCCGGGGTCAGGAAAACCTCACGGGGTGAGCCAGGCGGAATCAGTCCGAATGCAAAAATGAAGACCGCCATGAGATTCGGGGTGGAATGTAAGGGTTTGGAGTGCTTTTGCATGCTCGATTTGGGAGGGCACAATTTTTGGCCCAGAAATCAAAAAATTCCTGACCCCGGTGTCAGGAAAACCTCTCGGGGTGAGCCAGGCGGAATCAGGCCGAATGCCAAAATGAACGCCGCCATGAGATTCGGGGTGGAATGTACGGGTTAGTAGTGCTTTTGCATGCTCGATTTGGGAGGGCACAATTTTTGGCCCAGAAATCAAAAAATTCCTGACCCCGGGGTCAGGAAAACCTCTCGGGGTGAGCCAGGCGGAATCGGGCCGAATGCAAAAATGAATGCCGCCATGAGATTCGGGGTGGAATGTAAGGGTTAGGAGTGCTTTTGCATGCTCGATTTGGGAGGGCACAATTTTTGGCCCAGAAATCAAAAAATTCCTGACCCCGGGGTCAGTAAAAGCTCTCGGGGTGAGCCAGGCGGAATCAGGCCGAATTCAAAAATGAAGACCGCCATGAGATTCGGGGTGGAATGTAAGGGTTAGGAGTGCTTTTGCATGCTCGATTTGGGAGGGCACAATTTTTGGCCCAGAAATCAAAAAATTCCTGACCCCGGGGTCAGGAAAACCTCTCGGTGTGAGCCAGGCAGAATCAGGCCGAATGCAAAAATGAAGACCGCCATGAGATTCGGGGTGGAATGTAAGGGTTAGGAGTGTTTTCCATGCTCGATTTGGGAGGGCACAATTTTTGGCCCAGAAATCAAAAAATTCCTGACCCCGGGGTCAGGAAAACCTCACGGGGTGAGCCAGGCGGAATCAGGCCGAATGCCAAAATGAATGCCGCCATGAGATTCGGGGTGGAATGTAAGGGTTAGTAGTGCTTTTGCATGCTCGATTTGGGAGGGCACAATTTTTGGCCCAGAAATCAAAAAATTCCTGACCCCGGGGTCAGGAAAACCTCACGGGGTGAGCCAGGCGGAATCAGGCCGAATGCCAAAATGAATGCCGCCATGAGATTCGGGGTGGAATGTAAGTGTTAGGAGTGCTTTTGCATGCTCGATTTGGAAGGGCACAATTTTTGGCCCAGAAATCAAAAAATTCCTGACCCCGGGGTCAGTAAAAGCTCTCGGGGTGAGCCAGGGGGAATCAGGCCGAATTCAAAAATGAAGACCGCCATGAGATTCGGGGTGGAATGTAAGGGTTAGGAGTGCTTTTGCATGCTCGATTTGGGAGGGCACAATTTTTGGCCCAGAAATCAAAAAATTCCTGACCCCGGGGTCAGGAAAACCTCTCGGGGTGAGCCAGGCGGAATCGGGCCGAATGCAAAAATGAATGCCGCCATGAGATTCGGGGTGGAATGTAAGGGTAAGGAGTGCTTTTGCATGCTCGATTTGGGAGGGCACAATTTTTGGCCCAGAAATCAAAAAATTCCTGACCCCGGGGTCAGGAAAACCTCTCGGAGTGAGCCAGGCGTAATCAGGCCGAATGCAAAAATGAAGACCGCCATGAGTATCGGGGTGGTATGTAAGGGTTAGGAGTGCTTTTGCATGCTCGATTTGGGAGGGCACAATATTTGGCCCAGAAATCAAAAAATTCCTGACCCCGGGGTCAGGAAAACCTCACGGGTTGAGCCAGGCGGAATCAGGCCGAATGCCAAAATGAATGCCGCCATGAGATTCGGGCTGGAATGTAAGGTTTAGGAGTGCTTTTGCATGTTCGATTTCGGAGGGCACAATTTTTGGCCCAGAAATCAAAAAATTCCTGACCCCGGGGTCAGGAAAACCTCACGGGGTGAGCCAGGCGGAATCAGTCCGAATGCAAAAATGAAGACCGCCATGAGATTCGGAGTGGAATGTAAGGGTAAGGAGTGCTTTTGCATGCTCGATTTGGGAGGGCACAATTTTTGGCCCAGAAATCAAAAAATTCCTGACCCCGGGGTCAGGAAAACCTCTCAGAGTGAGCCAGGCGTAATCAGGCCGAATGCAAAAATGACGACCGCCATGAGTATCGGGGTGGTATGTAAGGGTTAGGAGTGCTTTTGCATGCTCGATTTGGGAGGGCACAATATTTGGCCCAGAAATCAAAAAATTCCTGACCCTGGGGTCAGGAAAACCTCACGGGTTGAGCCAGGCGGAATCAGGCCGAATGCCAAAATGAATGCCGCCATGAGATTCGGGCTGGAATGTAAGGTTTAGGAGTGCTTTTGCATGTTCGATTTCGGAGGGCACAATTTTTGGCCCAGAAATCAAAAAATTCCTGACCCCGGGGTCAGGAAAACCTCACGGGGTGAGCCAGGCGGAATCAGTCCGAATGCAAAAATGAAGACCGCCATGAGATTCGGGGTGGAATGTAAGGGTTTGGAGTGCTTTTGCATGCTCGATTTGGGAGGGCACAATTTTTGGCCCAGAAATCAAAAAATTCCTGACCCCGGTGTCAGGAAAACCTCTCGGGGTGAGCCAGGCGGAATCAGGCCGAATGCCAAAATGAACGCCGCCATGAGATTCGGGGTGGAATGTACGGGTTAGTAGTGCTTTTGCATGCTCGATTTGGGAGGGCACAATTTTTGGCCCAGAAATCAAAAAATTCCTGACCCCGGGGTCAGGAAAACCTCTCGGGGTGAGCCAGGCGGAATCGGGCCGAATGCAAAAATGAATGCCGCCATGAGATTCGGGGTGGAATGTAAGGGTTAGGAGTGCTTTTGCATGCTCGATTTGGGAGGGCACAATTTTTGGCCCAGAAATCAAAAAATTCCTGACCCCGGGGTCAGTAAAAGCTCTCGGGGTGAGCCAGGCGGAATCAGGCCGAATTCAAAAATGAAGACCGCCATGAGATTCGGGGTGGAATGTAAGGGTTAGGAGTGCTTTTGCATGCTCGATTTGGGAGGGCACAATTTTTGGCCCAGAAATCAAAAAATTCCTGACCCCGGGGTCAGGAAAACCTCTCGGTGTGAGCCAGGCAGAATCAGGCCGAATGCAAAAATGAAGACCGCCATGAGATTCGGGGTGGAATGTAAGGGTTAGGAGTGTTTTCCATGCTCGATTTGGGAGGGCACAATTTTTGGCCCAGAAATCAAAAAATTCCTGACCCCGGGGTCAGGAAAACCTCACGGGGTGAGCCAGGCGGAATCAGGCCGAATGCCAAAATGAATGCCGCCATGAGATTCGGGGTGGAATGTAAGGGTTAGTAGTGCTTTTGCATGCTCGATTTGGGAGGGCACAATTTTTGGCCCAGAAATCAAAAAATTCCTGACCCCGGGGTCAGGAAAACCTCACGGGGTGAGCCAGGCGGAATCAGGCCGAATGCCAAAATGAATGCCGCCATGAGATTCGGGGTGGAATGTAAGTGTTAGGAGTGCTTTTGCATGCTCGATTTGGAAGGGCACAATTTTTGGCCCAGAAATCAAAAAATTCCTGACCCCGGGGTCAGTAAAAGCTCTCGGGGTGAGCCAGGGGGAATCAGGCCGAATTCAAAAATGAAGACCGCCATGAGATTCGGGGTGGAATGTAAGGGTTAGGAGTGCTTTTGCATGCTCGATTTGGGAGGGCACAATTTTTGGCCCAGAAATCAAAAAATTCCTGACCCCGGGGTCAGGAAAACCTCTCGGGGTGAGCCAGGCGGAATCGGGCCGAATGCAAAAATGAATGCCGCCATGAGATTCGGGGTGGAATGTAAGGGTAAGGAGTGCTTTTGCATGCTCGATTTGGGAGGGCACAATTTTTGGCCCAGAAATCAAAAAATTCCTGACCCCGGGGTCAGGAAAACCTCTCGGAGTGAGCCAGGCGTAATCAGGCCGAATGCAAAAATGAAGACCGCCATGAGTATCGGGGTGGTATGTAAGGGTTAGGAGTGCTTTTGCATGCTCGATTTGGGAGGGCACAATATTTGGCCCAGAAATCAAAAAATTCCTGACCCCGGGGTCAGGAAAACCTCACGGGTTGAGCCAGGCGGAATCAGGCCGAATGCCAAAATGAATGCCGCCATGAGATTCGGGCTGGAATGTAAGGTTTAGGAGTGCTTTTGCATGTTCGATTTCGGAGGGCACAATTTTTGGCCCAGAAATCAAAAAATTCCTGACCCCGGGGTCAGGAAAACCTCACGGGGTGAGCCAGGCGGAATCAGTCCGAATGCAAAAATGAAGACCGCCATGAGATTCGGAGTGGAATGTAAGGGTAAGGAGTGCTTTTGCATGCTCGATTTGGGAGGGCACAATTTTTGGCCCAGAAATCAAAAAATTCCTGACCCCGGGGTCAGGAAAACCTCTCAGAGTGAGCCAGGCGTAATCAGGCCGAATGCAAAAATGACGACCGCCATGAGTATCGGGGTGGTATGTAAGGGTTAGGAGTGCTTTTGCATGCTCGATTTGGGAGGGCACAATATTTGGCCCAGAAATCAAAAAATTCCTGACCCTGGGGTCAGGAAAACCTCACGGGTTGAGCCAGGCGGAATCAGGCCGAATGCCAAAATGAATGCCGCCATGAGATTCGGGCTGGAATGTAAGGTTTAGGAGTGCTTTTGCATGTTCGATTTCGGAGGGCACAATTTTTGGCCCAGAAATCAAAAAATTCCTGACCCCGGGGTCAGGAAAACCTCACGGGGTGAGCCAGGCGGAATCAGTCCGAATGCAAAAATGAAGACCGCCATGAGATTCGGGGTGGAATGTAAGGTTTTGGAGTGCTTTTGCATGCTCGATTTGGGAGGGCACAATTTTTGGCCCAGAAATCAAAAAATTCCTGACCCCGGTGTCAGGAAAACCTCTCGGGGTGAGCCAGGCGGAATCAGGCCGAATGCCAAAATGAACGCCGCCATGAGATTCGGGGTGGAATGTACGGGTTAGTAGTGCTTTTGCATGCTCGATTTGGGAGGGCACAATTTTTGGCCCAGAAATCAAAAAATTCCTGACCCCGGGGTCAGGAAAACCTCTCGGGGTGAGCCAGGCGGAATCGGGCCGAATGCAAAAATGAATGCCGCCATGAGATTCGGGGTGGAATGTAAGGGTTAGGAGTGCTTTTGCATGCTCGATTTGGGAGGGCACAATTTTTGGCCCAGAAATCAAAAAATTCCTGACCCCGGGGTCAGTAAAAGCTCTCGGGGTGAGCCAGGCGGAATCAGGCCGAATTCAAAAATGAAGACCGCCATGAGATTCGGGGTGGAATGTAAGGGTTAGGAGTGCTTTTGCATGCTCGATTTGGGAGGGCACAATTTTTGGCCCAGAAATCAAAAATTCCTGACCCCGGGGTCAGGAAAACCTCTCGGAGTGAGCCAGGCGTAATCAGGCCGAATGCAAAAATGAAGACCGCCATGAGTATCGGGGTGGTATGTAAGGGTTAGGAGTGCTTTTGCATGCTCGATTTGGGAGGGCACTATATTTGGCCCAGAAATCAAAAAATTCCTGACCCCGGGGTCAGGAAAACCTCACGGGTTGAGCCAGGCGGAATCAGGCCGAATGCCAAAATTAATGCCGCCATGAGATTCGGGCTGGAATGTAAGGTTTAGGAGTGCTTTTGCTTGTTCGATTTGGGAGGGCACAATTTTTGGCCCAGAAATCAAAAAATTCCTGTCCCCGGGGTCAGGAAAACCTCACGGGGTGAGCCAGGCGGAATCAGTCCGAATGCAAAAATGTAGACCGCCATGAGATTCGGGGTGGAATGTAAGGGTTTGGAGTGCTTTTGCATGCTCGATTTGGGAGGGCACAATTTTTGGCCCAGAAATCAAAAAATTCCTGACCTCGGGGTCAGGAAAACCTCTCGGGGTGAGCCAGGCGGAATCAGGCCGAATGCCAAAATGAACGCCGCCATGAGATTCGGGGTGGAATGTACGGGTTAGTAGTGCTTTTGCATGCTCGATTTGGGAGGGCACAATTTTTGGCCCAGAAATCAAAAAATTCCTGACCCCGGGGTCAGGAAAACCTCACGGGGTGAGCCAGGCGGAATCGGGCCGAATGCAAAAATGAATGCCGCCATGAGATTCGGGGTGGAATGTAAGGGTTAGGAGTGCTTTTGCATGCTCGATTTGGGAGGGCACAATTTTTGGCCCAGAAATCAAAAAATTCCTGACCCCGGTGTCAGGAAAACCTCACGGGTTGAGCCAGGCGGAATCAGGCCAAATGCCAAAATGAACGCCGCCATGAGATTCGGGGTGGAATGTAAGGCTTAGGAGTGCTTTTGCATGCTCGATTTGGGAGGGCACAATATTTGGCCCAGAAATCAAAAAATTCCTGACCCCGGGGTCAGGAAAACCTCACGGGTTGAGCCAGGCGGAATCAGGCCGAATGCCAAAATGAATGCCGCCATGAGATTCGGGCTGGAATGTAAGGTTTAGGAGTGCTTTTGCATGTTCGATTTCGGAGGGCACAATTTTTGGCCCAGAAATCAAAAAATTCCTGACCCCGGGGTCAGGAAAACCTCACGGGGTGAGCCAGGCGGAATCAGTCCGAATGCAAAAATGAAGACCGCCATGAGATTCGGGGTGGAATGTAAGGGTAAGGAGTGCTTTTGCATGCTCGATTTGGGAGGGCACAATTTTTGGCCCAGAAATCAAAAAATTCCTGACCCCGGGGTCAGTAAAAGCTCTCGGGGTGAGCCAGGCGGAATCAGGCCGAATTCAAAAATGAAGACCGCCATGAGATTCGGGGTGGAATGTAAGGGTTAGGAGTGCTTTTGCATGCTCGATTTGGGAGGGCACAATTTTTGGCCCAGAAATCAAAAAATTCCTGACCCCGGGGTCAGGAAAACCTCTCGGAGTGAGCCAGGCGTAATCAGGCCGAATGCAAAAATGAAGACCGCCATGAGTATCGGGGTGGTATGTAAGGGTTAGGAGTGCTTTTGCATGCTCGATTTGGGAGGGCACTATATTTGGCCCAGAAATCAAAAAATTCCTGACCCCGGGGTCAGGAAAACCTCACGGGTTGAGCCAGGCGGAATCAGGCCGAATGCCAAAATTAATGCCGCCATGAGATTCGGGCTGGAATGTAAGGTTTAGGAGTGCTTTTGCTTGTTCGATTTGGGAGGGCACAATTTTTGGCCCAGAAATCAAAAAATTCCTGTCCCCGGGGTCAGGAAAACCTCACGGGGTGAGCCAGGCGGAATCAGTCCGAATGCAAAAATGAAGACCGCCATGAGATTCGGGGTGGAATGTAAGGGTTTGGAGTGCTTTTGCATGCTCGATTTGGGAGGGCACAATTTTTGGCCCAGAAATCAAAAAATTCCTGACCCCGGGGTCAGGAAAACCTCTCGGGGTGAGCCAGGCGGAATCAGGCCGAATGCCAAAATGAACGCCGCCATGAGATTCGGGGTGGAATGTACGGGTTAGTAGTGCTTTTGCATGCTCGATTTTGGAGGGCACAATTTTTGGCCCAGAAATCAAAAAATTCCTGACCCCGGGGTCAGGAAAACCTCACGGGGTGAGCCAGGCGGAATCGGGCCGAATGCAAAAATGAATGCCGCCATGAGATTCGGGGTGGAATGTAAGGGTTAGGAGTGCTTTTGCATGCTCGATTTGGGAGGGCACAATTTTTGGCCCAGAAATCAAAAAATTCCTGACCCCGGTGTCAGGAAAACCTCACGGGTTGAGCCAGGCGGAATCAGGCCAAATGCCAAAATGAACGCCGCCATGAGATTCGGGGTGGAATGTAAGGCTTAGGAGTGCTTTTGCATGCTCGATTTGGGAGGGCACAATATTTGGCCCAGAAATCAAAAAATTCCTGACCCCGGGGTCAGGAAAACCTCACGGGTTGAGCCAGGCGGAATCAGGCCGAATGCCAAAATGAATGCCGCCATGAGATTCGGGCTGGAATGTAAGGTTTAGGAGTGCTTTTGCATGTTCGATTTCGGAGGGCACAATTTTTGGCCCAGAAATCAAAAAATTCCTGACCCCGGGGTCAGGAAAACCTCACGGGGTGAGCCAGGCGGAATCAGTCCGAATGCAAAAATGAAGACCGCCATGAGATTCGGGGTGGAATGTAAGGGTAAGGAGTGCTTTTGCATGCTCGATTTGGGAGGGCACAATTTTTGGCCCAGAAATCAAAAAATTCCTGACCCCGGGGTCAGGAAAACCTCTCGGGGTGAGCCAGGCGGAATCAGGCCGAATGCCAAAATGAACGCCGCCATGAGATTCGGGGTGGAATGTACGGGTTAGTAGTGCTTTTGCATGCTCGATTTGGGAGGGCACAATTTTTGGCCCAGAAATCAAAAAATTCCTGACCCCGGGGTCAGGAAAACCTCACGGGGTGAGCCAGGCGGAATCGGGCCGAATGCAAAAATGAATGCCGCCATGAGATTCGGGGTGGAATGTAAGGGTTAGGAGTGCTTTTGCATGCTCGATTTGGGAGGGCACAATTTTTGGCCCAGAAATCAAAAAATTCCTGACCCCGGTGTCAGGAAAACCTCACGGGTTGAGCCAGGCGGAATCAGGCCAAATGCCAAAATGAACGCCGCCATGAGATTCGGGGTGGAATGTAAGGCTTAGGAGTGCTTTTGCATGCTCGATTTGGGAGGGCACAATATTTGGCCCAGAAATCAAAAAATTCCTGACCCCGGGGTCAGGAAAACCTCACGGGTTGAGCCAGGCGGAATCAGGCCGAATGCCAAAATGAATGCCGCCATGAGATTCGGGCTGGAATGTAAGGTTTAGGAGTGCTTTTGCATGTTCGATTTCGGAGGGCACAAATTTTGGCCCAGAAATCAAAAAATTCCTGACCCCGGGGTCAGGAAAACCTCACGGGGTGAGCCAGGCGGAATCAGTCCGAATGCAAAAATGAAGACCGCCATGAGATTCGGGGTGGAATGTAAGGGTAAGGAGTGCTTTTGCATGCTCGATTTGGGAGGGCACAATTTTTGGCCCAGAAATCAAAAAATTCCTGACCCCGGGGTCAGGAAAACCTCTCGGAGTGAGCCAGGCGTAATCAGGCCGAATGCAAAAATGAAGACCGCCATGAGTATCGGGGTGGTATGTAAGGGTTAGGAGTGCTTTTGCATGCTCGATTTGGGAGGGCACAATATTTGGCCCAGAAATCAAAAAATTCCTGACCCCGGGGTCAGGAAAACCTCACGGGTTGAGCCAGGCGGAATCAGGCCGAATGCCAAAATGAATGCCGCCATGAGATTCGGGCTGGAATGTAAGGTTTAGGAGTGCTTTTGCATGTTCGATTTCGGAGGGCACAATTTTTGGCCCAGAAATCAAAAAATTCCTGACCCCGGGGTCAGGAAAACCTCACGGGGTGAGCCAGGCGGAATCAGTCCGAATGCAAAAATGAAGACCGCCATGAGATTCGGGGTGGAATGTAAGGGTTTGGAGTGCTTTTGCATGCTCGATTTGGGAGGGCACAATTTTTGGCCCAGAAATCAAAAAATTCCTGACCCCGGTGTCAGGAAAACCTCTCGGGGTGAGCCAGGCGGAATCAGGCCGAATGCCAAAATGAACGCCGCCATGAGATTCGGGCTGGAATGTAAGGTTTAGGAGTGCTTTTGCATGTTCGATTTCGGAGGGCACAATTTTTGGCCCAGAAATCAAAAAATTCCTGACCCCGGGGTCAGGAAAACCTCACGGGGTGAGCCAGGCGGAATCAGTCCGAATGCAAAAATGAAGACCGCCATGAGATTCGGGGTGGAATGTAAGGGTAAGGAGTGCTTTTGCATGCTCGATTTGGGAGGGCACAATTTTTGGCCCAGAAATCAAAAAATTCCTGACCCCGGGGTCAGGAAAACCTCTCGGAGTGAGCCAGGCGTAATCAGGCCGAATGCAAAAATGAAGACCGCCATGAGTATCGGGGTGGTATGTAAGGGTTAGGAGTGCTTTTGCATGCTCGATTTGGGAGGGCACAATATTTGGCCCAGAAATCAAAAAATTCCTGACCCCGGGGTCAGGAAAACCTCACGGGTTGAGCCAGGCGGAATCAGGCCGAATGCCAAAATGAATGCCGCCATGAGATTCGGGCTGGAATGTAAGGTTTAGGAGTGCTTTTGCATGTTCGATTTCGGAGGGCACAATTTTTGGCCCAGAAATCAAAAAATTCCTGACCCCGGGGTCAGGAAAACCTCACGGGGTGAGCCAGGCGGAATCAGTCCGAATGCAAAAATGAAGACCGCCATGAGATTCGGGGTGGAATGTAAGGGTTTGGAGTGCTTTTGCATGCTCGATTTGGGAGGGCACAATTTTTGGCCCAGAAATCAAAAAATTCCTGACCCCGGTGTCAGGAAAACCTCTCGGGGTGAGCCAGGCGGAATCAGGCCGAATGCCAAAATGAACGCCGCCATGAGATTCGGGGTGGAATGTACGGGTTAGTAGTGCTTTTGCATGCTCGATTTGGGAGGGCACAATTTTTGGCCCAGAAATCAAAAAATTCCTGACCCCGGGGTCAGGAAAACCTCACGGGGTGAGCCAGGCGGAATCGGGCCGAATGCAAAAATGAATGCCGCCATGAGATTCGGGGTGGAATGTAAGGGTTAGGAGTGCTTTTGCATGCTCGATTTGGGAGGGCACAATTTTTGGCCCAGAAATCAAAAAATTCCTGACCCCGGTGTCAGGAAAACCTCACGGGTTGAGCCAGGCGGAATCAGGCCGAATGCCAAAATGAACGCCGCCATGAGATTCGGGGCGGAATGTAAGGGTTAGGAGTGCTTTTGCATGCTCGATTGGGGATGGCACAATTTTTGGCCCAGAAATCAAAAAATTCCTGACCCCGGGGTCAGGAAAACCTCTCGGTGTGAGCCAGGCGGAATCAGGCCGAATGCAAAAATGAAGACCGCCATGAGATTCGGGGTGGAATGTAAGGGTTAGGAGTGTTTTCCATGCTCGATTTGGGAGGGCAAAATTTTTGGCCCAGAAATCAAAAAATTCCTGACCCCGGGGTCAGGAAAACCTCACGGGGTGAGCCAGGCGGAATCAGGCCGAATGCCAAAATGAATGCCGCCATGAGATTCGGGGTGTAATGTAAGGGTTAGTAGTGCTTTTGCATGCTCGATTTGGGAGGGCACAATTTTTGGCCCAGAAATCAAAAAATTCCTGACCCCGGGGTCAGGAAAACCTCTCGGTGTGAGCCAGGCGGAATCAGGCCGAATGCAAAAATGAAGACCGCCATGAGATTCGGGGTGGAATGTAAGGGTTAGGAGTGTTTTCCATGCTCGATTTGGGAGGGCAAAATTTTTGGCCCAGAAATCAAAAAATTCCTGACCCCGGGGTCAGGAAAACCTCACGGGGTGAGCCAGGCGGAATCAGGCCGAATGCCAAAATGAATGCCGCCATGAGATTCGGGGTGGAATGTAAGGGTTAGTAGTGCTTTTGCATGCTCGATTTGGGAGGGCACAATTTTTGGCCCAGAAATCAAAAAATTCCTGACCCCGGGGTCAGGAAAACCTCTCGGTGTGAGCCAGGCGGAATCAGGCCGAATGCAAAAATGAAGACCGCCATGAGATTCGGGGTGGAATGTAAGGGTTAGGAGTGTTTTCCATGCTCGATTTGGGAGGGCACAATTTTTGGCCCAGAAATCAAAAAATTCCTGACCCCGGGGTCAGGAAAACCTCACGGGGTGAGCCAGACGGAATCAGGCCGAATGCCAAAATGAATGCCGCCATGAGATTCGGGGTGGAATGTAAGGGTTAGTAGTGCTTTTGCATGCTCGATTTGGGAGGGCACAATTTTTGGCCCAGAAATCAAAAAATTCCTGACCCCGGGGTCAGGAAAACCTCACGGGGTGAGCCAGGCGGAATCAGGCCGAATGCCAAAATGAATGCCGCCATGAGATTCGGGGTGGAATGTAAGGGTTAGTAGTGCTTTTGCATGCTCGATTTGGGAGGGCACAATTTTTGGCCCAGAAATCAAAAAATTCCTGACCCCGGGGTCAGGAAAACCTCACGGGGTCAGCTAGGCGGAATCAGGCCATATGCAAAAATGAACGCCGCCATGAGATTCGGGGTGGAATGTAAGGGTTAGGAGTGCTTTTGCATGCTCGATTTCGGAGGGCACAATTTTTGGCCCAGAAATCAAAAAATTCCTGACCCCGCGGTCAGGAAAACCTCACGGGTTGAGCCAGGCGGAATCAGGCCGAATGCCAAAATGAACGCCGCCATTAGATTCGGGGTGGAATGTAAGGGTTAGGAGTGCTTTTGCATGCTCGATTTGGGAGGGCACAATTTTTGGCCCAGAAAACAAAAAATTCCTGACCCCGGGGTCAGTAAAAGCTCTCGGGGTGAGCCAGGCGGAATCAGGCCGAATTCAAAAATGAAGACCGCCATGAGATTCGGGGTGGAATGTAAGGGTTAGGAGTGCTTTTGCATGCTCCATTTGGGAGGGCACAATATTTGGCCCAGAAATCAAAAAATTCCTGATTTTTTGGGTCAGGAAAACCTCACGGGTTGAGCCAGGCGGAATCAGGCCGAATGCCAAAATTAATGCCGCCATGAGATTCGGGCTGGAATGTAAGGTTTAGGAGTGCTTTTGCTTGTTCGATTTGGGAGGGCACAATTTTTGGCCCAGAAATCAAAAAATTCCTGACCCCGGTGTCAGGAAAACCTCACGGGTTGAGCCAGGCGGAATCAGGCCAAATGCCAAAATGAACGCCGCCATGAGATTCGGGGTGGAATGTAAGGCTTAGGAGTGCTTTTGCATGCTCGATTTGGGAGGGCACAATTTTTGGCCCAGAAAACAAAAAATTCATGACCCCGGGGTCAGGAAAGCCTCACGGGGTGAGCTAGGAGGAATCAGGCCGAATGCAAAAATGAAGACCGCCATGAGATTCGGGGTGGAATGTAAGGGTTAGGAGTGCTTTTGTATGCTCGATTGGGGATGGCACAATTTTTGGCCCAGAAATCAAAAAATTCCTGACCCCGGGGTCAGGAAAACCTCTCGGTGTGAGCCAGGCGGAATCAGGCCGAATGCAAAAATGAAGACCGCCATGAGATTCGGGGTGGAATGTAAGGGTTAGGAGTGTTTTCCATGCTCGATTTGGGAGGGCAAAATTTTTGGCCCAGAAATCAAAAAATTCCTGACCCCGGGGTCAGGAAAACCTCACGGGGTGAGCCAGGCGGAATCAGGCCGAATGCCAAAATGAATGCCGCCATGAGATTCGGGGTGGAATGTAAGGGTTAGTAGTGCTTTTGCATGCTCGATTTGGGAGGGCACAATTTTTGGCCCAGAAATCAAAAAATTCCTGACCCCGGGGTCAGGAAAACCTCTCGGTGTGAGCCAGGCGGAATCAGGCCGAATGCAAAAATGAAGACCGCCATGAGATTCGGGGTGGAATGTAAGGGTTAGGAGTGTTTTCCATGCTCGATTTGGGAGGGCACAATTTTTGGCCCAGAAATCAAAAAATTCCTGACCCCGGGGTCAGGAAAACCTCACGGGGTGAGCCATGCGGAATCAGGCCGAATGCCAAAATGAATGCCGCCATGAGATTCGGGGTGGAATGTAAGGGTTAGTAGTGCTTTTGCATGCTCAATTTGGGAGGGCACAATTTTTGGCCCAGAAATCAAAAAATTCCTGACCCCGGGGTCAGGAAAACCTCACGGGGTGAGCCAGGCGGAATCAGGCCGAATGCCAAAATGAATGCCGCCATGAGATTCGGGGTGGAATGTAAGGGTTAGTAGTGCTTTTGCATGCTCGATTTGGGAGGGCACAATTTTTGGCCCAGAAATCAAAAAATTCCTGACCCCGGGGTCAGGAAAACCTCACGGGGTCAGCTAGGCGGAATCAGGCCATATGCAAAAATGAACGCCGCCATGAGATTCGGGGTGGAATGTAAGGGTTAGTAGTGCTTTTGCATGCTCGATTTGGGAGGGCACAATTTTTGGCCCAGAAATCAAAAAATTCCTGACCCCGGGGTCAGGAAAACCTTTCGGGGTGAGCCAGGCGGAATCAGGCCGAATGCAAAAATGAAGACCGCCATGAGATTCGGGGTGGAATGTAAGGGTTAGGAGTGCTTTTGCATGCTCGATTTGGGAGGGCACAATTTTTGGCCCAGAAATCAAAAAATTCCTGACCCCGCGGTCAGGAAAACCTCACGGGTTGAGCCAGGCGGAATCAGGCCGAATGCCAAAATGAACGCCGCCATGAGATTCGGGGTGGAATGTAAGGGTTAGGAGTGCTTTTGCATGCTCGATTTGGGAGGGCACAATTTTTGGCCCAGAAAACAAAAAATTCCTGACCCCGGGGTCAGTAAAAGCTCTCGGGGTGAGCCAGGCGGAATCAGGCCGAATTCAAAAATGAAGACCGCCATGAGATTCGGGGTGGAATGTAAGGGTTAGGAGTGCTTTTGCATGCTCCATTTGGGAGGGCACAATTTTTGGCCCAGAAATCAAAAAATTCCTGACCCCGGGGTCAGGAAAACCTCACGGGGTGAGCCAGGCGGAATCGGGCCGAATGCAAAAATGAATGCCGCCATGAGATTCGGAGTGGAATGTAAGGGTAAGGAGTGCTTTTGCATGCTCGATTTGGGAGGGCCCAATTTTTGGCCCAGAAATCAAAAAATTCCTGACCCCGGGGTCAGGAAAACCTCTCGGAGTGAGCCAGGCGTAATCAGGCCGAATGCAAAAATGAAGACCGCCATGAGTATCGGGGTGGTATGTAAGGGTTAGGAGTGCTTTTGCATGCTCGATTTGGGAGGGCACAATATTTGGCCCAGAAATCAAAAAATTCCTGACCCCGGGGTCAGGAAAACCTCACGGGTTGAGCCAGGCGGAATCAGGCCGAATGCCAAAATTAATGCCGCCATGAGATTCGGGCTGGAATGTAAGGTTTAGGAGTGCTTTTGCTTGTTCGATTTGGGAGGGCACAATTTTTGGCCCAGAAATCAAAAAATTCCTGACCCCGGTGTCAGGAAAACCTCACGGGTTGAGCCAGGCGGAATCAGGCCAAATGCCAAAATGAACGCCGCCATGAGATTCGGGGTGGAATGTAAGGCTTAGGAGTGCTTTTGCATGCTCGATTTGGGAGGGCACAATTTTTGGCCCAGAAAACAAAAAATTCATGACCCCGGGGTCAGGAAAGCCTCACGGGGTGAGCTAGGAGGAATCAGGCCGAATGCAAAAATGAAGACCGCCATGAGATTCGGGGTGGAATGTAAGGGTTAGGAGTGCTTTTGTATGCTCGATTGGGGATGGCACAATTTTTGGCCCAGAAATCAAAAAATTCCTGACCCCGGGGTCAGGAAAACCTCTCGGTGTGAGCCAGGCGGAATCAGGCCGAATGCAAAAATGAAGACCGCCATGAGATTCGGGGTGGAATGTAAGGGTTAGGAGTGTTTTCCATGCTCGATTTGGGAGGGCACAATTTTTGGCCCAGAAAACAAAAAATTCATGACCCCGGGGTCAGGAAAGCCTCACGGGGTGAGCTAGGAGGAATCAGGCCGAATGCAAAAATGAAGACCGCCATGAGATTCGGGGTGGAATGTAAGGGTTAGGAGTGCTTTTGTATGCTCGATTGGGGATGGCACAATTTTTGGCCCAGAAATCAAAAAATTCCTGACCCCGGGGTCAGGAAAACCTCACGGGGTGAGCCAGGCGGAATCAGGCCGAATGCAAAAATGAAGACCGCCATGAGATTCGGGGTGGAATGTAAGGGTTAGGAGTGTTTTCCATGCTCGATTTGGGAGGGCAAAATTTTTGGCCCAGAAATCAAAAAATTCCTGACCCCGGGGTCAGGAAAACCTCACGGGGTGAGCCAGGCGGAATCAGGCCGAATGCCAAAATGAATGCCGCCATGAGATTCGGGGTGGAATGTAAGGGTTAGTAGTGCTTTTGCATGCTCGATTTGGGAGGGCACAATTTTTGGCCCAGAAATCAAAAAATTCCTGACCCCGGTGTCAGGAAAACCTCTCGGTGTGAGCCAGGCGGAATCAGGCCGAATGCAAAAATGAAGACCGCCATGAGATTCGGGGTGGAATGTAAGGGTTAGGAGTGTTTTCCAT
This sequence comes from Candoia aspera, assembly GCF_035149785.1. Classification (NCBI taxonomy): domain Eukaryota; kingdom Metazoa; phylum Chordata; class Lepidosauria; order Squamata; family Candoiidae; genus Candoia; species Candoia aspera. The sequence goes on along the minus strand of NC_086158.1, from coordinate 74,517,841 downwards.
GCTCGATTTGGGAGGGCACAATTTTTGGCCCAGAAATCAAAAAATTCCTGACCCCGGGGTCAGGAAAACCTCACGGGGTGAGCCAGGCGGAATCAGGCCGAATGCCAAAATGAATGCCGCCATGAGATTCGGGGTGGAATGTAAGGGTTAGTAGTGCTTTTGCATGCTCGATTTGGGAGGGCACAATTTTTGGCCCAGAAATCAAAAAATTCCTGACCCCGGGGTCAGGAAAACCTCACGGGGTGAGCCAGGCGGAATCAGGCCGAATGCCAAAATGAATGCCGCCATGAGATTCGGGGTGGAATGTAAGGGTTAGTAGTGCTTTTGCATGCTCGATTTGGGAGGGCACAATTTTTGGCCCAGAAATCAAAAAATTCCTGACCCCGGGGTCAGGAAAACCTCACGGGGTCAGCTAGGCGGAATCAGGCCATATGCAAAAATGAACGCCGCCATGAGATTCGGGGTGGAATGTAAGGGTTAGGAGTGCATTTGCATGCTCGATTTCGGAGGGCACAATTTTTGGCCCAGAAATCAAAAAATTCCTGACCCCGGGGTCAGGAAAACCTTTCGGGGTGAGCCAGGCGGAATCAGGCCGAATGCAAAAATGAAGACCGCCATGAGATTCGGGGTGGAATGTAAGGGTTAGGAGTGCTTTTGCATGCTCGATTTGGGAGGGCACAATTTTTGGCCCAGAAATCAAAAAATTCCTGACCCCGCGGTCAGGAAAACCTCACGGGGTGAGCCAGGCGTAATCAGGCCGAATGCAAAAATGAAGACCGCCATGAGTATCGGGGTGGAATGTAAGGGTTAGGAGTGCTTTTGCATGCTCGATTTGGGAGGGCACAATATTTGGCCCAGAAATCAAAAAATTCCTGACCCCGGGGTCAGGAAAACCTCACGGGTTGAGCCAGGCGGAATCAGGCCGAATGCCAAAATGAATGCCGCCATGAGATTCGGGCTGGAATGTAAGCGTTAGGAGTGCTTTTGCATGCTCGATTTGGGAGGGCACAATTTTTGGCCCAAAAATCAAAAAATTCCTCACCCCGGGGTCAGGAAAACCTCACGGGGTGAGCCAGGCGGAATCAGGCCGAATGCAAGAATGAACGCCGCCATGAGATTCGGCGTGGAATGTAAGGGTTAGGAGTGCTTTTGCATGCTCGATTTGGGAGGGCACAATTTTTGGCCCAGAAATCAAAAAATTCTTGACCACGGAATCAGATCGACCTCTGGGGATCGGACAGACTGCATCAGGTTGTATGGGAAAACGAAGCCCGCCATGAGATTCTGGGCTGAATTTAAGGTTTAGAGGCACATTTGAATGCTTGAGTTGGGATGGCACGATTTTTGGCCCAGAAATAAAAATTTTCTGACCGCAGAATCTGAGTGACCTCTGGGGATCGGACGGACTGCATCAGGTTGTATGGGAAAACAAAGCCCGCCATGAGATTCCGGGCTTAATTTAAGGTTTAGAGGCACATTGGGATGCTTGATTTGGGAGGGCACGATTTTTGGCCCAGAAATCAAAAAATTCCTGACCGCGGAGTCAGAGTGACTTCTGGGGATCGGCCAGACTGCATCAGGTTGTATGTGAAAAAGAAGCTCGCCATGAGATTCTGGGCTGAATTTGAGGGTTAGAGGCACATTTGGATGCTTGATTTGGGACGGCACGATTTTTGGCCCAGAAATAAAAAAATTCCTGACCACGGAGTCAGATCGACCTCTGGGGATCGGACGGACTGCATCAGGTTGTATGGGAAAACGAAGCCCGCCATGAGATTCTGGGCAGAATTTAAGGTTTAGAGGCACATTGGGATGCTTGATTTGGGAGGGCACGATTTTTCGCCCAGAAATCAAAAAATTCCTGACCACGGAGTCAGATTGACCTCTGGGGATCGGACGGACTGCATCAGGTTGTATGGGAAAACGAAGCCCGCCATGAGATTCTGGGTGGAATTTAAGGTTTAGAGGCACATTTGGATGCTTTGTTTGGGACAGCACGATTTTTCGCCCAGAAATCAAGTAATTCCTGACAGCGGAGTCAGGGTGATCTCCCAGGATGGGTTGGTCTGAATCAGGTCAAATGGAGAAAAAAGTCTGGCATGAAATTTGGGGCTGAATTTATGGTTTCGAGTCACTTTTGTATGCTTGATTTGAGATGGCACGGTATTTGGCCCAGAAGTCAAAAAATTCCTGACCACCGACTCAGGGCAATGTTCATGGATTGGGCAGGCTGAATCAGCTCAAATGGGAAAGTAAGTCCTTGACTTATGACCACAATAGGGACTCGAAAATTTGTCATGAAGTGCTTGTAAGGCACCATGTAACCACACCTGATTTTATGACCTCTTTTGTTGTTGTCGTTAAGCAAATCACAGAGTTGTTAAGGAAAACACATCATTGTTAAGTGAATAATACAGTTCCCCACTGATTTTGCTCTTCAAAAGCTTGCTGGGAAGGTTACAAATGGCAATTGTGAACCAGGGACACTGCAACTGTTGGAAATACTGTACATGTCGGTTGCCAAGCACCTGAATTTTGATCACGTGACTGTGGGGACATTGCAATGGTCATAAGTGTGAGGACCAGTCATAAAACACTTTTTTCAGCATCGTCATAACTTTGATTGGTTGCTAAATGAATAGTTTTAAGTTGAGGACTACCTGCACCATACATCAAAAACATCTCAGAAACAACCAACAGACTATTATAGCCACATGGTATCACTGTAGTACACAAACCAACTAAAGCCTTCCAAAATATCTAAGTAAACCAAAAGACCCAGTAGCCCAAGTAGAAAAAACAGGAGTCATCTACAACATACAGTGTAAGGCAGACTTTCTTAACCTTTTGACCCTGGAAGAACCCTTGAAATATTTTTCAGGCCTCAGGGAACCCCTGCACATTCAGGCTCAAATCTAGACCAGAAGGTACAAAATTATTATATTTGTTTCATATGTAGACCTGTGTATTTGCATTCACAGTGTTCTTAAACTAAACATAAAGAATGAAACTTACCTCTGTAATGTGAAACCTATGCTTGTTTTTCTCAATTCTGGGTTGAACTTGAGATAAGCACACACGGATTTCATCTTCAACTGCAATAAGACAATTTCTGTCTTTGCTTTTGATGCTTGTTAAATAAGAAAAAGCTTGCTCACACATGTAAGAAGCTGAAAACTGCAGCAAATTGTTCAGTGCTTTCCTATGAATGGCAGGACGCTCTTCTTTCACAGAAATCCAGAACTTGTCCATGGGCAGATCAGTGAATCTCATCTTGAGTGTATCAGACTGCAGCTCGCAGAGTTTTTCCTCTTCCTTCAAAGTGAAGTTCTTAGACTGAGCAGAAGATGCAGAGAAAGGATCCCTCACCCAGTCATACATTTGTCTTGAAAGGGAGGGAAAGTACTGATCAATTTTGTTCTGCAGTACTTCCAGGTGGTTTTCAATTAGATTTGAGACTTTCTGGTATCCTTTCTCACTCTCAAGCTGAAGCAGCAGTGGAAACATGGCAGTATTTCCTTTTGCAACATGATTTTCCAAACAGTTTTCTTTTAAACGCGAGAATCTTGTAATTGAGGTAAAAACACTTTCTCCAGGGCCTTGCACAGACTTGTTCAGCTGGTTCATGTGATGAAAGATGTCCATTAAATATGCTAGTTTCTGCAACCATTCTCCATCTTGAAAGCACTCAGCAAAATATGGAATACTATTTTCTCGAAAATACTCTTGCAATTCGGCCTTCAGCTCAAATACCCTCTTGAGAACTCTTCCTCTGCTGAGCCACCATATTTCTGTGTGTAACAGGAGACATATGTGTCTAGGTTTTCACACAGGTTTTTAAACATTCTTGAGTAAACTGGTCTTTGTTCAATAAAGTTAACCATTTTTGTAACATCATCCAGAACTTTTTTCATTTCATCTCCAAGAGTTTTTGATACCAACTCCTCTCTGTGAAGAAAGCAGTGTGTTGTGACAACATCAGGATTTTCTTTTTTTTGGCTTCTGGTGGGAATGGCAGACTGAACAGCTGTGCCCACTGTTTCGGCAGGTGGAGCAGACAGCGCGGCAACTTTTTTTGGGCTCAAGCAGGCTTTCCTGAAGCCCAGAAATGTTCTCTGTATCAAGGAGAATACTTGGAATTATCCCATCTGTCCTCTGGAAGGTGGCTTGCAGCCAGGAGATCACAAACAGCATTTCGTGGTCGATGGTAAGAGCACCTGGGAGGCAGGGACATCACCATTTCCAAGCCACACTGTAATGGGAACTTAAAGAAACACTAAGACCAGCCACCCCATTTCTAAATCACCAATTTGTTTTGTACCCCATGAGAGGCTTTCTACAGTGAGGAGAAACTGGTTCTCTTGGTGCTTAATGTTATTTTTGGAATTACTTTTTAGATTTTTTTATTTTAAGTTTTGGGTTCCATTTTCTTTCCAAAGGAAATTTCAAAGACTGAGTAAATAATTGTCTTCCTGTTATTATTTTTGTATTAAATTTGAAGATATTAGCATTTTCCTACATGTTGAATCGGCTGATTTGAACCTTCAGCTTTCTGTCTTCACTTTCCCTTGAGAACAGTCTGTTATTCACTCTCACTTCATGTAAACAACTTTCAAACTTTCCATATCTTCGACTTTCGCTGACTAAGTTCCTAGCGGGTGCCATGATCTACTGTATGAGACATGGAGGAGTTCAAACAGATCCTTTCTGACCTTCACCAAGACTTCAAACAAATATCTTCTGACTTTTATCAAACTTTTATGCAAGATATCCAGGACATTGTGGAAAATATGAGAGCTAAAATGTGCCATCAGGCTGGGGATGTGGTGGATGAAACTGAGGAATCTAAGAGTGATAGGAAGGTTTCTTTTAAGATTGAGATTGGAATTTCTGTCAAGATGCTGGACGAAGACTGGATAATGGAGTTGGAGAAATCTAGGGGAGAGAGTGAACTGCAAGCCAAAAATAGTGTCAATCTCCTGGTGGAATGCCATGAAAACAACCTGAAATTTTGGAGGTGAGCATCTGGGCTATTTGATTTTCTTAAGAAGAAAGCTCTGTGCATATTTTGGGAACATGTAACTGATTTGGTTTATTTTGAAGTGGGACAAGGATTGAAGAATGTTTGTTTAGTTTGCTTTAAGGATTTGATTTTAAGGTTTAGGTTTACTGTTTTGAATTGGCTTTGTTTTTTTGTGTGTATTAAGATTTTGTGTTTATTAAGATTGGGGTTATTAAAATTGTTATACCATTAAGCATAATAGCTGACAACTTATGTGCCTTTCAATTTGATTTTTATTATAGTATACAGAAATGTATAGAATAGTAGTAGGAAGGGAATAATTAAATATGCTTTATTTTTTGGAGGAGAGAAAGATGTTTATGAATTTTTTTCTGTTCATTTTAATATAAGGGGGAGGAGTAACTGTACTTAGTGATTTTTATTATGTGTTAAAGGGGAATGATAGAAATGATGTGCTGTTTTGGTTTAATATAGAGTAAGAGATTGATTATGGAAACTTTGTATATCCTTGCTGTTAAAAGTTGTAAGCCACATCTTCCTGTAAATTTAAAAAAATTTCTTCTCTTCTGTTTCTGCACTTTTTTAGTTTTTTTTCTTTTTTATAGTTTTTTGTTTTTATTGTAGTTTTTATTCTTTCTTTGAAACTTAATAACATTTACTATTTTAAAAAAAAATTCTTTTCTTACAAGAGAAACAAAACCTCTCATGGAGCCAACCGTTGATGGAGCACCATCAGTACAGATGCCAACACAGTTCCTCCAAGACAGTTTTTGTTTCCAGATATGAAGACAAAACATTAAATACACCTTGGCCTTTGCATGTTTCATATAGTTCTTTGCAGCAGAAAAAAGATTTTCTTGAATTTCGCCATCGTTTACAAATCTTACAAATGCCATAACATGACCTTTATTGGTGAAATCTGTTGATTCATCAACTTGGATAGAAAAGCTGTTGTTCCTCAGTTTATCACACAAAACCAGGAGGGAGAGACTGATGTCACAGACTAAGCTGGACGAGTCCATTAATTTCTTGAAAAATGCACTTCTCCCTCCCCTTCCTTCAATATATTCCTCCCTTCCTGCAATATAGCATTCACCTGTTATCAAAAGTCTCCCCTATCTCATGTCAAAAATTAAGAATGGATTCAACCAAATAAACACAGTCCTACAGAGCACTACCAGACAGCTCAGAAAGAGTTGTAACTAGATTTTTGTTTGGTCTCTGCTCACCATTGTGAGAGTGCATTGTCCCAATTTGAAATAATTTTTAAAATAAATCATGATCTCCCAGGGAAGCTCTAGTGACCTCTCACAGAAAACCCAGGATTCCACAGAACCCTGGCTGAGAAACTCTGGTGTAAGGACTGTAACAGCCACTATGTAAGACAGACAGGCAGAAGACTAGCAGAGTGCTTCTATGAACACCAACTAGCAGTCAGAAAACACAATGTAAACTCCTTAATCTCACAACGTATGGACAGACTCAACCATACTTTCAGCTGGGAAACTGTGAGCATCCTAGGCCAAGCTAAATCCAAAAATGCTAGTGAGTTCCTGGAAGCCTGGCACTCAGACAAATCAGCCATCAATAGACACATAGAGATAAACCACATTTATACACCATTCAAAAGAGACAAAAAAAAAAAAACTAAGAGGGAAAGAAAAAGACCAGAACACATCCTCTCCAGCAGCCAACACCCAGATAAGCAGGGATTAACACTAGGTAAACGATCAGGCAGAGAACAATAGCCTAATCAAGGAACTACCAAGGAGAAAATCATACCCCCACCAACACTGGCAGGGCAAGCTACTGTATATAAACAGGGAGCATACCCCACACTCACTAGCACTGATGATGTTACCTAGTTGGGTAATGAAAGGTCTTCAAGCAAACAACCAAGCTTAGAGAGCACCAGCGACTCCACAATGTTTCTAGTTCTTGGACAGATGTCAGGAGTTGTTGGTGGGATATGAGGTCAGCTACATTCTGTGATAAGCCATGAACAGGCTGTCAGCTGCAGTTAAGTGAAAATGTCCTCTAGCTTTGGACTGACTTAACTCACCAAGACTGGCCACTGGATTCTTCAGGACCAGAAGAAAGGCAGGTTTCCTGTTCTGCAACCCATAGGCTGCATGTTTTTTATTCCTCCATAAGTTCCCCTAGGATTGCACAGATGATTGTCATGTTCATCGTTTCAATGTTCTGAATGCATCGTAATGTTTCACATGTCATTTTCATGATCCGCATTTACTGGGTGGAAATTTCCAATTGTGCCAGGCTGCAATCTCCTGACTGTAACTCTGGAATGTATGTTTGGGTTATTGACTCTGTTCAAGGTTACTTTCTCAGGCCAATGTGGGTAACGGTTGCTAACACCTGGGAGGGGGTGGTTGCTAAGTGGGAGCGGGGCGGGACTGGATTTGAAGCGAGGGTTTTTAGTTTGTATTTGGCGTGCTTTTGCTCATTCTCAGCTTTCTTTGTATTTGCACACTATTCTTTCAATAAATCAGTTATCCTTAAGTACCTGCTTGTGAGACTGAGTCTGTCAGAATAGGCAACCATTACATAAAGCTGAGAATCCTTTAAACCCTTATTCCGCTAGCCCCTATCCAGATTCATCTGTGAAGGGGAGCGCTAGCGAGGAACGAACTGAGATTGGAGGAGATGGAGAGCGAGGCATCGAGCGAAGGGGAACTGAACTCCATGGTGGTTAGAGCGGAGAAGGTACCCTGCAGCGACGCTCCAGAGGGTCGGGCAGAACCCAACCCCAACTCGAAGGAGAAGGAGGGACGTCAAAGAGTACCCGAGACGACCAGCACTTCGGCTGGTGACTACATCACTTGGGACGAGGAGTCTGTCACCGGGGGGGCTCAAGCCTCCTGGAAGTGGCAGTACTCGCTGTCACCTATGGTAGTCCAAAAAGAAGCGCCTGAGGGGTCACCCACCCCTGACCGTATAAAGGTGTTGGAGGCAAAATTAGACTTGGTCGAATTCCTGCTGAAGAAAATGTCAATGGGCTGGGGTTCACCTGGAAAAGGAGGGGAAGGGTCCAACCGTAGGCACTCCACCTCACCGTCACCCCTACCATCCCCCAGAGGGAGAAGCCGGGTATGGCGTCGAGGAGAGGAGAGGGGCCCAAGGGTAACAATTTTGAGGTCCCCTCCGGCGGAGAGGCGCTCACTAGGGGCTGTGCAAAGGGCTGAGTGGCCAGAAACTGCGAGACCCCCACCATTCACAGTAAAGTTCGATGGGGACCCTACCAAATTGTCCTTCTTCATAACTAATGCTAATAGTTATATGGAGGACTGGGAACAGGGGTTCCGGTCAGAGCAGGGCAAAATAAACGCCATTGCCACCAAGCTGAAGGGGCGGGCGGCCGATTGGTATGTACAGCTGTGCCAATCGAACGCTCCGGAGTTAGAAGACTTTGAGGAATTCTTATGGGCATTACGGCAACATTCTGAAGACCTGTTAGCTCAGGAAAGAGTGAAGCGAGCATTAAAGGGACTGGTCCAAGGGTCACGATCCGTGGTGGATTATGCGCTGGAATTTAAAGCGCTGGCTGGGAAGGTGGAGGATTGGTCCCAGTCCACACTGGTGGAGATGTTTAAGGATGGACTGGAAACTGAAGTTCTGAAGTGGTATCTGGGGCGTGAAGACCCAAGAACCCTGTATGACTGGATTCAGCTAGCAAGCAGCGCTGAGCATGCCCTAGAAATGTTTGCCCACCGAAAATTGATGCGGTATGGGAGATTCAGTAAAGGGTCCCGCACCCCGACTCCTCCAGGGAGATCCAGTCAGCGGTCCTGGGAGGAAGAGAAGGAGCGACGCTATGCTAAAGGGCAATGTCTGCGGTGTGGAAAAGAGGGGCACCAAGCAGCGGCGTGCCCGAAGAGGAAGACTGAAGAACGGGCGGAAAAGTCATCTGGAAAATCTCCTTCCCTACCAAGAAAGATGAAGGTGGCATTGGCAGAGGTCGAACCTGAGGAAATCCCTTTCTTCGGAGATGAGGAGGAGGCTGTTCTTGATCAACCTGCGGGAAACGCCAGCCACCTGCTTTAAAGGGTGCCGCTGGGCAGGTGGAAGAGGAAGGGCATGATCATACTTCGGTGAGTGGAAATTTCCCTACCCTGACAGTGAAGGTGAAATTAGGGTCACGGACAAGAACTGTGGAACTGTGGGCAATGATTGATTCGGGGTGCTCATGGTGTTTAATGCACCCTGACATAGTAGCTGCCTTACAGTTGCCCACATTCCCTTTGAAACGACCCATGATCTTCACCCAATTGGATGGAACCACGGCGGGAGGAAAACCGGCGACTCACTCCACAGGGATGGTGGCATTGCAAATGGGAAGCCACTGGGAAAAGCTGCCTTTTGTGGTAGCGCCTGTGGGGGGTCTGTTTGTCATTTTGGGAATGCCTTGGTTTGTTCAGCAGAACCCCCATATTAATTGGGTGCACAGGACTGTGACTTTTGCTGATGGATTCTACAAAGTGCCGGAGGGGGATGAATTGGATAGCGGTGAAGTGGGGAGGGCGGCAGCAACCACTCCGCACCTCCTTACCGGTCCATTAGACAGGCTGCCGGAGCAATACCAAGACTTTGCGGATGTATTTGGTGAAAAGGAGGCGTATCAGCTACTGCCACACCGAAAAACTGACTGTATCCCTAATGCAAAGTTGCCTAAGCCAAAAATTTATGCTATGACCCAGAAGGAACTGGCAACGCTAAGGGAGTTCGTGGACAAAAACCTAGCTAGGGGTTTTATCGAACCAGCCAATTCCCCAGTGGGTGCTCCTGTTTTATTCAGACCAAAGAAAGATGGGACTTTGAGATTATGCACAGATTTCCGTGGATTGAATGCGGTCTCAATATTGAATAAATATCCTGTCCCGTTCATTAAAGACATGTTATCACATCTGGCGAAGGGGAAAATATTCTCTAAGTTGGATTTGAGGGAGGCATATTTCCGGATTCGCATCAGGGAAGGGGATGAATGGAAAACCGCTTTCAATTGTCCTCTGGGCTCTTTCCAATATAAAGTGTTACCTTTTGGATTTGCAGGAGCACCTGGGGTTTTTATGCAATTGATTAATGAGGTCTTGCATGACCATTTATTCAAAGGTGTCTTGGTATATTTGGACGATGTATTAATCTATACTGAAACAATTGAGGAGCATGTAAAACTGGTCAGACAAGTGCTCAGCAAGCTGAGAAAGGCTGAATTGTATGCTAAATTGTCTAAATGTGCTTTTCATAAATCTCAAATTGACTATTTGGGCTATAGAATTTCAGACAAGGGTATTGAAATGGATCCAGCTAAGATTGAAGCCATTCTGGCATGGGAATCACCACGCACACGTAGGCAGCTCCAAAGTTTCCTCGGTTTTGCGAACTATTACAGACAGTTCATCCAGGGGTTCACGGAGATAGCATTGCCCCTCACTGAATTGCTTAAAACTAAAGGGCAGGGGGACACACGGAGAACAAAGAATCCGGGGGCGTTGCTGAAATGGACGCCTGCTTGCCAGGTGGCTTTTTGTTGTTTGTTGTTTATTCGTTTAGTCGCTTCCGACTCTTCATGACTTCATGGACCAGCCCACGCCAGAGCTTCCTGTCGGTCGTCAACACCCCCAGCTCCCCCAGGGAAGTCCGTCACCTCTAGAATATCATCTATCCATCTTGCCCGTGGTCGGCCCCTCTTCCTTTTGCCTTCCACTCTCCCTAGCATCAGCATCTTCTCCAGGGTGTCCTGTCTTCTCATTATGTGGCCAAAGTACTTCAGTTTTGCCTTTAATATCATTCCCTCAAGTGAGCAGTCTGGCTTTATTTCCTGGAGGATGGACTGGTTTGATCTTCTTGCAGTCCAAGGCACTCTCAGAATTTTCCTCCAACACCACAGTTCAAAAGCATCGATCTTCCTTCGCTCAGCCTTCCTTATGGTCCAGCTCTCGCAGCCATATGTTACTACAGGGAACACCATTGCTTTAACTATGCGGGCCTTTGTTGTCAGTGTGATGTCTCTGCTCTTAACTATTTTATCGAGATTTGTCATTGCTCTTCTCCCAAGGATTAAGCGTCTTCTGATTTCCTGACTGCAGTCAGCATCTGCAGTAATCTTTGCACCTAGGAATACAAAGTCTTTCACTGCTTCTACATTTTCTCCCTCTATTTGCCAGTTATCAATCAAGCTGGTTGCCATAATCTTGTTTTTTTTGAGGTTTAGCTGCAAGCCAGCTTTTGCACTTTCTTCTTTCACCTTCATCATAAGGCTCCTCAGTTCCTCTTCACTTTCAGCCATCAAAGTGGTATCATCTGCATATCTGAGATTGTTAATGTTTCTTCCAGAGATTTTAACTCCAGCCTTGGATTCCTCAAGCCCAGCTTGTCGCATGATGTGTTCTGCATACAAGTTGAATAGGTAGGGTGAGAGTATACAGCCCTGCCATACTCCTTTCCCAATCTTAAACCAGTCCGTTGTTCCGTGGTCTGTTCTTACTGTTGCTACTTGGTCGTTATACAGATTCTTCAGGAGGCAGACAAGATGACTTGGTATCCCCATACCGCTAAGAACTTGCCACAATTTGTTATGGTCCACACAGTCAAAGGCTTTAGAATAGTCAATAAAACAGAAATAGATGTTTTTCTGAAACTCCCTGGCTTTTTCCATTATCCAGCAGATATTGGCAATTTGGTCCCTAGTTCCTCTGCCTTTTCTAAACCCAGCTTGTACATCTGGCAATTCTCGCTCCATGAACTGCTGAAGTCTACCTTGCAGGATCTTGAGCATTACCTTACTGGCATGTGAAATGAGTGCCGCTGTTCGATAGTTTGAACATTCTTTAGTGTTTCCCTTTTTTGGTATGGGGATATAAATTGATTTTTTCCAATCTGATGGCCATTCTTGTGTTTTCCAAATTTGCTGGCATATAGCATGCATTACCTTGACAGCATCATCTTGCAAGATTTTGAACAGTTCAGCTGGGATGCCGTCGTCTCCTGCTGCCTTGTTATTAGCAATGCTTCTTAAGGCTCACTCAACCTCACTCTTCAGGATGTCTGGCTCTAGCTCACTGACCACACCGTCAAAGCTATCCCCGATATTGTTATCCTTCCTATACAGGTCTTCTGTATATTCTTGCCACCTTTTCTTGATCTCTTCTTCTTCTGTTAGGTCCTTGCCATCTTTGTTTTTGATCATACCCATTTTGGCCTGGAATTTACCTCCAATGTTTCTAATTTTCTGGAAGAGGTCTCTTGTCCTTCCTATTCTATTGTCTTCTTCCACTTCCACCATTGCTTGTTTAAAAATAATTCCTTATCTCTTCTGGCTAACCTCTGGAATTTTGCATTTAATTGGGCATATCTCCCCCTATCGCTGTTGCCTTTTGCTTTCCTTCTTTCTTGGGCTACTTCTAGTGTCTCAGCAGACAGCCATTTTGCCTTCTTGGTTTTCTCTTTCTTTGGGATGTATTTTGTTGCCGCCTCCTGAACAATGCTGCCAACTTCTGTCCATAGTTCTTCTGGGACCCTATCTACTAAGTCTAGTCCCTTAAATCTATTCTTCACCTCCACTGCATATTCCTTAGGAATATTAGTGAGCTCATATCTAGCTGATCTGTGGGTCTTCCCTAATCTCTTTAGTCTGATCCTAAATTGTGCAAGAAGAAGTTCGTGATCTGAACTACAGTCAGCTCCAGGCCTTGTTTTTACCGACTGTACAGATGTCCACCACCTTTGGCTGCAAAGGATGTAGTCAATCTGATTTCGGTGTTGTCCATCTGGTGAAGTCCATGTATAAAGCCGTCTCTTAGGTTGTTGGAAGAGAGTGTTTGTTATGCAGAGTGAATTGTCTTGGCAAAATTCTATCAGCCTATGTCCTGCTTCATTTTGTTCTCCCAGGCCATACTTACCTGTAATTCGAGGTGTCATTTGACTGCCCACTTTAGCATTCCAGTCTCCTGTGATGAAAATAACATCTCTTTTAGGCGTGTTGTCTAGTAGGTGCTGCAGATCCTCATAGAACTGCTCTACTTCAGCTTCTTCAGCATTTGTGGTTGGGGCGTATATTTGGATCACTGTGATGTTAGATGGCTTGCCCTGAATTCGAATTGAGATCATTCTGTCATTTTTTGGGTTGTATCCAAGCACTGCTTTAGCCACTTGACTATTAATTATGAAGGCTACTCCATTTCTTCTGTGGTCCTCTTGTCCACAGTAGTAGATCTGGTGGTCATTTGATGTGAAGTGGCCCATTCCAGTCCATTTCAATTCACTGACACCCAGAATGTCTATCTTTAATCTTGACATCTCACCAATAACCACATCCAATTTGCCCTGGCTCATAGATCTTACATTCCAGGTTCCAATGGTGTGTTGATCCTTAGAACATCGGATTCGCCATTCACCACCAGCACCGTCGGCCGCTAGCTGTCCTTTCGGCTTTGAGCTAGCTGCGTCATCACGTCTGGGGCTAGTTGAACTCATCCTCTGTTCCTCCCCAGTAGCATTTTGACCATCTTCCGACCTGGGGGTCTCATCTTCCGATGGTATACCGACATATCTCTGGTTGTACTGATCCATTTAGTTTTCACGGCAAGAATACTGGGGTGGGTTGCCATTAGCTTCCCCAGGGATCACATTTAGTCTGACCTCTCTGTCATGACCTTCCCGTCTTGGGTGGCCCTTCACGGTTTAGCTCATGGCATCATTGAGGTGCTCAAGCTCCAGCACCACGACAAGGTAATGATCCTTTGCTGAAGAGGTGGCTTTTGACAAGCTTAAAAAGCTATTCACGGCAGAACCCATTTTACAGCATCCAGATACTAACAAACCATTTGTGGTGCAAGTGGATGCCTCTGATTTCTCCATTGGAGCACTCCTGCTACAGGCAGATGAATCAGGATGTTTGAAGCCTTGTGCTTATCTCTCCCAGAAATTCTCTGAGACTGAAAGGCGGTGGCACGTTTGGGAGAAAGAGGCTTTTGCTGTGAAAGCTGCTTTGGATACTTGGCGCCATTTGTTGGAGGGGGCTGCCTACCCTTTCGAGGTTTGGACTGACCACAAAAACCTCGAAGCTCTCAGTACACCTCGTAAGCTCAACCCAAAGCAGATTAGATGGGCTCAATTCTTCACCCGTTTTGATTTCAAGTTAAAATTTATCCCGGGGAAAAAAAACTTTCTGGCTGATGCCTTGTCCCGCAGACCCCAAGATTCCAGCATGGTGCCTGATGTAATAGGGACTTTATGGACAGAGCCGCAATTGAGTCTGGCAGCTGTGACTTGCAGCCAGACTCGTGCGCAGCAACCAGACGTTTCAGTTTCACCCCATCCGGGACATTTGCCAGTTCCCTCAGACTTGCAACAACAGTTTCTCTCCCAATTGAAATCTGACACTTGGTTGCAAGCAAACTTACACAATGTTACTTTTGACGGCAGTTTTGCTTGGAAAAACGATCGTCTCTACGTGCCTGATGCTTTGCGAAAAGACATTTTGCTCCGTTCCCATGATGACAAGCTAGCTGGACATTTTGGGTTTGTTAAAACACTCCAGTTAGTTAGACGCCAATTTTGGTGGCCAATACTAAGGCGAGATGTTAAAGACTATGTTGCCTCTTGCCCTATATGCGCTGGCTCGAAACGGCAGGTTGGTAAGCCCCGGGGGTTGCTCCAACCAGTAGCCAGTCCCTCTCACCCTTGGGAGGAGATCTCTATGGATTTCATTGTGGATTTACCTCCAAGCCAGAGGAAAACTGTGATTTGGGTTGTCAAAGACTTCTTTTCAAAGCAAGCCCATTTCATCCCATGCGCTTCCATTCCCTCAGCCCAGCAGCTAGCCCGCCTCTTCTTTGTACACATGTACAGACTCCACGGGAGCCCCTCCCATTTGGTGACTGACAGGGGCACACAATTTACTTCACAGTTTTGGCGGGCTTTTATGAAATTGGTGGGCACTAAACAAGCACTGTCCACTGCGTCGCATCCTGAGACTGACGGATCTACAGAGGTGCTCAATTCCACCCTGGAGCAATATTTGCGTGCTTTTGTTAATTACCAACAAGATAATTGGGTTGATCTCCTGCCCTTTGCTGAAGTCGCCTACAACAATGCTGTGCATCAGAGCACTGGTCAGGTGCCATTTCGCACTGTGTTTGGTCGAGATTTTGTGCCTATTCCTGAGCTGCCTCAACCAACCTCTCCTCCTTCGTCCCCTGCTGGCTGGGCAGCTCATCTAGGGGACTCCTGGCCTAAAATAAAGCAAGCTCTTGCTGATGCCCAAGCTGCTTACAAACGCTATGCAGATGCCAAGCGGGCACCTCAGCCGTCTTTCAAAGTTGGAGATAAGGTCTACCTCTCTACGAAATTTATCAAGTCGCCCCAACCCTCTAAGAAGTTGGCACTGAAGATCGTGGGGCCTTTTCCTATTGTGGCACAAATTAATCCTGTGACTTTTAAATTGGATTTACCTCATAATCTTAAACGTTTGCATCCTGTTTTTCATTGCAGCTTGCTCAAACCCTTCCATCATTCTGATCATTGGCATCCGCACCCCTCCCCATCTGCCCCTATTATGATTGATGGCCAACAACACTTTGAAGTCCACAAGATTCTGGATTCCCAACACCTTCGTTCTACTCTGCAATACCTTGTCCACTGGAAACATTTCCCTCATCCTGAGTGGGTTGCTGCCCGTGATGTTCGCTTGCCTACTTTAGTTGCTCGTTTTCATGCTGCCTATCCTACTAAACCTGCTCCTTAATCTTGTATTTTTTTAGGGGGGGCAATATGTCATGTTCATCGTTTCAATGTTCTGAATGCATTGTAATGTTTCACATGTCATTTTCATGATCCGCATTTACTGGGTGGAAATTTCCAATTGTGCCGGGCTGCAATCTCCTGACTGTAACTCTGGAATGTATGTTTGGGTTATTGCCTCTGTCCAAGGTTACTTTCTCAGACCGATGTGGGTAACGGTTGCTAACACCTGGGAGGGGGTGGTTGCTAAGCGGGAGTGGGGTGGGACTGGATTTGAAGCGAGGGTTTTTAGTTTGTATTTGGTGCGCTTTTGCTCATTCTCAGCTTTCTTTGTATTTGCACACTATTCTTTCAATAAATCAGTTATCCTTAAGTACCTGCTTGTGAGACCGAGTCTATCAGAATAGGCAACCATTACAATGATGTTCAGGGCCAAATCATCACAACTTAGCAGAACAATTCTCCACTATTTTCTGGTGGAAAACAAAGCAAGTAAGGTTGGCTAAGCCTTCAGAGAAGATTACCATACTGAAAACAACTCCTAAACCTATCTAAATGGGAGTGGAGAGGGGGAAGGAAAAAAGCTGCTCATCTCTGCTGTTGGACAGGTTCAAACAACATGGTTCTTCTCAGTTCTAGTGTAGTTCTGTATGTGTGATGGATTTTCAGTTTTGACTTCTGGCTTGTTTTTTTATCTTGTCTTCTGGTATTATAATATTAGTATTTCCATTTTTATTCTATCTTTCTATCTAGAGGGTACTCAAAATGGCCAACGATCTAGCCAACCAACCCCAAACAGTGAAACTATGATAACATTGATTCAAATAATCATAAATCAATTCAAATGTAGAATACTTGGCTAAAGAGAAAAGCCTTGACTAGAGGCATCTGCAGGGGGCTGGGGAGGGAGTGGGGAATGAAGAAACCAGGGTTGCACATCGCTTGTGCTATTACAAGCACTTATGAAATGGGCAGATTTTTGTTGGCAATGCAAACAAAATAACTGGAATCTGTAGATACCTCTAACCTTAACTCTGCTGACACCTACCAGAAAGGGGAGAGCTGAGTGCCATTCCTGAAGGAGTGTGTCCCATAATTTGTGAGCCACACAGGAAAAGGCCCTGTCCTGGATGCCCAACAAAAGGACATCTGAAACTGAGGACATGTTTAAGAGAGGCACTATGCTGATCTGTTTTTTAATTTTTTTTTAAATTCAAGGTGGTGAACATACCTAATTGTGGGAGAGCAGGCTGCAAGGGAAATTACAGGCACCTGTGATTGCCTCCCTCCCTCCTACTTCAAACCCCTCTCAGCGTTAGGACGGGGGAGCAGCTGATAAAAGCCTTCCTTTGTAACAGCTGGGAGAGGACGTCTTGCAGCAGCCAGAAAGATAAAGAAAGCAGCAAAAGGAATAGAACGGTGTTTGTGTTCCACACAGAGACTTTGGAGGAAACAACATGATGAAGTAAAGTCCTGCAGAAAAAGAGTGAGAAGGGGCAAGTGTGGTGCCAAGTGCCCAATAAAAGAAGCTCTGTGTGCTAGCTATTGTAGCGATAGAGTAATAGTAGTAGTAGTAGAAAAATAAGAATAGGTAGATTACATCTGTATTAGCGTAGGATAGAAGTAGTTGTATAGTATAATTACATTAGTAATATAGTTTATGGGTACTAAGCTAGGTTTTGTAGATATTAGCTAGTCACATAGTCATATAGAACACACTTTTATACTGTAAATAGTTTGTTTAAAGTAAAACACCTCCCCCAAACCAATAAGGGGAGATTTAAAAACTTCAAGTGTGCAGTGCTTTGTTGAGGTCTCATTATGAGTCTGGAACAATCAAACTGTGGGTATCAAAAGAACCCATGACACTAGTACTCCTTCTTTCTCCTATTTGCCCAACAACAACCCTGTCAGGTGAGTTGGGCTGAGAGAGAGTGTCTGGCCCAAGGTCACCCAGCCAGCTTTCATGCCTAAGGCAGGACTAGACCTCTCATATCATGCCTGATTGGCTCTTGGGCTGAGAGAGAATGACTGGCCCAAGGTCACCCAGCTGGCTTTCATGCCTAAGGCGGGACTAGAACTCACAGACTCCTGGTTTCTAGCCTGTCGCCTTAACTGCTGTGCCAAACTGGCTCTCTATACCAAAGTGGGTCTTTCTATGTAGGCAGGTTAATATCAGGACAGATGATGCCTCAGGTCCCAAGTCGTAAAAGATTTTAAAGGTTAACAAATCCCTTGATTTGGCCCAGTAGACACCTGATAATTGGTGCCTTCATTCAATGCCAGTGGAATGTGCTTTTAGTATTGTGTACCCATTAACAGCCTAGCAACTGCATTTTGTACCAATTGACGTTTTTGGACTTTTTCCATGTGACGATCCCAGTACCAAGATCCCAACTTAGAAATTCTCCAGACAGTCCATCAGGAAGCTTAAAGAATTCTTTACTAAGATCTGATTAACACAGGATAGTAGCCAAAGTTCCAAGTGAGGATTTGGCACCAAGACATTCAAAATGATTCTTTCCCTCCTCTGATCTCATCACTCCTCCCTGTCTCGCAGACAGGCTGTTTCTCACTCCTGAGTTTCCCCCTCCCATCTCAGCAGTTTGTTAAAGCAGGTACCTTATCATCATCAGCAAAGCATCCTTGGCTAAATGCCTGAGGCAAAGGAATGTGAAGCTAACACGGGTTGGTTCTCTGGGAATGTGGTGAATGCGTGAAGGCAGCTAACGCGTGTAGAAACTTCTAATGGCAGGTGAACCAAGAGAAGGGAGCCTCACATTCCAAGCTTAGTTCCATTTAGTCAGGCCAGGAACTAAGGCATTTTGTCAGGCCCAGCCCAAGAACGACGACGAATCAGTCCAGTCAAATCAGTTCTTTATTTGCTCACACCATATAGACAGAATCTTGCCAGACTAAAGCTACCTTACCCAACCTAGTGGGAAATAATCTGGGAAGGCTCTAGGGCGGGGCTAGTCTGAACCTCTTAGTCCTCCCACATTCCATCTCTGGACTGTGTCTCCTCTTATCTTGCCTTCCTCCTTGGAATGCGCTCCCTCCTTCCTGAGAACCAGCAGCATTACTGAAATCCACCACAGTTGCTAGGTCTGAATGGTTCAGGTATGGCTGTAATGAGTGCACTATATGTAGCTTTACAAACAAGGGGGCACCTGGAGATGGATGAAGAAAAGAGGTTTTTCCTTGTGGTCTCATTTTCTCTTTGGTCCTGACTGCTGGCTTTGTGCCAGCCCTTAAAGGTAGTCCAGGCAAGAAGTACCAACCATGAGTACTAACACTACCTTTATTGTGAAGTTACAGTAACAAAATCTTGCAGGTCTGAAAGTACACCCCCCCCTCACCTTTACAGTCCAATATATTAGGGAGGGTCCCTTCTGAGACGTTGGCCACGCCCCCATTCCGTCTGTGGGCTTAGCTGCCTCTTATATGACTGTTGCCTGGTGGTCTGCTGCTGCTCCTCTTCCTTCTATCTTTCAAGGACATTCTTACAGACCATTATACTTTGTTCCTGGCTCCTGGTGAACTTCAGCTGCTGCCCACGGGTTAACCCTAATAACCACATTGGCTTTTATTTGCTTCTTTTAGTAGGGGAGGGTATGAATTGACACAGACTCCATGTGTACAACCATTAAGCTTTGCCCTGTCTCAGCTGCAGCACGACCCAGGGTTCCTCACAGCATTTGATCTGCTCAGAAAAGAAATTCACTGTTGCAGCACCTCCTGCATGGCCAAGATAATATTGGTAAGAACCCAGTGAAGTTAAGAGATTGATTTATAGACACTCAACCTGGGAAAAAAGTGAGATTTCTGGGTGAGTCATTAATGTTCAAATAGTATATGCTATAGGTTGGATTCATTGATTGATTTATGGCTGCCCCTCTCACCAAAGTGACTCTGGGCAATGAACAAAGTTTAAGAATTAAAATCATATGAATAACTGTAAAAACTCACAATGCTTAATCTAAATAGTACCTTTGTTGAAGGTATGTTTGTCCACATCATTTTAGAAAAGCACAGTCTCTCCTAGAATCCCAAGAGGCACGTGTATTTTCTTGACTGGTTTCCATGAGCGGAAATGTTCCTGGTGACCCCAGGAAATGATGTTCAGGAATGGAGAGATGTCATTGGAATGATTCAGATTTGTTTATGGTTTCTATGGCAATCTGTGGAATAGACTGTAAACCTGGGAAGTCATAATGCCTAAACTTGTAGTGGTCCCACATGCATGACTGGTTGCCCTCCATTTATATGAAAACTTTTTTTTTTTGGTTAATTTTATTTTGGAAGCATCACTGCAGTGAGAATATAACCAATTTTCCATGTTGGATAATGGTCATCCAGAGGTAGTGGTCCTGTAGGCTAAAACAGAACTTCTTCCACCATTCATCAGCTTGATGAACATTTTGCTAGTGCATTTTATATATATTTGCCACTTGTCTTTTGAAAGGACTAAGGAGAAAATAGCATGAAAATTTCTGTGACAAATGGATTGCTAATTTGAATTTTACAGCTAATTTAACATTTAGTTCTTAGAGAAAAAAATGTTGCAATCACCCAACCAGAATCAGATGCATTAAATTCTTATTTTTTCCTTGGGAACAAATTAATTCACAAGCCTCAGTTAATTAGGTTAACTTCTTAAGAGGAGCTGAGTTTTTTTTTAAAGAACTGGAGTCATTTCTTTAGTTTAAAAAAACAGACAAATCCTTTAAATATTTCAGCAGAAGAAATCAGCAAAATCCACTATGGTGTTAAAATATGACTCATTTAAACTGTGGCTAATTCAGGTAAAAAGCAAATTAAATAGCATCAACTAGATTGTGGTGTTTGAGAGGCCAAAATGTCCATGCTTGCTTTTTATTACATTTTTGCATATCTTACACCACAAGCAGCAGATAGCCACCTCCCACCCAATCGTTCTCACTTTGCCAACTGGTCAATAGAAAACAAAAAAGCTGGTTGAGGATTTATTTATTTTTTAAAAAACCTTGTGGCCTTCTCTTTCCTCACAGTTGTTCAGTTCAAAATCACTAGTTTCTTGATTTCTGTGGAGGCTAGCTAAGCTGGTTGCTGGAAGAAGGTGGAGTGGTGTAAAAAAATGTAGACCTCGCCTTGGGAATGTGGAAAGAATGAAAAGCTAGAAAATTTTGGATTCAAATACATACACTCAGAGGATTATAAAGATTAATATACAACTGAGACCAGAGGTTTTTCTTTTGGTATTGATGGACAAATGGTTGGAAAAGAGTCAGGGAACTTTGTTTTTGGATATGATAACTGCAGGGAGATGGTTGTATGCACAAAGACGGAAAGTTCTGGAACTACCCACAATGGAAGAATGGTTGGTGAAGATGACAGAACTTGCTGAGATGGCCAAATTGACTTCTTTGATCAGAGAAAAGACAGTATCTATGTTTATCACTGACTGGAAACCCTTTATAGACTCTTTGCATAAAACAGAAAAAAAGAACTTATGATTTATGGTTTTGATGATTAGACAGGATAGATTATAGAAAGAAGAGAGTTATGTTGTAACCAGGGCCGCAACTGGGGGGGGGGCAAGCAGGGCATGTGGCCCGGTGCCGCGCTGGCGGGGGGGCACCAAAATGGGCACGGAATCCGTTTGCCCCGGGTGACAAAGACCCTAGTTGCGGCCCTGGTTGTAACCATATAGCAACAGATAAAATTATAATTGTACTTATAACTGCAGTAAAGAAGATCGGAAGCTACTTCTTTGTATCTTTTAAATTTCTTTTCTATTTTTCCTTTACTTTTTTCTTGCACTTTTAGCTTTCTCTTTTCTTTCTTACTTTATATTATTTTGTATTAGTTTTACCTTCCTTTTTAAAAATCATATACAGTATATATATGGGGGAGAGAATAGGGAAACAGTGAATGAGCATTAAGGGGAGGACTTGCAAAAAATATTACAGGTTCCTTGGAATCAGGAAAGAACAAGAAAGAAACTCAAAATAATCCTGCCTTGATTTTGTTTAGTGGAGCAGGGAGGAACTTGGGCAGGCTTTCAAGATTTGTTGATTCTACAGTACCTTAGTGCAATAAAGAGCATTTCTGGAATTTCTGCCATGCCTGTTTCTTGATATAGCCCACCTTGAAAGGCTGACAAATAAGCTTCCCAACCTCCTCCCAGGAAATGAGGGAAAGAAAGTGGGAGTAAGAATTAAGTATATGTGTGTAAGAAAAATATGTACGTGATAATATGGGGCATGGGTGATGGGGTCCTATATAGATCTGCACACAGACATATGTATGACCACCCTCCCAAAACCAGTCTGGCCACATGCACAGTCCTTGGAGACAAAACATTTGCCCATGCTAATTGCCCTCACCTTGTTTCCTGCCATGTGTCTTGGATTACAGCTCTATCATCCCCATCCATTGGTTGTGCCATCATCCCAGATCAGACTGGCTGGAGATGGACAGTTTTACCCAGAAACACCTGGAAGGGTTAGATATAGAAGACTGTCATAGACTATTAAAGGATCAGCCCAGTCCTGTGTGTTCATTTAATTTGATTGGATGAATTGTGCTTGGGGTTCAGTCTTCTCTCAGGAATAATGACAATTCATCCAAACTGTGTAGCAGAAGTAGCAGCAGCAAATTGTGTGAATTAAAGAGTATAGCTGTCCAACAGGCTCTAAGCTAAATTTGCTGAAATGGCCTGGAAGCTGTCCATCTCTGTAACAAGGAGCAAGATCTATACAAATTGCTGAACAAAGGTGAAAGCCAATTTGCAAACGAGGAGATAGCTGATGCCTTCTGATGGCTAGGACATCATGAATTTTATTAAGGGAGCTTGATGCTGGCTGTACTCAAGTCTAGAAGCAACCAAAGCCCATAGACTTTTCAACACCTGTAGTAAATCAGTCTGCTGGTTGAAAAGCAATACTTCTCTTCCAGATAATCCTTGTTGCCTTTATTCCTATGGTGAAAGGTGAAAGGTCCCCTGTGCAAGCACCGAGTCATGCCTGACCCTTTGGGGGGGATACCACTTTCGCTACATTTTCTTGGCAGACTATAGTGGGGTGGTTTGCCATTGCCTTCCCCAGTCGTCACCGTCCCCAGCAAGCTGGGTGCTCATTTTACTGACCTCGGAAGGATGGAAGGCTGAGTTGACCTGAGTCGGCTACCTAAGAATCCAGCTTCCGCTGGGATCAAACTCAGGTCATGGGGAGAGTTTTGGTTGCAATGCTGCCACCTACTACTCTGCATCACACGAGGCTCTTTATTCCTATAGTCCTGAGTTAATTGTGGAAAAAAAAACATCTCCAGGTGGGAAACAGAAAAGCAACTGATTCCAGTGACTCAGAAACAGTTGGGGTTTGGTGGGCTGCTTGTGAGACCAAGGCTGTTAGAAACAAGTCTGGCATGGGCATGGGGACAGGGGTGGGGACATTTCTCACTGCGGATGTTTCATCTAATTCAAAGACAT
The DNA here is from genome assembly GCF_035149785.1 of Candoia aspera. Classification (NCBI taxonomy): domain Eukaryota; kingdom Metazoa; phylum Chordata; class Lepidosauria; order Squamata; family Candoiidae; genus Candoia; species Candoia aspera. Next base: position 74,494,589 of record NC_086158.1, on the reverse strand, counting down.
GGCCAGGATTTATCATTTTGCAACACGTTTCAAGAGTTCTGAGAATGTCCCTGTCAGTTGTGACTATAAAAGTCTATTATCTTTTATTTTCAGAAATGTCATATGTTTCAAATGAGGCTCCACTGAATATGGGCAAAATTATTTTGGTGGGGAGGATAAAAGGATAATACTTCTTAGATATGAATAACCAAAGGCTGCAGCACCATGTGAAGCCCCCAAATCATTCTCTCTCTAACCCAAGGATCCCTTTGAACCATGTCCCTGAAAATTAGCAATGCAGCTTCCTACCAGTTTGAGAAAAAATTGTCTTTGTAAGCCCATGCTGTCAAATAGGCTTACGTTGGAGGAAAAAAAATCCCCCAAAGATTTTTTTCCCACAAAGCCAGGGGGGGAAAACCTCCCAAATACATCAAGTGACCTCAGCTCTCGTAATATTAAATGTGAACCCAGCCAACAAAAAGTTACTTACCACTGACATATTTCATTTATTAATGCTTTCCAATTACTCAGGAAATTGTCTGTGTCTTAAAATCTGGAATTATTTGTCTCAGGTACCTGAGTAATGTACACTATAGTGCCAGGCAAAACTTGGGACAAAATGGCCAATTGCTAATTGACTGAGAAGGAATTTCAAATTACTGATACATTCTGCAATGACTGGAGGGCCACCAGAAGGAGATGCAATCTTTTAGGAGCTGCTCTACTAAATGGTACTTCTCCTCTTTACTTGCGTTTTATTAAAGGCAGAACTCCACCTTTGGGATCTCCTACAGATTTTTTTTCCTGGTTTTTCATTCTCCAATCAGAGTAACAGAAAATTAAATCCCGGTCAAGTATATAGAATACAGCTAAGCAGTTGCATCTGGCTGACCTTGGTTAATCTCAAAAAGCTAAGCAGGGTCAGGCTGGTATATAAAGGGGAGGCCACTTGTAAATATTAGGGCTTTAGAAAAGAGTGGGAATTAGAAAAACATTTTGGAAGAAAGCATTTCCAAGGAAACTATCTGGGTGCACCCATAAAGTTATTAGGAGTTGAGTATTTCTCAAAGGAGCCTTTACTTTTATCAGCAGAGGAACATCTACCTTTAGGCAACAAGGTAAGAGATTTTTAATTTTAAGGTGGGAAGGAAACCCTTCAGGGCTACAGTAAGCTTGCCTGGGATGGGATGTTTCTGTAATGGTCACAGCTCAAATAACTGGATTGCAGGAACTAAACATGGGAAGCGATCATCCCCTAGATGTCGCTGAACTGCAACAACCAGCCAACGTGGCCAGTGGTGGGTAATGAGAGTTATTGTTCAGCAAGGTCTGGAGGGAGAATTATAGGTTCCCACCCCTGAGCTAACAAATAGAATGGAACTAAGCTGTTTGCTTCCCTGATTAACCAGGCTACAAGCTAGAGAAAAATTACAGGTAGAAATAACTTTTGTACTGTATTATTCTTCCTATAGAGCTAAGGAAGCAAATGGGTTGGCAGGGGAATTTTAATACCCATTAAAATTCAGGTATTCCTTATTTTAACATTCATAATTTATGAATTGGAGTTCCTCTGTGAAACAGTGAAATGGTTGCTCTGTTCAAAATAGCAAATGTCAGTCTTTCTAAACCAGGATCCAAACCCTACACAGAGAATGCTGTCATTGGGCCGCATTAGCTATTTTTGGGGGGCGGAGGGGGGGAATGATTGAATTTGGAGGCACAGATAAACTTTAACAAAAATAGTACCTTGCAAATTACAACAATTGCATGGAAATATACCCAGTATTTTCCCTTGGTGTGACTGAAATCCTCAATATTCAGTGCGGGGGTTTTGCTTAAGTGCTCCAGCTCTAGGCAGCTGGAAGAGTGCCATGTATTATAGTGAGCCTGCAAATTATTTTGAAGCTGAGGTGATTAGGTTTAAGTCATAAATAAACCATGGATAGAATATATCCCAATGATCAACTGTGTCACAGCTCTTGTGCAAGGAGTGCTTGGAAATGCATTGCTCATTGTTCCATCAAATGGAGCCAAGCTATATATGGCTTGTTTTGCATACAGTGATATGTTGTCCCATTTTTCATTTGGACTGATAAATCGGTTTCAAACTCTGTTTACTTGACCCCAAGACACTCCGAGCTTGTGCTGTTAGCCCAGAAGAAAAATTAAAGTGGTGCTTTCAGAGCTGAAATGGCTCCCATTTCACATTTTTGAAATGCCACTTGACTTGGCATCCCTTGGCGCCTATGCAGCTGTATTGGCAGCTATGAATGAGGGCATTGACAAACACACAAGGCAGAGTAATGGCTGCAGTGCTGGAAACACTTACTCATGGATGATTTCTCTTGTTTTCTGTGGAATTTACATATGGGCACCTTTATTTATTTATTTTTCAAGCCCACATCTGTGTGATGAGCTTATGCTTAGGTAACCCCTGCTCATTTTCATAAACATTGCTCTTTCATAAATGTTGCTTGACAGATTGTGAATATACCAATAGCTGTTGTGGGTTGTATTATATTCTGGAGGAGTGCAGAGGTGACCTTGGAGAAGAAATGCAGAGACAGTTAACAAACCGTGAGCTCAGTCTGGGAAAACAAGGCATCATGAGAAAGAAACTTAAGGTTGCCTGCCTTGACTTTCTTTGGTATAGGAGAGCAGGAAGGGGAAATGCGGCCAGGATTTCAAGATTCTGTTACAGTAGTTGATATCAAAAGCAGAGTTCTAGTAACTCTTGTGGTGCCTGTTTCCTGATATGGCCAACCTTGAAGGGCTGGCATATATGGAGGGGCAGTGTTGTGGGTGATCAGCAGTTTTGCACAGAACATGCAGAGGGCCTGAGTGCTGAGCTCTGATAAAAGCCACCCTCGGGAATGCTTAAACTTGCCCTCCACAGTGTTGTCAGGAGTGGGGGGAACAGAAAAATCAAGATATCTGTCACAACCATGTTGTCATGAGGCACAATTCACATGCAACTGAAGCCCTGGCTCTTTTTTCCATATGTTGGGGCTTGGATCATCTTGACATTTTTGCCCACCCCTGCAGATGCTCCTGCATGGCTTCCAACTCCAGACTCACTTTTCAAAGACATCCATGCCTGCGCAGCACCCACACATAGCTATGTACTGGACATGAGCAGTACAACGGGAAAATACCTATATTCATGGAGCAAAAGATTCCTTTGTGGGTTAACTTGATGGATGGCTCTTCCTTGAATTAAAAGGACCTCATGATAAGATTGATAGCTTGATTCTTCATGTCATATGGCTACCCTGGGCTGGCCCAGCTCTTGACACATTGAATGTGGACATCTTTATGTGGGAAACCTGTACATCTTCATAGCAGTTTTGTTTAAAAAACAAAAACAAAAACACTATTTATCTGGTCACTTAGTGTCAATGACTTGATAGCATATAATCAATCAATCAATCTCATTCATTCATACCTCATATCTTCTCCTCTAAAGAAAGAGTGTGCACTGAATATGGAAAGCATGAAATAAGAGGTGGAGAAAACAAAATACTCCTGTAAAAATCAATGCATGCACATTGATTTTTGCCGTTAGCACAGAAAATAGAGAGGGCCCATGAGATGACAGGGCCTGAACTGCAGCCCATTAATCCATGCCTTAAGCTGGTCTCAACAGAGCTCTAAATTAAGTTCCATTGTTAAACCTGATCATTAGGCTAGAAAAAAGATGCCAGTGGGGCTTTCCCATCAAGCCTGCAGGCTTTTCCTCAAGCCTTGCTCTTCTCTTCAACCAGCCCAGCTCACTCCCTTTGCCCCAGTCTGGAAAAAGCCCTAGACAACAAATGCCATTTAAACAGATTCCCCCAGCAGAAATTAGCTTTAAATTATATTCCACTGGAGTCACTGGTGGTTTATTTAAAGTCTCATTGACCTTTAAGGTGTGTTTTTGTGCAGAAAAGCCTTTGCTGGAGAAGGAAGGATAAATACAAGTATTTCCACAGGGCTCAATAAAACCTGCTTTTTATGTCCATGTGTGATGCATGTAAAAAACAGGCAGAGCTTCTATTACACCATTGCAGCCACCATCTTGACTTTTTGCCCATATCCTACTGATGCTCCTGGACAAGTTCTTTTTCCCCTATACTCAGATGTTCTCTTGAAAAACAATTCTTCTTGGACTTCCGGGTAAGAAATGGTGAACTGAAGATGGCTCCACTTAAAAAGAGAGCCAACAACCACAGCAGAATGAAGAGCTGGCGAGTAGACCGGCTCTTCCTTCAATCTTAGTGAAATACTGTATATACTATAGGATAAACAGCAAAAGGGTAATTAGAACTTTGATTTTGGAAAGTTACAAATGGGCTGAGGGTCCAGATGGAGTTGAAATTAGAGTTTGGAATTAATTATAAGAATCCTTCCCATGGGAAAATGCTTTTGTTTTGAATTCTTTAAAAAAAAAACATGATAGGATCAGACTTTGAAGGCTGGAAATTAGAAGGAACTAGAAGGAGCTAAAGATTACAATTAAAGGAGAAGAACACTTAACTTTGACTTACTAATACAGAATGGAGCAAAATATTTTAACATTGGACATATTGAGGGATATTTTTGAACAATGGACCCAGAAGTTAATTTTAAGAATGTCTGCTTCTATAGATAGACTGTGTTTAAAAGGTGTAATGGAAGAGGAACAAGTTTTACCAGACAAGACTGAGACTGATCTGAAAGTGGATTTAAAAATGACAGGCTAAATGAATGATACGGAAAAAGATACTATAATGGATATACAAATAAAACTGGCTGATGTTTTGATAATTAAAAGGGATATACAAGTAACAAACCAAGAGAGTGATCTGAATAATTTTTCTATTCTGGATTCATAGGAGAGGCTTGTTAAAGCTATGAAGAATTTTGAGAGGAGGGACAAAGAAAAAATGAAAATAAATCAAGTTTTAGGACATGATTTGAAGGGACAAAAGATCAAGATTGTTAAAAGTAAAAGGAAGGAATATAAAGTTGGTTTATTTGATCAAGATTAAAATAGATATGTAGTTATCTCTGGTAACCCTTAATGGACTTTTGCCGATCAGGACCAAAATGACAAGGTTTTAAGGATTTGTTTATAGAGAAAAGATGGGATATGGGAAGATGAGATCATTTGCTGTATTTTAAGAGAAGGTGATATTGTTTATACTTGTGATGAAGGGGGAAGTCACTTCTTTATATATTTACTTTCTTTTTCTTTTCTATATTATTTTTTTCCTTTTCTATTTTTCTCTATTTTTTTTCTACACCTTCTGTTTTCTTCTTCTTCTTCTTTTTAGTTTGTATTAGCTTTTATTGTTGAAGTGTAATTTTTAATAAAATTACTATTAAAAAAAAGAAAAACAATTCTCACATGGCCACAAGGCTTTAAAAGAATTTCTGTTTATGTCAAGGAAAATAGTCAGCAGAGAGTCTGGGTGTCCGTGTGAATGGAGATTCTATGTCAAATGACATCATGTATGAGGATTTGTGTCCAGCTCCTGGCAAGAGTGCCAGTGTGTCATCTTCACTGTTGGTACACAGGCCCAGCTTGCTTACCTGGAGTGGGTTGGACCCTTAAGTTCAAATGGCTTCTCCTCCTCTGTGTTAGCAGAGTAAAATGGCTGACACAGCTATCGATTTCTAGGGTGAAAGAGAACAAATTGCCTACTTCAAAATGTATTATTGTCATATTTTTGCTGTCACAGAGGTATTTCTGGGGTGTTTCTGCCTCAGGTGCCAGATAAGTTGGCTAACCTTCAATATGATGGACTTGCGGGGAGGGCATGCTTTTTCCTGTTCTAACTCAGGCAGAAAATTGTCTTGGGCTGGCCCTGGGCTTAAAATGTATTTAGCACTGAACATTGTGATGTTCAATCCCAAGTCAATTTCATTATAGTGGAGGAATATGCAGGGCAAGACTGTTGATATTCTTTGATTAAATAATGACAATTAAAAACCCCTACTTAAATCATTCATCTTAGAAACACTCCCTCCCAAATTACAGATTACATATGTTGGGAAGGATTTTTTTTCTTTTGTGTGACTGGAGCATAAATTCTAGGCAAAGTTAGGACCATGACTATAATTATGATATAATTATGATCTTATTTTGTGTAGTGGCATAATTACAGTGCCTTCTAATATTAATATTCTTCAGTTCTTTGAATGGCATCTCAGCTGGACCAAACAACTATTCTTCTAACTTAATTGAATTGAAGTCTCCTGTTATTATTAATCAACAGCAGACAAAAATATTTCTTTCTGGGCAGGGGAGGGGAGAAGGGAGCTCTGCTCTCACCTTCTATAGTGAACTAACTTCTCTCTTTCCTTGACGATACTGAGAAATCAAAGGATCATAACCTGGGGAGGAACACATATTTTGCATAGAGAAGATCCCAAGATTCCTGAAGGTCTCTTGCTTGATATGCTTGGAATGTCAAAATTAGCCAGAATACACCCTATTAAGCTGGATGAACCAAAAGAGAGAATCAAAACATCACAGTGCCAAATTATTGAAACTGCAAACTTAAGTCACCTTTGGAAGATGAATCCCAAGGAAGTGAGTGGGTCTAATATCCCTGGAAACATGATCAGGACTGGCCTCTTTTCAAAAATTTGCCTTAGGGATTGCTACTGAAAATTGGAGTATGCATCATGTTCTATTGTTAGCGTGTGAAAATGAATTTACAACATACTCTTCAGAAAAATGTTGAATAGAGCCTTTGAAACTATGAAGGTGGTAAAAGGTCCCCTGTGCAAGCACTGAGTCATGTCTGACCCTTTGGGGGGATGCCGCTTTCATGATGTTTTCTTGGCAGACTATAGAGCAGGGTGGTTTGCCATTGCCTTCCCCAGTCATCACCATCCCCAGCAAGCTGGGTGCTCACTTTACCGACTTTGGAAGGATGGAAGGCTGAGTTGACCTGAGCTGGCTACCCGAGAATCCAGCTTCCGCTGGGATCGAACTCGGGTCATGGGGAGAGTTTTGGTTGCAATACTGCTGCCTACCACTCTGTGCCACATGAGGCACCTTTTAAACTATACATATACTGTACATATATATATATATATACACACACACACACACTTTGAACCTATATATTGCTTTAAACCAGGGCTGATGACAAATGAAATAAATGCTGAGTGACTTCCTTTTTAGATTACTATTCTTTAATGGAAACTACAAAAACTTGCCTTTTTTACATGCACAAAATATAATATGATTTAAAATTTAATATTCCAAAGCTACCACTCATTAGAATAAAAAACTGTATTTTTTCATTTTTATTCTCTATTATACTAATGAGGACAATAACATTATTCACTTTTAATTCCAAGGAATTAAATATGGTGTTGGGCTTTTTGGCTATTGTTGAATTCTGAAAGTGATTCTTTTTAAACACAATTCTCAGAGTTCTCTTTAGCAAGATTTATTAAGAAGAATGGAATGGTGTTACAAGAATTTCAGCAAATGAACAATCTCCCTTTTAGAACCAATATATCCCCATGTATATTGGAATGGAGATGTTCTGATTTTCTTATCAACAGCATTCTCATGATTCAGTAAAGATGCAAGCCCAATAGAGAAGCATGCAGCTGGGTATTTAATGGTCTTCTGAACCTTTATCAGTCTGGGGATCTACTCTTACATGCTTGTTTCTCTAATCAATATTTGTTCCCACTAATTAATGCATTAATGTTTTACAGAGCAAGCTCATATAACTGTACTCAGGATGGAGTAAGTTAAATGAAACTTCATTTCAGTTAAGTTTGCTTAGGACCACAGCATTAGTTGCTTACTTCACCAATCACAGCTTTTTCTCTTAATGTAAATTATGGGAACCTGCTTTTTTCAGTGGCTTAAGCATTTTTATTATCCCTCAGAATATTTCTTTTTCTGTACTTTAATTTGGAACCATGGGTCCACCAGGCATATTTATGGATTTCTGGTTTTGGAACTTGCTCAGTGTGATGGTTTGAGAGGTCTTTTACCAGATGCTCCAATATTCCATCTTCTGATGGCAGAAAGCCTACCGAAAACCATGGTATTATGCTGATGAAATGATGAACAGCATTACAAGGTTGGAGAACAGCTGGTCATAAATGTCAGTCACATGAAGGGAAAGGCTGTGAGAAGGTTTCAGTGGTTAAAAAAAATGTGCCATTTGCTTCATAATGTAGAGGATTTTGCAAAGGAAGATAGGAAAAGTAAGGATTTACTAAGATGACTCGGACGCCATTTTCCAACACCTTTTTTTTTTTTTTGGTGCCTTTGAGACAGTTTTAATTTCTGGTGACTGCCTCCATGCAGTTCTCTGGGCAAGATTTTTGGAAGCAATTTGCCACTGCTTTCTTCCTGGGGCTGAGAGAGAGGGACTGGCCTAAAGTCACCCATCTGGCTTCATGCCTAAGGCAGGACTAGGACTCACAATCCCTTACCTTAGGAATGGCTAATTTCCGAACCAAAAAAATGAGTCAGGTCAACTTTTTGTCAAAGCTACAGATACAAAGCACTCAAGAAGGGATAAGACTTCCATATGATTCATGCCCCAAATTGTTGCTTGGTCAGCAAGGCTGTGAAAAAGTTGCTGGGATGTAAAGCAGAGGGAAGTAGATCAATGGTGATCCAATAAGGCTTCATTTCACAGATTGTGTAGGAATCCTTGGAACTGTTGGACTCAGATCCAGTAGTCTTGTGTGTGTATCCTTTTATGTGTTGTCAAAGCAAATGTGTCTCCAAGGGGGGTCAAAAAAATCAAGGTGGTGGCTGCATCCATAGCTGCCATCTTGAATTTTTTGACCCCACTTCCTGAAGATGCCCCAGAAGACCAGGCAATAGTAGCAGAAGAACTTCCTAGTAGCTCAAACAAGATGGAAAGTCTGTTGCAGAAGTGAGCAATCTGTGGCCAGCAGGCTCCCAGTCCTATTTTGTGTCACTCCAGAGCATCCCTGAGCATGCCTCTGCAATACAACAGTAAAATCAGCATAGATTTTCTTTCTCTCCCTCTTTAAATAAGGGACAAAAGAGATTGTTAAGCCTCCATTAAACATAACAATCCCTGCTTCTTGAAATAAAAAAACATTAAACGGGCCCCAAACCCCTTCTTGCACCTGTTCAGGTGGAGTCATTGCATCATAGGCCATACTCCTGTGACATTCCAAATCTTTAAAAAATGCTTTAAAAGTAAAAATATTGTCCCCCAAGGTATGATCTAATTTGCAGTGTCTTATCTTTTCCTAAAAGTCTTCCTGGCTGACGCAGCTGGTCTTTGGATAGTTCCTAGTTGAGTTAGGGCTTGGTGGTGTTGAGCAGGCTATAAAAACTGATGGATGTTGATAATCAAGTTCAAAGGATGTATTTATTTAAACATATATGTTGAGGTTTCTGTCCTTCATAGCAAGCACCAAATAGCATTAAAGGGACTCCATAAGCTTGTCATCAGAACTGGAAGAGAAGAAGCTGATCTCCTTTGCATAACTGAACTTTACAACAGTGCAAGGTTTAAGCCATGTTCTTGATATAATGACCTGGTTTGGAAACTGGGGGATGAATGTTTCAACCAGCAGAGATGTGAAATAAATTACCAAGTATAACTTTACCAAGGAGACAATATATAGTATAAAATAGTCTATTATTCTAATAACAAAATGCTGGCCAGTGATGAAGGACTCTTATGGCTATGCAAAGACCACCTGACCAAAGTTATAGCCAGATCTTCAGCTCTGGTAGTGATCCAATGCATTTTAGGGCAGCCAGGCTGAGAATCCATTCCAACTGGTTGAAATGGATTTCCAACACAGGATAACCACAGCTCTGCTGTTAAGATTTGAAAAATCAATCCACCTTCTTTTACTGAGAAAATGGTCACTGGCAGGCAGGCAGTGGTTGTAGTTCCTTGTGGTTCCACACTTCTAGGAGGTGATGGGGGATGAGGCCAGAAGGCACTGCTTTTCAGTGACAATGCTGGTGTTCTGGAACAGTCTTCCTGCAGAGATCAGACTAATACTTCGGAAGGTAGTTAAAAACAGCTTTTCCAGAAAATGTTCCAGTGATTTTCACCTACTGTACCATTTCTTAAAGGTGGTAGGTGGTTGGAATATATTTTTTATTTTTTGATTCTCTTGTTAATCTTGTTTGTGTTTTAATTTTACTTGGATGTGTATTTTTTTTTCCTTATCTTTCCTATCATGACCATCAAGAGTCATGGGACTGGCATGGGAAATACAAATAAATAAATAAGAACATCATTCCTGATGAGAGGCTAAGGAAAATGTTATCAGTTGGTGCAGCAGATGAAGCGTCCTTTAGCACACTTGGTTTTATTTTGAGAAGCTGCTGATACGAAAAAGATTTTCTGTAATTTATCTGATAATAAGTACCTTAGAGATCTCAGATGCTCCTGTGAGAACATTCTCTACAATAAATCTGTATTGGGGCTCGCTGATGTGAAGGTCTAGCCCTGTTTCAAATAAGTGTAAGAAGCAATTCACTCTTTTTTTTTGTTTTGTTTTGTTTTGTTTTCAATAGCTTTTTTTTCCCCTTGTCAACTTTTCTGTGTTTTTGATACTCATCCTCCTGTCAGCCTGCTGATGAAGATGCAGAGTGGGATGTCTGGATAAATGGTCTGTTTTACTAGGTCAACGATTTCTCTGGAGCGCATTGCCAGGAAACTTTTCAACTAAATGGGCCAGAGAATATATTAGGAGGATAAAAGTTGTTTTGTCCATTATTCTTATTAAATTGCTACTGCTCATTTATTCATCGCATTCTGGCTTAATGGTGATTGCTCTTTCGGCTGCGCCCTTATATATACTTCAGAGTAAACCTATTGTTAGTCACACTGCATTGTTTTTATCAGTTAGAATTGACTGCCTGGATGGATTTTCCATGATAGCCTTTGGTAGTGGTTCAGCCTTGATTTCTCTACTGTTCCAGTACTGAGTGTTGAGAACCACTAAACTGTTGGTTCACACTTTTTGTTTCAGTGTTACATACAGTGGTATGAACCCAGATCACACTGACTGGAGACAATGTCTGGTTCCTGATGATACAGTAAACCAGCACCAAATAATTATTTGAGCCTACATTCTCCACATGCAAATATATCCCAGTAGGCTAGCTACGTTGCATATTTTATGTTCTCAAGTATAAACAAAACTGTAAACCAGCTTTCTATCTCGTGCTTTCTCTTCTCATAATATTCTCCAGGGATTTTTGTTCTCATAATGTTCTCTTCTGACTGTGTGATAGGTCTCAATTATATTTAATGCTTGGTTTCCCGAGTAGCCTTTTAGAACTGCAAATGATATAATAGAGTCTACTTTCTTTCATGCAGTTATTTTTCCCCCTCTTGTTTAATTGCATATGTGATTATGAAGAGGCAAACTTTGTGGTCAAGCCACATATGATTTGAGCGCTCTATAAAATAAAAACCTTGGCATTTTGGAAAAGGCAGGCATAAGTATGTTCAGATACTTTACAAATGGAAAAAAAAACCTAAATGAGGGGAAACACGAGAGCTGTAGGAACCATTTCCCATGTTGCAGGATTTACTATATATTATAAATTAATTTTAAATCCTCCATATCTTTTTCTTCCATTTATCAGGGGATTTTTTCTCTTAGAATCAGCTGAATTCACTTGACTAGCCTTGGGTACAATTGTGGGGGCGGGGAGGAGAGGGATATTATTTATTGTCCATCATTGGCAGCAAAAGGTCTTTGAGACAACTCTTGCGGAAGTCATCAGCATCTGGGCAAGCGTCTCCTTAGCAAGAATGACGCAAAGAAGGCAAACTGTCTATGGGTTCTGACAGCATGTGTTCAACATGTTTTATCAGCATATTTAGATCAGAACAAGACATCAATTGACATAAACATTAATCACCTTAATCTAGATGAAACCATGGCCTGAAGCTAATCTAATTTTCATGCATTAGTTTCTCCTTTGGGTTCTGGCATCTAGCACAGATTTCTCCTTTTGTTGCACACATTGGCACACATGTAGAAGATTCTATAGTGTGGATAGACAGAAGAACCAACGTAACTCAAAGCTGCACTTCAGATGCATTGAAAGATCCCCCAGAGTATGTTCCATTTACAGTACAGGTAGTCCTTGACTAACGACCACAATTGAGATGAAAACTTTGGTCACTATGTGATATGGTCATTAAGTGAGGCATCACATGACCACGCCCAATTTTTATGACCATTTTTGCCATGGCCATTAAGCAAATCACATGGTCATTGAGTGAATTTGGCTTCCCCCATTGATTTTGCTTGTTGGAAGCCAGCTGGAAAGGTCGCAAATGGCAATCATGTGACCCCAGATCATTGCAACCATCATAAATACATGCTGGTTGCCAAGCAGCTGAATTTTGATCACATGACCATGGGGAACACTGTGACGCTGTGTGTGAGGACCTGTCATAAGTTACTTTTTTCAGTGCCATCGTAACTTCAAACAGTTGCTAAACGAATGGTCGTAAGTTGAGGACTACCTGTATATGAAACCTTTGTACACAATCCTAAATTAACTCATTGAATTTAAATTTCTGGAAAGCTTCTTTTCTGCTACATGTCACTTTTGCTGCTGAAATGAGGCAAGATAATTTACCTGATATAAGTGCCTTGTATTGATTTCAGATGCAATTTCTATGAGAAAATTCTCTACAATAAATGTGTCTTGAGGCTTGCTTGTTCAGGCAGGGGAACAAGATCCCTGAATATTTTTAAATCACGTGAAATCATGAATCTGCTCCTGAGCAGGCTTCTATAAATGACTTATTTAAATAATTTAAAGCTTGGGGGTTGATCATCCGGCATTTAAACAAGTATTTAACTAAGTATCTCATATTATCCATTTCTTACAGAGCTCTTAATAATTGCATGATTAAATGAGTATTTCAAATGGGAATGAGGCAAGATAAAAGATGTGTGCTATTTTGTCTAAACGTGTTGAACTTACTGTGCATATTTCCAGAATTATGGAAAAACAAGTGAATGGCTCTGATAAAATAATGTGATAAGCACTGCTGAAAGGAACATTCTGTTCTGATTTTACAATGTCTGACATCACAGGATACAAGTACTTTGATCCCTCCCAGTTTTTTAGAAAAGTGCTGTAGGTAATTTCCAGTTTAGTTTGCATCCAGCACATTTCCAGTCAGTCCCTATATCCAGATCAGAGCAAGTATGCATGCCACTCAGTTCAGCTAACAAAAATGTAGCTTATTGTTTATTGATTAAACATCGGCAAATCTCAGAAACAGTTAACCAGCAAAACAGGACAAAAGGCAGGCAAAAGCAGAAGAAAAATACATGAACAACAGGCAAGAAATAAAAAGGGCAGAGGAGTGAATAACAATATTGTCTGTCTGTCTGTCTGTCTCAAAAGCACAAAACTTTCCAGAGCCACTGAAAACCATACTGTGGATAATTAGCGTGGATAGTCCCAAAGGGAGGGGCCTTTTGTTGTTACACCTTTAACTGTTTTATATACATAACGGCAGCAGAATAGAGATGGAAAGTAGGACACCAGGTGATCCCCCTCTATTCTGCACTATGAATGAAACAATTTGGTGAATGGAGATGATGTATCCAACACGAATAACTTTTGAGAAAGAAGGTGGAAGTCAAGTATCTAATTTTTCTAATTTTTCATTGGTCATAAATGGAATGGGGGTGGTGGCAATAGAGGAGTTGCAGATGGCCTCCTTTTCATATATTGAACAGTTCTCAGGCCTAGCTTCAGCATTTTTGATACTGCATATGCCTTCAAATTAAGTGACATTAAATTTATTCCCCAGCTACTAGCAATTTTTATTTTCTGAGAAAGACTGCTATATGTATTGATTAGTCTCAGCTATGATTTTTGAGAAATAGTTTGAAAAAAACAGATTAAATGGCCTATATTGCAGAAAAATCTAGATTCTAATATCAGAGTAATGATGGCATAAGACGCAGGGTTGTCATGAGGAAAATAGGAGGCAAAGCATTATGGACACTACATCAAGCTGTATAAAACAAAGGTAGGCTAGAAGTCTAAGAAATAAAGGTCACCACCACCACATGCAAAAAGGGAATGGTAAAGAAATTGTGGGTTCCCTTTTTGGGTAATTGTGCAAAGTATCACAGTATTGCATATGAACCAAGAGCAGGCATGCTTGCTACCTCTTAGGCTAACCTACCCTGCTGGAGGTTTGCAAGGATAATCCTTAAAATCCATTCATGAAGGGTGGGATTTAAAAGAGCAATAATACTATGTCTGTCTACCCAGGCAATCCATGTGAGTTACCCAGAAGGCTTTAAAGTAGGGAATTCAAATGTCCTTATCCTGCATTTTCCAAAAAGGACAGTGAAATAAATCAAAGCCACTGCTACTGGCCATTAAAGAGCAATATGATGATGGATGAATGGATGTAGACAGGCAAATATGTAGGTAGTTGATAGGTATTATAATTTAACAAGTTTGGAAACTAGGTTCAGGTTATCATTTTATCTAGATCTATTTGATGTATGCTTCATAGATGCAGTAGGAAACTTGGACATCTTATTTGGTTCAACAAAAGCCAGGCAAAGCTGATTAGAAGGATTAGATTGGCTGCAAGATGCCAAGGAAGGAAGGACCACAGTTGCTCAAAAGTAAAGAAAAAGCCTTTGTTCCTCATCTTTACTGATTTAATTGCAGTAATGAAAGAAATCCAAGGGAAATCTCTCCAAGTTGTAGGATAGCTAGGGGAGAAGGTATCTCAGAAAGTGTTTGGAACCAGGCTGTTTGAACCTGTAAAGCAGTACTTCTCAACCTCAGCTACTTTAAGATGTGTGGACTTCAACTCCCAGAATTCCCCAGCTGGCTAGGGTATTCTGGGAGTTAAAGTCCATGTACCTTTAAGTTGCCAAGGTTGAGAAATGGCTTTAAAGGAATGTGAACCAATACCTTGAAATGGCCTGCTAGCTAAGAAACAACCATTGCAACCATGTCAGATCTGGAATGATAATCCCATCTTGCCTCTTGCCAACTCCAGAGTGGCATTTGAGGCCATCTGAATCATCTCCAGAGGCAGCCCCACACAAAAGACATTGCAGTAATCTGCATGGGAGGTTACTGATCCATAATGAGCTATGTCAAAGCATATAAGCAACTCATGCCCAAAGATCACAGTCCTGTCCCAGTCCTTAAGAGAGTAATGGTTCTACTGCAGATAGTTGTCTGTTGTTGCTGGAAAGAAGCCAATGCTAACCAAAGAGTACAAGAGTGGGCTCTTCCTCTGTACAGTAATGTAGCATAATGAGTAGAAAATCAGACAATGACTGGGGAAACCTGTATTCAAATACCCATTAAGGTGGCCAGATAACTTAGTAGACCCAATCATCTACTTCTACCTGAGTAACTGTGCAGATAAAACCTATATCCCCGTTCTTAAGGTCTTGAGAAGATAATTAGGTTATAAATGTAATAAATAAAGAGACAAGCTCTTTATTGCATGATCCTGCAGGACTCTGTTCTTTCCTTAATCCACACATCTAGTGGGAATGTTGCCCCAACATGCTTGGTTGAAAGCAAAGGTGGCTTCAGCATGTTAAGCAAACCCAGAAAACTAGGTAATTGCAGGTTAAGAGAGAGGATACTTAACTCTCCCCCAACCTGTACATAGAATAATTGTTGGGTACCTTGATTTAACATGGTATTGACATGTTATTCAGATCATGATGAAAGTCATCTTGAGCTCAACCTTCTCTTCCAGCATTTGACACCAAACAGTCAGGTTAGGCCTTACAATTCTATTTCCAGATGTAGAGGGAATAGGGAAAGGCCTTGAAGGACAGGAGGAAGAGCTACTACTAAGGCAATGGTCAGATAAATGGGGCTTCAGCCTGGGCCAAGAATCATCTTAGGCAAGCCCCTCCCTAATTCACGAAGTTAAAATGAGAGAGGGAGGAAGCACATTCAGACTTGTAAGATGCTGTTACTACAGCTGTTACAATAAAAGTAATCCTGACCTATATGGCTTTGGTTTCTTAGTTTGGTGTAACTTGTAGGGCTGACATCAGTGTTGTTTTTCTCTTTTTACCAACCACAGTTCCACCAACCCAATATTTATCTCTTGTGGCTCCAACACAAGAGGTAGTAACCAGACAATTATGCAAAAGTGTTTGGGATACAACAGACCAAGGCAATCCTATTTGCTGAGTCATCTAGCACTGAATCACTGAGGAAGTAAATAGCTCATGCCACATGCAGCTGGGCATGTTATGCAGATGTGATAGGAAGTTACAACTGAATTTCCCTTTTGTAGTCCTTGACTGAGCCATGCCAAAACATTATGTTGCATGAGAAAGTGGACTAGATGGCTCCCCTTCCGTTCTATATACTAAAACTAGAAACTGTCATTTCAGTGTTCAACACTGGACAGTGCCATCCACTGCACCTGATGGTATTGCAAGGTGGCACACCACACTCAAGTGGAAGCATGAGCCTGAGAAAAAAGGCATCCTCTTTAATTATTTGAAGAATGGTGCTTCATATGGGCTTCCTGATGTTGTAAAACACCTCTTTTGTAGGATTTCTACTACTGGAAGGAAATCATTCTTTTTATTCAGCATAAGAGTATATAAATGATTATATACCAAGGACTCCACAAATGATTATTTCTTGGAGCAACTTCAAAGCTGAGTTAGCGCAGTCAAGAGCTGATGTCAGTATGCATTTTGATACTGGAAATTGGGATGGATCTGCAAATGCGGGTGGCTTGCTCAACTCAGCATTTTTAAGTTTTGCTAATTTTTCTTAGCCAATAGCTGTGAGATCATTTATGGCAATCCTTACTGAGAAACATCCCAAGCCAAGAGACTTCTGCTCTTGAATCTAGGAAGCCATACATTGGTATGCATCATTTACTTTTTCAAAACTGAATTACTGTACTTTTCATGGCTTCCAATTCAATTTATGAATAGTTTCAGCTGAAAAGACAAAGGCCTTCAAATTGTAAAATGGGATGTGCTACTTCAAAGACTCAAAATGGCATTATCCCTTGAATCTTCTCTTAGCATTCCAGAGATCTTTGGCCACTAACCTCTTTCCCCAATGTGCTAGTTTTCAGTTTTTTAAAAAAAGTTTTTTAATGCAATTCAAGCCTCCTTTTTTGTGCACTGACACTCATAAAAACACTGTGGGGTTTTGATTGAGTGGTCATGACCACCACCTTGACTTTTTTGACACACACACACATAGGTGGACATCTCAGGGCTTAAAACTATTGCTGTGCCTAGTTCAATTCATCCGCTGGATTCTGCTGCTTAGTTCTCCACTTTTCTTTTTAAAAAATGCTGCTTGTTTTCATGGAAACTCCAGCTGAGATAAACCACTTCAGCTGATGCTGTAAGAATCAGACAACAAATGAATGTGTGAGTACCAGGGCTTGGTGGCTGGATCCGGGAGTGAACTATATTCAGATATTTTTTTTTTGCGTTAATTGATGTGTAATTTTTCTCAGTTGTATTGCATTTCTGGGAAGACTATATTCATTCAGTCCAATTTGCCACCTGGTATAAATTCTGCGTACAACTAATGCATAACATAAATCCTTTACTGCTTGTTTTCTATGTAATCCCAAAATAAAAGGAATGTTCACATGTTGGCTAAGGCCAGTATATGCATTTTCTGGAAACAAAGGAAAATTGTGGCATTACAACACTTAACTTTCAGACTGCCTGTAAGCATAATTGTAAAACATATGCAAAGAGTCCGTTCCCACTGATTTTATTGTGCACATTCATCTGCCCATCCTTTTTTCCATGATCAATTCAGTTCTGAATTGTCTATTATTGTAGCATGCAGTGAAAAATATGTCAGTAAAAGTCATTCTGCCTAAATTCCTGCCTCAATGTCATAAATCTTTTCTGGAGGGAAAGAAACAATTTCCCATCTTCTGATTTTTAAGTCAACTCTGAATCCTATTCCAACCTGGTGATCTCCAGATGTCTTGCATCACAAATCCCATAATTCTGAGCCATCGTGACCTTTGCTACTGAGTGGCCTTAGTTAATGGTCATTTTATTTCATCGGAACATACCTCTTTTGTAGCTAATATGGTTGTCTCAATTAAAGTACTATTTGTCCTCAGCAATGTGTCTAATTCATTGTTTCCTATCCTTCACAAGTATGTGAATTTGTCTCTCATAATATTCAGCTAGTATGCTCAGAATAAGGATGTTTAAATAAATTGATGATCTAATCTTCACTTCCATAAATTAGATATCAACCATGGATTAATATTGTATAATAAATGTTATTCATCTGTCATTGCATTAACTATGGGCACTAAAATGTATTTGTATACACTGATTTGGGGTGGATTGTATTTCATTACTCCAACAACTGTGCAGGTGATGCATTCTTGAAAGCCTGAGCTCATACGATGAGCACACTCACAAAAAACCTGCACTTATCTGTTCAGGAATTGGCTGCCATCAGGGACACGGCTGCTAAAAAAATATCTATTCGACAGAAAGCAAGCTAGCCCCAGGCAAATCCACTTTCAGTTTGACTGGTCTGCATGTAAAGCTGATAGAATTCCTGGCTTGCTTGCTACATGTAAGGTCCTAAAATGTCAAAAGATTATATGCAAATTCAATCTGCATACATAAACTTATTTTCACCCAGGAGTCTTCTCTGCTGGATGGAAGGAGGCATTTATGACTGTTGCTAATTTTGCACTGAATCCTCTTGAGATTTCAGAGATTATGTTCTTAGAAATGTCATTTTGATTCTTATTTCTGGGCATGGAAATAAACATTCTATTGATGTTCACTTTTCATACAAAGTGAGCATTATGACTGCAGAATCCTTGACTTTTCCTAGTCAGCCGTCTGAGAGGTATAGGCTTGGGAAGTTCAATGTATCTGAAGGGAAGGTCAACATTTAGTGAGTATGATTTTGGCTATCTTGCCAAACATAGTATCTCCAGCCCAAATCACGGAAGACGTTGGCACTGTTTGGGGAGGGAAACAGAAGAATTCATATGAGGTTACTGCCCTTAAATACTGGCAACCCCAGTTTAGATCTTTGGATGGGAGAGTTAGAGGGCAAACAAGGAATGTGAGAGGACTGGAATTCTAATCTTCCTATATTTTATTGTTTATTTTACAGTACTTATAACCTGACTCGATCCTGAAGGACTCTGAAAAGTATTCAACATCAAAGGAAAGAGAAACCTATAATAATAAATAACTAGATCAAAACTGATACCAGAATCAGAATCAAATTCCAAAAGAAGACCTAAGATAGATGCTCACAAACAGTTGGCTAGGGCTGAAAGCATGCTAAAATAACACAGATATAACTTGCTTATGGAATTGCAGGAAGGTGGGGTCTGCCTATATTTCTGGGGAAGAATATTCTACAAGGTAGGAGCTACTATAGCCAGCTGTTTTGCCCATGCCCATCTATCTCTCAAAGAGTTGTAGCATACCTACAACTAGATGACTGGACTGGATGGGCAGATACAGTTTTGGCAATTTGTAGGCAATAGTTTGGTTTAATATGAACCAACCAGAAGATTTGCCCATTACTGGGGTGTCTTTGTGTATATGTGTGTGTGTGAGAGAGAAGGCATGTACATAATTTCTGAGTTTGGGAGTTGATGAAGTAGAGAGCCATCAGAGTAGTCCATCCTTTGCAAATGATTAGGAAGAAATACTTCAGAGCTTATTATCACAGACACAGCATCTCTTTAATGCAATTACATCTTTTTTTTTCCAGGGTTCTTCTTCTTAAAACACCTGCATTTATTTGGGGCTTCAGCAGAAGCCTGGTAAGATGTGGCTGTTTTAAAGAGGTGCTGAGCTTACATTTCTCTGTGTCCTGAACATTTGAGAGACATTTTGCTGAAAGAGGCAACTGACTAAATAGCGACCCTACCATATTCCACATGCAATAGTGGAAAAAAACTAGAGGCTGAATATTATTCCTAGCCTAGTGACAAGGCAGGATCTCAGAGAAGCTACTATCCTAGAGAGTTGCTGGGCTCTGGGCTACAAGTTTGCCCTCCAAGAAAATGGTTGGAATCTATGCAGGAATTTCTTCTTCCAACCTTCTCTCCAAAAAATGTTTGATAAACCTTAGCCTGATGCATCTACAGAGTGCTGAAAAAAATGCAGACTGGGTTCCCCAGTAGGTGAAGCCAATGATTTCTTGAATGATGGTTTATAGAATTGTTAGCCCAGTGAGGTAGTCCAGGCAAGAAGCACAACCAGGAATACTAGCTCTATCTTTATTGTAAGGCTACATTAACATTAATGGGGCATGGTGGCTCAGTAGTTAAGACGCCAGGCTTGTAGACCAGAAGGTCACAAGGTTGGTGGTTCGAGACCCAAGCGCCGTGCAACGGAGTGAGCTCCCACACTTGCCCCAGCTCTTGCCAACCTAGCAATTCGAAAACATGCAAATGCGAGTAGATAAGTAGGTACCGCTTTGGCAGGAAGGTAACAGCGTTTCCGTGATTGTCATGCTGGCCACATGACTGCAGAAGTGTCTTCAGACAATGCTGGCTCTTAGGCCATGAAACTGAGATGGGCACCACCCCCTAGTGTGTTGTTAGACATTAGACACGACTAAATGAGAATCTGTCATGTTCGCCGTTTCAATGTCTTTGATACATCGTAACGTTTCGCATGTCATTAGCTGGCTGGATGCGTGTTTCATCTTTCACGGGAGGATGGGAGTAGTTATCTCTTGGCTGTGCTTTGGAATGTATTTGCTTTATCTGCTATGTTCAAGGTTACTTTCCCAGGCTAGCAGGTCTGACGATTGCTAGCACCTGGGACGGGCGGGGCTGTTGCCACGGAGGCGGGATA
This sequence comes from Candoia aspera, assembly GCF_035149785.1. Taxonomy (NCBI): domain Eukaryota; kingdom Metazoa; phylum Chordata; class Lepidosauria; order Squamata; family Candoiidae; genus Candoia; species Candoia aspera. The sequence continues at coordinate 74,473,757 of NC_086158.1, read as the reverse complement.
TGTTCGCACCGAGGGTTTTAAGTTTGTATTTGGCATGCTTTTGCTCATTCTCAGCTTTCTCTGTATTTGTCCTAAGTTCCTTAATAAATCAGATCTCATTTAGCAGCCTCTTGTGAGTCTGAGTATTTGGGGTTGGGCAATCATTACAGAATCTTTACCTTCCTTTACCTTTACATTAACAGAATCTTGCAAGACTGAAAGTATTTCTCCCCTCCTTTCCTTTTACTCTCTAGAAAACTGGGGAGGGTTCCTTCTGAAATGTTTCCCATGCCCTCCCCCCTTCTGTGGGCTGAGACATCTTTTACATGCTGGTTGTCCCATCTGCAGTTCTCCCTCCTGTATCCCAAGGTTATTCCCACATACCATGACAAGAATTAACCATAGTTGGCTGGGATCACACAGCACATAGAATCCAAATCAATCAAATCACATTATGGCATAGCATGAGGTATGAATGCAATCACAAAAGTATTAGTGGTGCCAGTGTTGCAGTTTTTCCTTCTATGTGTCCATACGTGTCCAGTGGATCACTTGTAGGTCCATGCTCACTTTTTCCCCACCTGACTCCTATACCCATGGCTGACCTGTTTCATAGGAAGATCCTTGAGTTTTTGAGCTACATATGAGATACATTTCTCTAGTCCATCTTGTGTCATTAAAAGCTGTAGAAATCTCAATCATATTCATCATTCTGCTTTTCCTACTGGAAAAAAAAAGAGAGAAAAGGTCACCCTTTTTAGCTTTTCCTCAGAGGAAAAATACTTCAGTCTTTTGATAAATTCAGTTGCCCTTTTTTACAAGTGAGGTTTAGGGAATTATCTGGCATGGCTGTGGCCAGCAGAATGGCATGTGGTGTTTCTACCAGAGATGTTGTCTTGTTTAATTATTAAGAGAACCACCACTAATCATAAGTAGCTTCATGTTATGGATTGATGTGTGCATTTCTAAAATCAACCAGAATATATTTACTCTGGTAATGTTATGAAACACATCCATTTAAAGTAAAACATAAACATCCTGGCAGTAACTTTTTGCTGTGGTTTTCAGTAATAAAAATGACTAAATTAGTTAAAATGGTACATTTTGAAACAGAGTTTTAGAAATTGCTAGACCAGACTTCCTTGAAAAAGCTTTTGGCTGCTGTGGAATCCAGGAGCACTGCTAATTTAGCACCTACAGGAAATAGATTACTATAACAAGCTATAATTACAGAGGAGGAGTTAGATCAGTAACTTAAAAAAAGAGAAGACTTTACAATAAGAACGTTAAATTAGCTTCGTAAGGTTAAATTAGCAAATTGCTTGATGGATGGAGCTTTTACATCAATCACTGGGTGGAAGTCTTTTTAGCTTTAGCTGAAAAAAAACTTTTCAGATTTACATAAGAAAAGAAACAAAGCCTACTGCCAAGGATTATGTTCTAAAGGCAAGACAGTGCTTTAATGGTGATGGGCAGCTAAATCTCCATGCCAAAATATCTCAGAATAGATCAGTCTGGAGGTAGACAACCTGGTGCCTTCTAGGTGCTTTGGAAGCTAGCATCCATAATCCCTTGTCAATGGGCATGATATCCAAAACTGATGGGAGCTGAAGTCTGAAACATCTGGAAGGGATGATTAATCTAGGTGTCATCAAGACTAATGTGCTCATCTGTATACTGACTTTGAAGTAACATTTGGGTTTAGTTTATGCCCAGATTTCATCCTGCCTTAACCTTCAAAAACTGGATTAAATTAGAATGGGCAGGAATCACAAACTGGTTTACACGTAGCACAGTTTGTTTGTTTCCAATTTAATATGTTGTTTGAATCCAGCCACTGTAGTTTTAAAAGTGTGGTTTATGGCTTAAGGCAGAGAAACATGGTATGAAACGGAGCTGGAGAACCAGAAGAACCACAAAGCCAGGTTGGAGGCAAATGGCATATGAGAAAAGCTGCAGACCAGGTTATTCACCACTCTTCTTAGACAATTGGGGCAGTGTCACAGGATGGAGAGGGAAGGACTAGGATGAGAAAATGGCCACTTCTGATGTGAGAGACAGAAAATGGAGGAAGATTGTTCTTCTGGATTCAAACAGGGAGGGCACCTGTGACTTAAGGCCTTTATGAAAATAAGGTAGGTACATTGGGAGATATTGGGTGTAGGTGTTGATAGTCCAAAACAGCCCAAACACTTTTTCAAACTATTTTATTCCAGAGAGCAAGTGATTACTACCCTTTTCAGATTTTGATTGATTTTTGAAACTTTTGAAAATTGAGCTTGCTTGCTTGCTTTCTGTTATATGATAGTGGGACAGTGGGGTGGATTTGAGGTTTTTTTGGTATGAGAATCTTTTTGCTTATTTTAAACTGCCTAGAATTACAGAAGTGGGTGGTGTCTACATTTTCATATAAATAAATCAGTAAAATCTTTTGAGGGAGATGGGTGGTGACGAAATTTGATAAATAAAATAAGATACAACTTCCAGTAGTCCAAAACAGGATGACAAAAAGGGAGTTGCATTTCAGCAACATCTGTAGTGTCAGAGTGTCAACCCCAGACAAGTGTGATTTTCCCCTGAAAATATGATTTTTTTTCCATATTATAAATCATGATTTGAACTGATTTTCATAATGTGACAGGCCATGATATTAGTTTGATGTTCAATAGGCATAAATGCTTGGACTTTCTGTATTGTCATGAACTGTGCTTGTTAGGACAACAAATAGAAAATGCAGGTACTGGTACACGCTGACCTTTTTGAATGTTTTATCTTTTAAATATTACATAATAGTTCTGTTTTCATTTACAATCTTCAATTGGAATCCAAATTTCATTAACCTTTCTTGGTGGGATAAGGGAAGGTTATATTTTCAAACACAACTGTGTATATGATGGACTGAAATAATAACTTACTGTATGTGCTTTCTGCAAGGATGTGTTTATGGAGCTTAGTCTAGTGGTTACAGTTTGTTTCCTGCTGGTGGATTTAGCATTCAACAGATACACCCTGTTGAAAAGCTATCAGCTGACCAGTTTCCCTACATGCAGAAAGCTATAGGTATCCATGGGGGCAGGCAAGTGACATCATGCACATCAAAACATGCATGAAACTCTCAGGAACCCTCACTCAACACTGTTGGAAAGTGGTGACATGTTGTAGAGAGTAAGGCAAGATGACCTTGATGGAAATAGGCAAGAATTGTTACCTAGGCAAAAGGGGTTGAAACATTTTTTACAGAACAACAAGATAACATTCAACAGTGGCTTGGACAGACATCTCCCTAATTTACTGAACTATAAGGAGGAGAAGGAAGAACAGCACAGTCAGACTTGCAAGATTCTGTTATTATAGCTAATTTTAATAAAAGTTGTTTTAGACTCTCTGTGGAGTTGATGTCTTAGTCTCCTGGGACTGACACATGTTTCCTGCCATTTTGAGGTAAGAAGATGGTAGTGTAGACCCTAAAAAAAACAACACAAGCTAACCCCACCAAAAGTCCTGCCATTGCTGGAAAAAAGAAAAATCCAGTTTTGCCTATATGTATGACATGGCCCAACCACTTAGCATCATTGCCCTCAAAGATTGCCCACTTCTGCCATTCAATCAGATACCAACTGTATGAATCAAATGTAATACCTACCAATAATTAATAAATAATAATTAATTTGGTATTACCAAATGTAATACCTACCAAGAGAGTCCAGTCTAAAGTGGCAGGTGTCAGAAGCATAACTCAGAAGGATTAATCCAGAATGACAGCATTTCAGAGAAGAAGAACTTCTGCTGGTCCAATAAGTAGTAAAAATGTAAAGACTCCCTCAAGTTCAGCTCAACTCCTAGTCACTTCGTAGACATGCCTAGAGTCTTGGCAATAATATAGAAATGGCTTGCTATTACTTGATTCTGGGTAAATTACTTTTTATTCTTTATTAAAAAATCTAGTTTAGTTTATAACCCTTAGATTTCTTTGTAATCTCCCATCCAAGTGCTAGATAGATCCAACCTTGCTTAGCTTTTACGAATCAGCCAGCATTGGCTAGACACTGCCATCTAGCTGGGGTAAATAAATGATATGGGTAATGGCTAGTAGATACAGGGTGTTCACAGGAGATGGTTAAAAAAAAAGTCAATATGGAGGTTACAACTGTGCAATCAAAGCTCCACCCATTTTTATATGCATTTCACCATCATGGCTGCCATCCTGATTTTATTGACTACACTACACTCTGTAGACGTTCCTGAGTAGACATCTTTCTGTATTCACTCAGATAATCAAAATCAATTATCAGATCTCAATTTGTCCTGGAAATATTTATACTGATTCAAGACTGAAAAATAGTGGGTCTAAGAAACCATATTGGAATCATCATAAAAGAGAGGCTCTGGATGCATTATGAGTGACTCCAAAGTTGAGCTAAGAGAAGTCTTTCGTATATTTACATTCACATTTACCAGGGGATGTATTTTCAAATTTCTAAATAGATTTTTACTACTTTGTATCTTACAACTATCTGCTATGTAATTTTAATGTAATGCACAGATTCTGAAGGTGGTGCCTTTCCTACACTAATGTTTTTTATTTGATTAGAAGTATTTATAAATGACTTTTCAGCCCACCAGAACTCTCAAAATAATGTAATCCTTGTCTTTGCTGTGGTAAAATGCAAATTATAAATTAATTTTTATCTCCTTCTATCCTATTGTTTCTACTTTCTGCCAGTTCTATACCCCATCTGTCATATGGAGTGAAGGAAGAGTAATCGTACAGCAGCTAGGAATTAATTTCAACATGATTTGTACAGATTGCAGCTTTCCTTTTAATATTTTTCCAGGAGCCCCATGACATACATGCCATTTGGCCACATTCAATCTCATTTCAGTCCATCAAATCAATGCTGCAATATTTTCCTACAGCACTTTTCTCTTTTTCTCTCCAACTTCCTTGACACAAGCTGAAACACTCCAGTATAGATTTTCTTCTTGTTTTAACAAGGCTATTGATCACTTAGTTTGTTTGCTCAATAGCTATCAAAGAAGCCAAGTAACATCCAGAACATGTTTTAAGGGTGTATAGGTTGAGATGGAAATAACCATGCACTATCATTATTTTAAAATGCTCCTTTAAAGCAGCAGTCTTTATTTATACTGTTAGTGAAAGACATCAAAGATGTGACAAAGTTCCCAATTTCTATGTATTCCCCGTGCCTTAAAACCCTTCCCCACTCAGAGGTGCCACCCTATTTTTTTTATTATTAAATATTTTTCCTCATTTATTGCATTAGAAAGATACAATCTGGTGGCAACTTAAGGGTTGCACCCTAGGGTTTCAGAGTCTGCTTCTTGCCTTATACAGTTTTTTTTTTAATGTATAATTTTTATTTCAGAAATGTTTAAAAGAATAAAAATAATACAAATTTTGAAAGAGAAAAGTAAAGAAAAGTATTAAGTTGGAAAAAAGGTGTAAAGAAATAAATAGAAAAGAAAAAGTAAAAGTAAAAGTAAATAAAAGTTATAAAGAAGCAGCTTCTGATCTTCTTAAATGCAGGTACAAGTACATTTATATTTTACCCTCTCTCTGTAAGGCTACAACATAATTTCCCTCTTTCCATAGTCTACCCTTTTTAATCATCAAACTCATAAATCACAAGTTCATTTTTTTTCTTTTTTCAGCCAAAAGTCCATAAGGGGTAGAGGTGCCACCCTATTTGACAGGCTCCAGGATAAGCTGATGTTGTCCTTCCAGACTCATTCTCCTGACTACCGGTATCCAAGGCTGCCAACCTTTTACTGTAACAGAATGTGAGAATGACCTTGGAAGATGGGGGAAGAGATGCTGCCTAGGGAATGATTTGATAAAAGAGGCAGGAGTCCACAACTGAGTAACGGGCAGAGAAGCAAACGTAGAAACCCTAATTAGGTAAAGGTAAAGGTTTCTCTTGACGTTAAGTCCAGTCGTGTCCGACTCTAGGGGGCAGCGCTCATCTCCGTTTCAAAGCCGAAGAGCCGGCGTTTGTCCGTAGACACTTCCGTGGTCATGTGGCCGGCATGACTACACGGAACGCCGTTACCTGCCCGCCAAAGCAGTACCTATTAATCTACTCACATTGGCATGTTTTCGAACTGCTAGGTTGGCAGGAGCTGGGACTAGCAACGGGAGCTCACCCCGTCATGTGGATTCAAACCGCCGACCTTCTGATCAGCAAGCTCAGCAGCTCAGCAGTTTAACCCGCAGCGCCACCGCGTCCCTAATTAGTTGGGCGGTAGATAGGGAGAGCAGGAGATTTGTACTTTCAGCCTTGCAAGATTCTGTTAATGTAGCCTGAGAATAAAGTACAGGTAGCTCATCTGGTCGTGTTTCCTGTCTGGTCTACCTGGGAGGGCTGATACTTACAAGCAATTTCTCTTCTTTGCTACCCCTGCTTCTCTTCCCCCTACCTGACATCATGATCTCTGCTGCCAATCTCCACTGCTATTTTCCCCTCCCCATTACCATCGGAGCAGTCTGAATCTTTGAAACAGGCTAATGAAATATAGCTTTTTTAACTAGACAAGCTGTGATGCCATTCAAAGCCCAACAACTTGATTTCTCTGTGATTCTTTCACTCCCTTGTCCCTACTTGCACTCCATAGCTCAAGCATTCAAGTCATGATGCATCTGGATTCATCGTCTTAATAAACACGTACACAATGATGTGCAATACTGGCTGGGTTCTTTAAGGGGCTTCTCTCCTGTTTGCAAATCTCTCAAGTTTTGTCCATATACCTTGGGGTTTTTTTTAATGTTTGGATGTATTTTTGTGCACGTTTGTCTCATGAATTTTTGTTTGCAATTTTGCTTATTGTATGTGGTTCTTGCAAGCCAATCCATCCATCCATCCATCCATCCATCCTTTGGCAAACTGAATTGCAAAACTTTGATAACTACAAATGTATATTTAAACTATTACACTATTAAAGGAAATGCTCTATGCATAAAAGGAAAAACCAAAACACAGCTAGTTGAAAAACAAAACAAAAAGAGAAAGAAAATAGAAAGAAAAATTATACATAAAAGAAATAAAAACAATAAAACAAATAGAAATCCAATATTTGGGGATTTCACTCTTTTTTCTTCAATATAAAAGTCTTAATTCTGTATGCATACAAATAATTAAAATTCATATTTTAAATACTGAATTAAGTCTAGACCATGGGAATCATAAATGTCAAATACAGCCTCTCCACAGGAAGAAAACTAATTCAAAGGCTGAGAGTCATCATCTTTCATAGAATCAGCATTAAGAATAATGTACACAAACATCTTTCCAAAAGAACATTATAATCTCCTTCACAACAGTCCAGGCATGATTTCATTAGAGTTCCTCATAAATGGATACATTCTAAATTTTCAGAATATCATTTAATAGAAAACAGTTCACCTAGCTAAGATTGCATTCAAACTCAAAGATTCCCCATCATTAGTGCTCACACAATGCACAAAAAAGGGGGTGGGGCTATGATTCCACACTCATGGCTGCCATCTTGACTTTTTTGACACTCCCCTGCTGCGAAGCTCTGAGAGCTTGTTACCTCATTATGCCACCTTACCTGCTTCCTCTTGTTGGACATTAGGGTAGAGGAGGTTTTTTTCCCCTGATTTAGAGACAAACCATAGTTCCCTTCAACATCTGAACTTCTAACTTTGGGGTTAGAAGTAGGTTTGCAAACTTCAGGGTTTACTTACATGGGGCCAAATCATGACTGGCCATTATGGAGGAAAGCAGCACCCAGTACCTAGAACATCATCACATGCCTGCTTGAGTGCCAGTTGTCTTGCAAAACCTGATCGTTCCATAAAGGATCGTATGGATCCGTGCTGATGCTTATATTGTTGGCCATTCCCAACAACTGTGGACAATTCCTTAGCTGTGCATTTCTTAATAATACATATATTATTTTCCCCCCTAATTTCCACTGCCTTTTCATGAACAGCAAAGAAGCAGGTAGCTATTTTTAGAATAGCAATTACACCCATCAAATTAACAGACCTTTCAATGAATTAATGAGAATGCCTGTGAGGAGCATGAAAAAATCCTATTAACCTGGACAGTATCATACAGTTGCTACAACGTGGTGTGATGTAATTATACAGTATTTTCTGCAAAATTTAATTGCTCAAATGATTTACATGTCTATAACAATAACTCAGAATAATAAATGAAGATGTGCTTCCATTATCCCTTACTAGCATATGATCTGTTGAGTAGGCCTGCAGTGTGGCAGCAATTTTTCTAAGGGCCCCTCTCAGAAGATCGGATTTCTCATTCCACAAGCTGCCCTGCAAGGAGTAGTAACTCTTAATTAATCCAAGCTTCGGTCCCTAGACAATCCCATCATCCCCAGCTAGTATGCCCAACAATCAGGGTGATGAGATTAGTAGGCCAACAATATCTGGAAATCTAATATTGAGACCCTTCAGATCTGTCCATGGCCCTTTTTATTTTATTTTATTAATCAAATATATATAGCCACCCATCTCACCAAAAGTGACTATTTTTATTAGAAGTTTAAAAATTATTAGAATTTTTATTGTTCTTCATCCATTTATAGCCAAGGATAGAGATTGCCTGAGGCTTTCCCATCTCAGTGCTCTGTAGATGTGAAAGGACTTAATTCCCCAAATCCGCAGTTTATATAGCTGATGCCAACCTAAACATTTGTTGAATTGCAGAGAGAATGTTCATGCAGTTATGCAACTGCCTGGCATAGTTAATCAACTCTGGCAAGTATGAATGGTATACTCTAGCCAGAGGGCATTTTCCTAGATGGTTCCCCCATTTATTGCTTGTGAGGGTTCCAGGTCTTGGGGACTTCTATACAGGATTAATTATTTCACAGATCAATGCACAACCCTGCAAGGAAACTGTTGAATCCTCTGGTCTAAAAGAAAGCATCTCTGCGAGTACCTGAAATTTATTCTTCTGTAAGGATTTTCAGCAATTGCCTTTCAATGTGCATTCTCCTTTGACATAAAATATATGTCTTACACTTCCAAGGGGACTCTGAACTTTCCTCATTAGTGAGGCTATAATTAGGATGTGAAGTGATCAGAAAGATAATTAACCCATTAGATGTTGTCTATAAAACATAACTGAAAAATGGTTTCCCAATCTTACAGCTTCAGTATTTATTCCAATATTTACAGAGGAAAGAGTCTATCCATGCCTCAGTACAACATGGAAAGAACACTGAATCTGTGTAAGGTTCCGGATGGATTGTGTCTTTGGCTATGACAGATTTTCTATTTGTCCCTATTTGAAAAGCAAGCATATGACCAGCAGTGTTCCCAAGCATCATTGGAAAGGTCAACATCCAATGATGATGTCATTCATGATATGCTCCTCTCTGCTATGGCATTGGATAGGTACTTATGGCATCTCCACTGCCCTCCACCTTATCTATCTGCATCTTGCACCTATCCTAAGTGATGGCTGAAGCTGCTTAACTTGGGAAAACACAGAAAATATGATTTGTATGCAAATTATTCTGGATTTTTCCCTAAAACAGTTATGAAAAGGTATCCATTCCCTTTTGGATTTTCCAAATTACTGATATCTTTTCTACCAAATATTATCAGAACTCCATGTGGGCCTTACTGATAATATTGCTTCATTTATTTCATAAACAAAGTCATCCAACATGTGATGGGCCAGTGTAATCCATCCTCAATCAGATCACTCAGTTCAATTAAAGGGATAACTAGGGCCAGTTGTGTGGGTACTTTGTTAAACAATTAGGTTGACTTGGATTATTCCTGTCCTATATAAATCTCACCTATTTTGGCAGGAAGTGTTTGATTGCAGTTCTTTAGCTGAAAGATGGTACAACTGGCTACTGAATCAAAGAGGGTGATGGCTTTTTCACATTACTTCATTGCATGTTGGGTGATTTGTTTATAAAATAAATGAAACAAGGACTAAAAATTGGTGTAATCTGTTCACTCAAATTCCCTTATGTATCAGTAGGGCCAAGCAACTGGTACCATGTGTGAACAATATAATTGGTGTCTCCATCATTGCAAAAAAAAAAGTATTTTTATTTGATTCTTTTCTAGAAATTTGGCACCCTACTCGACATGTTGGCTAGCCACCTAGTTTGCCTATATGGATTGGCCACCCTGGTAGAACTCACCTGAACCTCTGATCATATTCAACAGCAAAGATATGGAAACAATCTGACAAAGGGGTCTGTAGGCTGTAGGCTAAGACCCCTGTTAGAAATCCTCCAGAACTGCTACCACTATCAGCCCTAAGTAGTGTAGATCAGTGTGTCTTGACCTCAGCAACTTTAAGGAGTGTGGACTTCAACTCCCAGAATTCCCAGCATGCATTCTGGGAGTTGAAGTCCACACTTCTTGAAGTTGCTGAGGTTGAGAAACACTGGTGTAGATCATTATGACTACTATAAAGTAGCTTCATACATAGGATTCCACCCTGAAACTCTTTGAGATAAGATGGATGGTTTTTCCTAATGTGTGCATGTCAGGAAACCATGGAACTTCAGAGAGTGGGCACAACCATACTACCAGTCATCTCAATGCCTGGAGATGATGGGAGTTAGAGTCTAACACTTCCATAGAGGCAAAAGGCTCCTAGTGGGAAAGCTGAAAGAATATACTGTTCAAAAAATGTAGTATTATTAACTGATTATCTTTAAAAGCTCTTGGGTAAAGAAAGAAAGAAATCTCTCTCAATATGCTCAGCTAAATGCCATCAGCAGGGCAAATGGAGGAAGAAGACTGATTGAAAGCCAAACTGTAAATTGGAGAAGCACTGAGTTGTGGAACAAAAGCAACTGTTTTCTGAAAGAAGAGATGCTAACAGTTTAGTATTGCAAACAATAGAAGACAATATGTAACTCAGTGGTGGTACAAATTTTAAGACATTCTGTTCCCAACCTAACTCCATGTTCCCCCAATCTCTTTTCTAGTTTTGAAAAATTACAAGATGGGTTACTGTCCATTAGCTTCCTTTATATTCCTTCAAATTATTTATGTTTCTGACAGCTTGGCATCTACGTATATTAATTGCTCACAAATAACAATGCCCTTTTGTCTTTGCAGTTTGGGATCTAGGACTTTTTCTCCTTCATATTCTGGGGAGAAAAATGTTTTTGTTTTCTAATTTGTTCACATATCTCCTAGCCCCTGTTTATCCACTCAGCAAGCCTGACCCCGTTGCCCTTTGAATGTCTGGGAAGGTAGTCACATAAAAGATGGAGACTATGACCCCCAAACATAAGGTTTTGTGAGGTCACAAAGCTTTCTTGGACCTACCCCAATGTCCATATGCTGGGTGTAGACAACTGCAACAAGGAGAGATCTTAGGGTTTCGGCTTATGGCAGTGATTCAGAAGGTAAGTCTCTGCACATAAAACCTTTGCTGTGTGAATATCAGCATCAGGGTCAGCCTCACAGTTTGATAGCCCTTTGGAATTGCCTTCATTAATAAATGAGGGGACAAATGTCTCTCATTATCATAAACATTACTTCTCCTGCAGTTATCCACTAGATATCAGGGTGCTGGCTTCTCTGTATGAAAAGGATATGCCAGCCACAGGTTGGTATAGTGGTTAGGGTTAGGCCTGAGGAAAACCTCAGCCAGGGAAGATCACGGGGTGATTTTGAGCCAATGACTCTCTTTCAGCCTAAACGACCTCACAGAGTTGTTGCTGCTATGGGGGAAAAATGAAGGAGGGGATGCTAGGTATGTTGCCTTGATCCCTAAGAGGAAAATGGGATATAAATCTAACAAATGAATAAACAGTTGAATGATCTATGGGGTTTGTGATTCCTGAAAAAGCTTCTTCTTTTTTTACTTGTGCATTTATTTATCACATTTACTTCCCACCTATTCCCAGAGACCAAACATCTCCCCACCACTGCAACACTGTGAAGTAGGTTAGACTGACAGAAAATGATTCACCCCAAGCCAGCCAATGAATAATTTAGCAGAGAAGGGACATGAACCTGGATCTCTTCAGTCTAAGTCTAATACCTGATTCACTACATTATACTGGTTCTCTCTCACTTCACATTGTAATGCTTTCTTCCCAACCCTTCCCTTTCTCCTTCTCCTTCTCTTTTTCTTATTCTGCTGGAAATGGGCCCAGACAAGAAGCTTGTTTTTCCAGATATTGTTTCTTCTGGTCTTCAAGTGCTTTGTATAAGCACCAGTCCAACAATTCTTGGGTAACCTGTATAAACAACTGGGTGAGAGCATATGTATCCTCAAGAATTATCATCAATTAAATTCCCCTTGTTTCCTCTCATGGCCCCGCAGTTAGACAAACTTGGAACCTCTCTCCCCATGACTACATCTGAACCTGGCAACGATATTCAATAATAAAAATAAAAGATCTCTGATCTAACAGTCATCCATATGTAGGAATGTACATTTTCCCCTCAATTTCTCAAGCATGAAAATTATACAAAAGCTGAGCCTCAATCAACTGATCCTTAAAGGAAATATTTAAAAAAATGAACTGTTGGGTCTCCAAAAGAAACACAGCTCTTGTTCTTTTGTACAAAGAAGCAAAACCAAACAATTTTGAGCTATTCATCTTTCTTCTTTACAATGGAAAGAATGGTACACCTCAGGATGCAAAGGTTTTAAGGAGCCTATTAGTCACATAGAGGAAAATTCCTCCAAATTTAAAGATCATGAAACAGATTAGGGAAATAAAAATGGTCACTGCTCTGCAGATACCAATGAGTAAGACAGAATGAGGTTTTACTTAGATTAGAAATTCATGGTATGTGAATGTGAAGAAAAATAAGGATTGAAAATACAGCAAGAGTTAAGGGTATCATATATATTCTTATATAGCGGACAGGACTATATTTGAAGAGCCGCTCAGTCCAAATCGGGGTTCAAGGTAAGGAACCATAAGCATGGAAAAAGAGGCCATGAAATTTTCTATCGAGAATATCTGATGAGAGATTATACATGTATACTCACTACAGGTAGTCCTCATTTTAGTGACTGCCTTGTACAGCAACTGTTTGCAGTTATGATAGTGCTGAAAAAGTAACTTTCTGACCAATGCCCACATTTACAACCTTTGCAGGTCAGTAAAGCAAAGGAAAGCAAAGTAAGTTTGTAAGCACAGTCACAGTTTCTCTTAGCAACCAGTTTGCTAAACGATCGAGTTGCTGGATTCAGTTGTGGTTGCTAAACAAGAACTACCTGTATAGCTTTTTGCAGTAAACAATGAGGTGAGTGCAAAAAAAGATTAAGAAGTAGTAAGCAATAAGAAAATAAAGGCAGGAGGTGAAAGGAAAGGAAACCTAAATCTAGTTTACACTTTCCTGTCTCTTTTCTTCCATGTCTATTTTTCTCATAATCCATTCTTCACTATACTAAAAATGCCCCACATTCAGTCCTACATCACCCTTGCACCACCTCCTTTTTTAGATTTTTTTATCCCACCTTTATTATTTTTATAAATAACTCAAGGCGGCAAACATACCTAGTACTCCTTCCTCCTGCTATTTTCCCCACAACAACAACCCTGTGAGGTGAGTTGAGCTGAGAGAGAATGACTGGCCCAAGGTCACCCAGCCGGCTTTCAGGCCTAAGGCAGGACCAAAACTCAGTCTCCTGGTTTCTAGCCTGGAGCCTTAACCATTTAACCCCTTGCTATTTCTTTCGATCTTTCATCATGCATCATGCCTTTACATCCGTTCCTTTGCCACATGTATGGACTTGAATAGGCTTATGCTTAAAACACACATTCAAAACAAACAATAGAGCTCAAACAGTGGACTAAAATGATAATTTAGGCCTTAGGCTAAACTCATATAAAAATTGCCTCTCAGTATGCTAAAATGGAAAGAAGGAAAATATTTCTATTTTGCTTATATTAATTACTTCTAAATTTGCATTTAACATAGTCAATGCACATTTTATGCAAATCTGTTTTCTTCCTCTGTCCTCTTTTTGGGTGATGCAAGAAGTCACCTTATGCACATTAGATAATAGTCCAGAGATGAAAGTAGCAGAAATCATTTTCTCCTTGAAGAAAAAAAAAAGATGCTCCTTGAGTCTCTCTTTAACTTACGAAAAATAAATAAAATATAAATGGTATTTATAAAATGAAGATACCTAACTGGCAAATCGTAGCCTTTTTTTTTTTTTTTGCTTTCAAATCCAGAAGAAAGAATATTAGATAAAATTGTAGCAAAACCTTATAAACAAGTAAACATATTCTCTGAATCCACATTCACAATTTTATTGTCACTTACACCAAGTACTTGAAAACAGAAAAAACAAAACCAAAAATTAATACACACACATTGGAATGTACAATATCATGATCCTAAGTACTTTTGGAAATAACACCTTATGCTAAAATTGAGTGAAATGCAGATTTCTGTGATATTAAATAATAGTTAAATAATAGTTCCTTCTATCACTCTGGTTAAAATGGAAAACAGATCATCTGGGAGGGAAGGAGCCTGAAGAATGGGCCTTTCAACATTGCTGATGGAATAATCTTGTTTCCCATCTCTTTCTGCTTCAACCTGATGGAAAGCAAAGGCATTTGGTAGAAACCATGATGACATCACATGTGTCACAATATCATTGTGCAAGTGATACATGTGATATCACTCCCCCCTTCCCCCCGTGTGATGGTAAGGTTGCTGCCTGTTGACATTTACACTATTCCATTCAATTAAGGATATGAATGGGATTGGTTTGTTTCTCTGTCTCATTGATTGTTGGACCCAGAGCATTTCCATTTTTTATGAATGGAATTCAAGATACCAATGATACCTTGACTTATGCAAATATTTTAAATATGCCCAAGTGTACTGAATAGAGTTTCGTTTTACTTTTCTTTCCCCCATTTGATCCTCATGACAGTCATATGGCAAATTGCATTTGAAAATCCCCTCTGTTTTAACAACAATTTGCCTTGTTATATGATGGCTTTTGTCCATGACACATATGTCCAGAATCCCCTTGGGCAGGCAGAACTACCTGGACTCTGGTTTATGTCCTTTACACATGATATTGAAGTTCATGGAACTTGTATAATGCTTTTCTTAGCAAGCAACATATTTTAAATCTATGTGGAAAATATGAAGCATTCTAAGAAGCGTATTCCGAAAAATCATTATACAAGTTCATGAATTTCAGTGGATTAGTCTGAAACATTCCCAGCCTTGACTGCTTACTCTAGCTAGAATGAGTTAAATAGCTATGGGACTGTTACTCCATGATTTAGAAACAGCAGAGTCTTAAACAATTATACCACAAATACATTCATAATAGAAATTTCATAGAAAAGCAGGAAGTACCTCCCAACTTGTACAAAGTATTAGAGCTTTTCCAGCTTGAATTCCCAACACAGTGAACCATTTCAAAATTGGGAAACTTATTTGTATTTTATTTTAGTAATTGGCATGCTAATGGAAAAGGGGAATGTATAATTATAATTAAGGAACTTTCTTGTGTCAAAACCTCATACATCAATCAGCAAAGAAAAGAAAAGCACCACACTAAATCCCAAACATAATTATGTCTTATGGATTGGCATTTATGTATGTGAAATTATGTATGTTTACTGATGAGAACTTGTGCTTGTTGGAGCCAATGTAAGGTAGTTTGGGGTGACTTTGTTTCAGGCATTTGATGCTGCAAGGCATTTTGTGCCAAATTCATCATGTACTAAACACATTTTCACTAATCCTAAATAGGGTTCAAAGTGAGCTGAATGAGATGTAGCCATCTCCTTTTCTCTGGAAAAAGTTCTTCTACCTGAAAGCATTCTATAGTCCTTCCTTTCTCCCATTTGGACTTCTGTTTATTGATGCAATTGAGACTAAGCTTCAGTTACCAGGGACACTAAGAAGGGTTTTATTGCTTGTTCTTAAGGGTGTCCTATTCTTAGATATCAAGTAGGCATTTCAAAGCAGAGGGGTTCTGCAGATATTGGTTAGCAGAAAACTCCTTAAGCAAAAATAATGATATGTTATAAATTACTCAGAGGAGAAGGATGAGACTTTTACACTGGATTTTTCACTAATGTAATTTATTCAGAGGTTTTGAAGAAGAAATCAAAATTTACAATTCTATTATATTGCCATTGATCCAGGCTTCTCACTCCTCTGTAACTTCCTCTTAAAGAATGAAGGTGCATCTGAAGTCTACCTACTGCGAGGTTCCAAGCTTGGCATGTTCTTGAAATTAATGGTAGCTTTCATTACTACAGTGTCAGCCTATTCCAGTCTGATAGTCTCCAGATGTCATAAAGCTGTCTAGGAATTAGAGTAGGGAACCATACTGGGGATGGATGATGTGGATGGCTAGCTGATCTCAAAACGCTCCTCCAAAGGAGCCATTTCTCTTGTTTTCAAAGGTTTTAGCTCAACTGTACATCTAGCTTGTTCCAGAAGAGGTACTCACGAAGAACTCTCCTTCTGCTGTTTACACAGTTATTTTTATTAGAAGTGTTTCTGATGCATATTGCCTGATACTGAAAGCACGATGTTAATTCCAGCTGATGTGAGAACAGGGCCGCAACTAGGGTCTGTGTCACCCGGGTCAAACATGGATTCCACATCCATTTTGGCGCCCCCACCAGCGCGGCGCCCAGGGCACATGCCCCGGTTGCCCCCCCCCCAGTTGTGGCCCTGTGTGAGAAGGCTGTAGGATCCTAGTCAGTTTCAAATACATGGAGTTTTCAGAGTTGGGGAGGAATATGATATATACAGAGAAGCTCAGAACTCCAAGTCCAACTTCAACAGAATTCAGTGGCTTGAATGCAGAGATTGTAGCAGCTTGTCTACTTTTCCCACGCAAACTTGGCTAATCCTTGCCCTCTAATTCATCATCTGTCTCGTACAGAAATGCTATATTTTGCTGCTAGAGCCCTCACCAGGTGTTTGAATAAATCCAAATTGATCTCACTTGGAGGGAAAGTGGGGATAGTGTGCTAGTTCAGCCACATCCCACTGCATTGTCAACCTCTATGAGTTACAGCAGGAGAAGGCAACCTGTGACACTCCAGACGATGCAGCATTACAGCTTCCCTACATATTGGTCAGAACAACTATGGCTGTTGAACATTGTAGTCCAACAACATTTCCGATGTTACAGGTGGGCTATCACTGCATGAGGGGCAAACAACAGCACCAAGAAGCTTTTCCTACTTGGATAGATAGAAGAATCAGAGAAGCCTACTTTCCTGACGAAGACCCACATTTTTGTCTTTTGTGGATATTCAGCAATAACTTCCCTGTTATGCTCTTTTTTATTGCTAACATATGGAAGTATAAACTGCTCAACAAACAATGGATATTTACTTCATGTATATATTTGGTTCATTTGCTAGCCAGATGATTATAGCTTTTTTTCTCTGTTTCTTGGCAGTAGATCCTGTTGAAACCACCAGAATAATAGGATACTGCCTTCTCTTCCATTAATAAGGTATTCAGAATTTCAACTTCCTATTGTTTTCCCATTGGTGGCCTTTTTTGTTGTCAGGTGAATGCACTTAATCATTGCTATCAAACCTATTATGCATTGCAGTGCAATTCATATTGAATTTTGGAACATTAAACGCTATCTTCACATTCAATTCACAGAGCTTCATGAATTTCCAACAGTAGTTTATTTGCCTTTGTTTAAAAAAATTGCCCCAGGCATGATGGCAGTTCTGACTTGCTGTAATTATATGCATCAATATAAGGTCTCTGTGGTAGGGAAAAGCAAATGCTGTTTGTATCACTATCAGTGAGAAACAAAAGGGTTTTGGGAGTGGATTTTTTTTTTTTTGTCATTTGATTTTGGACTTTGTTTTAAATAGACCTGACTGTTGTGCCATTTGCGACTAGCTAGTATTCACATCATGTTTAATTGTAGATATAACATTTGGTACTTTTTGCACAGCAGGGGAAGTTTGTAAACCTTACATAACGCCAATCCTGAATTTTATTAATGGATTTATCAACCTAGCCCTATCAGAGCATGTGGTAGTTTTCTGGAATAAAAATAAGTAGTAATAGTATTTATAATAATTTAGTATATTGTTCCAATCCATAGATTATAACATGAGGAGGTGGAAGAATAATAGTAAGGAAAAGGAATATTTACAGATAGTTGGAATGGAAGTAGTAATAGCAGTAGTAGACCTATGGGAAGTAGAACAGAATACTAATAATAGGGTACTATTCCTGTAGCAGCACTACAGGAAGAAGTTGCAATAGTAGTCAGATCTCCATATTGAGGAAATTGTAATCTGAATTTTGACCATGAAGGAGAGAACCATGAATGGGGAAGAAGAAAAGGAGAAGTAAGCATTACAAAGAACATTATTTTATCCTGTCTTCAAATAACAGATGGTCATCTTCTTCTTGTGGTAGAAATCCATTCATAAAAATATAAATTAGGCATTTCCTAAGTTTCACCTAAAACGATACAAATTGATCTATAGGGAAAATTCCTAACTCCATACTCAGGCAATACCTTGTTCCTATTTTTATATAAATAGAAAGCACAATTTCTCCAGATTTCCGTATCAAGGGCAACACTAACTTGAAGATGGGACTTTTTCCTCTTCCCTTCTACCACAATCTGGCTTCTACACATGATTTTCATAAATTTAAATCCCAATATTTCTATGTTTTTCTGTTATTAGCAGCCAAGTAGGAAACTGGCATGTTTTGTCTCAAGCTGAAAGCCACACTCCTCTGTATAATTTGAAATCTGCATTCCATCTAGTTCAACATAATTCATTAAATTTGCATTTTCTCCATGAACTTGTCTTTTTATTTCTGTTCTTTCCCAGTCAGTATTTTGTAGAAGATATCTGTTCAGTTCAAAATATTGCCAACAATTTTCAGATAGTCCAAAGAAAGGTGTGGCTTGGCTTTGTTGCCACATTCCTTAGTTCCTTATGACTGTCAACTCAGATTTATCCTAAAAGGGAAGGAGGAGGTAGAGGAGGAGGCACCATGATGGGGAGGGGGAAAAAACAATCCAGTGAAAACTAAGCATGTCAAGTGTGCACAGAATGCTGACTAATAGAAAACTGGCTGGTAGTAAAGGAAAAAAATGTATGGCAATGCAACATTTTGTTGTAATGCTGTGTGCCTTCTGTTAATTTCTTTACCATTCCCATGACCTAGAAAAATGATAGCCAGTCTGTCTTGCACAGTTTAATAATCATTCCTTTGATTTTTTTAAAAAAAATATTTGTACATGAGTCAACTTTGATTCATGGCCACTGCCTGGACAAGTCCCTGCAGTTTTCTTGACAACATTTTCAGAAGCAGATTGGCCTTGGCTTCTTCCTAGAGCTGAGAGAGAGGGACTGGCCCAAGGTCGCCCAGCTGGCTTTGTGCCTCAGGCAGGACTAGAACTCCCAGTCTCCCAGTTTCTAGCCTGCTGTCTTAATCACTATAATAAACTGGCTCTCCACATCCTTGATACAGCCTTCTCAAAACAAAACAAAACAAAACAAAACCCAGCACTCTCTGCTATTTATATGTGCCATTATAGTTCCTATTTGTCTATCTCTACAATGTATTAAATGTGTAATCTCATACTGTATAAATGGAATGATTTAAAAGGTCACTCAGGAAGAAGCGATGACAGGTTTTATCTCAAGCAAATGGAATGCCTAAGCATAATATGCCTTAGTGTCTCTCTCTCTTTTTCTCTCTCTCTTTCTGAAAGAAAACACAATTTTTATTGTATTAGAAAAGTGGCTAGGTAAACAGTCAAGGAGCTTCCCTACATTTTGAGGTTATTTGAGTGGAATTTGCTGAAATGTACTCTATGTGTGTGTGCATTGTGATACTGAGATAAGCACACATGCACAAACGCACCCCTTATTGATGGAACTACATCTGGCTGTATTAAATGGCATTGAGTTGAAGATGATGGCAGCCAGGATAGTTGGTGCCAATGCCTTCCTACCCTAAACTTTCTCATGCAGGCACATAATTCAGCGATCTTGATAGAACTGTAGCTAATATTAGGCCTGACACTTATTCTGGAGCATTGAAGGCCTCTATCCTGTCCTCCATTGGATTTCATCCTCCCATATATTTGTGAATCTGGATGCTGACCAGGAAGGGGGAATCCAGCTTCCGTTCTTCTCTTCTGCCTCCAGCCTCCCCTGCTAACATTTTCCAAAGTTGTCCTCAGAAAGCTACAAAAGAGAGCAATTTAAAACAGCCCTTTGGCAGGTCTACACAGTTGTCTTGTAATGGAAGGAAGAAAATATCCAAGAAGATGACAGAAGGATGCAAATGTTGGACTTAAGTTATATCTGAACGTTCTGCTTGTCTAGAAGTGCTTTGTTGGAAGCCTAATTCTAAAAAGACATATAAAATAAATGGCAACTGAGACTTAATTGAGGCATAGGCAGAAAATGTATTGCACCACCAGTGTTAGTCATAGAACAGTTCTCTCCAGCTTGGCCAGGCTGGAATCCAGGCCCTGCTGTCTGGGAGACACAGTCTCAAAACATTTGGACAATATCTGTTTGACGAAGATTCTCATACAGCCTTACATAGTCTCACACTCTCAGACAACATTGCCGTAAAATAGCCTGAATACCAAGGAGAATGTTAGTACAGTATATGTAAAGTTAAGAATTGGGTAAATATTATGTGCTCTAGTCCAGTTTGGACTAGGTAGTTAAGGCAACCGGGGGACTGTAAGTTCTAGTCCTACCTTAAGCATAAAGCCAGCTGGGTGATCTTGGGCCAGTCACTCTCTCTCAGCCCTAGGAAGGAGGCAATGGCAAACCACTTCTGAAAAACCTTGCCAAGAAAACTGCAGGGACTTGTCCAGGCAGTCTCCGAGAATCAGACATGATTGAATGGATTAAAAAAAAAGTGCTTTAGAAGCACAGTTTGATGGAAACAGCTGCTTTATGTGACACTGTAAAAAAAAAGTGGGGGACTATCTAATCTTCAACTTGATAATTGAGATAGGTGGGTGGGACCATATGTATTCTTCTAACCACCATAGCTGATACAATACAAAGGGATAGCCTTGCCCATTTCTTATAGGACATTGACACATTTACAGATCAACTGTACACCAAGCCAGCTGTTGTGAACATTTTATTTGAAATTAAAGCAAGAGCCCCTATGGGATTCTCCAGGCAGGCTCAACCTAGAGAGCTAGTAAAACCGTGTAGCTTCCACAAGCGAATTTGGAACTACTCAGTGTCACTTGAAATAGAACTTCAAGTTAAAGTTCTGTATCACAACTGCTAGTGACACAAATGTGCCATTTGCAGTCAAGAACCATTTGGGCCATGCTATAATCATCTTATATGTCAGGATAATGGATGTGTAGGTGTACATATAGCCTGCACCTGGAGCATACATTTCATAGTGATGCTCCATATCGCAATGCATTAGTCAGGGTGTTCACTCTGTCAGACAACTCTGCTGTAAAAATAGCTTAAGATGGAAGAGTAGCAGAGTATATTTGGTAAACACTATGTAGTGGGTGGGGAAGGGTTGCTTTCAGACATAGTCCTCTGGAACTCTAATGCAGCAGACCCAGGAGGAACCTAGTCCACACCTACATTGCATGCAGAAGATTTACATAGACCTCTGCATCTTGGTCTGGTTGCTAGGCAACACGTTCCCAGAATTCTAATCAGGTTTGCTACATAGATAATCCTTATGCCTGCATTTTTAATTCTTTAAGGATTATGAAACATCGTGGATGTACAGATCTCGAGTATACGCAATTGCTGCTAATAGACACAAATTCTGCAGTTACGGTGCAGGTAGCCAGGTTCTGCGCCGCAGCAATGAAGATTCGCACACCAAGAGTGGCCAACCATTGTAATGTCTTGCATACTTTTGTAAACTCTTTATAATCTTATCTATATATATATATAAAACATAGTCACTATGTAGTTTTCATGATTTATATCTCATATCTAATATATTCTTAAAATTTTACACACTTAAAAGTTAAAATAGGCCACACATTAGACTTTACATATAGAGTTAGATAATTAGTGTATTTTACCTGAATTCAATATTATTTTTTAATTGTATGTTTTTAATATTTTAAGCGTGACTAAGTTTACCTTATGGAACAATACTATTGTATTGGTTTATGATTGTAATAAAGAGTGATGATGATGATGATGATGAATTCTTTAAGGATAACATTTATTCCTGGCTATTCTTTCAAGCGGCCGTCCCACAAACTTATAAGAAAGGTATGTATGTATGTATGTATGTATGTATGTATTTATTTATATTACTCATATTTAGCCACCGCCCTTCTCCCCAGAAGAGGGACTCTGGGAGGTTTACAATAAAATTCCCCATAAAACATAAACATTAAAATCACATAAAACAATTATAATAAAACCCAATAAATAAATAAAATCCAAGAGAAATGTAAAATCCAGGCTGGTGGGAGGGACTCTAGGGTGCGAGCCATCCCCAAGAATGGTTATTCCCTTTATTTGCTGTGTGCCCGTTCAGTCATTGGCATAAATTATAAGCATGGCTGGAACTTATTAAAATGCCTCTGTCTTTCTCCCTGTTTTTTCTCATTTTGGGGATTTCCTTTCTATCAATTGATCACTCAGTCCTTCCTTCCTTTGTAGACACTACAATGAATATGATAATGATTATGGCAAGAAAAAAATGAGGTTACATTTGCATCTCCATAAATTCAACTGAATAAATATGCTTAAGCACACAATAAGTGGGAATTTCCCCCAGAGTTCCTGATTTTGCTGATGCATAGGCTTTAAGGGGATCCATTTATCTGATGATACTAAGGATTGGAGGTATATTTGACCATTCTCTCTTTTCTTGTATTCACGGTAATGCAACAGCTGAGTAATAGAACTGCAAGAGTAAACCAGACCTCTGTTTAGCTATTCCAGTGTTAATGTTTCCCCTATTGAATCAGTAGCAAGTTGTGGCATTTGCAAGGTATACAAAATCTAGTACACTTTGCAGATCAACCTGTCAGAAACAGTCAGGGGGTCTTTAGTAGGTGGGATCAGTAAGGTGTCTATTGGCCAATTCAGGCTGCCTTGGTCATGAGTGTCCCCTCAAGTTCCCGAGCACTGTCCTCCAGGACTATTTTGGTTTGGGTGGCAGGAGATTCCATCTTTTTCAAACAGGTTCTTCTTCCTTACCTTCCAGGTC
Organism: Candoia aspera; assembly: GCF_035149785.1. Lineage (NCBI taxonomy): Eukaryota > Metazoa > Chordata > Lepidosauria > Squamata > Candoiidae > Candoia > Candoia aspera. Next base: position 74,450,578 of record NC_086158.1, on the reverse strand, counting down.
TGTGAGCCTATACTCAACTGATTCCAGGCTTAGAGTCTTCACTTTGAAATGTGGATCCACTTGTAAGCTTTTGGGAACTGGATGGCCCCTTTGAAAGATGGCTAGTCCTGCCAACCAGGTTCCTACTTATCTGCTGCAAATGTTATGGCCCTGCTGGACTCATCTTCTGATGATGGTGAGGAGGAGGAGGAAGTAGAGCCAGGGGCTCCTAGGGATAATAGTCCTGGAGGGGGTGATTCCAGCAGCGTGGAAGCCAATAACTCCACCAATAACTCCACTCTAGCTGAGGCAGATCCAGCAAGCTCCCAGGACTCCCTGTCTGCACCCTCTCAGATTCTGAGGTTCACCCATGCAGTCTAAGCTTTAAAGATGTTTTAAAAATACAACAGCAGAGGGCTTTGCTCTGCAGGTCAGATAGACTGGCAAGAAGCAGACTGGCAGGAGAGTAGACTCTACTGAGTAAAGTATCTGGGTGGTGGCTCAGCATGGCTTCTTTAATGGCCTCCAGGCCCAGTTCCCTGAGACAAAATGCTGACAACTTTTCAAGCCTCAGATCTACGGTGTTTACCTTATTATGCCATGCTTTTGAACTCTAGATTACATCTCACTGTGCCTCTCCTCCGTTGGAATTGTTATTGGTTTATTGGATTCCTGGTCTCGACCTGTGCCAAGCTTTGACTACATTGCAGTTGCCGTTTTAGCTAGAGGTAAAAAGGACTCTTTGCTTTTAAAAGTTCTGCCTGAGCTTGTCTATCTCTGGACTATGGCAGGCAACCAGCTTGCTAGCTTGTTGGCTGGCAGACAGCAGTGCCAGCACAGAAAAGCACAGTGATTTTGGGAGCTACCTGGGTGCTCCCAAAACCATCTTCAAAAAAAGCATGGCTGACAGTTAATTAGTGATGGGGGGAGGGGCTGTGTGGTGAAGAAGGCCAGCTCTCCTACTTCAGCTTGCAGCCCCCCCCCCCCCAATCATCCCACTGATCAGCTGGTTAGCTTGGCTTGTTTGGTATGCACCCTGTACGAAACTGGGTGCTGGGTGTGAGTTTTGACAGATGGCTAACCCACCAATCACTCCATCTGTCAAAACCTCCTTCCTGGGACTCAACCCATCCCACATTAAGGAGGGGGACTGATGAATGTTCTCTCACCAGTTCTCCCATCTAGTAAGAAGAGAGTGAAAGAAAGGCAGAAGAACCTACCACTCTTTTACTTAACATGTCTTGTGAACATGAAATCCAGACAAACCAGAGTAGAAGCACTGGGGAACTGCAACCAGGCAGCAGAATTTCTAATAGTTTACTTTTCAGCCAGCTCAAGAATGAGAACAATGGATCTAAGCCTTGGAGATGTTCCCCTAGAAAGTGTCCAAATAAGTCTTGTCAGCTTTTTTTAAAGCTTTAAAGACAAATTATAGTAGACCGAAACTAGCAGACATAGATATAAAAGACACTTGAAGATAATGGTTGTGTCATTAAACCATAATTACTTCCTTACTAGAAACTAACTTAATTAAGGAAATGTTACCTCTAATGTGCAATTAGGAAACCAGATCCCTTGTGGCTGTACTGGGATATTACTGGATTCTGGCTAATCGATCTTCTGAACAAGTAGATCTCTTGTTCAGTAACTTTAGAAGACATCAGGCACAGGATGGAAGCAAAAATCAGCTCATCCAAATCTCTAGGTGAACATAGTAGGTTTGGGACTGCCAAAGAGATAAGAGAGTACCAAACATTTTAAACATTTAAAAATAATTATAAAACCTCAAACTTTTAAAATATAATTGTGTTTGTAACCTTAAGGAGAACCCTCTAATGGAATTATATGAATAAAAATGTAAATTAGAGAAAATCATGTACAGAAATGCATTTTCTTATCAGAAACTGGCTTGCCCAATGTGAGTATGCTTGAAAAAATGCACATAAAAATGCATACGTTAAAAAGTCCTGGAAAAATGCATATTTTTCCTCAAAAATGTATATTCAGGAAGGTTGAACATGACAACAAAAATCCAGCAAAAATAATACTGAGAGACTTTTCTGTCCCAAATAGTGTACAGTAAGTGCAGGACGGATGTATCACCACTGAAGGGATCAACACAGCCTTGATGAATATTGATGAATGCCTTATTGAAGTGAGCATGTTATTTCCCATGTCTTATATTTGCCAGGAGACTAATAATCTAGCGATCACAAGGGAATTTTTCAGGCTGATTGGGTGTCATGTGCCGGATATTCCAGGGATGAGAAGCACATGTTTTCTACCTGCAATGAATAGAAACTGAACAGTTGGGATGATTCAGGAGAGTTTCCATTTGGTCTAAATCGAATGAAGAAGGAAACAAATGAGCATGAACAGAAGTCCCATTTGAAAGTCTCACTGATGCTCATTCTAATTGTACATGTGGGGTCTTTTCTTTCAAAATGAAAATCAAGAACTCATGCCAGCTTTATATTTCATTTGTTATTTGGTTTTGCAAAAGGAAAGTGGCAGAAAACCTAGTCTATAGACCCTGTTTGCTTTGTTTAGAAGTTGCAACATTCTGGGAAATTGGCAGTGGGGGGGAGCCACAGCTGCCCTTTTTTTTTTTTTTACCCCTAGTGCTCTTAAACTGACACGCCTGGAAACATCCCAGAAAAATAAACTATGACTACCGGAAATATCTTCAGAAGTCAGTTCTACCAGCAACAGAGTCACCAATTAAAGTTAGAAGAAGAGAAGAGATGGATTAAGGTGAATTTCAGGATATTAACAACAGAATTACTAACCAATAATCACAAAATGTGCTTAAGGGGTATGAAGTTGCTTGTAGGGTAAGTGGCTAGTGGAGAGGGGAGGGGAGGGAGGGTGGTTTGGTACGCCACGGGGGAGGGGAGAAGGAGACAGTGGTGACCAACCATTGTAATAGGGAGAGGGAGGTGGAGAGGTGGAAAGCATCAGGCTGGCTGTTCCAGAGAAAGGGTACAGCCATTTCTATGCCCCTATCTTGGATCTGGTGAATGCCAGATCCTTGTGTAATAAAACTAACCTCATCCATATGGATCTCCATTTTGGATGAGCAAGCAGGCTTGGCAGGCATTACTGAAATCTGGCTGAGTTATATTGCCTGTCTGAAATTTCTCCTCTTGAGTTTCAGATGCTTCAGCAGCTGTGGAGCCAAAGCCAGGGGGGTAGTGTGGTGGTGATCCTGCAAGGGATCTTCATGGTGACCAGGGCCTTGCTCCATAGGTGCCTGGATGTGAGCGTTAGCTCATACTTTGTGTCTGTCTTCTCTCAGAAGGGAAACAAAGTCCTAGCTGGTCATTTCTGTCCTACTAGTGAAAGAGGGAGCTGCAGCTCAGGAAAGATAAGGAGACAAGAAAGTTACAGCTGATTTAAATGAATTCAAGTCTCCAAAGGTAGATGAATTGCATCTCAGGATACAGAAGGAACTAGTGGAAATGATCGCAGAACTGATAACTATAATCTTTGAAAACTCCTGAAGAAGTGACAAGGTCCCAGAAGGCTGGAGGACAGCAAATATTGTCCTTATCTTTAAAAAAAAGGGAAGGAGGAGGACCCAGGAAATTACAGACTTGTCGGTTTGACATTTATATTGGGCAAGATCCTTGAGCAGATTATTAAAACACATCTGTGTGAGGACTTGGGTAGGAATGCAACAATTAACAACCAGCATGTCATAAATAAGTCATGGCAGACTAACCTTATCTTTCTTGTTGACAGAGTTACTAGCTTAATACATTGGAAGAATGCCATGTAGTGCATATAGTGTACCTTGGTTTCAGCAAAGGAGTCAATAAATCTCTTATGATATAATTATTAATAAGATGATAAAATATGGATTATATGATAAACCATTAGATGGATTTGTAATTGCTAAATGAGCAATTCATTTAGCAATTAAGATTCCATCTAACAGTATTCATGAATGGCTCCACATCGCCTTGGAGAATGGTACTGAGTGAAGTCCCATTGGAATCTACTCTGGGCCCTGTACGGTCAACATTTTTATTAATGACCTGGATAAATGCATTGAGAGGATAATTATCAACTTTGAAGACACTGCAAAACTAGGAGGAGGAATGGCCAACACTTCAGAGGACAAAGAGAACATTTAAAAAGTTAAGGACAGACTTGAACAGTGGACTGAAACAAAAAGAAATTTAACAGGGAGAAATGTAAAGTACTGCATCTGAAAGACACAAATGTAGGATGGAGAAGACTTGGTGTGACATAATAATTATGAAAAGGACTTGTGTATTTTAGGATATACAACAATGGCATGAAGCAGCTGCTAAAAAGGCTAATGCTATTTTGGGCTAGTGGCAAAGTAGCTGTTGCCTCTGGATGGAGGCCCTATTCATACCCTGGCCCCACCTTCTGCTTGGTAAGTTCCTGCTGGCACCAGGTACCTTGCAGGAGACATTTCACTTAGCATTCTCCCCAAATCTTGGTAAGTTAGAGAAATAGGTCCCCCACTACCTATGTAGCCTTCTGGGCAATTAAATGGTAAAAAGCCCTGCTAGAAGTAAAACTAATTTCAATATTGCCACTTCCTGGCCATATAGCATAAAAACATATGGTTAAAAGATTCAGCCCATCTCCTTCTCTTCCCCTCCCCCATCTTGTAAGATAGGCCAACCACACAAGAGATAAATAAAACTGAACTTTATTTTAAAAAATATACAGAGTTAACTTCCCACCCTTAACTTTAAATATTACCAGGAAAACATCCAGTAGTGAAGGAGGTAGTCATACAGAGTAGGGAGTGGACTTGTTCCCTGTCATTCTAGTGGATAGGACCAGAACTAATGGGCTTAAACTATGAGGTAGTAGATCTAGGTTAAAATTATTAGGATGAATTTTGTGATGGTAAGAGCTGTCAACAATTCAAACAGGTTACCACATGAAGTGGTATGCTCTGCTTCATTGAAGGTCTTCAACAGAACCTGGATAGCCATCTGTCCAAAATCCTTTAGTGAATCGTGCACTGAACAGAAGGCTAAATTAGATGATCTCTGAAATCCCTTCCAAATCTATGGTTCTATTGATTTCATTCTTACTGTAGCGTAAATTAATGCAATCACTGAATATATTAAAGCAGATACACTGTGAAAGGCATAGATAATTGGAATTTCATCTGGTTTAACTGCATTATTACTGCTGTATGGTGATACACCTTCAATCCCGAAAAACACATGATGGGCTTTATGTTGCCAACAGTTCCCTACATTAAAGTCATGATCAACAAGCTCTACAGTGTTATCTTGTGATTTGTAAGACCTGGCAATGGCATATGATGATGTTCCATGTTGTCATAATGGACATAATAACCTTTGCAAAAGCAAACTATTAAAAAATCATTCCATATAATATTAGGTATTCACTTGTCTTCTGTCTCTGGTGGCCCAAATACATTTTACCAACATCATAATTAACAGGCTACCAAATTATCTCCTGTATAATTACATATATTCTGTTTCTTAGGCAATCATCATCTGTTCCTTGACTTCCCAATGAAAACATATCAAGCATCAAGAAATTGAATTTGTAGCATTTTGTAACCTCAAATCATATTTTTCTACAGCAGTTGCAGTAGCAGCTGCATGCATATTGAAACAGACATTAAAAGAAACACAATATTTGCTCTGTATTACACAAATACTGCTACTACACTGTTGGTTAACTTATGCAAGAGAAATCCTGTTAAAGGCAACAACTAATTAATTAAAGATGTATTTATATCGGTGGTGTCCACAGGAGCTCATTGCTATTGACAGAAAGATGAAAGCACTGTTTCAATGCTGTGCCACAAGCTCTCCGCTTTTGAGCATATTTGCTATGTCACAATGTACATAGAAGAGGGGCAGGACTTACATGAAAATGTCACCTATATCAGTCTGATGCCTGATTGTCCTCTGTGGATGCCACTAATAGCCATGCACTTTCCTGCCTTTATCTAGTAGGTAAAGGCAAAGGTTTCCCTTGACATTAAGTCCAGTCGTGTCCGACTCTAGGGGGCAGTGCTCATCTCCGTTTCAAAGCCGAAGAGCCGGCGTTTGTCCGTAGACACTTCCGTGGTCATGTGGCCGGCATGACTACATGGAACGCCGTTACTTGCCCACCGAAGCGGTACCTATTAATCTACTCACATTTGTATGTTTTCGAACTGCTAGGTTGGCAGGGGCTGGGACTAGCAATGGGAGCTCACCCCATCACGCAGATTCAATCAGCCAACCTTCTGATTGGCAAGCTCAGCAGCTCAGCGGTTTAACCCGCAGCGCCACCGCATCCCTCCTTTATCTAGTACAGTTTCAATAAATCTGGTACTAACAGCTAGCAAGTTATGCTATGGGAGGATTATGGAAATGGGAGTATTAGATGGAGGATAGCTGATTTAGTTGATATATTTTAATGCAAATGCCAACTTTCATTCATTATATACTTCCATCTCCCAGCTTTGATATTTGAATTCCTGAGGCAAGGGAATGTCATCTGAAACCATCCTAGGCTGCTCTAATATTGAAGCTGATAACTAGTGATGCATTGGCTGATCCATGTCTGCAAAATGATGTTACTTGCCATATCTCTTCAACATTTTAATCAATGAGGAGTGCTTATTTTGACAATTATTTCATTGTCAAAGATGTTCCAAAGATGCTATTTCAATATTCAGCTGAAAGGTAATAAGGAAAGGTTTTAACAGGGCAGACTTTATAACAATGCTCAAAAGTCTTATCTTAGACACTTGCACAGAAACTAGTGAATCATCACAATAATGCATATTGCTGTTCCTGAAGAATAATCACTTGTGATCTGAAACACAGCTACTGGATCATCCACTTCTGCAAATGTGAATTAAAAAGTTAGAAACTTCAGCTGTACAACTTGATTTCATTTTTATATGTGTTGCTCAAGATATATCCAAGTACATTTTCAATTATCTTTTTAATTTTAGATAGCAACAATACTTCTATAGAATATACCTTCAGAATCGGGATTGGATTTTCAGGAAAATGCCCTCCTGACTCCTCAGACAAAAAGTCAATGGTATCCTCCAACAATGGAGAAATTGGTCATCCTTAATGTTATATTATTTCTTAGGTTTTATATTAGATTATCTATTTTTGTCTAATGAAACAAGTTAAGATCACTAATATAGGTCAGTGGCAGTGCATAAACTTTGCTAAGTGTGAATCAAGATTAGTCCTTGTACCATCTAATAAGATCTCAAATATCAAGGTTGGGAAAGATCTTAGTAAAACCCTATATGTCACAGACTTTAGAGAATAATATCCAGAGAAAATCTGAATCGTGGTCTGATTTAATATATGGTTATGTGAGGAATTAATTCTTCTATTATTAGGGAAATCAAATTGTACAGGACCTATATGACCTTGATACCAGATAACGATGTTACCTCCATAAACAGGGACACACCATGTCAACAAGTCAATATTCACAACCCCTACCCAGAAAAGGTGTCCATCTTCATCAAGGACAATCCTAACCTAGGGACAGCTTTGGAAATCATTGAATTCATTTACTCAAGGCCTAGCCCAGCAAGCAGGCAGAGCTGCCCCCTGTCAAAATAGGACCTGCTGCTCCAGATTCTGACTGAGATTCTTTGGATTGATCTCCAGGCTGAGGGAAAGGTGCTATCAGTATGTGGAAAATAAAAGGGATGGCATGTGCAAAAGCATGAAATTGCAAGCAAAGGCTCTCTAAAATTCATCTTCTCCTTGGAGTCACTCTTGCTCTTGAGAGTCCTGCAGTTTGAGTGAGTAACACATGTGCCAGCTGTGTTGGGAATACACACCTGAAGACTTTGCATAAAGTTAACATTTGGGAGTAACCCACTTCTAGACATAATGTTAATATCTTGTCTGCTTTTGTAACTTGTGGTCTTGGGCTTTCACTCAGTTTGTACTTTGGTTTGTCTTGTTATTTCTGGCCTGGGATTCTGATTATCTAGCTTGGCTGACTCTTGGATCACCTCTAAGTGGTCTGCTCAACCTTTAGGTTACATGTTGATTGGCTGGGACAGGTTTTAGCCTGTCCAAATATATTTACCTCAGTTCTGCTAAGCCCAGTGACTGAGATAAGATAATAGTAGCCAAAAACAAATGCTTTCAGGTAACAAAGTAAGTTTCTAAGATTTTGTAAACTTAAGTACACTGACTATTTTCTTCTTCAGGGGAGGCCTTGTTAGCTAGCTTATTGGTTGTTTTGTCCAGAATCCTGCTGACCTACTCAGGTTCCTTCTGCCCAGTTATCCCAAATGGGATTGTTGAAGATGCCATCTTACCACAGGTGGTTTTATACTTCTAAACTGGAAGTGGAAGGAAAGTGGCAGCTGCACGGGGGGCATGAAACTTGAACCACTGAAATGCAGCTTATTACAAGGTGGTATGAATGGAATCTTTGTGAATGTGCCTGCTTCTGATATATAGGGATATCCTTGGTTTGAGCAACATTTCATATATTTATGGATAAGGTCTTTATCCAGTGTCTCCCATAAATACCTCTCTGGATAGTGTACAATTGAAAGAATGACCAAACAACACATTTAACTAAAGACATAAGAATAGGAGCTCAATGCCCTGTGGAATCTCTGTATTCTAGAGAATTCATTCATTCATTCATTTCATTTATTTCATTTTTATCCCACCTTTATTATCTTTAAATAACTCAAGGTGGCGAACATACCTAATACTCCTTCCTCCTCCTATTTTTCCCACAACAACAACCCTGTGGGGTGGGGTGGGCTGAGAGAGAGTGACTGGCCCAAGGTCACCCAGCCAGCTTTCATGCCTAAGGCGGGACTAGAACTCACAGACTCCTGGTTTCTAGCCTAGCACCTTAACCACTAGACCAAAGCAGTGTGAGTAAATCAGGAAGAAAAGTACAATATATGATTTCTGTTTATTCAGCCATGCCAGGTCAAAAAAAAATATGTGCTGAGATCATGCTTGATTTATACAGTCCATTATTGTCAGCAATTCTTCTCAGATTAAATAATATACTGTAATTAGAACATCTCCTTTCCCTTTCTAATCCTGGCTTGTAATTCCTCTCATAATAGGAATAGCATTATTTACTTTGTACTCTTCCTATTCCATTTCTCCTATGGATTTATGTTGTTCTAGACAATAGATTATTGCAAATTGTCTCTCTTATTAGGAGGAGGATAACATACAACCTTTGCTACATCATATATGTTCAATGAGGTATCAGCCAAGAGAACATTTCCAGGTGATCACGTCAAGTGCGACCCAAGTATTCAGAGCAAAACGTTTTCTGTCAAATGGAAATAATTCAAACAGTTTCAGTTTTAAGGAGCTTGAAACAAATTCTCAGAATTCAAGTTCATTCTCATTTTTGTGCAGAGAAAGCCAAACAGAAAGGATCCTGTCCATTGGCCCACCAACTCTAATATCTATATCAGTGTTTCTCAACCTTGGCAACTTGAAGATGTGTGGACTTCAACTCCCAGAATGCCCTGTGGCTGGGGCATTCTGGGAGTTGAAATCCACACATCTTCAAGTTGCCAAGGTTGAGAAACACTGATCTATACATCACTACACTCTTCTTTGAGGCAGCTGTGATGTTTTCATAGAATAAAAATTGCTTTTCCAAAGTGCTAGTAACTGATTAACAAATATAACAGAATCTCATCAAAAGCCTTTTAAAATCAGTGGTAGATTTCCCAGCAGGCATTAATAAACTGTTGAAAAACCCAGGCCCCAGACAGGGAGGTTGTAACTTACAAAACAACTGTTCTTTATTTCCATCTAAGCAAAATCAATATTCCTCTCCCCCTTGCCTTTATTCTCCAATATGTTTGATTTTTTTTTCCTCCTCCGTCCTGCTTATGTTATGGATAGTATAAAAACAAAAAGAGAAGCTTAACAGAGTTAAAGCAAAACTCAGCATGCAGGTTTAATAGAGTCAAACATGATTTTGTTCAGAATTTGGGTTTCTGAAAGGGAAGCTGGTTGGAGAATGGGGCAGCTCCAACTAACCATATCATCACTTAGACTACCTAGAAACTGGACGCATAATGGATTATCCTTAGTTGCTAACTGAAACAATGATTGAGGATTATCCATGATATGTTCAGTGAGTGTGCATGTGTGTGTATGCCTGCATTGTGGAAATGGCTGAAAGCTTTCCTAGAACTTGAAGAAAAGGAACTCATAGGTGGAGCAAGTGAAGGGCAACTGCACCAGAGTGTAAGAAGTAGAGGCAAGGACCTGCCATCATCACAAGTGTTAGAACAATTGCTCTCTGACTCACCTGCAACTCATTGCTTCATTTCAGCCTTCTGTCTCTCTGCACTTAATTCAGTGAGAAACTCAAAACGATGTCATTACATATTTATGAGATGAAAATGTATGGATATATGAAGCAGAAGCAGGAGAGAGAACACAGAGTTCATCCCAAGCTGCTGATAAGAGAAAATCAAACTCAAAGTATTGTAAATGTATTCTGAATTAAGTCACATTAATAAGGGATATACGGTTGATGAGAGATTCCCATCTACTCAGACTGCAGATGCAACTAACCCTGATAAATGTGCAGCAGCAATAAAAAATATTTCACAAAAGACTATTTCAACCCACCTGAGATATGGTAGGGTAGGATCTCAGACCTTCTGCATGCAATTCTTGCCACTAAGCCACATTCCTTGCTGATCTGTAGATATAATGATATAATGAAGATAGAATATACAGATAGAATGGCATTGGTATGCATGAATCTGTAGATTTCAGGTTAGAGAGACCAGTTATGATAACATAGATCAGGTGCCACCCAAGGGCATCAAGAGAATAGCCAGATGTTTATTAACTCAGTAGATCAAAAGGAAAAAGCCGAGGGTGGAAAACTTTCTTTATGCTTTGACTTTTCTGTATGGCACCAAGCAGATGTTTTCTGCCCATATGGCTTTATTCTTGTCTGCAATAAAGAGACACATTTTGTTGTTTATTCGTTTAGTCGCTTCCGACTCTTCGTGACTTCATGGACCAGCCCACGCCAGAGCTTCCTGTCGGTCGTCAACACCCCCAGCTCCCCCAGGGACGAGTCCGTCACCTCTAGAATATCATCCATCCATCTTGCCCTTGGTTGGCCCCTCTTCCTTTTGCCTTCCACTCTCCCTAGCATCAGCATCTTCTCCAGGGTGTCCTGTCTTCTCATGATGTGGCCAAAGTATTTCAGTTTTGCCTTTAATATCATTCCCTCAAGTGAGCAGTCTGGCTTTATTTCCTGGAGGATGGACTGGTTGGATCTTCTTGCAGTCCAAGGCACTCTCAGAATTTTCCTCCAACACCACAGTTCAAAAGCATCGATCTTCCTTCGCTCAGCCTTCCTTATGGTCCAGCTCTCGCAGCCATATGTTACTACAGGGAACACCATTGCTTTAACTATGCGGGCCTTTGTTGTCAGTGTGATGTCTCTGCTCTTAACTATTTTATCGAGATTTGTCATTGCTCTTCTTCCAAGGATTAAGCGTCTTCTGATTTCCTGACTGCAGTCAGCATCTGCAGTAATCTTTGCACCTAGGAATACAAAGTCTTTCACTGCTTCTACATTTTCTCCCTCTATTTGCCAGTTATCAATCAAGCTGGTTGCCATCATCTTGGTTTTTTTGAGGTTTAGCTGCAAACCAGCTTTTGCACTTTCTTCTTTCACCTTCATCATAAGGCTCCTCAGTTCCTCTTCACTTTCAGCCATCAAAGTGGTATCATCTGCATATCTGAGATTGTTAATGTTTCTTCCAGAGATTTTAACTCCAGCCTTGGATTCCTCAAGGCCAGCTTGTCGCATGATGTGTTCTGCATACAAGTTGAATAGGTAGGGTGAGAGTATACAGCCCTGCCGTACTCCTTTCCCAATCTTAAACCAGTCTGTTGTTCCGTGGTCTGTTCTTACTGTTGCTACTTGGTTGTTATACAGATTCTTCAGGAGGCATACAAGATGACTTGGTATCCCCATACCACTAAGAACTTGCCACAATTTGTTATGGTCCACACAGTCAAAGGCTTTAGAATAGTCAATAAAACAAAAATAGATGTTTTTCTGAAACTCCCTGGCTTTTTCCATTATCCAGCAGATATTGGCAATTTGGTCTCTAGTTCCTCTGCCTTTTCTAAACCCAGCTTGTACGTCTGGCAATTCTCGCTCCATGAACTGCTGAAGTCTACCTTGCAGGATCTTGAGCATTACCTTACTGGCATGTGAAATGAGTGCCACTGTTCGATAGTTTGAACATTCTTTAGTGTTTCCCTTTTTTGGTATGGGGATATAAGTTGATTTTTTCCAGTCTGATGGCCATTCTTGTGTTTTCCAAATTTGCTGGCATATAGCATGCATTACCTTGACAGCATCATCTTGCAAGATTTTGAACAGTTCAGCTGGGATGCCGTCGTCTCCTGTTGCCTTGTTATTAGCAATGCTTCTTAAGGCCCACTCAACCTCACTCTTCAGGATGTCTGGCTCTAGCTCACTGACCACACTGTCAAAGCTATCCCCGATATTGTTATCCTTCCTATACAGGTTTTCTGTATATTCTTGCCACCTTTTCTTGATCTCTTCTTCTTCTGTTAGGTCCTTGCCATCTTTGTTTTTGATCATACCCATTTTGGCCTGGAATTTACCTCCAATGTTTCTAATTTTCTGGAAGAGGTCTCTTGTCCTTCCTATTCTATTGTCTTCTTCCACTTCCGCGCATTGCTTGTTTAAAAATAATTCCTTATCTCTTCTGGCTAACCTCTGGAATTTTGCATTTAATTGGGCATATCTCCCCCTATCACTGTTGCCTTTTGCTTTCCTTCTTTCTTGGGCTACTTCTAGTGTCTCAGCAGACAGCCATTTTGCCTTCTTGGTTTTCTCTTTCTTTGGGATGTATTTTGTTGCCGCCTCCTGAACAATGCTGCCAACTTCTGTCCAGAGTTCTTCCGGGACCCTATCTACTAAGTCCAGTCCCTTAAATCGATTCTTCACCTCCACTGCATATTCCTTAGGAATATTAGTGAGCTCATATCTAGCTGATCTGTGGGTCTTCCCTAATCTCTTTAGTCTGATCCTAAATTGTGCAAGAAGAAGTTCGTGATCTGAACTACAGTCAGCTCCAGGCCTTGTTTTTACCGACTGTACAGATGTCCGCCACCTTTGGCTGCAAAGGATGTAATCAATCTGATTTCGGTGTTGTCCATCTGGTGAAGTCCATGTATAAAGCCGTCTCTTAGGTTGTTGGAAGAGAGTGTTTGTTATGCAGAGTGAATTGTCTTGGCAAAATTCTATCAGCCTGTGTCCTGCTTCGTTTTGTTCTCCCAGGCCATACTTACCTGTAATTCGAGGTGTCATTTGACTGCCCACCTTAGCATTCCAGTCTCCTGTGATGAAAATAACATCTCTTTTAGGCGTGTTGTCCAGTAGGTGCTGCAGATCCTCATAGAACTGCTCTACTTCAGCTTCTTCAGCATTTGTGGTTGGGGCGTATATTTGGATCACTGTGATGTTAGATGGCTTGCCCTGAATTCGAATTGAGATCATTCTATCATTTTTTGGGTTGTATCCAAGCACTGCTTTAGCCACTTTACTATTAATTATGAAGGCTACTCCATTTCTTCTGTGGTCCTCTTGTCCGCAGTAGTAGATCTGGTGGTCATTTGATGTGAAGTGGCCCATTCCAGTCCATTTCAGTTCACTGACGCCCAGAATGTCTATCTTTAATCTTGACATCTCACCAATAACCACATCCAATTTGCCCTGGCTCATAGATCTTACATTCCAGGTTCCGATGGTGTGTTGATCCTTAGAACATCGGATTCGCCGTTCACCACCAGCACCGTCGGCCGCTAGCCGTCCTTTCGGCTTTGAGCTAGCTGCGTCATCACGTCTGGGGCTAGTTGAGCTCATCCTCTGTTCCTCCCCAGTAGCATTTTGACCATCTTCCGACCTGGGGGTCTCATCTTCCGATGGTATACCGACATATCTCTGGTTGTACTGATCCATTTAGTTTTCACGGCAAGAATACTGAGGTGGGTTGCCATTACCTTCCCCAGGGATCGCATTTAGTCTGACCTCTCTGTCATGACCTTCCCGTCTTGGGTGGCCCTTCACGGTTTAGCTCATGGCATCATTGAGGTGCTCAAGCTCCAGCACCACGACAAGGTAACGATCCTTTGCTGAAGGAGACACATTTACCTGAGCTATATTTGAGGGTCTGTACTTCCAATTCCTGAGTAAGGGCTCTGAAGAGCTGAGATTACTGCCCAGCCCTGGTATGCAGAAGTGAGCTTCTGGAAATAGTCTGAATGTTATTCCAAACCATCCTAACATTTACCAACCATGGTTTAAAATAGGTCTGATGTTAATTGCTGATATTTGCTTCACAGTTGGTAGTGTGGCAATTATTTCAAAGCAATTCTGAGGCAGAACAGAACATTATAGGATATGGTTGGTGCTGCTCTTAGTAACAGCATGCTATTTTAAAAAAAAATGCACCAAGAAATGTGTAATATGAAAAATGTTTGATGTGTTTATTTGGGGTGTGGAGATCACCAGGATCAGATTCAAAGATGGCAAGAATCTTTGAAATTGGGTTTGAAATTTGATGGCAACAGACTATAAGTGATTTGAGTTTTGATTTGACTATAGGTAGAATAGGAAAGCATCGAATTGCCTGCAGCTACCTTATTTATTTATTGGGGAGGGGGCAGAATAGGATGAAAACTGCACAGGTGGCAGGCCCTTAGGAAACACTATGAGTTTCATCTGATTATCTTCAGGGTTATCCATACAATACATTTTTAAAATATTTCTTCTATACCTTTTAATAGAGATTGCAGGAAGGAAAACAGAAAACCATAACAGCCTCCAAATTATTGAGCAAAGAATCTAAGTTGTGCTGAACCAATGCATAAAATGCCCTACCAACAAACACTTTTAAAAAGTAATATCTTACTAAAGATTAAAGTATTCACTTCATTCTGAGCACTGTTGTTTGTAGGCTGGGAGGCTTGTTGGCATGGCTCACTGGCAAGGTTAGCCATTTCTGGGAATAATGCTTTATGTGGTTCTTGTGAAGCAATTTTTTTTAAAGTGAGAAATGTTTGTTCCATCACCGCTGCATATGCATAACACCATCATATAAAGAACTAGTGCATATATTATACATAATAGTCTAGCAGCACATTATCTTAGATCTGTTCATGTAATGAAGTAGGCTCATTCAATTAGTACAAAACAAGACAGAACAAGCAGCAGAAACAAAGAGGAAGATTTTTTTTTTCATTTTGTTTCAGGGGAAGGGAAAAAATGAATGGGATGAAAAGGTAAACTGAAATAGCTAAAGAATGGCAGATAGACTAACAGAGACTTAATGGGGAATACTATCAGTATACTGCAGGTAGGGCAAAATGAATGACAGCTGAGGATAAAAAAGGTATGGATTTGGGAAACAGTAGAGGTGATTCAAGAACAAATCAGATTTTAAAAAGAGCAGCAAAATAAATCTGAGATTCACCCCACCCAATGAATCTGCCTAAATAAATTCTAAATGAAGAGTGAGACACTTGAATCAGAACAAGATGCTCTTCCCTCAAGTGCTATAACAGAGTTTGAAGATGTGAAATCTCTCATTGGCTTACTCATATCGATACCAGGGAGCCCATCACAATCACCCATCTCTTCCTTCTCAGCATGGTTCATATATGGAAGGAAACCAATCATATTGTATAAGTTTCTACAAATCTCTTCAGTACCCTGGAATCTCTCCAACACAGTCTGAAGGCACATGATTTTATCTGATGCTTTGAATCAATTAATTGACCCAGTAAGATGATCCTATTGAATCTCCTTCATATAAAATGACTTGGATGTTTCAAACAACTATACATGATTATCCTATACCAGAGATATTTTATGAAAAACTGAAAGAAGCTGTACATTAAGTGTAATTCCATTGTGTATTTCATAGAAGGGAAGAGCTGAAAGAAGAGGAAAAAGTTTGGAACTGCTGCCTCTGGAGCTAATCATGCAACTCTCATCATGCCAGATTCTAGTCACATTGTTTGAATTGGGTGGCCTAATAAATCTTGCAGATAAATAAATAAATAGTATTCTCTGCCACTTACAGTCTTGCAGTGTGACAATGATGGCTGAGAAATTTCAGCTTTTATCTCTGTTTGGGAGGAACTCATCCTGCACAGTTTCCAATATTAAAGATCAGTAATATGACACCATGACCCTTGTGAAGTGCCAACACTGAAAGCAAATGAAATGATCAACCAATTGTCTTTAATCAATCATCAACTTTTTGGATGCGAAACTTGTTGATTGCTGTTACAGAGCACCCACTTCATTCTCAATCACACAAATCAGGTCTTCCCAGTTCACCATCTTTACATTTTTTACCTCCAACATACAGTGCTCATATCAACATAGTCTTCACCATAAATAATCTGCACTTGGTGATGAATGTTAATTGTAGGGACTTGTTTGGCAGGCAGAAATTCAATCATGGCATGTTGCTTAAAGCACACTATTGAGTACTCACTGCAGGCTTCCATTTCATGAACAATAGCAAAACAACCTTTTTGATGAGTGTTGAAGTCCACTCATCTTAAAATGGCTGAGGTTGGGAAACACTGCTATAGGCTGTATTCATTGGCTGGTGAGGACCAGTGATTGTCATGTTCATCGTTTCAATGTGCATGGTACATCGTAACGGTTTGCATGCCAGAGCGCTGATGCACGTTCCTAGCTGGGAGGGAGCTGCTGAGAAGCCTTGTACCAAGTGCTCTATCTGTCTTCGTTACGCAGGAATGTGTTTGGGTTATCTTTTTGGTTCAAAGTCTTTTTGCCCGTTGATCAGCAGAACCCGTTAGGAGCACCTGGGAATGCGAATTTGAGATGTTTGAAGGGAGGGTGGGACTCTGTTTGTAATGGGGCTATTTAGTTTGATTTTAGGCGCACTTTTCTCATTCTCAGCTTTGCTTATGTTTGCACTCTATCCCTAATAAAAAACAGAACTTAAACTTTGTTTATGAGTCTGAGTCCTTTATTGGGAAAGGCATTCATTACATAAAGCTGAGAATCACTCTCAAATACCTTGCTACTCTCTACCAAGAAAATTTCTTGCGAAAGAAGAAGTTGGCAGAATCGAAACCAGAGTTCGGAGAGGCAACTAGACAGCTCATCGAATCAGCATTCCTGAGCCGGGATCCAAGCCCCCTTCCTTCTCACCTCGTCCACTACCCGGGAGGTTCCAGCTCCAGCCCGGAGTTGGGGGGATCGGTGGAGGGGGGAGAACCGGAACAACCCGTAACAACTGGCTCCCCTCAGGAGATGATGTGGGATACGATGGGGGAACCCAGACCAGGGATGTCTCATGTGTCCTGGAGGCTCTGTTTTCCCCTGACTCCCAAAGTGGAGTCTATGATGGTGGCGACGGGATGACAATCCGATGCCCTGTGACAGGAAGAGTCTGTCACGCCTGAATGAATACGGTTGATCGAGGCGAAGCTGGAGTCGATCGAATATATGTTGAAATCAATTTCTTTGTTGATGGGTGGTCAGGTGAGAGACGATGGGAGTCCAGGTCCCAATCAACCACCCCCCATCCCCCCTCCCCAGCCGCAGCTGGCACGAGGGTGCGGGCGACCGCGGGATGCATCTCCGCCACGGAGGGTTCCACCATCAGTATCCTGGGGGGCTCCTGTTCGACCCGCTGTCGGACCCACACCTGCAGGAGGGGTCGTGAAGGACTTTCCCGTTAAGTTTGACGGGGACTCTACCAAGTTGTCCTTCTTCCTCACCAATGCCACGAGCTACATGGAACAATTCAAACATTGTTTCATGTCGGAAAAGGCTAAAATCACAGCAGTGGCCACAAAGCTCAAGGGCAGGGCAGCCAACTGGTATGTGCAGTTGACTGAGGCGAAAGCCCTGGAACTCGGTTCTTTTACCGATTTTTTGAACGCCTTAAAGCGCTACTTTGAGGATCCTCTGGCAAAGGCTAGGGCTAAAGAGGCTCTAAAAGATCTCGTCCAGGGTCCCAAGTCAGTGGCCAACTATGCCTTAGAATTTAAAGTCCTGGCGGGAAAGGTGCCCAAGTGGTCACAGGCAAATTTAGTTGACAGGTTTAAGGATGGACTCAATCACGACGTTCTGAAGTGGACGTTGGGCAGGGATGACCCAGAGTCACTACATGATTGGATCTGTCTAGCTGGTAAGGCTGAACATACCCAGCGTACATACATGCAAGCCAGACAGCATGACAGACCACCTGCCACAGTAAAGGGATCCTGCCAGGGAGCAACAGCAGCACCATCAGGCTACCGGGCATGGGACGAGGAAAAACAACACCGGTATGCTCATGGGCAATGTATCAAATGTGGCAAGGCAGGTCACCGAGCCACCGACTGCCAGAAGAGCAAGCCTGGGGAGTGCCCGGTGAAGGTACCGCCAAAGTCGCCTACCTCATCACGTCAACTGACGGCGGCCAAGGCAGCAGCTGAGGAGGAGGAGGATGTCTACATGTCGGGAGACGCTCAGGCTGCCTCAGAACAACTGGTGGGAAACGCCTTCCACCTGCCTTAAACAGTGCCGATGGGCAGGTGGTGGAAGACGGGTGCAAGGACGACCTGGTGAGTGCTGACTGCCCCATTTTAGCTGTGAAGGTCAAGTTGGGCTCCCGTACCAGAACTGTCAAAGTTTGGGCTCTAATTGACTCAGGGTGTTCCAGATGACTCATCCACCCTGGAGTTACCTCACTTTTCACTCCGGCAGCCACTGGTGTTTACCCAGTTGGACGGATCTACAGCGGGGGGTGGGCCGGCAACCCGGTTCACAGGCACAGTGGTGCTGCACATGGGCAGCCACAAGGAAACTTTGAAATTTATTGTAGCACCAGTAGGAAACCCGATGGTGGTGCTGGGGATCCCCTGGCTGGCTAGCCACAACCCCTACATCAATTGGGCGCACCGAACGGTCACTTTCATGGACGGGTTTTATCAGGCCCCAATGCCCGAAAAATCCATGACTGTGGGGGTGGGGCGGGCTGAAATTGTCGAGCCACATCCCTCTGGGGTGGGCGTGGACAGTTTGTCTGCCAGATACCATGACTTTGCAGATGTGTTCGGGGAAGTGGAGGCGGACCAATTACCCCCCACTGGAAAACTGACTGTGCCATAGAGCTGCTGCCAGACACTCAGTTACCTAAACCAAAGATCTACGCGATGACCCAGAAAGAGCTTGCCACGTTGAGTGATTTCATTGACAAGAATCTGGCCAGGGGTTTCATTGAGCCAGCTAACTCACCAGTCGGGGCTCCCGTACTTTTCCGACAAAAGAAGGACGGCACGCTTTGACTTTGTACAGACTACCGCGGGTTAAATTTGGTCTCGATTTCCAACAAGTACCCTCTACCTCTTATGAAAGACATGTTAGCCCATTTGTCCACTAGTAAAGTCTTCTCCAAGCTAGACCTCCGCGAAGCGTACTTTCGCATTTGCATTCGGGAGGGGGATGAGTGGAAAATGGCTTTCAACTGTCCCTTGGGGTCTTTTCAGTACAAAGTCCTACCTTTTGGGTTGGCTGGGGCCCCAGGTGTTTTCATGCAATTGATTAATGAGGTATTACATGATCATTTGTTCAAGGGGGTCTTGGTCTATTTAGATGATGTCCTCATTTATACGGAAATGGAGGAGGAGCACAAACGGCTCTTGAAGCAGGTGTTAACCAAACTCCGCAAAGCTAAACTTTATGCCAAACTCTCTAAATGTGAATTTCATAAGACCAGACTTGACTATCTAGGGTACAGGGTCTCTGACAGGGGCATTGAAATGGATCCTGCAAAAGTTCAGGCCGTTCTAAATTGGGACCGCCCCCGAACCCGATGGCAGCTCCAAAGTTTTTTGGAGTTCAGTAATTTCTATCATTACAGTGATGGTGAGATGAGTGGATGAAAGAGCCCAGCCAGTTCACCTTCTTACATGTGCACCACAATTTCAATTTTCACAGGGTTGCTGTTTTCTTCTTCAGCAAAGGATCGTTACCTTGTCATGGTGCTGGAGCTTGAGCACCTCAATGATGCCATGAGCTAAACCGTGAAGGGCCACCCAAGACGGGAAGGTCATGACAGAGAGGTCAGACTAAATGCAATCCCTGGGGATGGTAATGGCAATCCACCCCAGTATTCTTGCCGTGAAAACTAAATGGATCAGTACAACCAGAGATATGTCGGTATACCATTGGAAGATGAGACCCCCAGGTCGGAAGATGGTCAAAATGCTACTGGGGAGGAACAGAGGATGAGTTCAACTAACCCTAGATGTGATGACGCAGCTAGCTCAAAGCTGAAAGGACAGCTAGCAGCCGATGGTGCTGGTGGTGAATGGCGAATCCGATGTTCTAAGGATCAACACACCATTGGAACCTGGAATGTAAGATCTATGAGCCAGGGCAAATTGGATGTGGTTATTGGTGAGATGTCAAGATTAGAGATAGACATTTTGGGCATCAGTGAACTGAAATGGACTGGAATGGGCCACTTCACATCAAATGACCACCAGATCTACTACTGTGGACAAGAGGATCACAGAAGAAATGGAGTAGCCTTCATAATTAATAGTCAAGTGGCTAAAGCAGTGCTCGGATACAATCCAAAAAATGATAGAATGATCTCAATTCGAATTCAGGGCAAGCCATCTAACATCACAGTGATCCAAATATACGCCCCAACCACAGATGCTGAAGAAGCTGAAGTAGAGCAGTTCTATGAGGATCTGCAGCACCTACTGGACAACATGCCTAAAAGAGATGTTATTTCCATCACAGGAGACTGGAATGCTAAGGTGGGCAGTCAAATGACACCTGGAATTACAAGTAAGCATGGCCTGGGAGAACAAAACAAAGCAGGACATAGGCTGATAGAATTTTGCCAAGACAACTCACTCCGCATAACAAACACTCTCTTCCAACAACCTAAGAGACAGCTTTATACATGGACTTCACCAGATGGACAACACCGAAATCAGATTGACTACATCCTTTGCAGCCAAAGGTGGCGGACATCTATACAGTCGGTAAAAACAAGACATGGAGCTGACTGTAGTTCCGATCACGAACATCTTATTGCAAAATTTAGGATCAGACTAAAGAGATTAGGGAAGACCCACAGATCAGCTAGATATGAGCTCACTAATATTCCTAAGGAATATGCAGTGGAAGTGAAGAATCGATTTAAGGGACTGGACTTAGTAGATAGGGTCCCGGAAGAATTATGGACAGAAGTTTGCAACATTGTTCAGGAGGCGGCAACAAAATACATCCCAAAGAAAGAGAAAACCAAGAAGGCAAAATGGCTGTCTGCTGAGACACTAGAAGTAGCCCAAGAAAGCAGGAAAGCAAAAGGCAACAGTGATAGGGGGAGATATGCCCAATTAAATGCAACATTCCAGAGGTTAGCCAGAAGAGATAAGGAATTATTTTTAAACAAGCACTGCGCAGAAGTGGAAGAAGACAATAGAATAGGAAGGACAAGAGACCTCTTCCAAAAAATTAGAAACACTGGAGGTAAATTCCAGGCCAAAATGGGTATGATCAAAAACAAAGATGGCAAGGACCTAACAGAAGAAGAAGAGATCAAGAAAAGGTGGCAAGAATATACAGAAGACCTGTATAGGAAGGATAACAATATCAGGGATAGCTTTGACAGTGTGGTCAGTGAGCTAGAGCCAGACATCCTGAAGAGTGAGGTTGAATGGGCCTTAAGAAGCATTGCTAATAACAAGGCAGCAGGAGATGACGGCATCCCAGCTGAACTGTTCAAAATCTTGCAAGATGATGCTGTCAAGGTAATGCATGCTATATGCCAGCAACTTTGGAAAACACAAGAATGGACATCAGATGGGAAAAAATCAACTTATATCCCCATACCAAAAAAGGGAAACACTGAAGAATGTTCAAACTATCGAACAGTGGCACTTATTTCACATGCCAGTAAGGTAATGCTCAAGATCCTGCAAGGTAGACTTCAGCAATTCATGGAGCGAGAATTGCCAGATGTACAAGCTGGGTTTAGAAAAGGCAGGGGAAGTAGGGACCAAATTGTCAATATCCGCTGGATAATGGAAAAACCCAGGGAGTTTCAGAAAAATGTCTATTTCTGTTTTATTGACTATTCTAAAGCCTTTGACTGTGTGGACCATAACAAATTGTGGCAAGTTCTTAGTGGTATGGGGATACCAAGTCATCTTGTCTGCCTCCTGAAGAATCTGTATAACGACCAAGTAGCAACAGTAAGAACAGTCCACGGAACAACGGACTGGTTTAAGATTGGGAAAGGAGTATGGCAGGGCTGTATACTCTCACCCTACCTATTCAACTTGTACGCAGAACACATCATGCGACATGCTGGGCTTGAGGAATCCGAGGCTGGAGTTAAAGTCGCTGGAAGAAACATTAACAATCTCAGATATGCAGATGATACCACTTTGATGGCTGAAGGCAAAGAGGAACTGAGGAGCCTTATGATGAAGGTGAAAGAAGAAAGTGGAAAAGCTGGCTTGCAGCTAAACCTCAAAAAAACCAGGATTATGGCAACCAGCTTGATTGATAACTGGCAAATAGAGGGAGAAAATGTAGAAGCAGTGAAAGACTTTGTATTTCTAGGCACGAAGATTACTGCAGATGCTGACTGCAGTCAGGAAATCAGAAGACGCTGAATCCTTGGGAGAAGAGCAATGACCAATCTCGATAAAATAGCTAAGAGCAGAGACATCACACTGACAACAAAGGTCCGCATAGTTAAAGCAATGGTGTTCCCCGTAGTAACATATGGCTGCGAGAGCTGGACCATAAGGAAGGCTGAGCGAAGGAAGTTAGATGCTTTGGAATTGTGATGTTGGAGGAAAATTCCAAGAGTGCCTTGGACCGCAAGAAGATCAAACCAGTCCATATTCCAGGAAATAAAGCCAGACCGCTCACTCGAGGGAATGATATTAAAGGCAAAACTGAAATACTTTGGGAAAAGCTACATTGTCAAAATATGTTTTGATGTTATATTGCAAGCTTCCTTAAACCTGTTGGACTTGTTTTCAGTTCACCAAAGAGGCACCATATGCTGATCTGATTTTTTAAAAGCATATCTGATGCCAACAATAGTATGGAGACTGGAATTGCACTCTTGATGAATAGAAAGTTGCTCCATTTAGGAAACCGAGTTAGAAAAGAGAAGTTATTGCAAGGCTCACAGTTATTAAAACGATTATAGGAATTAGAATGTTCTTATGGGGAGTCATGGGGAGTTTAAGAGATACATTTTTTCCTGTTCTTCTTTGGAGGTTAGTAAATTCAATAGTTTCCCTTATAAAATACTTTTCAGCCATAGGGTCATTGATTGTTATACCACAGGTGTCCATAGGGAGGGGGGAAGTCACTAAATATATGTTACGATGTCACAGCATAAGCTCTGTTTCTTATGTACTTGTGTGTGATACCATAATGCAATTAGAAAAGGGCAGAGCATATGTCATAACGTCCCAATACATGATTCATCACTTTGGTGTCTTAATGATTAGGAATGGATGCCGATATATCATACCATTATCTTTTAACATAGTCATGTACTTAAAGATGAATTCTCCTTATCCTAAAACAGATACATTTCTCCTGATAAAAAAGGATTGAAGAACTATATATGACAATATCTTTAGGGAACAAAGCAGGCCCGCAACTAGGGTCTGTGCCACCCAGGGCAAACATGGATTCTGTGCCCATTTTGGCGCACCCCCAGCACGGCACCCAGGACACATGCCCTGCTTGCCCCCCGCCTCAGTTGTGGCCCTGGAATAATGTGTCCCCACTTCTTTAGCATATTCCACCCTGCTGGAAAACACCTTGGATGAATAGAAAGTAATATGGTGGGACTGGTGTGAGGGAAGTATGTGAGGAATAGGTTCCTTGTAAATTCCAGATCAAATTCATATGCTTATTTTAGAGTAGTGTGGAGATCCCAATGCGTTAATCTGTATTACACATTTTTCTGAATTCTGCAAGGCAGTTCTTGGCTAAAAAAAAATACACAGCATACATATGCAAATATTTACTTTAGGATGAAATACATCTGGAAATGCATATTTTGAGAGAAAATATATCAATAACTACATTCAGAATACATATTTAAAATGTGAATTTTCCAAAAGAGTTGCTTTTAATGCAGGTCCATGCAAAAAATAAGAAAAATAAATTATGAATCAATTTATGAGAAGCTGATATGGAAACAGATGGAGCTCTCTATCCCTATCTCAAATGACCACGATACTTTATTTTGACTTTCCTTCAACTTCAGTCATTCCAAAAAGCCATTTTACCTCTCATATAAAGCTGCATATCAGCATGCAAGAGTTAGAGATCAGATATATTCTGATCTTGAATTGTTTACCTGAAGATCGGGGTAGGCTTTGTTTTAAAACAACAGGAGTATTAGAGGTTTAATTAAATCTTTTCGTTTGCTAGCCTGGAAACAGGTGGCAAATTTCAGATAAGAACCTGAAGTCATGCACTACTGCGTTCCATTGGTAACAGTGTTCTCTAGAAGTCATAAAATGTGTCAAAAGAATAATTAGCTTCCTTTCAGGTATTACACAAAGGCTTCCACAGGAGCCTGAAAAAAATCACACGTATTGTATGATGAGATAGCTTGTAAGAGAAACTTAACTATCATTACAAAATAGGCAAATATTTTGACAAGTTTTACCCCTGAGATAAGATTTGAAAAAGCAGGTGAACTAGATTTGAAATATCCAGCAAAATTCACTTTTTTCTTAGGGTCCCAAAGAACAGATCCAAAGACTCAGTCATTGTTAACATTACAATGTACTGTAGCTACCTATGTTGAAATAGTTATGCTGCTTCAGAATTCTGGCTGTACAGCTGTAAAGCACATTGGTTTCAAGCAGGGCTTTTACTCCAGCCTATTCTCTATAAAGTTAAAATATATTCTTTCTTCTTCTTAATTTCATTGCAATAGTACAGCAGTTTTCCTCTTTTAAAAAGCTGGGATGTATACCCTGCTGCTTTGTTCACTTTATAAAACCGTTCTAGTCTCTTTTACTGGGGAGATACCTCAGAGCATTTTGAAGAAAATAATTTCCATTTTGATGAACTGTTTTTCCTCAGAATTTATGTGCTACAAGGCTCATTCCGATACACAGGTTCAAGAGATTAACTGCAGAAAATCAGCCACGTTTTCTCCTCAGCCTTCTCATATAGTTGATAAGGTAGGCACTAGGATTCAGCTGTTTGTTTCCACAGCGGAGTGCAAACATCTGATATAGTGGAATGTCAAATGAGTGATTTGTGTAATTATAAAGCTGAGCAGAGCCTGACTTTTGCACTCTTGACACTTAATCAGGCAATTGTAGCTGTTTAAATGATGTAATCCTTCTATATACAGCTTGAAGTAATGTTGTGTGAATAATGGGAAGGAGGGTAAATTGCAGTAACCATGGCCCGATTTCTATACCAGGAAAGAAATCAAAGTGGCAACGTGTCATAATTTACAGGGGCAATCCTCTTTTTGAATGGTTGTTCAGCTTCAAGTCACAAACCATTTGAATGGAGAGCAAAGGCTTTGCCCTTTTCCTCAGCAGTTACACTTAGACATACAGACACATTATGTTCCAAAACATACAGTATATAAAGCTCACCCTCATCATGAAGAGCCACACAGGCTCAAACGTATTAGTAGTTGGCATATGCCTTTTATTAGTGGTTTTTATAAACCCGTACTTGTATATATTAGAGGTGGGTATCTGCCTCTATGCAGGGCTACATAGAGTTCAAGTACATGGGATTTTTTAAAAGTGAAACCCTGAAATCTATTAACTAGACATAAGCAATGCTCTGCTTGATCAGGCCCCTGGCCAATCTAAGTCGAGCAGTCTGTTCTCACAGTGGCCAACCAACTGCTGAAGGAAGCCCACTAGTCTCTCAGCAGATGGCCTTCAGAGACAGTCAGGTTGCCATCAAGGCTAATAGCCACTGATCCTAATTGGAATCAGGAACTCAAACAGAGAAGCATACCCCAAGATTTAGGTAATGAAAAGTTCTGTGATTAATAACCAGAAGCAAATTCAGCAGTTGTTTCACATAAAACTTCATATTGTAGTTTACCATGTCCTCTGGACACTTCTGTGTTGTCCTGAAACAGTGATCGTCTTGGATATCCAGAAGCCAGCTTTACAACCTGTGACAGATCTGGGCTACCCAGACTGATTTCTGGCCATCTGAGATAATGGATGTGTTGCTTGGAAACTCAGGCACCCTGAGTTTGGTGTGGAGCTGATAAAAACTTAATCCCTGAATTTGGGAGAGAGACTAACTTTGCAAAATGGCTCTTGCACCCCTCCCAACAGCACAAATCATGAATACTTCAGGCAAAGCCAAAAGCCTTTATTGTGGGTCAAGTCTTTTTATAGGGTACAGAAACAAATGATACATACATTTGGTATATGTGGTATGTTAGAAAGCTATTAATCAAACAATAAAAGACATTGATTGTATGTGAGAACTGAACAGTAGAAACCATGATTACAGATAAGATTGCACAGGTGGCAAATATATGGGTTACATGACTCTCTTTCCAAGCTGGGTCTGTATCCATCTCAAAACTTGCAAGTGTGTTCAAGGACTTGGAGAATGCACTTCCTATTGTTTAGTTGCTGAAAAAGCTAGTTTTTGCACGTTAAAGAAAGAAATGGTTTCGGGTAAAAGGAAAACATGGTTTCCTGAACTTTAAAAGAAGGCATGGATGCCATGCTAAAATGCTAATATCACCTTTATTAAAAAGCTAACAATGAGGCCTAAAATTCCAGGTAACAGATGCTTCACTCCAGGTGACATAATAAATTGGAAACCTCAGTTTAAATTGCTGTGTGCAACAGTGTGTGTAATATGATGGCATGTATGTGCTTCTCAACAGCTTAGTGTGAACTTTGCCATTGTGCATATTTCAAAAGATAGGGTGCTATATTCACTGGCTTCACTGAGTTTTTCTAGCACCTAACAGGCACTTTTTCAGTTGGTAATTATTCTCCAAAATATCACAAAGCAGCACAAGGTCTTTCTCACATTGCTCCTGGAATGAAAAATCTGTCCTGGAACACAAAGAAAAAAGGACCAAGTAATTTAAATAAGAAAGTTAATGAGGATGCACAGCACTATCCTTCTAATGAAAAAAGGACTTTGAAAGTGTTGAATGTTGGTTGAATCTTAGCCTGCCTTTATTTCCTGTTTTGATTAAATCTAGTATTTCAGAAAATAAACCATCCTACACTCCAACTTACCTCATAAACTATTGTTTTTACTTTAAACTTTCTAGTGTCCTACTGGATATTATTAACTTCCATGATTCTGATGAAATTACAACCTTGATGAAGATGCGTAATTGTCATGCGCTGCCTGCCTCTGAATAAGGCTCAGACACTGGTTCGGTGGATCAGGCTCTGGTTTATTCACAGCGCAGTCACAGCGTCGGAAGAAAAAAGCTGAGAGTGACAGGAGCGCGCCGGTGCGGGGTTTAAATACCCCGCGCCGGTCAGCGCCCCCTCACTCGCGGTCACGTCACCCCCCTTTGTCCAATACGTTGCCCTGCCGGTGGGTGAGGGGTTGTGAGGCCCCGCTGGCGTTCCGGGATCGCCCATCATCGGGTTTTCTATTCATCCGGTGATTGCTGTCAGCTGGGCGATCTCCGTTGTATTGGCGCTGATGGCTTGGGTGTGCTCCGTGATCCGTTTAGTTATTGTTTGTTGGCCGTTAGTCGTTGTGAGTTGATGGCTACTTATCTTGAGCCCCTTCTCCTATTTCCTTGCTATTGTCATGTGTGCCATTGCGCTGATGACTTCAGCTCAACGGCACTCATGACATACTGCCCCCTGTCCGAATAGTGCTCCCCCCCGGTTTTCTGGGTTTTTTTTTTTTTTTTCCCGGTGGAGCTGTCAAATGGCACTTTTTTTTTTTTTTTTTTTTTCGAAATTCCCGCCGGAGTAGTTGTCGCCCCTCCCTTTGCTCCTCCCTCCACCACGTGCCTTCCCAGGGTGTGTCCATGGTGCGCATGCCCGGGTCACGTCCTGGCGTGCGCATGCTCCAGCCACACCCTGTTTGTTTGGCTCAGTTCGGCGAGGAGAGAGGCGTGGCTGGTCGGGTGCTTATCAGCTCCAGGTAGGGCCCTTCTTTTTTTCATTTAAAGTGCGTCGCCTTTGTTATATCTCCTGGGCGTTGCCCCCAGGTTGCCCTGTTGACTTGCTTGCCACTCCCCCGCGGCCGGGGGGCGGGGGGAGGGTGCTGGCGAATGCTTGTCACCACCTCGTGGGCCCGGGGCGGGGGGAGTGAGTCCCGGGGGGGGGAGGTCCACCCAAGTCGCGGGCTTGGGGGGGCCCTTTCCCTTGGGGCACGGGAGGCGGGGGGGGCCTGCGGGGGGGGGTTTGCAGGGGACGGCTTGCTGACCTTGGTTGTGGCTTGTCGGGGTATGCCCGGTGAAATGCTCTGGTTAGGTCAGGCGCGTTAACGTTGTGCGCCGCCACCCATTCCGGGTGGGGGAAGTGTTTCCACCTGACCAGATAGTGTAGAGTTCCTCGTTGCTTGCGGGAGTCGAGTATGTCCCTTATCTCGAAGTGGTGTTGCCCGTCGATCATCACCGGTGAGGGCTGTGGCGTGCTTGGGTGCCATCGGGAGGTGGTTGCCGGTTTCAGGAGGCTGGTGTGGAACACCGGGTGGAGTCTCCGTAGGTTGTGTGGCAGGTCCAAGCGTATTGCTACCGGGTTCACTATTTGGGTGACTCGGAATGGCCCGATGTACTTAGGCCCCAGTTTTTTCGAGGGTTGGGTTGACTTTAGGAACTTGGTGGATAGGTAGGCCATATCCCCCGCTTGGAACGTCGGTTGTTGGCGCCGGTGCTTGTCGGCCTGCTCTTTGTAGGCTGCCTGTGCATCCTTCAGCGCCGCCGTGATTATTGGCCATGATTCCGCGATCTTCCGTCCCCAGTCGCTAGCGTCCACCTGGGGTTCCGGGGGTTGAGGTAGCTCCGGTATGGGGACGAAGTCGCGCCCCGAGACTACTTCGAACAGAGTTTTCCCCGTGCTCGTGTGGACGGCGTTGTTGTATGCGACTTCGGCGAACGGGAGCAGTTCAGCCCAGTCGTCTTGGTGGTAGTTAGTATATGATCGTATGAATTGCTCTAAGGTGGCATTAAGAACCTCTGTGGCTCCGTCCGTCTGGGGGTGCCAGGCCGTAGATAGGGCCTGTTGGGTCCCCGTCAGCTTTAGGAAGGCCCACCAGAATTTGGAGGTGAACTGTGTGCCCCTGTCGGTCACCACACGTGCGGGACATCCGTGTAGCCTGTACACGTGGATGAGGAAGAGTTTGGCTAGCTGTTGTGCGGATGGGACCGACGTGCAGGGGATGAAGTGGGCCTGCTTTGAGAAGTAGTCCTTCACCACCCAAATGGCCGTTTTCTTCTGGCTGGGTGGGAGGTCCACTATAAAATCCATAGAGATTTCCTCCCATGGGCGGGAGGGTTCTGCCACCCGTTGTAATAGCCCCGCGGGTTTGCCTGGTGCCCGTTTGGCCCTAGCGCACGTTGGGCAGGACGCTACGTATGCTTTTACGTCTCGCCTGAGCGCGGGCCACCAGAATTGACGCCGTGTTAGGTGTAGGGTCTTGAGGAACCCAAAGTGTCCCGCTTGTTTGGCGTCGTGTGACCTATGCAAGATCGCCTGGCGTTGCGAGTCCGGGACGTAGATTCTGCCTTCCCCCCATGCTAGGTCCTGTGCCATCGTTACCTTGTTGGGGTTTGCCAGGAACCAGGGGTCGGTTTTGAGGGCGGCGGCGAGGTCCGTGCGCATTCCCCCTGGTAGTTGCGGTTGGCTTCTTCCTGTCGCCGGTTGTCCAGCCGTCGGCTGCGCCGTAGAGTCGAGCTGCCTCCGAGCGCCGCTTCGGGTGGTCACGGCCATCCCCAGTTGCGAGGCGGATAGGACCGTCCCAATGGTGTCTGGGGCGGGCTCTTCGTCTTGGGGCAGTCGGGAGAGGGCGTCGGCCAGGAAGTTCTTTTTGCCCGGCATGAACTTCAGCTGGAAATTAAAGCGGCTGAAGAATTGGGCCCATCGGACCTGTTTTGGGCTAAGGCGTCTGGGCGTTCGTAGGGCCTCGAGGTTCCGGTGGTCGGTCCAGACCTCGAATGGTTGGGTGGCTCCCTCGAGTAGGTGTCGCCATGTCTCTAGCGCTGATTTTACCGCGAAGGCTTCTTTCTCCCAGACGTGCCATCGCCTTTCTGTCTCGGAGAACTTCCTTGACAGGTAGGCGCATGGTTTCAGGAGTCCCGTGGGGTCTTTCTGTAGCAGGATGGCCCCCAGGGAGAAGTCTGAGGCGTCGGCTTGGACCACGAACGGCCGTTCTGGGTCCGGGTGCGCGAGGATTGGCTCCGTAGTGAACAGCGCTTTCAGCTTGTTGAATGCGGTCTGGCACGCGGGAGTCCAATTCAGCACTGTGCCCGGGTTCTTGGCGCGTCGGGTGTCCCCCACCCCTTTGGTTTTGAGGAGGTCCGTTAGGGGGAGGGCTATCTCTGCGAACCCCCGGGCGAATGACCTGTAAAAATTCGCGAATCCGAGGAAGCTCTGTAGTTGGCGTCTGTTGCGGGGGCACTCCCAGTTTAGCACCGCCTCGACTTTTGCGGAGTCCATTTCTATGCCGTCCCCGGAGATTCGGTACCCCAGGTAGTCTAGGCGCTCTTTGTGAAACTCGCACTTTGTAGGCTTGGCATAGAGCTGCGCCCTTCTGAGCTTGTCGAGGACTTGCCTGACTAGGGTCACATGTTCCTCGTGCGTTTTTGTGTAGATAAGGACGTCGTCGATGTAGACCAGGACCCCTTTGAACAGATGTTCATGCAGTACCTCATTGATGAGCTGCATGAACACCCCAGGGGCCCCCGCGAGTCCGAAGGGCAGTACTTTGTACTGGAAGGCGCCTAGGGGGCAGTTGAACGCAGTCTTCCATTCGTCCCCCTCCCTGATTCGGATGCGATAGTACGCCTCGCGAAGGTCCAGTTTGGAAAAGACTTTGCCCGTGGACAGGTGGGCGAGCATGTCCTTCACCAGGGGTAAGGGGTATTTGTTGGACAGGGAAGCCGCGTTTAGGCCCCGGTAGTCGGTGCAGAGCCGTAGGGTGCCGTCTTTCTTCTCCCGGAATAAGACGGGGGCTCCGACCGGTGAGCATGCTGGCTCTATGAATCCCCTGTCTAGGTTTTTATCGATGAACTCCCGGAGGGTTGCCATCTCCTTCGGGGTCATCGAGTAGATCTTTGGTCTAGGTAAGGGGACATCGGGCAGTAGGTCGATCCGGCAATCCGTCTTGCGGTGGGGGGGTAGTTGGTCAGCTTCTGCCTCTCCGAAGACCTCGGAGAAGTCGGCGTATTGTTCCGGTAGGTCTGCTGTGGTAGCGGCATTGTCTTGTGTAGTCGCCTCCGCTCGTCCTACAGTGGGGTTGGTTCTGCCCGCTGGAACTGGTGCTCGATACTCGCCGTCGCCGAATGTGAAGGTGCGGGTCTCCCAGTTGATGCGCGGGTTGTTTGTCGCGAGCCATGGCATCCCCAGGACTGCAATGGGCCGTCCGATGTGAGTGACGACGAACGATGTGCGTTCGGTGTGAGTGCCCATTTGCAGGGTGACCGGCTCGGTTTGCAGCGTGGCTGGTTTCCCTCCCGCTGTGGAGCCGTCCAGCTGGTGGAATGCCAGCGGCGTGGGGAGGGGGAAGCAGCAGAGGTCGAGTTTGGCGACTAGGTCGGGGTGGATGAGGTTTTTTGAGCACCCCGAGTCCACTAGTGCCGCGGCCGTGGTGGCTCCGTTGCCGGCAGAGAGTTTGATTGCCGCCATTATTACGGGGCTTTCGTCGTTCCGTCGAGGTGGTCCGCGCTGCTGTCCCACCGCCTGCCTCGCCACGCGTTTCAGGGCAGGTGGGGAGCTTTTCCCGCCGGCTGGTCGGGGTCTGCATTATCCTCTTCCCCCCAGTAAGCGTCCCAGCCTTCCTCTGGTGTCGCTGTGGCCACGGTCATTCGGCGGTGAGGGGGCGGCCCCAGGTTGGGTGGTTTGGGGCTAATTTTCGGGGTGGGTTTAGGCGCACTGGTCGGCGGTCGGTTGGCGAAGCAATCCACCGTCTTGTGCCCTAATTTGCCACACCTCCCGCAGGGCTCCCGATTGAATTTCTTTTTTGGGTATATGGGGCCGGCCATCCCCACGTGTGGTGCGGGTACCTTTTTTCCGGCATAGTTTGTGTCTTCCGTGGTTGTCATGAGGAAGGTGCGGTGCGCGTGTTCGGCTTTCCCCGCGAGGTGGATCCACCCGTGTAGCGTTTCTGGGTCGTCGCGGTAGAGGGCCCATTGGAGAACGTCGCGATTGAGCCCCCTTTTGAACATTTCCAGCAGGGTGGTCTCGGACCAGTCGCTGACCTTCCCCGCGAGGGCTTTGAACTCCAGGGCGTAGTCAGGGACCGTGCGTGTGCCCTGTTTAAGTCTTTGGAGTGCGCTTTTCGCCCTTACTTTGGCTAGGGGGTCTTCGAAGTAACTTTTCATCTCATTGATGAAGGCAGGGAAGGTGGCGAGGGCGGGGGAGCTGGACTCGTACAGTTGGACGTACCAGTCCGCCGCCCTGTCTTGTAGTTTGATCGCCACGGCGGCGATCTTGTCGGCCTCGGAGTCGTAGGAGTGTCCGTGCCTCCCCATGAACTCCCTGGCGTTCGTTACGAAGAACGAGAGTTTCGTGGGGTTCCCATCGAAGAAGATGGGGAAGTCCTTTGGGGCCCGGGCGTTTTGTGCGGCCCTGCCTCTCGCTTCCGGGTCTGTGGTGTCGTCCGCCTGTGCCGTCTGCTGACCCTCCGCTGGCCCGTGGGGGTTCGGTGCTTCGCTCGGGGTGTGGGCCTGTGCGGGGACGTCGTTGGGTGGCGCGGGGGGCATAAGCGACTGGAGCATGGTCCGGAGTTCCGTCAGTTGAGCCCGCATGGCCGCGAGTTCAGCTCGTGCCTCCTCGTCCACAGCCCGCGCCGCCGCTGGGGCCGGTTCCGTTGGTGCGTCAGCGGGGGTGGGTTGCCGGCGGGGTTCATCCTCCCTCTGCCGCGGGTCCGCTTCCTCCGCCGTCTGCTGGGTGTCTCCATCGTCCTCCTCCGTGTTGACCGCCGTTGGGCTGTCGCTCCACGCCCGTTGCTGGGGTGCGATGTGGGGCGCGGGGTCCTCCGCTGGTTTCGGAAGGCATGCTGCTCCCTCCCGCGGTCGGGTTGCCTCCGTCGCCATCTCCCCTTGGGGTTGGAGCTGAGGCTCGGGTCGGGTGGGGTGGGCGTCCATGGCTCCGGGAGTCCGCGGTGCCTCTGGCCTTGGTCGGTCCTCCTCTGTCTCTTGCCGCGCGGCTCGCCCTCCTTGCCCACGTCGCTCCGGCTTCATCTTGCTGGTCTTCTCGCCGTCTATTCCTCCCGCGGCTCGTTGTCGTCCGGTGGGGCTCGGCGAGGCTGAGTTTATGACTCTCAGCTTTATGTCATGCGCTGCCTGCCTCTGAATAATACTCAGACACTGGTTCGGTGGATCAGGCTCTGGTTTATTCACAGCGCAGTCACAGCGTCGGAAGAAAAAAGCTGAGAGTGACAGGAGCGCGCCGGTGCGGGGTTTAAATACCCCGCGCCGGTCAGCGCCCCCTCACTCGCGGTCACATCACCCCCCTTTGTCCAATACGTTGCCCTGCCGGTGGGTGAGGGGTTGTGAGGCCCCGCTGGCGTTCCGGGATCGCCCATCATCGGGTTTTCTATTCATCCGGTGATTGCTGTCAGCTGGGCGATCTCCGTTGTATTGGCGCTGATGGCTTGGGTGTGCTCCGTGATCCGTTTAGTTATTGTTTGTTGGCCGTTAGTCGTTGTGAGTTGATGGCTACTTATCTTGAGCCCCTTCTCCTATTTCCTTGCTATTGTCATGTGTGCCATTGCGCTGATGACTTCAGCTCAACGGCACTCATGACAGTAATGAACTCCTCCTATAATCTCCCTTTTCACCAGTGGTTTAAAGCTAATGTTCATTATACACAGGAAGAAGAACTGCTAAACTTGAAAAACTTTGAAAATAACATTTCTTTTTTTCAGCTAGAAAACTGTGAGCCAACTTACTGTTTACCTGCAGCTATCAAAGTTCATCATGTGCCTCCAGGAATTTCCTAATTCAAAGATTAGGTCTCCACCTAAGTCCGCACAATTAATAGAAGGAAAGGCAGGTCCAGGTGTGATGTACATAAAAATGGGGTAGGGCTTTGGACACATGTTTATGGCCACCATCTTGGTCTTTTTGACCCCTTGCAGACATCCTGAGGAAAGGTGACTCTGCACTGACTAAACCTATCCAGAGATTTGAAAACCTGCAGAACAACACAGGTCTATGCATATGTCATCTTCTCTCCTTTCTGTTTTCAGAAGACTTTATTGATCTGACACACACTACCATGGGCTTCTGCCAGGGGCAAGGGAGTACAATGGATGAAAAAAGTGTTGCAATGTCACAATGCAAGTCCTGCCTCTTTTGTAAGTGTGTTGTCATGCTGAATGCATGTCTGTAAGGGGCAAAGATGGTGTGGCAATGTGCTGTTCATTTCATTTCAAAGTGTCAGATTTTGCACTTTCACTCTACTTACCGTGAATGGAAAGGCTTTTTCTAGTAAAAAAAAATGCTTTGTTGTGATTCTGACTGAGAACTGTGACTATTAGCTATATCTGTAATTTAATTAGAAATTCAGGGTTATATTTTCTAAATAGTAGGACACTAAAAGAAATGATCAAAGTCCAAATATTTATATATATTTTTCTTTACTGCCTTTTGTTAAACACCCCATAATTGTTATTAATTAAAACAGGAACTTATTTGTAAAATGGTATTGAATAAAACAGTACCTTTTCATAGCATATGTAAAAGCCATTTGGGAAAATGTCTTGGTGTGTATCGCTGCCCATTTAATCACAGTCTTATTATGCATTTTCTATTATTCTGGTAATTTCAAAAGATTTTTTTTCCTCCAGCACAATAATATGTAGATTTGGTTTTTTTAAGTCATTCATATTAATTAAGATGCAACCAAGTTATTACTTCTCTATTTTTAAAAATGCATGAACAAATATTGAAAGTGGGCAGAAATTTCTGACTTCAAATGAATGAATTCAGAATTAACTGATTGGGGGCTGCATTGGAATAATAAATAACATTTCCATAAAATAAACAGGCATATTGAACCATTGTTGCGGTTGCTGACATAAGGCACTCTCCAACAAGATGTTTGTCCCATCAGCAGATTCTGCCAGGAGGTGTGTGTATCAAAACAGGCAAGATGGTGGCCCTAACTTTGTGATACAAGCTCCACCCCTTTTGTATGTGTGTTGACATTGCATGCCTCTTTTGCCCCTGCCCCTCAAGATGCCACTCTGCCCCACCACAGGATGTACTGGAAAAGTTGGAGGAAATTCTCACTTCACTCCTCCTTCCAGGTCCTGATCTTCACCCTGCCCATAGGATGGAAAATCAGCAGGACCTTCTTGGCAAATTTCAAAGCACAGGCTCTGAATCTACTCCTAGGAGAGGGAGCATTGTTTTGACAATGTAGCCCAAGTAGTTTAGGACTTATGGGCAAGATCAACACCAAGGGCTCATAGATAACTTTCTGCTTGTGAAAAGGCAAACCCAACTAATTCAGACATGTATGAAAAAAGCAAAGTAGGATCAGCTGGACAAATAATTCTCTCTCTCTCCCCCTCTCTCCCTCCCTCTCTCTCATCTGTTCCAGAGAATCTTCTTTCAGGATAAATGATACAATCAGATCATTTTCCTATGAGTATTCTGGAATGGGGAATCACTATCACCTGCTCTTTTCCAAAAGAAGTCCACAGGCACTGGGGGAAGATGGTGGTGTTCCTTGAAGTTTTAACTGAAAAGGTCCTTACTTTTCCTGAACAGCATGCAGAGATTCAGGCAGGAATGTAATTTGAAATTCAATCCCCATTCCATTTTTATCCTCTCAGTAGCACTGCCTGATCCTTCCTGCACATGATCACCCCTGAAGCTCCTTTCCTAGGTCCTTTTCCTTTCAGAAGAGACATGGGTGGTTTATCAGGGCCCCAGTTATAGAACTGCCTCCTTTGAAATGTTCAGTGTCCTCTTGTTTGGCCTGCATCTAAAATCAGTTTTCTGTTTCTCAGGCTTTTGATGAATGTTAACCGTCTTCTGCTGACAATTGGTTTGTATGCGTTGTGGTTTTATAGAGTTTTATTGTCAAGGATTTAATTTATTGGACATTGCCTTGGGAGTCAGTTATGATGAAAAGGTAGGGGCTAGATGTTTTAATATCATTCAATCATTCCTATATAATTCAATTGGATGTACTTCCAAGTAGGTGGGTTTTGAATTGCTTTGATGATATACAAATACATTGTAAATTTTAGCTGCCAAATTAAAGTAACCCTAATGTTATATATTTCCCACACGGTATAAAGTGGGAGGGGGGAATGGCATTTCTGACATAATTTGAAATAGTTCAATTACTCAGTATGTAGCATCAACCCTTACTGCTCTCTCACTGTTCAAGATGTATGTTGGGTTCAATAAGAGCATATATGAAAAAGATCTTGGAATAGTAGCTGTCTCAAATTGAATATGAATCAGTCCTTTCATGTAACATAGTGAGTGTAAGGTGGCATCAACAGGGAATTTATGGTTCCATTTTATTATGTTTTGGTCAAAATCTTCTTTTAATATTGTG
The DNA here is from genome assembly GCF_035149785.1 of Candoia aspera. Classification (NCBI taxonomy): domain Eukaryota; kingdom Metazoa; phylum Chordata; class Lepidosauria; order Squamata; family Candoiidae; genus Candoia; species Candoia aspera. Next base: position 74,413,745 of record NC_086158.1, on the reverse strand, counting down.
GCTAGTTCAGGGCATTGTATTTTACAAAAAAACAAGGTAACAGGAGGGTAACAAAGGTGTTCAGGGAACTTGAAACTAAATCCAAGGAAGAGAGATGGAAGGAACTGAGAAGAAAAGGTGAAGGGAGATATAATAGCACTATTCAAATACCTGCAAGGAGGTCATACAGCAAATGATCAACGCCTATTCCCCATTGTTCCAGAACGCAGGGCATGAAATAATGGATTTAAGCTACCAGAAGGCCTATTCTGATTGACTGTCAGAAAAAGCTTGACTGTAGAACCAATTATCCAGGGAAATAGTGGGCTCCCCATCACTTCATGTGTTCAAGGAGAGCCTGGACAGTCATCTGTTGGGAATGTTTTAGTCTGGATTCCTGCACTGAATAGGAGGTTGGATTTTATGGGTTAAGTGGCCCCTTCCAGCTCTATGATTTTATCATTTTCCTGTTTAATTCCTGATTTCCAAAGATACATATGTCTGAATGAAGCTGAGTGCAAAAGGCTCTGACAGGCTAAAAATAAGATCCACAGGTTGAACAACAATCTTAACACCAGCACAGCGTACAGTATATCATCCACCCTGATTTTTTCTACTGTTTAAATCCAACATTCAAAGTTTTCCTATACCACTTCCTAATCTTTCTGTCATTTAAACTTTAGCATGCTGCAGTATCTCTGGACAAATGTTGGAATTTTGGCCAGAAAGAGCCAGATGCAGTGACATCATGGGAAATCTAGAAAGTGATTAATATTCTAAGCATAGCATATCGAGTCATACTGAATTTTTTAATACATCAGAATATAGATGACAACCAAGCCGCAGCTAATACTGCAGTATCAAATACATTTATTGATGAATAAATCCAGTTGAATGCAATTAGACTCTCTTATAAGACATGCAACTACAGCCAATGTTATTTTTATGGGACTCATCAAAGCTTTGATTGTTGTTTGATAAAGAAATTGACTAGCCTTAGATCTCCTTCTATTTCCCAGATTTATTCTCTACTTCTATCAATGTATTTTATAAGTAGAATATTTATAAAAATGCCACTTTAATGTTGCATTAATTTGTTTTTTAAAAAGTAAGGAGATGCTATTTTAGAGAAATTTGAAACTCCTGCCAAAAAAAGGATTTCAAAAGATTAGAACTTATACATATAGTTACATCCAAGGATGAAATTAGTGTAATGGGTAAATTCTAGAAGCAAATCCTCCAAATGCTTGTAAAGTGGGGAGGGGGTTGTAAAAGAAATCCCCAACAGTTTTCTATGGGAGGGAATGGATGTGAGATCTGTCAAAATGGATTCAGTTGCATGGAGGGAACAGAACTGGCATGACCCTGCTAACATCCATCTTTCTCCAGTCAAAAATCTACACGAAGTACTTAATTAGCCAGTTTGGTCTAGTGGTTAAGGCAACGGGCTAGAAACCAGGAGATAGTGAGTTCTAGTCCTGCCTGGGTGACCTTGGGCCAGTCACTCACAGGGTTGTTGTGGGGAAAGGAGGAGGAGGAAGGAGTAGTAGGTATGTTCCCTGCCTTGAGTTATTTATGAAAATAATAAAAGCGGGATATAAAATAAATAATTATGGAAAATGCATTTGAAAGCAACACAGATTTCTGAAAGTTGCATATATTGTTGCTATTTCTATTCATGAAAAATCGTAGATAAAGGTGAACTGTGGAAGTGCTGCTTACGTCATGGAAATTTACACTGAAAAAGAATTTGGAAATATATATATATATATAATTTATTTATTTATATTTATATTTCAAATTTCTATCACTGCCCATCTCCCCCAAAAGGATATATATGTGTGTGTATATATATATATATATATAGAGAGAGAGAGAGAGAGAGATTGAGGAGATTTTAAAAAAAGACGTGCATTTTAAAAAGTCAGCTATGAAAGCAAAATTGTGGATGATAAGAAGGTGCAGTTTAAAAAAAAAAAGAAAAAAATCTGCTTCAATCAGAATATTGCCTTCCTGAAGTGGACAGTAACACAGAGAGAGGGTTTAAATTGATCTGGATATCCCTCTTGCATGAGAGCTTCATGTCACTTATGAACAACAGTGACACAATTCTTACTGCTGTTTGTGTTCCCACTTGCACCCAAACCCAGCAAAGACATGGTATTTCCTAGGGCCCACTCAGCTGACTGGCAGCGACTGAGCCCAGAGGCAGTAGAGGTAAGGAGTGCAGTGGCCATGGGCACAGCAAATTCCATGTCAACAGGTTAGCATTCTTTAGGGTGAAGAAATGCAAAAAGAAAGAGAGAGAGAGATTACTGTATTGTTGCCACAGTTATTATATGTATATGTATATGTATATGTATATGTATATGTATATGTATATGTATATGTATATGTATATGCATATGTATATGCATATGCATATGCATATGCATATGCATATGACTGTGTGTGTATGGATGAAGAGATAGATAGATGATAGATGATAGACAGACAGACAACAGACAGAAATGTGGTAGTTAGGTGTGTGTGTATGCACCTCTCTCTCTCTGTATATGTGTGTTTGTGTGTGTGTGCGTGTTACTTTATGCCACTTATTTTTAAAGGTATGAAAGAACATGTAGAAGGGATGGAATATATGAGTTCAGTTCAGGCTAAGCCATAAAGGCAGAAGGAGCTTTTCTGTTAGATTTCAACTTAGGCAGCATGGGAGAAAAAACTCCCAGAATAAAGACTTCTAAGAGTCACATGTAACAAAGAGAGGAGAATGGAAAGTTTGATACTTGAACACTGCCTCCACAAAAGAGAAACTTGGAAATGTAGCAAGGAATTATTCTGCACAAACTCAAGGATAAAAAAAAAGATTTCAAACCTTAGGAGCTAAGTGTTATATACACACTATAATATGTATAGCTTAAAAGAAGGAAGAGAGAAACACTGCAACATTCAATTGATGGAGAAGCAGCAAGGAGAAGTGAAGTGACTGTTATTAGCTTTGATGATAAAAAGGGAGTTCCTGGGTTTGGGTTGCATATGTCGCATACAACCTTATTATTGCATGCGACATATGCAACCAAAACCCAATAAAACTGGGTTAATTAAATTTAAATTGACACTTATTTAACACACGATAGAAGAATAAATGATTGATGACTTATTGTCACTGGCCTTGCTGACTAGGGATGATGGAAGTTGTAGTCAAAGCCATCTTGAGGTCAATGGGTTATGAAAAGTTGCCTTAATACAGCTTTTTTTGTATGAACAAATTTGGCAAAATTATTTTTAAAATAAAATGAGAACTTAAGCCCCTGGAGTATTACTCTGTTCAGACAGCAAGAAATCCATGCTGTGCATTATGGAAAGAATCTTTTATTCAGGAAATATTTGAATAGCATATGGTGCTTTGTTTAAAAATATAAAATGCTCCACAAACTGTGGAATGCAATTTGTGAAGCCAATTTTTTTTTCAAAGTCTGATATCTTGTCCATTTTTCTACCAGTTAAACGTTTACTCTAAGTATTTTAAATTCTACTGAGAGATATTATGCAAAGAAATACATATAAAATAGGACATACAGAAATGGATGTACAGGGAGATTCTTGCATGCAACAAAGCTTCAGTATTTCCCTTTTCCAAAGTAAGCAACTAATATCATGTTCATGCTCAGTCATGTTTAGTTTTTCCCTTGATATTTCCCCTCCCCCAGATGTAGAATATTCTTCCCCATCCCTTAGTATACCAGACTACAACTTCCAGAGTTCAGCTGACACCAAGTTTTTAGTCTCACTTTTACCTCCATGTTTTATTTTTATTTATTTATTTATGGTCCAAGTTCAAGTAACAGAATTTAAAAATACAGCATACCACTAATAGATACATATATAACAATACATACGTATACATATAAAAGGAAGAAACCCTATAAATTAACAATTCATGGAAGCCAAACAGCTTCTACAAGCTAAGTCTATAAATAAAAAATTTGCAACTGCCTTAAAAGCACTTGGGTATTAATCATTTAGTAAGAATACCTCAATCTCTTCATCATGAGTGGAGTTTATTGGATTCAAGAGTGGGTGTATTAGCTCTGATTGCCAATGAGAGTACAGTGGGCATTTTAAAAGGAGTATGAAACAGACTCAACCTCTATGTTTGAGCAAATACATACTCGATCTTCATTTGGAAGGTTGGCATATCGACCCGCTGTCACCCTAATAGGGAGAGCATCTATACGGGCTAGGGAGAAGACCCTTCCATGTGGGGCATAGAGAATCTTATAGAAGTAATTGGAGAGTGTCCAGAGAGAGAGAGCAATTTGTCTGTATGAGAGATGGGGAGGTTTGGCTCGCTCCTTCCTTGCTTGCTTGCTTGTTTGCTTGCTTGCAAAAAGTCAGTGGTTTGATACTATTTTCCCCAGTGGGGGTTATCCAGAAGCTGGGAACTGGTCTATTCCTATCATATCTATCAGAATCTTCCCTTATCTTGATCTGGAAATCAGTTCTCACCCAAATGGAGGCTGTCAGTTCAGGGACTTATGGTACGTTACTAGAGAGACAGGGACTGGCATGTTTGGGTCCATTATTCAACCAATTAAATGCTGAACTTGCTGTGAATATAAATAACACTCTTTTGACAGCCAGTTATGCTGCACAAAAATGGTAGAGAAAAATGACAAAACTTTCTTCCAAATCTTACACTTTCTTAATGCAGGACACAGATACATTTTGTGGACGTAACTGAAGCCAAGTAAACAGAATCAGTAAGAGCACAACATACATGATGAAGTAGCCCAGACAAACAGGTCAACCTATTCATTTCTTTTTCATATATAAGCATTTAAAAAAAAAAAAGGAAAAGCTTGTCCAAGCACAACAAATTGTGTTTAACTAAAAGGACCCCTGGGTAGTAATTTATCAGAAATGAAAATAATTTGTCATAAATTCTGCAAACTGACAACAAACCCTTTAATTGGGCAAAACAAAACTTTCACATTGCAAAGTGCTTACAGGCAAAGCAACAAATCCTTGAGGTGTTATTTCTCAAATAAAACTCTCCATTCCCAGTATGTGGTAAAAAATAGCAGCAGCCCTTTTTCTGGGTTTCTGGCAGGTATATAAACATGAACACCCACATGTGATACTTGCACATTTATTGAGGAGGGATTAATCTCCAGGACTGGTTTCAGCTGGAATTGGCAACCCAAGTTTGATAAGGTAAGAAACTGGTGATTAAACAGGATTTGTGTGCGTGCATCTTTCTGTGCACTCCTTCTTTCTCAGAGGTGGTGTAATGGAAAACATGCAAATATGTGACTTTAAAAAATAAACAAAAATGGGACACTATTAATGAATGGAATGCAATACTAACAACTGAATAATTAGCAAGAGATTTCTTAGCTGCAACATCTGTAATTCAAAACGCAAAGCTAGATAAAGATGAAGAATCTACTGTGATTAAAAAAATATATATTATGCAGCATTTCATCCCCACAAAACCACACAGTATATTACCATTTTTCTCCCCTCATTGTTTTATCCATTTAAATTACACTGTCACTGAACTTATTCAAGAACAACTTGTTTCTTTTCCACTCCAAAAGATAGCACATATTTAATTATTCCCTTCCTACCACTATTCTATACATTTCTATCGACTATAATAAGAATCAAATTTAAAAGCACATAAGCTGCCTGCTATTATACTTACTGATACAACAGTTTTCATAACTTTAATCTTAATAAACCCCAAAAAAGACAATTCAAAACAGTAATTCCGTATCTTTAAAAGGGAATAACATCAATCAAATCCTTAAAGCAAACCAGATAAACATTCTTTAACCCTAATACAACAGGTTTAATAACTTTAATCTTAATAAACCCAAAAAACAAAGACAATTCAAAACAGTAATTCCATATCTTTAAAAGGGAATAACATCAATCAAATCCTTAAAGCAACCTGATAAACATTCTTTAATTCTAATACAACTGTTTTAATAATTTTAATCTTAATAAACCTAAAAAACAAAGACAATTCAAAACAGTAATTCTGTATCTTTAAAACGGAATAACATCAATCAAATCCTTAAAGCAAACCAGATAAGCCTTCTTTAACCCTTATCCCACTTCAAAATAAACCAGAACAGTTACGTATCCCCACAATGTGCACAGAGCTTTCCTCTTGAAAGAATCAAACAGCCCAACTGCCCCCCTCAAAGATTCCAGGTTCTTTTCATGGCATTCCACCAGGAGATCAATTTTACTTATGGTTTGCAGATCACTCTCTCCGTTAGATTTCTCCAACTCCACTATCCAATTTTCATCCAGCATCTTGATAAAAATCCCAATCGCAGTCTTAAAAAAAAAACCCTTTCTGTCACTCTTAAATTCCTCAGTGTCATCCACTACATCCTCAACCTGATGGCACATTTTAGATCTCACATTTTCCACAATGTCCTGAATATCTTGCATAAAAGCTTGATAGAAGTCAGAAGAAATCTGTTTAAAATCTTGGTGGAAGTCAGAAAGAATCTGTTTGAAAGCCTCCATGTCTCATGCAGTAGATTAAGCCCCCCCTAGGAGCTTAACCAGAGAAAGTTGAAGATATGGAAGAGTTCTGGAGTGGGTTTACATAAAGTGAAAGTGAGGTAGCAGACAGTTCTCAAGGGAAAGTGAAAACAGAAAGCTGAAGGTTCAAATCAGCCGATTCAATGTGTAGGAAAATGCTAATATCTTCAAATTTAATACAAAAATAATAACAGGAAGACAATTGTTTACTCTCAATCCTCCTTTATATTTAGAATGAAGATGAAATCCAAAACTTAAAAAAAAATGTTTTAAAGTAATCCCAAAAATAACATTAAGCACCAAGAAAACAAGCTTCTCCTTGCTGTAGAGAGCCTTTCTTGGGGTACATATGCTTTAAAAAAGTACAAATTGGTGACTTAGAAATGGGATGGTTGGTCTTAGTGTCCCTTTAAGGATATAGCGTGGGTTGGAAAGTGATGACGTCCTTGCCCCCCAGCTGGCTCTTACCAGTCGAATGTGAAATGCTGTTTGCAATCTTCTGGCTGCAAGCAGCCATCCAGAGGACATATGGGGGTGATTTCAGGTATTCTCCCTGATCCGGATAACGTTTCTGGGCTTCAGGAAAACCTGCCTGAGCGCCCCCAAAATTAACACGTTGTCAGCACTGCCTGATGAACCCGCAGGCACATCCATTCAGTCCGCCATTCCCACCACCCAGCCATTGCCATAGGAGGTTTATATGAATTTTTTTTCTTATTTTAATATAAGGGGGAGGAGTAACTGTACTTAGTGATTTTTATTATGTGTTAAAGTGGAATGATTTATAGAAATAATGTGGTGTTTTGGTTTAATATAGAGTAAGAGATTGATTATGGAAATTTTTGTATATCCTTGCTGTTAAAATTCGTAAGCCACATCTTTTTGTAAATTTGAAAAAATTTTATCTTGAGTTTCCACACTTTTTTAGTTTTTTTCCTTTCTTTGTAGTTTTTTTATTTTTTTGTAGTTTTTATTCTTCTCTTGAAACCTGATAAAATTTGCTATTAAAAAAAGAACAATTTGTTTATTTTATCAGTTCAATAAGGGTGGTCTCTATTCTTATATCTCTTCATGCCAATTTCTCTGTTTTGTGACTGTGTGCTCTTTTAGGGCTGTAAATGATCTCCAAATTATTCTGAAAAGATGACCTATCTGTCAATGCTGCTACCCAAGCTGCATTGGTTGCCAGGTGGCTTCTGCGTACAATTCAAGTTGCTGGTTGTTACCTATAAAGTCGTTCATGGCATAGGGCCTGGTTATTTGACAGTATCTGTCTCCAGTTGTTTTGGCCTTTCCAGTGTGTTCGGGCAGAAAGGGTACACTCCTGGTCCCATCGATTAAATTTCATCACCTTATGGGACTGAGGGAGCGTGCTTTCTGTGTTGCAGCCCCTGCCCTCTGGAGCAGCATCTCCCCCGAAGATATTCATAGCTCCCATTCTCCTGGGGTTCTGGAAGTCTCTTAAGACCTGGCTTTCTTTCCAGATCTGGCTTTAGGGTATCTGTGGAGCCCCTGTTTAGTTTTTCTTGCACGTTGGAGAGTCTGGGCACTCATGTGCTTTTTAGTTGTGTTTTTAATGTATGTATTGGACATACTGTAAGATGCCCAGAGTCTTCTTGCAGTTGGGTGGCCTTAACCAATCCAATCCAATCCAATGCAGTCCATAAATAGAACTGCTATATACTGCATGTGCCTTTGCATGCTGTCTGGGGAATTCTGGGAATTAAAGTCCACACATTTTAAAGTTGCCAAGTTTGAAAAAACACTTGAGTGGCAGTACACAAGATGAGTGGTAGTTTCAGCATGGCCAGCTGAACATGGACAAAGCCGTTCATTGTACAGAATTTTCTTATGCCTCCCTACCAAACAGAAAATACATGTTTTACAAAACCATTAAATGTGCAGAGAATTTCTTTTTTACCACCTCCCTCACAAATCATTCCAAGAATAATCTGAGCAGAGGATCCAACCATTCATGGATGTTGCTCTCTTCTATGATTTGGGAATTACTGCTTTGAATTCATGATTAATGTTCATTAATGTAAGAATAGGACCTTCTCACCTTGCCTCAGAAGGCTGTACACCTACAATAATCTAAATTTCAAAGGTGTTGTTAGGAGGATTTTCTGAATGATTTTGTTCTGTACAACAGAATGACATTTTATCCCCTTTCTGTAAATGTTATTCCACTTCTGTGCACGTTTGGATTTCCAGAGCCCCTGAATAAGGAACTTGTCTGACTACTCAACAGATTAGAAAATCATTCTAATCCTCATTGGACTTCAAAATTTATTTTTCTATATACAAAATTTCTCCTTTTTAAAATTTGATAGTGATAATTTTTGCTGAATAATACTTCATATTGGAGAAGGCTGTTTGGCCTGTTTGACCCCTAAGTGGCTGCTTCAGAGTGCTGGACAATACTAGCAATATGGAGTAGGGTCCCTTAGCAAGTTTGTTCCATAAACTCAACAAAAGCCACCAACTCTATGACCCACATGTCACAGCTTCTTTGTCCACTGGTCTCAAATGACTCTCCCATCCTATCAGAGGAAAAAAGCCACAGGGTTCTATATATTCTTAGTTATATAAGATCTAAGATCAGTGCTGTGTTCCCCATCTGCATTATGTCATGGGGCCTTCAAGAGCTGATTAACTTTCAGCATAGGTGCTGCTCCAAAGGAAATGGGTTTTATGGTGGTTCCTCCTATACTGTGGGATGGGCATTTCTCATTGGTGGGAAATCACTTCCCAAATCCTTGGCTCTTCCCCAACACCAAGGCACTGGTTTATCTTGCAGCCATCTTTGGAAATGATTAGAAGGAAAGCCTTGCTCATCTCTCTGCACAGACACCAGGCTAACATAGCAAGGAAATGACAAAGTTGGAGCATGGTGCTGCTTGAAGCATGAGTTTTTTTCATTCCTGCATTTGCCAACCAGACACCCTTTCAGTCCTTCTTTTCTCCATCCTTCCCAGCCCCAAGGAGCAGTACTGAGGACACCTGCAGGACAGTGTAAATATTTTTCTGAGGATTTATGTGGTAAAACCACGTCTACGTGGAAGGACCCTCAGAGTACTCCAACAAGACTTAATCTCTAGCAGTATTTGGAAGATAAGCTTTGTTTTCAATATAATCCAGGACCTGTCATAAATTGTGCCCAATGCTTTTCTGCATCTTTAATCAGCTGATCGCTTCTACATTAAAAGACTGATTCTGAGCTCCCCAAGTGATTACATTTCTCAAAGTTACAGGCTAAAATATGTGCAGTATCCTTGCTTAAACAGTGCCATTTCATGGTGCAACTGTGTTAAATTTTAGGTCTGTAGGCAGGGTTGTCATAGCAACCAAATACAGGGGAGCAGGGAGGGACTGAAGGGAAAGGAAGAGGTTCATATGATATTCCAATATGTTTCCATCAATCTTCCTTAATTTTGAAGTAAAACTCTAGTTCCTTTCTTGTCCTTGAAGTTAGGAACTATTTCTGTTCAGTGAATATTTATGCCTATTTTTCTTTTTAGGTGACCTATCATCTAAATGACAGTTGCTAAGTATACTTACAGGGAGTTGGCATTATTGAGAAAAGCAATAGAGAAAATATAATACAGCTATTAATTGCTTCTGCTTATCATCTCCCATGTAATATTTTAAAAAGGGAAAGAGTTTTTAAAAGATCTTTAAAAAAACATTTACTTCCACGCCCATCAGCCTAATTGTCCCTTCCTTCCTTCTCCTTTTTCCTTAGCAGAGGTTTGTTTTTGTTTTAATAGAAGTTAGCAATAATTCAAGGGACTCGTTTGAATAATCCAACCTACAGATGAGGTCTAAAATACCAATTTCTTGAGTTCAACAAGAAGGGAGGATGTTTGTTTCCTTCCTTGACTTTTGGATAAAAAACAAGCCAAATCCAAAAATGCTAAAGGACTTCTGGAGGCTTGGCATGCTGACTAATCAGCCATCAACAGACACATAGAGATAAACCCCCTTATATACCATAACCCAAAGACCTTATTCCACTATTTTCCTATTTATCTTGGTATTATCTATTCTGAGTGTCCATATATTCCCAGAGTTTCAGATGGAGGTCTGATCTGACCATCATCTGTTACCTGATCCTTTGAACTGGAGATATGGGCACTTTGGGCATACAAACATAACGTAGTATTTCTTAAATTTACAGCAAATTGTGTGCAAAAGTTCATTGAGGAGGCCAAAGAGTAATTGAGCATAGACAGCCATACTTTCTGCAGTTGACATTGGTTCTAGAAAAAGGAACAGGACTGAGGAATGGAAAAAATGGCAGAAGGAAAGATTCAGCAAAAGCCTTGGCAGCATCCATCACCACCACAGCTGTGGCTACATGACAGAATGCTAGCAAGGAAAGCCAATTAGGAGCCTCCTTGGGCATTTGGATTCCTACACTTTCCAAGTGAGACAACCATGTCAACCAGCAGAAGTGTCTGATTCTCTTCTTTGGGCCAGGTGAACAGCTATTCACCTGGCCCAAAGCTAGGCTTATAACCTCTTCCATTGGAGTAAACTCCCAGCAGCCTGGATTTTATATCTTTCTTGGATTCTATATTTATTTACTGTATTTTATAATAATTGTTTTTATGAGATTTTAATGTTTATATTTGGAGACTCATTTTATTGTAAACCGCCCAGAGTCCCTCTTTTGGGGGAGATGGGCGGTGGCTAAATTTGAATAATAAATAAACAAACAAACAAACAAACTTCAGGAAAAGGAGTTTATGATAGCTATCTCTTGTTATATAACCCAAGGGCCATTCTGGGGCTTAGTTCTCTGAAGCTCATAAGAAGTAAAAGAATGCTTGGGCTAAGAGCGAATTTTCTATTCCCTTATTTAGATTGTGTGTGTGTGTGTGTGTTTTGACCCAGCTGTGGAAGATAATGCTCAGGTTTCCTAAAGGTCTGCTTGGTGAGCGTAATGCTTGTGATCCATGGGGTTCTGATTTCTCTGCCAAGAAAATTTGGAAGCCTCTTTGCTTTCTGGGAGACACAAATTTAAATTCAAATATCTTTATTACGGTCTTTGAACAGACTTTACAAAAGAAGAAGAAAAACAGTTTAGGCCCACAATTCATTATCAGGAAAAAAAAAAAAAAAGGAAAACAGTAAAATGGTAAAACAGCATATTTAATTAAAAGTTTTGTGCAATTGTATGACTGGATAAAAATATTTGGCCACCTGGTGTGTGAATGTAGAGTCAGCATCCCTTAAAAAGAAAGACACAGTGATCGTGCTCATGTAAGAAAGGCTGTAAATCAAAGTGACAAACTGTTTTTTAGTCTAACCAAATTAATAGATCCCATCTGTGGAAGATGTATAGTCTATCACAAACTCTTGCCCCTGTAAATTATGCACACCAAATGATCTGTTTTTAAGTAAGACGATCCATGGTTTGTATACTTGGCAGTTAGCTTAGGACTTCAGGAAAAGATTATTAATGCTTGATATAATAAGGCCTCCAAAGTATGCTTTTTAAATGGGAAAACAATGACTTTGTGTAAATGACATTTTAAAATAGCTGTACGTAAATTACATTTTGAAATAACAACATTAGCGTATTTACTTATAGCACCCAATATAGACTACCTGGCCTTTATACAAGTAGTCCTCATTTAGCAACCTCAATTGGAACTGGTAACAGGGTCACTAAGTGAAACCACAACTGTGCTTATGATCTTATTCAGCTTTCCTTTGCTTTACAGACCTGCAAAGGTCATAAATGTGAGGATTGGTCATAAAGTTATTTTTTCATCACCATTGTAACTGCGAACAGTCGCTAAACGAGGACTACCTATAGAATTATTTTTCTATAATTGGGACACAGGCTGAAATCCTAAACAAAGAAACAAAAAATCTTAATAGGAAGCAATGTTACTGAACCTAGAGGAATTTACTTCTCCGTAAAATGCCTAAGATAATATCACAGACTTTTTTAATGTGTTTGGATACAAAGTAGACACTTCTAGAAAAAGCAGTTCCAAAAGACAACAACAAGTTTATTATTGTCCTCGATCAGAACAGAAATAGTGTTGCAAACAATAAAGCATAACAGCATTAATAATTATAGTAAATGTCAACTGCGATATCTGTCCTAACAGTCAGGAATCACACTGAGACGAGGAGTAGTTCTCTAGTGTTTATTACTGCTACATTAAACAGAATCCTAACAAACTGAAGAAGCGTGGGAAAAACCCAGACAGATAAACCCCAAAGGTTAAGGTGGGTCTGATCTGTGTCTCTTTGAATGGCTGCTTAATTCCTCAGTACTACACATGTGTTTTCCACCCTGGATCGAGGCCCTCTCCTGCTCGCCATCAGTACTCATGACAATATCCTAGTCAATGCAATTAACTACTCACTCCCATGAAGAATACAGTAGTACGCTGGGTTCTAGTTGCAATAAAGCAAAATCTTTCAACTCAGTAAGTTCTTCCTAGTCCCTGTCATTAAAGGGTATAAACTGCAATATAAATAACTTAATTGACTTGTGAAATTAGTGAACAAAGGCAGAATCAGTCTCATTCGAGAATCAGCATAAAACTCGTAAGGTAAAAGGACATGTTTGATTTTTTCGGTCTCCCCGGTTTTGCAAGGACACAGTCCCTGGGACACTGGAACTGTATTCTTTCTACCCTCTAAGAAGGCTTAAATGGAGGCCTTAAAGTCAGCTCAGGAGACTGTCCATGATACTTCAAGTAAGCTAGTGAAAATAGTTAACCTGAAGGGGAGATTCTCCAAAAGAAAATTAGGCATCTCACAGTTCATAAGATGCAATAATGACATTCAGGGGAGTCCGAGGTGGTGGTGGTGGCCAAAAAAGTCAAGATGGTGGTCATGATTTTCAAGTAAAACCCCACCCCTTTTTACTATGTCACATGTGATGCTGTGATGCTGTTTTGTCATTCTGACAAATGCAGTAAAGAGTCCACAGCCACTGCTGGAAGCAATACTGTGTTGTTGGTACAGAACCTGAATGATTTTCATCAGATATTAAATATACTGAATGATGTGACCAGGTGTAAGGCGATGAAAAATAATGGATCAAAAACTTTGCTTTTTTGTCAGAGAAAATAGAGTGATCAGCTGCAAGTTAGGCATAATTGGCAAAAAAAATCCCTAAAGCAAGTAGATTAATGTTTGTACCCTGACAGAATGTTTACTAAAGGTGTAAAAATGTATGGTGAAATATTAGGAAATGCAAATACTCATAGCAAGTTAGTAGATGACATGTGGCCTGTTGCAAGGAATAAGTATTTGTTGAACAAAACGAAAATGGATTGGTACTGTAAAAGAGCATGTTTCTGTTCACTTTGTTATATGAAAGCGATGGTTGGGTATGTCAGGAGAAGATAAAAATAAGTTGAATGCAGTGAGAATGGGTTGCCTAAGAAGTGTGTGGTAAAACAAAGATGGAGTCAAGAATGAAAGGTGCTGAATGAATGTGGATCAAATACAAAAATGACTAAACAGTACAAAAAAGAATATTAGAGGTGGTTCTGTTATATAGAAAGAGTTATGTGGCTGAATTAGAAAATAAATATACTGTATGAAGGAAGAGTGAATGGACTGAGAAGAAAAAAAGCAGCTGAATGGAGTTAAGATCCTCAGAAAGAGAGAGATGAATATTTTAAAGAACAAAAGGAAACTTATGAATCTGTATATTGACATGGTAGAACCAAGGATGGTTTGCAAAGATAAAAAGGTATGAAGAAGTACAATGAATGGTTGGTGCAAACTAGGTTGAGCTGCACTTTTTTTTCCATATGTCATATCTTTAATTTATTTTGCTTACTGTAGCTCACTTGTTTTCTGTGATTTGCATAAAGTGGCTATACTGAAAAGGAATAGCATGAAGGATATCTATGTCTGTATATCCATATTTCTAGTTCTGAAGTTTTTCTCCCATTCATTGAAACAGAACAACTGCATAGGGCTTGGGGGTAAAGTTTGTCTATTCTACCCTTTTGTTCTGAAATAACTCCCTCCCACATATGAGTTTTAAAAAGAAAAAAAGCTTCACTAGTACCAGCAGAGATGCTGCTTGTTCAGTCTAAGATAAGTGTGACTCTTAATTGTCATCGATTGGGACTGAACATGGCAAAGCACATATGCACAGGTATAGTAATATTTGTTATGTTCACCAGGTACAGTAATCTGCCAATGTGCAATTATTTTATACAAGAAAAATTCCTAGAGATTGTACTCCTACTTGGTCATGTGAATCAGAGCAACCAGACTACACAGCTCTTTTAAATCACACTTTAGTGTTAATAATCCAAAAATACAGAATCAGTTCTTCCAGACAACAACAATGTAATCTTTCTCAGAGAATCAAGGAGTATAGATTATCTTTCCTTATTTTTGATTAATCCTTCTGGCTCTAATCTCAATCTATATGGGGTCTAACCTCTATATGTTGCTGGGAGTTCGGTGGCAGATAAATTATTATCATTATCATTATCATTATTTCAGAAATCTGGGATCCCAATGTGTATGTCCAGGTAAAAGCTGACACATGAACACTGTAAAAACTAAAAAGTTTGTTCTAAACTAGTAAAAGAAATAATAGCCCCCAAAAATCACTGACTTGTCAGACATAAGCAATGGGACTGCCTATGTCGAACAAAGCTTTGCTTATAGAGCCTAGGTGAACTGTCTCGGTCTCTAGAAACTCAATTCCCATTATATTACATGTATCTCATTTGGTAATGTCAGGTTTTTAAGAAATAAAATATAATTCGCCACCCTGCTTATTATCCTGCTTCATAATGAACCAAGCAGGAGAGAAAAGAATAATCAAATTTTAAAAATTACATCAAGCTTCATTATGTACACACAGAATGATAGATGAATAAGAAAGAAATGTATAACTTCTGGCACATATCTGTCAAGTGTTTCAGAAAGCTAAATTATCTTCAGGAACAGATTTTTTTTTCTTCCTCCTAAGTAATGAAAGAGAGAGAGATACTCATTTGTATGCTGCCCAGGTGCACATCTGTTTCATTGCTATGGTTATTACTTGGATAGTATTTCAAATGATCGTCTCAAATCTCATAAACCAGATGTTACATAATTACACTGCCACATAAACTAGGAACTGGCTTGGTCACCAGGAACTCTCTGTACACTCAAAAATCAGCTCCTTCATTTTTATTGTTTTATTGTAAGGTTTAAAAAAATGGGGAGGGGAGAAGACAGTAAATCCAGTAAATGTAAAGTTGTGGTGCACTCAGAACAATAATGCAGACATAAGGCAGCTTATTTACTCAGAAAAAAAAAGTCTTTCTAGGTTCAATGAGACCAATTCCCAGGTAAGTAGATAAGGGATTGCAGACAAGAAATTATTTTAGGATATCAACTTGTCCTCAATTTCAGTTCTCTCTCTCTCCCTCTCTCTCTGGGTTGGCTTCCTTATAGCAACTCTTTCTCCCCTTTTGGCAGCAGAGGACAGTGAATTGGTTGCTTGGAAGGCACTACTTCTAGTGTGTCATGACATAGACTCAAGAGCCCTCCTCAGATGAGGAAGAGAACCAAGAGGAGGCATAGCAAGAAGCAGATCCCATGCAGTCAAGCGCTAGCAATGAAGCTAGGGCCACTACCAGCCCCGCTCGTCTGACCCTAGACCTAAATGGACTCTGACCCAGATCAGAAGCTGCTTCCTCCCAGTCATCAAGAACACCAGCATTTCGGAACAGAACAGCAAAAGACAGAAAGATATATGGATGCTTGACTATGCCAAAAGCCAGCTGGGCTCACCCAGGTCTACTGAAACCTAATTCAGGTTGCTAGAACAATATTGCCCTATAAAGACAATGTGGAATTCTTGTCTTAAAAACCTGTAGCTACCACACTTCACCAGATCTGTCTCCAGATTTTCTTTCACTCCCCCCCCCCCCCGCAGTATCCCTGTGCTGACCATGAGATAATCCTGGTTTTGTTTCTGCTAAAAGTCAAGTAAGTAGAGATGCATGTGAGTTTTGTTGGATGTCCCAGCAAATCAGCATGCCTCATTAGCATGTGGGTGAGTTCACTCTAGGATGCAAATTCTCTATGTGCTTCTGGAGGAAGCTGTTTGTTGCCCCTCCCACATTCTTTTGTCTTCCTCTTCCTCCTCCTTCTACCATCTTGGGCCACATGCTTGGCCTTAGAATCATGAACTTGCCCCTTTCTGCATGCAGCTCTTAGCAGCAATGAGGGCTAAGAATTAATTCAGTCTAAGGACAGAAGAAGAACCAGAATAATCAACTTTTCTTCTGAGAATGATGTAACTGGACCAAACAAATGAGTAAGATGTTATTTTACTTACTTTTGAATCTACTTTGTCTAAGTGTGTAATTCTTTATGTTTGAGTGGGCTAAGTGTGTAAGATCAATAACCTATATTTCTCTAACGTGCTCATTAAAGCTATTTTAGATAATATTCTTTTTCTGTGCGCATCTTTCACTGTGTTAGCTCTGCTCCATTCAGTGGTCCTAGCTGTCCACTAATGGCTTCAAGTTTCAGATACACTGCTACAGTTGGATAGAGACTGGGGAGAAATTCAGATGGTTTACAATTAAATTTAATTTCTCATTTTTAACATGCAAAATTCTTTATATAACGGAATATGGTTTGCAGACTCTGGGTAAATTGAAAACAACAGTATGTAAGCTTGTAGAAACATGCACAAGAAATGCATACATATTTAAGTGCATTTAAAAAAATATGTTACACAAGAATGGGATAAACCAAATTTACAACTGAAAACATGCAAAACTGAAACTAGCATATTTGCAAAAAATGGACAGTTGAGAAACTTGTCAATCTCTTTTGTTGGATGATGATGATGGAGATGGAAGAAAATTCTGCTGTTTTCCAGGAAAAAACATAATGCAGCATTGCACACAAAATATGTTATCAGTCTGCATATAAGATCTACAGTTCTAGACTAGTTTGTAGCCTTCTTTAACATCACAATGTTCTCCGTAGGCTGCTAGCTAAGCATCAACCATATGCTTATGCAATGCTGACAGAGAGGTATCTATGCTAATGTCTGCTAATGATAACATTGGGCATCATCAGCATGTTTTGGAGCTGACCTTATATATGGTGATTTTACAAAGTGCAGTCCATATTTTTAAATGATCTATCATCTCCATCAGGAGGAGGTACAATTCATTACAGATGGGAGATCCTGGACCATTCCAGGTCAAGGTTCCTTCCTGGATTCTGTCTGGAGCACATCATAGGAGTGTGCCTATACATTATATAAGGAACCTGTTTGAGAAGCATGATGAAAAAATATTCTCAAGTGCTTACAATTTGAAGATCTGTTTTGTCTGTATATGTGCACATGCATGTGCATGTCTGTGCGTGTGTCTGTATGTCTGTGTGTATATATATATTGAGGATGGAATCGCATTACATTCTTCTCTGTGGTATCACAAATTCTCAGAATCAATCATGCAAATTTTGGTTAATAATCCAGTATGTTAAGGATGAAATGCTTTCAAATGAAAAATAATAAAGATAAGTATTAGTTAAGGCACTTCTTTGTGGCAGAATGTTTCAAAACTGAAAATCTTGTAAGTGTCCTTTTTCTTCAGCATAACATGAAGAGAAAGAAATTGGTACATTACCTACTTAACATGTATAATGAATGAAAGCTTGAACATACAGCTCTAACAAGTCTGATGTTAATCCTTAAAAAATCAGCATCTTCATGAGTACCTTCATTCAATCATGAAAGTTTCAACTTTATTAAGGTATTAGATATTCTGTCTTTCTCTACATAATTAGTTTTCTTTGCTAAGAAAAAAGTGGAGAACATATATGAAATAAGTAAACGAGTAGAAGGATTGCAAGACCAAGATCCTTGTCTGAAAGCACCCTTTGATTTCAAAAACAGACATAAAAAATCAGTTCTTGTGCTAATGAATGAAAAATAGCAAATTTAGTTTTGACTCTATTAAGCCCTTCCACTCCATCCCCATGGTAGGATAGTCTACCTATTTTCTTTTGATAAAGCTCATGTGATGCTATAAAATAGGGCAATTAATTGCACTTTCTAAGCTGAATGGAAAGATAAATTGTCTATTTCTGTGACCCATTTTCTCTATAGAATATTATTGTAACTGTTGCCTTGTTATGTCAAAGACAACATTCTCTCTCCCTTTAGCCACACAGAGATGAGAGGTGTTGACCATTTTCATGTCTAGATACATCACAGCAGGGGCTGAAGTGTCCTAAAACGAACAATCACTTGACACCGTTTTCACATGGACAGATAATGGGAACCTTAAAGAAATTCACAATTGGATGACTTATCCTCGATTTTAAATGAACCAGAAAGCTTTTTCTTGTGAGAAGTACCACAATGATCAAGGATGAATAGAAGAACAAAAAAATTTTCTTACCCTTGGAAGAATATGCAAGTGAGATCTCCAGTTGCAGAAACAGTAAAATGCTTCTTTTAGGGCAATAAGAATAGCTATCAGGCTAGGAAGGAAGGACAAACCATTGAAGAATAATTTCTATAAGAAAATAAAAAAGCCTACTTTGCGCCTTTAATTTAAGGAAGGTAGCTTGATATGCCATGAGTTTTCTTGTAACTAGAAAATTCTTGAAGTATAGGATGCCCTCTATGCCTCCCCCAGACCTTGTTAAAAAAGAAAGTGCTTTCTTATAAAGATGGAAATAAAAATCTTTTGCCATTTTTGGAATTTTTATGGGATACTTGTGTGAAAGTTTGGTTGGATTAAACCAGTTTTAGTCAATGATTTTAATAGCTCTTTTCAAATAGACGTATTTGTTAAACTAAGTAAGAAGAATTAAACTAGCCTGCTACCTCTAGGCTATTTTCCATAATGTGAAAATTCAAGGAAATTAAACAAGCTGCTTTCTTGACACTATATTCATTCGAAAGGCATTACCATCAATGGAAATTTTTGAAAAAAAATGTTCACAGGTAGACTAGCATGACTATGAGCACAGTTTTAAAAAAAGGTATTGTGGTTTAAGCCCTTTGGCTATTTTTATTTTTAAGCTACTAATTCTTCTAGCTTCAGACCTAGAAATTCCCACAGGTGAAGAGATGTCTAAACATTTATTTTAAATTCACACAATATCTCCTTTTCATCTGAAACAAGGAATTACTATTGTTGTATTGTGACAGCTGAAGAATCTGAAAGTTTGAAATACCGCGATGGAAATGATAAAGAGGATACAAAAAGTATTGTTCAAAGAAATAATGGGGTTTTTCCCCCCAGAAAAATATAATACTTTGTAAAGAAAAGTAGTATTAAATGATAATAAACAGTTTAATTGCTGATTGAGAGATCATGTTTGACCAGTCATACAACCAAAGAAGAAATCTTTTAATAAAACAAAGAAATGGTAAATATGACTGCAATATCAAATAAGCATGTGAGATATGTGCAAAAAAAAAAAAAAACCACCACTGAGGGAAAAATCAGTGTTAAAGTTAGGTATCTTCTTACATATGTATGTGTCATGAGTATGGATGCTGAGCAGGAGGAGGCCCCTATCCAGGGGGGAAAATGCATGCATAGTTTAGAAACGTTGAGCTGTCATTCAAAGAAACCCAGAACAGACCCACCTTGAGTTTTGGGGTTTATCTGTCTGGGTTTTCCCACGCTTCTTCAGTTTGGTAGGATTTTCTGTCTACAATAGCAGTAAATAAAACACTAGAGACTTTCTCCTCGTCTCGGCGTGGTCTTTGCTTAGTCAGGACTGTATGCACTACATTTTTATTTTTCTTTCAGGAGTCCACCATGTAAAAGTATTTTATAACCACAAGTAAAACAATGGAACATATTAACAGGCTGAAATGTCAGAGGCAGTACATATGGCAGCTTTGCCCACCATGATTCAATGCCTGTAGGCAGGGGTGTCCATATGGTGTTATCCAAAATGTCAGGATAGTCCCAGCAATGTTTGTAAAAAATGGGTGGAGCTTTGATCTCACTGCTATGGCTATCATCATGTGTTTTTTGACCACACCCTCTGGACACCCCTGCCTGCAGGGCAATCCTGGGATCCTGTGAATATCCCTGCATGTAGGGGAATCCTGAGACCAGAACTCCCAGGATTCTCAGGAAGCAACAGGTGTGCTGGCTGAGTCTTTACAATTTGCCCTTCTTCTCTCATAGAAGGCACAAGTAGACTTCCATGGGAAGCCCCCGGTATCTTCTTCACTATTAAAGTTCTTCGTACTCCAGTGGTTATGAGGACTGTACATGAAATCCTAGAATGCTTTCCATTGAGTCCTTTTAATTGCCAGCTGCTACTTTCTCTTTAGCAAAAATAAATGGTTTTGACTTGAGAGGGGAGATGGGACTGGTCTTTGAAAGGACCAGTGCTTCATCCATTCAGGTTTCATAGTCTTTGGCTTTCTCATATATCCCAATGGCCGAATGCATGTGAAGTGCTAAGAATGTGCAGTGGAAATATGCCATTGTCTCTTACAAGAAAATAAGTTATAAAATTGGCTCACTAGCAATGCTCATCTATGTCTCAAGTTAAAGCTGCAATTCAGTTTCACACACATTTTCAGAGAGGAAAACATCTCTCAGTTCTTGCTGAAGTGCAACTGCCTATAGGCATGCTGGCTGGGGCTGCTGGGAGAAGTGATCTGGCAAAAGCTGGAGGGCTAAATGTTTCCCATCTCAATTCTATAGATAAACTGGAAAACTTTACTAAGAATTTATAGGGATCATGCATTATTTTAGCTATCACTGGTTAAGTCTTAATCAATATTAAATGTTTGGATGTCATTTAAACTAAGTAAACCAAAGTCTTCGGTTGATTTAAGGGCAGAACGACAAATTGTTAGTGAAACTATACTACTTATCAACTATATGCAAAACTATATTTCTTTTGTAAAAATTAATTTGGGGTAGAGCTTCTTGCAGAGAAATAAAAAAGTAAGGACTTAATAGTCCCTCTCCCTACTTGTCTTCTCAGCAGATGTCCTCTCATCTGTTTGGAACTGATTTTTCCCCCTTGATGTGTCCTGAAATCAACTGTATGGGAAAATGTCATGAGGGGCATTTGAAAGGGTAAATCTGTGGTTGTGAGTGGGGAGATAATCAAGTCATCTCTCTGCCTAAGGTGGAACAGTGAATACTCCTCTCCCCATGTACTCAAGATGAAGAAGACCTAAGGCTAGATAAACCACTTTTGTGCTATATTCAGTAAAACCACAGTGGACTGGAGCCAGATGCAATTAGACTATAATTATCAAAATCAGCAGGACTTCAGTTAGTCATGATTGGAAGTAAGCTATGAATAATGAATCAAATAACCAACCAGTGTGTCCTTTCATGATATCCCAGCTATTTTATTCTGTCTAGTGGTAGGGTTGGCCCTTCTGCCACTCATTCCCTCATGTCCACATATGCATTTCTGTTTCAGAAATAATGTGAGTTTAAGAATGTGCATCTGCCAAGAGGACATACAGCTTAGTCTTTTGTAACAAACATCAATTATGTTGAAAAGTGTTGTTGGAGGACTCACCAGAGCCTTCCATGAGAAACGGTGGTGTTTGGAGGTCATGTGTTCTCATTGCTTTGTTCCTGGGACCATCTGTTGCAAGGCTAAAGTGGAAAATAAGGGGAGATTTTGTCCTGCAAACAAAAACCCTAATAACATCAGGAATATAACCAGCAGTGATTATAATTCTAAAACTAAACTTTTCCCTGGTTTTCCTTTTGCACATGTAAAATGGAGATGCCATTAATACACCAAACAGTACTTTAAATATTGATAAAATATATCAGGTTTTTTTTGTTATGCATAGTTTTAGAATACCTGTATTTTAAATGCATTATAAGTCTATGGATATGAAATAAATTTGAACAATATCCCTACACAGACACACAAACCATTTCTCTTCCTTTTCAAAAAGACCATCCCTGGAAACTCAACAACAAGGTTTTAAATATTTCCGTGTAGAAAATGTGCAGTATCTATTTCTCTCTGGCATAATTGGTAGCTTGAGGTTTTTTCTTTGTTTTGTTTGTCCCTCTAGCAGATCTGTGTAGCCTAGGTTTTTTTCATCTACTGGTAAAATCATTAGTGTCATAATATTACCTAGAGCATGGTTTCAGTGACCAAGAATGAGTGTGAAGTTTACACACACACACACACAAACATGGCTCTAATCCCTTGCCCTTCGATTTATAAAAGAAATCATAGTTGAATATTATATCAAAATCTACCGAACCAGGATGAATGATATTTTAATTCTAATAAAGCATAATCTTGCCATACGATACACAACTATGACCAGTGTTTTTCAAAATTGTCCACTTTAAGATGTGTAGACTGCAACGCCCAGAATTCCCCACCCAGGTTCAGGGAATCTGTGTGGGTGAGTGGGCGTGTCTCAGAAAAGTCAAGATGGCAACCAAGATGGCACAGTTAAATTACTAAAAGGGTGGTGTGCTGCATGTAATAAAATGTTGAGGTGTCGATCACATGGTCCTAGCTGCCATCTTGACTTTTTGACAGCCTCTAACATGCCCCAGCCATGGTTTGTTCCAAGGTGAAAACAGAAGTGTTCTGTCTCTAACCCATGCATGTTATTTGACATGGAGTGGATGTGAAGCAGAAGAAACATCCTGTCCTACAGTTGCTCGAAATTTTCATTCATAACACACAAGGAACTGGGTTTTTAAGCTAACTCATAGAAATTGGAGTGGAAGGAGACATTTAAACTATTGAATTCAACCCTCCACTCAGTGTAAGAATCCAGGTGACAACAACCTGAAGGATGAATTTAGTCTTTGCTCGAATGCATCAAAGTGAGGTGCAGCTCACCACCCTTTCAGGAATTTATGCCACTGCAACCACCCAGAGTCACTGGGAGTTGGGTGGCATATACATTTAATAAATTACATTAAATTAATTCTGACAGCTCTTTTGATTTAGATTCCTGGGGATGCTACCGCTTGTCTAGAGGCAACTGCATCTGGCTGCTTTGGAAGTTACTCTCTCCTTGGCCTTATCCTTGGATGATGAAGGAGCCAAGATATTCTGGGATTTAGCTACTAAGTAACAGACCTTCTCGTTATGGTATCTCTGAAGAATTAGCATTTTTCCTGAGCCTTCCTATAGGGTTGCCACCAATTTGTTCAACGGATACAGCCCACAGTTCAAAGGTGATGAACAGAAATAACTTTACCTCCTTCCTCAGCCTAGTGCCCTCTAGCTGCATTGGGACTGTGACTCTTGTTGGCCATGCAGTATGGGAAGTCTTGTAACTCCAAGGTATCTGGAAAGCACCAGGTTAGGGAGGAACAGGCTTATCTTCATAATACGTAATCTTTATCTCATAGGATGGAATTCAGTGGTCCATTTCCACTGGCAAAACTGCTTTCATCTGGGAGAATAACCTGCTTTCAGTATTTGCTCCAGAGAGTTCAGGATCTTCCAAAGCAGATGCTTAAAATGTGGAAGGACATAGAGGGGCAGAATTAGTGGAATTCTTGTTGTTGTTGTTTATTCATTTAGTCGCTTCCGACTCTTTGTGACTTCATGGACCAGTTCATGCCAGAGCTTCCTGTCGGTCGTCAACACCCCCAGCTCCCCCAGGGACGAATCCATCACCTCTAGAATATCATCCATCCACCTTGCCCTTGGTTGGCCCCTCTTCCTTTTGCCCTCCACTCTCCCTAGCATCAGCATCTTCTCCAGGGTGTCCTGTCTTCTCATTATGTGGCCAAAGTATTTCAGTTTTGCCTTTAATATCATTCCCTCAAGTGAGCAGTCTGGCTTTATTTCCTGGAGGATGGACTGGTTTGATCTTCTTGCAGTCCAAGGCACTCTCAGAATTTTCCTCCAACACCACAGTTCAAAAGCATCTATCTTCCTTCGCTCAGCTTTCCTTATGGTCCAGCTTTCGCAGTCATATGTTACTACGGGGAACACCATTGCTTTAACTATGCGGGCCTTTGTTGTCAGTGTGATGTCTCTGCTCTTAACTATTTTATCGAGATTTGTCATTGCTCTTCTCCCAAGGATTAAGCGTCTTCTGATTTCCTGACTGCAGTCAGCATCTGCAGTAATCTTTGCACCTAGGAATACAAAGTCTTTCACTGCTTCTACATTTTCTCCCTCTATTTGCCAGTTATCAATCAAGCTGGTTGCCATAATCTTGGTTTTTTTCAGGTTTAGCTGCAAGCCAGCTTTTGCACTTTCTTCTTTCACCTTCATCATAAGCCTCCTCAGTTCCTCTTCGCTTTCAGCCATCCAAGTGGTATCATCTGCATATCTGAGATTGTTATTGTTTCTTCCAGCGATTTTAACACCAGCCTTGGATTCCTCAAGCCCAGCATGTCGCATGATGTGTTCTGCGTACAAGTTGAATAGGTAGGGTGAGAGTATACAGCCCTGCCATACTCCTTTCCCAATCTTAAATCAGTCCGTTGTTCCGTGGTCTGTTCTTACTGTTGCTACTTGGTCGTTATACAGATTCTTCAGGAGGCATACAAGATGACTTGGTATCCCCATACCACTAAGAACTTGCCACAATTTGTTATGGTTCACACAGTCAAAGGCTTTAGAATAGGCAATAAAACAGAAATAGATGTTTTTCTGAAACTCCCTGGCTTTTTCCCTTATCCAGTGGATATTGGCAATTTGGTCCCTACTTCCTCTGCCTTTTCTAAACCCAGCTTGTACATCTGGCAATTCTCGCTCCATGAATTGCTGAAGTCTACCTTGCAGGATCTTGAGCATTACCTTACTGGCATGTGAAACAAATGCCACTGTTCGATAGTCTGAACATTCTTTAGTGTTTCCCTTTTTTGGTATGGGGATATAAGTTGATTTTTTCCCATCTGATGGCCATTCTTGTGTTTTCCAAAGTTGCTGGCATATAGCATGCATTACCTTGACAGCATCATCTTGGAAGATTTTGAACAGTTCAGCTGGGATGCCGTCATCTCCTGCTGCCTTGTTATTAGCAATGCTTCTTAAGGCCCATTCAACCTCACTCTTCAGGATGTCTGGCTCTAGCTCACTGACCACACCGTCAAAGCTATCCCCGATATTGTTATCCTTCCTATACAGGTCTTCTGTATATTCTTGCCACCTTTTCTTGATCTCTTCTTCTTCTGTTAGGTCCTTGCCATCTTTGTTTTTGATCATACCCATTTTTGCCTGGAATTTACCTCCAGTGTTTCTAATTTTCTGGAAGAGGTCTCTTGTCCTTCCTATTCTATTGTCTTCTTCCACTTCCGCGCATTGCTTGTTTAAAAAGTGGAATTCTACTAATATAAATTTGGCAAAAAAAGCATAGTGGCTGCTATACCTTTCCTGCTATTTATTTCAGTTTAGGAGAAATCATCGTAATACACCAGGCATCATTCCATTTTAGCAACAGCTGGCTAAGTATGTGAGATGTTTGGTTTCTCAATTATCCTGACATCTATTACTCCAACTAAATTATACTCTAAGTATTTCAAACACAAGTGGATATAACAGGACATGATGAGCATACTCTTAAAAAGAGATATTTCCAGAGATTAAATCTAAAGTATTTTATGGATGAAAGACGTCCAACTCATGTTCTACTGGGGAAATGCAACTTGTCTCTTATTTACAATAGGCTATAATGACAAAATTCAGAACCTGACTAGGACTTGTTTGACCAAATAACGTTTTTTTTTCATGTGCATCTTTTAAAATCTGGCATTTTTATTAAAGCTCTTCTTCCGTTTTTTCTACCTTAACATGTTTTTTTTTCCTGGTATTCTACCTTAAACAGGGTACAGGAGAATGAGTGCAAAGTACTTTGCTACTCAGAGATTTCAGTCTGGGTTCACATGCCACTTATGTCACAACAAAACAAACCATGTTAGCTGATGAGTTAAGTCAGGTTTCAAACTATGGGTTATAGTTTAGTGTATTGTATGAGCCCAGTTCGTTCACTATACTTTGACTAGATTTGTACTTCATGATAAGCCATGGTTTAGTTAACTTTTGTTTACTGAATAAAATATAAATTGTCAAAACCAAACTAACCAGATTTTGCCTCAGCATGAATTGCAAACACAATCATTGTATGTTATAATGTTGGGCATGGCTAATTTATTTTATGGCAAATTAACTTTTTTCTTTCCTCTTCCATCTAAATTAGGCCATGTTTACATTTTCAGTGATACAACCAGAATTCTCTCATTGTAATCAGTGCCTTCTGGCACTGGATCCAGTTTAGTTATTCATGCTTTAGGTTGAGTGAATTCAGTGGGACAAGTAAGTCTTGAACTAACCTAAATCACATTGATTTCAATTAGATGAAAACATCCAAGTACTAGGTTTACATCCTAGGCTTTTATTTCTCAGCATTTTCAGACATGCAGCTTTCTCCCAAAATTCTTCTTCTTGCAGTGCCTAAGCAATTATTGAGGACTAAGCTAGGGATTCAATCCTAAACTAACTCCAAGTAAGTCCCAGAAAACTAAACTGGCTTTATTTTCTATGGAAAAAAATAAAATTGTCCCCTAAACAAAGAAGGGAACAAACTACTCTCCAGAAAAAAAAAAAGGTCTTGGTAATATTGCATGATTAACTTTGATTAAGGATGCTCAGGACATGCAATCTTTGCTAGTGTCAATATAAACGGCATTTTGTAGATATCTAAGAACATAAGTATCAACTGGGTTTCTTACAGAATATTGCAAAAGAGTTCTTAATTAAAAAAAAACCTTATTAAAACATCTAACTGTTTAGCAATAGGTACATTTCCGATTAAATATTTTCAAAAATACTTATAAATGTGCAACATTTTCATGCAAAGCTTTAAAAGGTAGCAATTAGTTTGTCATGGAAGAATGGGCCAAATTCCTAAATAATGTTACAAGAGACTGGTTGTGAATTACAGATAATGTTTGGTTATTTGGATGTTGGATAATTCTGCTTATGAAAGAAATGAAACAAGCACCAAATTTCCCTTTAGTAAAATCCGTATGAAGTTCTGGTAACAGTTAATGGCAAAAGATATGCAAAAGTTCAGAAAAATTGAAAAGGGCTGGATACTTCTTTCTGGTACTACATATCATAAACATCTATTCCTTTTGATGATAAAATTTAGATTTAAAATTATGTCTGTGTTTGGGTGTGCATATATGAAATACACACATTCACACATGTATACATACACACACACAGACAGGGATGCGGTGGCGCTGCGGGTTAACCTCTGCTGAGCTGCTGAGCTTGCCAATCGGAAGGTGGGCGATTCGAATCCGTGTGACGGGGTGAGCTCCCGTTGCTAGTCCCAGCTCCTGCCAACCTAGCAGTTCGAAAACATGAAGATGTGAGTAGATTAATAGGTACCGCTTCGGCGGGCAGGTAACAACGTTCTGTTTAGTCATGCCGGCCACATGACCACGGAAGTATCTACAGACAAATGCCGGCTCTTCGGATTTGAAAAGGAGAAGAGCACTGCCCCCTAGAGTTGGACACGACTTGGCTAAATGTCAAGGGAAACCTTTACCTTTACCTATATATACACACACATACATACATACGCACACACACACATGCATACACACACACATACAAACATATAAATAAATATATATATAAAATTTCCTTCTTACCCCTATGAGTGATGTGTGTGTACCTAAATATGAATATATGAAAAATGCTAACACTTTGATTAACAAATGAATAACAAATTTTGCTTTTGGAATGGGGGAAAATACAGGTAGTCCTCACTAAACAACCATTCATTTAGTGATGGTTCAGACTTATGATGGTGCTGAAAAAAATGACTTACATCTGGTCCTCACACTTATGACCATTGCAGGGTCCCCACAGCCACATACATGATCATGATTTGGGTGCTTGCAACTGGTTCACATTTACAACTGTTACAGTGTCCCATGGTCATGTGATTGCCATTTTTGACTTTCCTGGCCAGCTTCTGGCAAGCAAAATCAATGGGGAACCATGTGAATCACTTAAAAACCACATAGTTCACTTAACATCCTTGGTGATTTGCTTAATGACCACTGCAAAAAAGGTCATAAAATCGGGTCAGATTTGCTTAATGACCACTTTGCTTAGAAACCAAAATTCCAGTCCCAGTTGTGGTCATTAAGCGAGGACTGCCTGTAGGGCAAAATAGACCAGAGCAGAAAGAGGGTACCATGGACAGCTCCTTTCTCCTGTGGCTACCCAAATGCCCTTAAGAATGTGTCTCCAAAAAAGTGATAATATTACCCTTCTTGTAGCAGCCAACTTCACAAGAGCTGAATGCTGGAATTCCATTTCTTGGCCATCAGAAAACAAAGAAAAAAATCCATCTTAAGGGATATGGAAACACTTTAGAGAGACATTCAGCTAAAAATAGCACTTACAACCTGACAGGACACTGTACTTCCTGTTTTCTTTCTCCCTAAAGCTTTAAACATTGGTAAAAAATAATGGACTACATTAAGTCAGAAGGAAACAGAGTGAACTATATGAAAGAGTAATCAAATCTGAAGAAGGAAGAGGAAAGATAATAAAAATAGGTGATTCTCATAGATTATCTTCTATCTGAAAATATACATAACTTGTGCAGATTTCCATTCCATTTCACCCAACAATTTTATTTTCATTATGCTGTATAACACCTGGATTTTCTGCATTTAGTAGTAATTCACCTTTCAGGTATGAAGCCTTCTTTAATATCTTTAGCTGTACTTCCTATGGATTTAATACATTTTTCTCCCATGTTTGTTAGAAATTATCTGTTGATCTTTCCGAAATGACAGAAATCACAATGATGCCTATGTGGGGTGTGTCAAAATAATGTAAGGACGTTTTGACTGCTTGAGATGATAAAGCTTAAACTTTTGCAAAAGCAGAAAACAAGAGCTTGTATCCTTAAGTTGGTGAAGTTCACAGTATTATCACTCTGAAATAATTTAATCCTTAGCAAAATGCTGTATTTCAACTGGTCCTCAGAAAGACCTTGCTTGCAGTGTTCCAAGAGCTGAGCAACATATACCAATAAATCACATAGTAAAGAATAATGTAATTCTAAGGAATGCCAATTTTTCAAGCCTGAGCAGAAAACTTCCATATAAAAGTTCGCTGAACTTAAAAACTGGCCAGCAATGGAAAAAAGACAAACTAGAATAATGTCTCTGATACATTCACTTTTTATTTTTGCAGCCATCCCAAAGTATGAGACACAAACTGTTTAAGTGACATGATGTCCTTGTCTATATCAGCCTCACCACCTCCAATCTTGACCTTCTTATATTCAGTGAAAAGGTCTGAAGGGAGATTCTAAGTGTCCTAGCAAGCTACTCATTCAAGGGGAAGATTCAAAAGGCATTCAGTTGAATGCACTTAGAATTTCCCTTTAGACCTTCTTAATGAGTATGCAAGGACTGTAGAAAAGGTATGTTCAACATTCAGAGGATGTTCCTCCTCTTCGTTTTTTAAGGCCACACATTACTCAAGCTTATGCCTAAATAGGGTTTATGCTAGAGGAACTGTGGGTGAACAATCAAGACTTTGAATGAACAATCAAACAGGCAGTCTCTCCTGACCGCACCCCCCACCCCCCCACAAAATAGTACCATCTAAGAACTTTACAGTTCCAGTAGCAAAACAATGCAAATGGCTTATCTGATAATTCTATGGAATGTTATTCACATTTTGTGTTGAGTTAGTATGGATGCAGATGTGTTCATTTATAGTTTTTCCTTATACACATCACAGAACATTTAGAATAGATTTTTTTCCCCTCTACTTGGACCACAGTTCCAAACTTTTATCCCAGCTCTACTGATTCTCCATTAAAGGATGGGTAGGGGAAAAATAATTCAAGGACTGCCCTAGGATTTCTGCTAAAAGGAAGATGTAGAGTTTAGAGGTTCATGTTTTCATGCGGAACCATGGATGAAGAGGTCAGTGTATTTCCAGTCCATGCCAATATTGTAGATCAATATGTTCATTCCATCCGATTTCAATTACAAACTTTAAAGTATGAAAATATAACATTTTATATGAGATTTATCTAAAATATAATTTATAAATCTAAAATAACATTCTGGAATATTTCCTGAGATATGTGTATAATCAAATTTTGAGATGTCCCAAAGCTAAAGGGTAATAGTGTTCCAGTGCAGACATTCAGGAAGTGTGAATGAGATTAGGCTTAGAAATATACACCAAATGAAATCCTTGAGCACATCAAGGTGGAAGGCAGTAGAATTTTTAAAAATGCCTATTTTTCTTCAGTGACAGAAGATTTCCATGTGAGATCACAGTTTATATCCTTGGAGGAAAAAGTCAGTATCCATTTGATGAAGGGTGGACAATCTTTGGCTCCCAGGCATATGTGAATCATTTGAATTTTGAACTCCTGTGTGAGAGAATAGTCTAAATCTTTGGTAACCTGCCTGCCCCCCTCTCTCTCAGAAAGCAAAGTTACTTGAGTGCGAGAGGAGAGAGTGTGACAGAAAAAAGATTGTCAAAGACTAGACATCCTCATCTATTTTTGGCTCTGCCCATCTCATGATTCAGCTTTGCATTCATCAGCTTTCTGCACCTAAAGTGATTGTTTGCCAGACGGAAAATTCACACAGGGAATCTGTCCTTGTATCTTCTTTCATTGTCTAAAAACCCTTACTTGCATGTCATTATATAATATGCCTTTTATTTGTTAGACTGATATTCTCAAGGCTGTCACCATGTCCTCCTCCTTCATTGATCCTTTCTCTCTCTTGCTGTAATGGTATGTGGGAAAGACCTTGGGAGACAGGGTGAAGAGATGCTGCCTAGAGAACAGACAGATGAGAGAAGGCACAGCCCACAGCTGGAGAGTGGGCAGGGCAAGAGGCTCAGAAGGGACCTCCCTAGCTTCTCAGGCTGTAAAGGAGATGATGGGAGATTTGTACTTTTAAACTTGCAAGATTCTGTTCATGTAGCCTTATAATAAAATAGAATTGGCTCATCTGGTCATCTTTCCTGTCTGGTCTACCTGGGAAGGCTGACATTTGCTCTCTCTCTCTGTCTCCCCACCCCCACCCCCACCCCCAGTAATGAAGGAAGCATCCTGCCAGTACTGAGCTACAGATAGATCAAGTAGGTTAGGCTTTCCTATCACACTGTTACTTCCTGAATAGGAATTACCGTTTTTTTTATACCAGCACCATTCTCCGGACTTCTTTCTACAAACATATTCTCCTAACTTCATTGTTTCTCTTTACAAGCATTCCTTCCACTGAGATACATTTCTAGCCTGCAATGCCTTACGGCTCTCAACAGAACAATGTTTGCCCATCACTGCTTCAGAGAGTGGTTGAAGACAAGATAATGGGACTTTGAGGAGGTAAGTTTGATTTTATGACTAGTATTGAATTTGTCTGTACCTTTACTGTACTATCTTTACTTTGTAATGAAGATTACTTTTCATATTTCCTTTAATAACCAATCAACAGTACATTAAAAATAGCGCATCTCTTCATGTGCTTCCACATAAACACCAGGCTTGCTGGTTTGATCATGGCAGGAAAAAGCCCCCCAGAGGTCTCTCCCTTTTTATCTAACTGTTATCTCTGCAGTCTTAGATCGCCTGGAATTCTTCCATGTTTCCATTTCCCCCTCTTTTGCAGACAAACTCTTTAGTGGCCAAGATTATTGTTTTGTCATCCTCTTTGTACTCTATGATGCCATGAAATTTCACCACAAAAGTTTTACTCTAAGCTTGTAGAGCTAGGCAGATAGATAGGTAGACAGGAAGACAGATAGATAGATTGATAGACTGATAGACTGATGATAGAAACATACACACCATTATTGTGATTTTTGTGTGCAAATTTCAAGATTAGACTTGAAAGGATTAATGTGTTGTTAACAGCTCTGAGGCAAGTTAGCTAACAAGCTAAGCCTCAGCTAAAAATGTTGCAATGCTTGATAACTGGCCTCTGTGAGTTTTCTGCCAAGTAACCTGGAGCAAGGATAGTTATCCCCTAGATAATAACTGAAAGTATGTAGTTTGATTGGTCAGTGACAAGTGGTAACCGTGCTTCCATTGGATACTAGAGAAGGAAACTGGAAGCAAAACACTGTGACCTGTCCTAAAAATCATAATGGATACGTGTGTCAGTAGGAATTGAAAATATGAAGGTGACAGCGGTGACAGCAGAGGTGGCCTTCTGAAAGAAAAAGAAAAATGTTGACTCACTAAAGTAACTACAAAAACAAAGAAAAATCATTTCTGTTCAGACAGTTTCCTGCTATTGGGGTTTTTTGTACAGTTATGAGTTTAATGTTTCACTTGTAGTGATAAATTAGTAAATGAAGCAATGGCACTCTGCAAGGAGAAGAGACATTGTTTGATATAACATAGGCATTGACCTAACAAACCTTGGTCCTTCTTTGAGAGACTTTTACACTACAGGAAACAAAAGAGCTTGACATTTGCTAAATCAGGCAGTGTCAGATAAAGTTCAAGAACCTAGCAGTTTAGGAGCAGAATGATAGCTCAACTGTAAACCTCAGACAACTGCAGAGACACTGATTCTTGCTGTGTGCAGTGCTGCAGTAAAGACAGAATTTGGGAGCAAAGCAGAAGTATAAAATTGTTCCTCTCTCAGACAGCATCATTAGCAGACAATTTCCTGATAATTCAGCTGATGCTGAACGAAGTATTTATGCCTCAGTTAAAAAAAATAAAAAGATGAAATGTACACAACCAAAGAAAATGAGCCAACAGATACTGGAAGAAAAGCTTCATTGATTGATTATGATTGATTATGTGCTATCACAGACTGGTTTAAGATTGGGAAAGGAGTACGGCAGGGCTGTATACTCTCACCCTACCTATTCAACTTGTACGCAGAACACATCATGCGACAAGCTGGGCTTGAGGAATCCAAGGCTGGGGTTAAAATCGCTGGAAGAAACATTAACAATCTCAGATATGCAGATGATACCACTTGGATGGCTGAAAGTAAAGAGGAACTGAGGAGCCTTATGATGAAGGTGAAAGAAGGAAGTGCAAAAGCTGGCTTGCAGCTAAACCTGAAAAAAACCAAGATTATGGCAACCAGCTTGATTGATAACTGGCAAATAGAGGGAGAAAATGTACAGCAGTGATAGACTTTGTATTTCTAGGTGCAAAGATTACTGCAGATGCTGACTGCAGTCAGGAAATCAGAAGACGCTTAATCCTTGGGAGAAGAGCAATGACAAATCTCGATAAAATAGTTAAGAGGAGAGAAATCACACTGACAACAAAGGTCCGCATAGTCAAAGCAATGGTGTTCCCCGTAGTAACATATGGCTGCGAGAGCTGGACCATAAGGAAGGCTGAGCGAAGGAAGATAGATGCTTTGGAATTGTGGTGTTGGAGGAAAATTCTGAGAGTGCCTTGGACTGCAAGAAGATCAAACCAGTCCATCCTCCAGGAAATAAAGCCAGACTGCTCACTTGAGGGAATGATACTAAAGGCAAAACTGAAATACTTTGGCCACATAATGAGAAGACAAGACACCCTGGAGAAGATGCTGATGCTAGGGAGAGTGGAAGGCAAAAGGAAGAGAGGTCGACCAAGGACAAGATGGATGGATGATATTCCAGAGGTGACTCAACCTTGGGGGAGCTGGGAGTGGCAGCGACCATCAGGAAGTTCTGGCGTGAGCTGGTCCATGAAGTCACAAAGAGTTGGAAGTGACTGAACAAATAAACAACAAAATGTGCTATCAAGTTAGTGTTGACTCTTAGGAACCACCTAGAGATTTTCTCCAAGAGGATCTGTCCCCAACCTGGCCCTTCCAACAATGTACCCATTACCACTGTAATCTAGTCAATCCACCATGTCGCTGACTGTCATTTTCTTCTCTTTCTTTCCACCTTTCCCCAGCATTATAGACTTCTCCAGAGAGCTAGGTCTTCATGTAATATATCCAAAGTAGGATAAATTACTGAAATTAATTTGCCACACCAATAAATTTATAATCATCATGATTTTACATTTGGAATCTGTTGGCTTGTGCTGGAAATACTGGATAGGAATTAATACAAATGGTGATCCTTCCCTGGCTGGGTCAATAAAAGGGCTTGTGTCATTAGCACAGAAAGTAAATTGTAATATTATATGCACTCATTGCTTTCTGCAGTTTGAAGTGTTGGTTCCAAAATATTTGCCCTTGAGATGAAAATTGTGTTATACAAAGTCATGAAATGGTGAACTATATTAAAAGTAGGTTGCCTAAGTCATACTTGTTTACCAAACAATGGCTCATCTGTACAGAATACTTACTATGATGTGAAGATGCCCCATTTACTGATTTCTAAGGATATGTTATCATAAAGGGCCTTCATGTCAAAGGCAGACATTGCTGAGGAAGGCTGGGGCTGGTCCTAGGCATTCCAGCATGAGAGTAATGCTTTCCATGAGAAAATGGAAAATGTCTCCCATCTGGACAATCCATGCTGCGTGGAGGAGGAAGTTTGAAACAGTCGTGGTTGGGGTGATGATCTGCTCAGGTACATGTAGTCAGGCAAGTCTGCTTTGGGACTTCCCCCATTTCTCTGGTTCCTGGGCTTGGTGTCTGTTCTGCAATCTGGTTTTGGCTGCTAAGGAAACCATTCCTCCTCCCCTTCCTCCTCCTCCCACCACCACCACCAGCACCAGCAGCAGTGGTTGCATCTCAGCTGCTAAATCTAGATGATCACTATATAGGAGACAAAAACTCTCTTTGCTGCCAGGTAGTGGTTGATAGGTTAACTGGCTGAGAGGTAATCATTTTGGAGAAATTATGTGGATATATCTGAGAGGTTCCCACAGCTGAACATTTCTCTTACACACAACAAAACCCTTTTCTTGAACTTTGCCTCCAAGAAAATGTGTGCAGTAATAACAGCTGCATCTAACCTGAATAAATGCAAGAGACCACTGCAGTGCAGTTAAGAAAGGCAACATCTAGATTTTGTCATGTCAAGCGGTCAACTGTCCTTTTGGGGAAAACAAACAAAAAAGAAACAATTGACTGGATGGAGCATCCAGACATTATAAACTCCACCACAGCAAACATTCTGTATAGCATTGGTGGTGATTTTCTTCACAGGTGGTGACATTAAAATTTCAGCCAGGGAAAACTGCAAATCATTGCTCTTTGATCGTTGTTCTTTGTAAAGAAATTAGAATAAGTGACACCTCCTCCATACAGAGATAGTTATTGATTGGAAAAAGTATTATCATGAGTATATGAGCTGAAGAATGAGATGGTTCCTTTCCTTACCCTTGAGGAACAAGAAGAATTTTATTACTTACTGCAGATGAGAATTGGTCAGCAAATGTATTTTACTTAGTGGATATCCTTGGGCATTCAGACAAGTGGGGCTTCTGTGGAGAGGATCAGAAAGTCAAGATGGCAGCCATGACCATACCATCAAAGTCACCAGTTTGACTTTTTTGATACCCCCCTCCACAGACACCCCTGCAAACAAGGTGAACTCCAGCATACAGGGCGAAGTTTAAAATGTCTTACCCTTATCAGACAAAATTAACGCGCTGGGAGAGATGTTAAGAGGTGGGATTGTGCAAGTGAAGAGGGAAATATGGACATAATCTCCAGATGTTGCTACAACAAATAATAATCAGGTCATACCACTAACTGCCAAGCATCTTGAAGTACTGGCGAAAAGAATCAGTACTGTTTTCCAAATAAACCCTATTAAAAACTATGACTAGTTAAGAAACCCATTTACCAAAGCAACATCCCAGCTTAATCTCATAGAAGAGAAGGAATTAGTAGGCATAGCCAACAATCAGAAATTGAAATTAAGGCATACGGAAGGGTCTTCTGATGAATTAGGGTACAGGTGAAGTATAAATAACATCATATTCCCCCCAGAAAAGTCTCCCATAATTCTCATGCAATTTTAAACATTTTACCTGTGTGAGTTGGGAACTGTGATTTTCTGTTCTTGCAAACATAAAAACTGCAAAGAAGGGATAGATTGCAACAGCTGAGGAAAAAAAAGAGTGTGCTACTTCACCTAATATCAAAAGGCTGTATAAATCTCACCTAGCCAAGGCATCTGGCTAGGTGACCAAAGAAAAGTTATATCCCGGCAAGTTTTTGTTTTGTTTTTGTTTTGTAAGTTAACAATGGAGATATATTGGTAGTGCAAGTACTACTATAATTAAGAGATTTTGAAACCTGTGGATTTATTTGCAGCATCTTTTCTTGAAGTTGTAATTGTGCCGAAGTGTCTTCTGAAAATTAACACTTTTCTTAGGCTTAAGTCCTTAGAGATTCCCTTTTTACACAGTAATCCAACTCATGGCTGCCACATACATCTTCCGGTAACAGTACCAGTGGAAAATGAAACAGGAATACCACGGAACGTGATGTTTTAGTTTAAGGGACTATCAGCACAAACAGTTTGAGAACTGTTTCTACCGCTGGTAGAAACCAATTTCAAAAGTGGCATTTTCTAGCAAAATAAATATTTCTTCTTTTGCAATGAGAATAAAGAAAGCTGAGATTAATTCCCACAAAAGCACCTCAATTTCTTTCCTGAGCAGAGTACTTATAAAACCAAACCTGGGTATCTAATAGTGAATGTTAATTAACCATTATGCTTAATTGTTGTCCACTGATGCTGAAATGTATGCCATATACCGAATAAAAGTATCCAGGAATATACAAATCAGTTTGCTTAAGCAAATAGAAAACAGGGAGTATCCTACATTTCCATCAATAAAGTTAATAGCAGGTTGATCCTACATCTAGGAAGTATGATTTCAATTTTACCCTTCTGGAGGGATTTTTTTTAAGAGCAGAAATCAGTAGGATTCAGTCGTGCATCTTTAGATAAATGCAAGGGCAAAAAAGTGGAGCATTTATACTGTAATTATTATACTCCACAATAAGTATCACCAACACTTGTAAAATGCACTGTTTTGAAAATGTAGGATTATGCCTTTTCATGAATGCATCTAACACACAAGTTCATTAATTGTTTACAAACAAATTGTAGACAAACCACAGAAATGGTGAACTGACCAAACAGTTAAAATTATCCTGAAAAACCAATGAGAGTTTTAACCCAGAAATCACATCTCTCACTATTTTCTCCCACTGGACAAAATCAGCTAGATGGAAAGGTTTTCCTCTGCCTCTTGAGTAAAGGTCTAGTCATATTATTTTGCTTTTATTAGATGTTTTGCACAAAAAACAAGCCTCATCATGAATACAGAGGAGAAAATGAGCATCAATTTAATAAATTGCAGTGGTAAAAATACACTGCCATGGCAACCATTATTGATTTGCTTTGGGTGGCAAAAGTTCTTGAACTTGCCAGGCTTGTTTTCCAGCCAAAAAAAGAGGTCAGAGTAAAATGAAATAGGCTGCTCTAGTTTATAATAGCATACTGTTTCCACACACTAATCCTTCCAAAGCAGTCTGAAGGAGTCCTGCCAATCATCTCCCTTCCTGTCAACCTCCAAATGATGAAAACCTGCTGAGAACACAATGAGCCCAATCTGTGCTCTTCTTCCATCTCACCCGCAGAAAGACACCATTCAATCAGTGCCCTATCTAGGCTGCTGGTCCAAGAGCAAATCAAATCAAATCAAATTAAAATCCCTTCATCTTGACTCTGCACATAAAGGAAATGAAAGTATCCATGCATTTGTCTAGTGGCGAAAATAAATAAATCTGAGCATTTGTAATGGGAGGAAGCTGACTGACTCCCATGCTGACTTCCTTCTGTATTAAAAAATCCATTGGGAGCTGTAAGGGGGAATGATATTGTCTTATCTCATCTGCAGCAACAGCTAAGCAAGGGGGAAACTGGGGTAATACATTTGAAAGAAAATGCATATTTAGGCTGCAGGAGCTGGAATTCACTGAAAGGGTCCTTCTGTACCACCATCATTTCCACTCTGTTGGAATAACAACACTCCTCCATATACATACACAAAGAAACCAAATAACATTAAGAACTAAAGGGCCTGGTACTTACATCATGCTTGTCCCCGACAGAATGGGAAGGGAAACAAACAAAATGGATGTCAATTGGATATTGGTTTTCTCCATAATGTACTGGATAGGGAGATGAAGCTTAGAATTGTGGAGGACATGGGGAAGCAAGAGTTCCCTGCAGGGGAGAAATAAACTGCCCATAAGCTCAGCAGAGCTGTTTTTGCCCTCTGAGTAGCCCTAAGCTGTGCCAGAAATGAATTGTCTTTGTGCCAAACCCTGCCACTATTGTGCTACTGAAAAAGACTGGAGCTGCTTTTGAATTGGTGCAGAGTCCTCAAGTGAAAAGTGCCCAAAGATTGGCTTAATTGGTAGTGTGAAGGCCAGGTTTCCGAATATTTTTGAAGGAATGTTAAACTTGCTCAATAATGCATTCATTTGTTCATTCATTCATTCATTCATTAAATTATGCCCAAACAGAGAAGGTTGAAGGCTCTGTCTTTAAAGCTGGGTTTTCCTATGCATGAAAACAAAGAAATAGTATTTTGTAAACAATGGAATATTTCATATCCCCAGCTCTTATATCCCTACACAGAAGTACTTGCAGGTTGAGTGTCTCCTTCTGGAAATGTGTTTTCTGCTTTGAAAACAAATCTACACATGGTTTCATTCATTTTATTATGAATCTACACATAGGTAAAGAGGAAGGGACTGGAAGTCATGTCACATCTCATGCTTCGCATCAGAAGACCCAGGTTCAATCTTTAGCATCTGCAGCAAATCTGGGGGGAAATTCTTGGATTAACAGCTGCTGCTTGTCAGTATAGCAATAGGTCATTGCGTTGACATATAGCTCCTTCTTAAGGCTGGGATTTAGAGACGTGTCATATGATTAGAAAAGTATGTCACATTCTGCAGATTCCTCTAATCCAGTGCATCTCCACTCCTCATCTGACTATGTTCCAAAAATCCCCTTAGGAGGGCCATAAGAGCAGCAAGTGCAGAAGGGAAGAGAACAGAAAATCCCTGAGCTTCATTGTGCTTGTCTATAATTAGATCCAAACAAGAGTTTCCAATAATAAAACATACTCTACTCAATCAGAGCAAGATTCCATGCAGTGCTACATTATGTATCCAAGAATATCTAGCTAGGTGCCTCTACAAAATTTGTGTACAGAGTATGTGAGGGTAACTCAACTTCTATGGTTTGAGATTAACTATCATCATCAAAGCATTTTGTGCAATTTCAGAGACCAGCTGAAAGTTGGCTGCCAAGCAAGAAGTGTTAACTAATTAAAGACCAAGAAGTCCTAACAAATTAAATATCACAGTATAAAAACGAAAAATTTAGAAATACCACTTAAGGAACCACTGGCATCACTGAAGACGAATGGAGTTGAGTTAAAATAAGGAATGGACTGGTCATATTACTTATTCTAATTAATTGTGGCTATAGATTCGACTGATGACATTAAGATGAAAGATGACTGCACTTGTTGCCTTCCACAGTTATAGGTAAAAAGCTTATGCTTGCTCATAATGCTGTAAACATCCATAAAAGTGGTCCTTCCGATCAATCT
The DNA here is from genome assembly GCF_035149785.1 of Candoia aspera. Lineage (NCBI taxonomy): Eukaryota > Metazoa > Chordata > Lepidosauria > Squamata > Candoiidae > Candoia > Candoia aspera. The sequence continues at coordinate 74,373,643 of NC_086158.1, read as the reverse complement.
AGCTCATAATCCTCCAAAAAGTTGTAGACCGACATATAATGTTTGTATTTAATAGTTCTGGTATCCACTAACAAACTTTGTTGCTGATTAAAGTAGTTTCCCAATATGGAATGTCTTCTGGTGGGACTACAAATAAGAAGGGAATCAAACAGGGCTCGATGCTTATATATCTGTACATATATACGTACGTATATGCTGAAATCATATGGAATTAGATATAATTTGTGGTAACTTGCATGAGATATCTCATGAGATATGAGGTAGTTTGAAATTTGTGCAAAATTGTCCAGGAACACCAAAGATCACCAATCTCTGAAGTAGAGTATAAAGAATATGGTTTAAGAAGCTTTACCTTCTTTTGCATAGCACCATGTGACTGAATGGCAAAAATCTAGTGAATCAACCATGAACCAACAACTATGGGAAGTCAAGGCATTTGATGAAGTTTACTGCTCTATATAACACAGGACAACATGCCTACATAATTTCACACATATGGAACAAGAAAGAGTTTAGTATATGCCGAACTCTAATCCAAATGGAACTGCTAAAATTCTCCTTTCTATCCAACAATTGAAATAGAATAAAAATGCTAACATGGCAAATCAGGCAATTGCAATGTAACATCTTCTTGAATATCTGCTTCAAAGACAAGATTTAGCTAGGATCAGTCTCCCAAAAGAATTCAAGAACTAAAATCTTGAACTGAGAAATCATGCATGTATTTGTAAAGACAACAAGAAATGTTGGAGCTCTTTTCAAGAAGAAAGGAAGATTTTAAAATCAGGGAACACATTGAAGGCACTTCCTCTAGGCACCTGTAATAATTAAACATTCAGCTACTGAGCTCCCAAAAAGTATAAAATAGTTGTACCCCGTGCTGTGTTATAGCAGTGCCTGGCTAACGAATTCCAAAGTAACAGCTAAAACTGGCCCTCAAGAACAACACTTGGTTTATAAACTCATTTGCCTCAAAAACATTAAGCAATGATCTGGACAGCAATATCAGCCAAAAAAACACCACCTTTGGGGAAAAGGCAGACAAATGGTGGACTGCAGTTAGTTCTACCTAAACCTGCCAGAAGTTCTCTCAACAAAAGAGCAGGCATCAGAAGTCACTTTCCTTTTCTGTTTTCTTTCTACTGACACTTTTAAAGTTTGTTCTTTTTTCTTTAGTTCTTTTTTCTATCTGTTCTATATTCTCTTTGTCTGTATCTTAACTATATCTTGAAAATAATAAAATTTATTAAAAAACAAAAAACAAAAGAGCAGGCCGATGACTGAGGTAAAGAGGATAAGCATGAGATTAGATTATAGCCAAGGACCTAGGACTGGAAGAAGAGCATGCTGAAAAGCTACAACCTAAGAAAGCAGTTCTGGTTTTACTTCTAAAAATGAAATTGGAAGGGCAAGTACTAATTGTAGATTTCACAAAGCTGAATACATTGAGATCAAGAGAGTTCTTTCCTTTTCGTTATATGGGATACTATCATATCTCTAGAGCCTCTTTCTTATTTATGTAAGGAAGGGAGAAGTCTTCCACTGGAGAAAATCAAATTTAATGGGATTCATCTTTCTCTCTCTCTCTCTCTCTCTCCCCTCCCCCCCTCTTTCTCTCAGTTGTTCATCAACCCAAAATATATTATATGTGACTGGATTGAAGCTGTGCAGTTCTTAAAAAAAATTGGGGATTGTTGAGACTCTGAGGCTCTTCAGGGCATGAACTCTATTCTTGCTATCATTTCCAGTAATAACAGAGTATAAATTACAATTTAGGAAATGGAAAGAAAGATGAAATGCTGATGTACAGAACAGAGCAGGAAGATTAACTAGCTATGAAATATGCTTTGTTCCAGTATTTCTTTGTAAGGATTGGGATATCTGATATCTTTGTCCTAGAAGATGTTGAATAAATATTCCCACAGAGTACCAGACTGCAGCACTTAGGGCAAAAATTGCATCCAGCTGTAGTGCTAAAGAGTTCAACATATACATGGGGATGGCACTGGAAACAATCACCAAAATGAATAATTCTGCAGTAAGGGGGAAATCCACAGCAGAAAAAGCAGCTGTGCCATTCTTTCTCAGATTAAAGTTTTAAAGATTTCCATTGCATCCCACCAAGATTACTGTGGCAGTCCACCAATAGCCAATACATGTACCATCCAATGAGAACTATGGACTTATAATGTCAAGGAAGGATTCTGCACCGACATTTGGGGTGGAAGATTTCAGTGGTTTGCTCCTTTGTCCATTGTCTATGTTGGAAACCTGAAAGTTGAATCTCCACAATCACAGATTTCATAAAATGATTCTGAATCAATAGGACAATCCTGAATTGTTCACATATAACCCCTAACCCCCAAGCACAGCAAGTTCCCTTGTATTTCACAAAACTACATACAAAATTACACCAAAAAGTACAGAACTTCAGTAACTGTTGTAAGATACATACTTTCTGCCCAGTTATAAACCCATTTAACTATACCAATTTGCATCGGTCACTGTGTCCATCTCTTGACTCAAAACTTTTGTAACATTGCTGAACCCAGTCAGCTTCTCTTTATATGTACTATCTATATCATGGCATCTATACCATCTATATTTTCTGGAATGTGTCCAGAAAACAATACCTGTTGCTCTTTCTAGTACACCTAGGCCTCTGTCTCAGATAAGCTTATTATTTTATCATGAGCACATCATTAGTTTAATATTATTATTGAGGTACTATCCTCCCATCCTCATATCTGAGGCCATTTTTCTGCAGCTTTTTCAAGCTGCACCTATTTCCCTTAAGATGAAGCACAACATAGCAGTGTGCCATTTCAAGTAGCCCATGACAGTAGGTTTTTTACGAGAAAAACTGCTTTAGGAACCACCAACCAGCCTTGTATTATTCATGATTTTTCAACTGATTTATCTCTCCCAGCTTTTAGCAAAACTAATGCTCACACTTCTCAATTTTTCTCTTGTTTTGTGAGAATATTAAAGTATCACAGATTTCAGTGTTTCCCCTTCTATTGAAGCTATTTGTATTACCTGTTTCATTCTCATGTCTACTTTTTTAAGACTTTAAAGAAAAACTCTGGTCCTTAACCAACCTTCAACTCTTTCTTTGATGTTATTTTCTGCCAGTGTATATCTGTGAGTCATTTAAATTTCTTTTCTTTTCTTTTCTTTGGTAAATATAAGCAATAAGCACATCACCTTTTTTCTTTTTAAATTATTTTTTCTTATCTTGTCAAATGCTTTGAAGATGTTTAAACAAGTGTAAGAGAGAACTTGAAAAAAGAATAAAAGAATATAATACAGAGAAATAAACCAGAGATTTAAAAATGTCATGAAGGTTATAGCTATATCCTCCGCGACAAAGGTTAAGCACACTATCTTTTAACCCTCTGATATCTTTTTCATGAGAAACTACATTTCCCATTGTTTGGCTTGAGCAAAAATAAGAAGGCTTTGTCAAAATGTATATAGAACCGTTCACCACTAAAATTAGCAGATGAATATTGTAGCAAGCTGTGAATTTAATTGAAATCCAAACAGTGAAACACAAAGTAACTGATGAGTTACAATCTAAGAAAATTTATAATTTGTTTAAGATCAATATGTGTATTCCTTCAGAAGAAAGAAATAGTTCATTTTTAATCTTTTTACTGTAATTCTGGAAAATGATGTTCTGAGCCAAGATTAGTCATGTGTATTCCATGTGTTTAGCAGCCCAGGGAGGGAGAAAGAGAGAGAATTTCTAAACTATATTATTATTTTCCCCAAATAGTTTTCAATAGCCAGAAAAACAAAAATAAGATTGAAGGACAATGTTAAAGGTTTTTTGTGTGTGTGCCTTCAAGTCAGTCTTGTTTACAGGCATCAGTCTTGTGAGGTAGTCCAGACAAGAAATACACCCAGGAGTACTAGCTCTAACTTTATAGTAAGGTTACATTAACAGAATCTTGCAAGGCTGAAAGTACATTCTCCCCCTTGCTTTCATAGTCAAAGAAACTAGGGAGGGTCCCTTCTGCAACATTTGCCACGCCCCCATTTTTCTGCAGATTCAGCAGCCATTTGTCTGACCATTGTCTAGTCTGCGGCTCTTCCTCTTATCTCTCAAGATCATTCCCACATACCATTAGAACTGGGAACTTCCTGGACATGTCCCTGGAGTTTTCTAGGCAAGATTTTCAGAAATTGTTTGCCATTGTCTTCTTCCTAGGGTTGAGAGAGAGGGACTGGCCCAAAGTCACCCATCTCAATTCATTCCTAAGGCAGGACTAGAACTCACAGTCCCCTGGTTTCTAGCCTTAACCACTATATTAAACTGGCTCTCAGTATTAAAGTAAGAGTTAAAAATATATATGCCTAGGTATATGCCAAAAAAAAAAGTTACATCACCCACTCAGATGTCTCTGGGCAGCATATAATAAAACACTGACATAAAAGAACTATATCCCATACATAAAACCATAATTAAAACTTAACTTTAAATAATGATTGTCCAATAATTATCACCTAAGTGTGGAAAGCCCATTTAAACAGAAACTTTTCAATGCGTTCCTGAACAGCAAGAATGAAATAGATCTAACTAATAAATAATGAAAATCAAAATAGTGAAAGCAAATAAAAAATGGCCAACTGGAATAAGGAGACAAAGCCCATTTAAAAGCCAAAAAAAGAAATAAGCAGATTTATCTGGGAAAGATATGAGAGGAATGTGGTACTACCACTGAGAAACCTTGTTCATGAGAGAACAGTTGCTCTCTTATAGCTCATGTCAGAGGTGAAAGTGATTCTTCAAGAGCATCAACCAAAACACTCATTAATGCACTTATCCAGAATATCTAAGCCCTTTCACACATTGACCTCCTTTATTGGACTGGTTATAGCAGAGAACCTCCTTGTTTGCTGTTTTCTTAAGTCTTCATACTTGCTGTACTCATCACAAAGAAATAAGAACAAGAAAACATGTTTAAACAGAAAAAGAGGAGCCACAAGAAGATGCTCGTTTGGCATAATGTTTGTTTAGTTTAGTTTTTAGATTAGTTTAGTTTAGTTTTAAAAAAAATCCCTGACTTCAAACAAAGTAACAAAAGTCAGTGTTGGCCTTCTCCATGATAGGAATTCTGTTCCTTTCTGTTCTCTTCTAAAGGAACATTCAATCATTCACTTCTCAAAACACACTGGGATTCGCAAGGCATGTTAAGGGAACCACACTTCACTTTCACTTTATCACTTATCATTACGTATGTCTGGAACGTGTTGATATCTGAAGTGACAACTTCAACAGATGCTTATGCTTCATTCAGCCTTTTGCTATGGTTCCAGTGGCGACCACAATCAAAAAAGTAGGCCAGATTAGGAAACCAATGCTATATAGGTCAGGATTTCTTTTATTGTAACAGTTACAGTGACAGAAATTTGCAAGTTTGAATGTGCCTCCCCCTCTCTCACTTTATCTTCATGTGAACTAGGAAGGGCCTTGTGTGAGATATTGTCTCAAGTTAGTTTCTTGGCTCATGGTGAAGTCCCACTTATCTGATCATTTGTCAGTCCTTAAGGTAGACCAGACTAGGAAACCAAAGTTATACAGGCTAATACTACTTTTATTATAAGGCTTTAGTAACAGAATCTTACAAGTCTGAATGTGCTTACCCCTTCCTTCCTCTTATCTTCATGAGAATTGGAGAGGGTCTTGTCTAAGAAGCTTTCTCAGATTACAATTCTGTCCTGGACTCAGGTTTCTTTTATCTGACCATTGCCTTGGTAGCAGCTCTTCCTCCTGTCCTTCAAGGCCATTCCCTGTGTCCTCTACAATTTTGTAGATCATCTGAGTGGGCAGGTGTAATTGTTGCACCATTACCATGTCACTTTTTGTGCTGCCTATTGTCAGATAAACATACCATGTGCCCTGCCTGCCCATAATTCCATTTAATGCTATTTTAATGACATATTTGAAATTAGTCCACTATGAAATGTTCTCATAAGGAGGAGTGGAGGGGGGAGGAGGAGGGAGGTCATCAACAGAAGGTGCTCTGTTTAAGTGTCAAAATGTCCCCTATTGATGGAAAGCACTTTTTCAGAGTGAAATGAATGGAAATAGCCACTTGCTTCTGGCTGTTCCAGGAGGAAAAAAAAATGAAACTTTCAGTATTTTAGCTTCCTCTACTGAAGACAAGAAATGGCACAGATTCTTCTCTTCTTCCATTTCTGAAAGGAACGAGAACCGGCAGCCTATGAGTAAGTGAGTAAGGGAGTGAGTAGATGTTGGAGAGTACAATGTGGATAGATCAAAAGAGCAGATGGACTGGGAAGGATCCAGCAATGGGAGAAAAGAGAGCAGACAGGCTGGGTAGAATCATGCAGAGGTTAGTAGTGGTGGACAGCATGAGGCACCAGTGATGGAATTACATTTAGTCTTTCCAGCCCAACTAATGTTCAGCAACAACCTTTATTATGGCCTTTAGGCCAGAAAACACATGCACCTAAAATTATTGATAAGACTAAAAAGTAGGTATAAAATACAACAAAATTACATAACAATAAAATTACTATAATAATAGTACAAATATGAGTTGTGATCACCAAGATTAGTGCTAATCTTCAGTCATAGGTGGAACGAATAGAACAGATACAGGTACAAGCTCTATCTGCTCCTGGTCAGATAGAAGAAGGGACAGATAAGCATTGTGACAAAAGGATACAATTCAGAAATGGGGCTGATGCACTCCCTAAAAGTCTTTCTGTCTAATGGATCCCTATAAGAGAGTTGCCTGGGCAGCTGCTGAGAACGTTGCTGACTGTTCCATTCTCAGCCTCCTTCCCGCCTCCCTCCTGGTCCCATAATCCAGAGAGGAGCATATGCAATCTGTTTCAAGCAAACCCATGCAGATGCAACATAAAAGAGAAAGCAAAAACAAAGAAATGTCACACATTATTTTCTTATGCAGAAGCCGGTACTTAGACCTCTTATAGCCACCAGCAGTAAAGGGGTTAAGTTATTTCTGTATGCTTGTTTTGTTAGAGAAAGTGATCTGAATGTGTTTCTGCAGAGCAGAAATCACTCCTGAGCAGGAACTAGCAAAGCAGCTCTTTGCAACTTGAATGGAATAAAGATTTATTTCAGGATATACATAGAGTGGGGGCAGTGGAAGGCAAAGCCTAGTTTCTACCTAGCCAAATTCTATCACGCCAAGAGTCAGAGAACAATAGAGGTGGATAGACATCGCTCACAGACAAAAACTAGGCATGGTGAGGTATAAAGAGGAATACAAAGAAAGTTTCTAGTTCTGTTTCTACATGCCGCTACCCTTTGTACTCAGTAGTTGGGAGGTACTGAAGAGTTTGTGTAACTAAAGTCACACTTCCAACTCTGGGGAGGTTTACAATGCCTGCTCTGATCATCAAATTGGCAACATGGTTGCCCTTTCAAGGTCACAAATAAATGAAAACAGTAATCCCCCATAATATATTTCTTTTAAAATCCCTTCTCACCCCTAGGGCTGGTATGTGTCTTCCTCAACCTCGGGTCCTCTATCAGAGGCCTGGGAGTTTGAGGGTCCTGCACAGTATCTTAGCTGTTCCTAGCACTGCACTCTTCTGGACAGAGAGCTCTGATGTTGCTCCTGGGATCTGTTGGAGCCCCTCTCCCAGCTTGGGAGTCACAGCCCCGAGTGCCCCTATCACCACTGGGACCACTTTGGCCTTCACTTTCCACATCCTCTCTAGTTCCTCTTTCAGGCCTGGTAGTTCCCCAGCTTCTCATACTCCTTCTTCCTGATGTTGCTGTCACTTGGCACTGCTACATCTATCACCACCGCTGTTTTCTGGTCCTTGTCTACTACCATGATGTTTGGTTGGTTGGCCAGTACCTGCCTATCTGTCAATAATAATACATAGATGGAGATGGAGATGGAGATATAGATATTATTAAGAAAAGCTAAAACAAAAACAAAACAAGGCAAGGCAAGAAGTCCTGGCTTAATCCACATTTATTTATTCACAGGTTTTGTAAACCACCCAACTCCATAGACTCTATAGGAAGTATACAACCACCAGCATCACCACAATTAATAAAAATCTACCAGATGGCTACCAGAAATATTCAATCCAGGTTAAAAGCACAGTGGAATAGTATTTTGAAAGGGGCTGCTTGAATATCTGGAGATAAGAAATTCCAAAGTTCAGGGCCACAACTGAGGACTACTATCTGATCCATGTCCTCATTTCATACACATTGAGCCTCTAAGCAGGCCTTCTTATGATTCTCTTACCAGATGGGCAGGTTCATAGACTTTTGCTATGTCCAATCATTACAGTCTTTCATTACTGGTGCTCTCAAAGCATCAATATTGTAGCATTTGCAAAGGAAAGTGTAACATTCACTTCTGGGAAAATGTGGAATCTTTGGGGATTCCCTTTTTATTGTATTGTTTGCATTGTAAAGTATTGTTTGCATTCTCTCTGAAATCCTTTGAAACCACCTCAGTGTTTACCCTGAAGACATGCAAGAATGAAGTGTGGAATCCGGTCCTCTCAATGCACTGAAGCATTTTCACTGTTTCCTCAGCAGACACATTTGTTTATTTATTTATAATTTGATAGCTGTCTTCACACATTTCAGGATCCAAAGTATGCCTCATCTCCTGTTCATATCCTTGCTTAGGATTTGATGACAGTTGAAGAAGGCTTATACTTGTTTGTCTCTTGAAGAAGGTTTAGAACAAGATTTTCATTGTCTCTGTCCAGCAGAGCAGAACAGGTGCAGGAAAAGAACATACCTGATTCCAGCCTTATAAGTGTGAGTCCAGAACCATTGTCTCCAGCACAGCTGGATCCCAACATTCAACCAAATCACTCCTTGGCAGACTGTCAGCAGTTTGGCTGTGCTGAAGAACTTTGATATGCCTAAACTAATCATACCCTTTATTAAACTTTCCAAAGCAAATATGTAGGGCCATCAGTCTGAACCAGGATGCCTCTCTGTTTTTGGCCTAATGGCCATACTTGGCCTTTGAGTAGTATACTGAAAACCCACTCCAAAAACAAGGTGAGGCCAGGACAAAAACTAAATGTAAAATTATTCTTCATAGTTCTATGGCAAATTTAGTAGAGGCTCTGGGGCCATATCTAGGTTTTTGAGCCCCTGTGCATTCAGGTTGTGCACCCCTGTTGTAATCCATCACAAATTCTCTGATGCTGAATTGTAAAGACACCTTTAGGCATTATCTAGAAGTGCTGTTCTGCCAATGTCCTAATCAATGTAAGGAATCTAAGTTTAATAAGTAGGCTTGTGAGACATTATAGACTGTAAATCTTCATTGGAAGAAGGGATAATTCTGACTATGTTCCATGCTCTCTCAGGCATATTTATCTTGTTTCAATTAATTTAGGATATGTAATGTAAATTAACTAAAATTACATATCCTAAATTTAACTGATGCCTGTGTAAATAAAGGAAGATTCTCAGGATTTATCAGTGTAGGGACTCAAGTCCCGAAGACTGCCACACATGATTCTTGCTGCACTTGGATACAGGCCCATGAAAGATGCTGCTCTCCTCATTTTGGATGTGTTGATGTTTGCTGTGGGGCCTGCAGAATATCCTTTGGGGAACCCATCTCAATAAAGAGAGGAAAGTTCAATGGAGTCCTTAGCAGACAAGATAGGAAAACAACTATTAGGGAACAAGGCCTTGATTACTTTAATCAGATACAACAGAATAACTTCAGGCATCTCATTTGACATTCTCCAAATCCATTTTAAAACAGTTCTTCCCAATCAGACATGAAAGGAATCCATATAAACCTGTTCCTAACTGTGTAAATTAATGTTGTGGTTGAACTTTCTTACTGTAGGTCTAATTCATAATCCTCGCCTTCGGTTCAGTTAAATGGCTTTGTTATATAAGTATATTAAAGTAGAAAGAAGAACACAAATGGGCCTGGAAATTATGTTTTCTATTCATGATAGGTTTCATAATTAATGAAAGCAAGTTGTGGAGAAAATATTTTAACAAGTGATGCTTACGTTGCTATGATAACTTGTTGAACTAACCATTCTATTCCATCTGATTAAGGCCAGTTTGGTGTAGTGGTTAAGGCATCAGGCTAGAAACTGGGAGACTGAGTGTTCTAGTCCCACCTTAAGCACAAAGCCAGCTGGGTGACCTTGGGCCAGTTACTCTCAGCCGTAGGAAGCAGGCAATGGCAAAAACCTTCTGAAATCTTGCCAAGAAAACTCAAGAACTTGTCTAGGCAGTCTCCAAGAATTGGACACGATTGATTGGATTAAAAAAAAAAAAGACATAATATAACTCTCATTGGTTTGAAGATTCAATGGCTGACTTAGGAGCACAGAAAATGCTTCTTAAGATGCCCAAGCATGTGGAAATGGTCTTTTCACACATCCTCCGGTCTGCAACCATTTAACCACATTGTTCAGATTTTAATTCATGAATGTTATCTCACCCTACAGACCAGCTGGTAAATTCTGTTCTCACAGGACTCTTAATAGTACATTATATTAGCAGCTGCTGCACATGGAGAGAATGTCCATGATCTGCACACAAAGCAATTTGCAGGAGAAAGTAGCACCACTAGTCAATGCTCTTACATAAGTGGAACTCACATCACAAAATTGGAGCCCATTTAATTCTAAGACACAAATTTCACCAGATGGGAAATTATCATGTGGCAATGGGACTGCAGCCAATCATGGAATTCTATCCCACTGTACTATTCAAGAAGCTCCAACTTATTTCCATACTGTTTAGGCCCCTGGGGAGGGGTATTTATTCCCATTTCAACTACCTTAAAAGGGGAGTTGATAAAGGTGATTGTTTATTTTTACAAAAATGGCAACATATTTTGCAAATATTTATCAGTAGTTTAGTTACAAATCCATTCTTAATCCAGAGCCATAAAAATAAACCAACTGGTTGGTTGGTTAGTTAATTAATTTGTATATCCTCATCTATTCTAAATCTCATCCAGCAGCTTTATTGTTATTCAATATGGCTGCTACTTAACTTTTCTTTGAATTCTTTCTTGCTTTTTTAATGTTTTTTTCTCAACTTTTGTTTCTTATGGTACTCCAAAAAAGGGGAGGTTGGTTTATTTATGAATCTTAACAGGTTTCACAGAAAGAAGTATTAAAAAAAGAAGAAAACAAAAAAACAGAAATATATGAAAAAGAACAAAAACCCAGCAACTAAATTAACAACACACATAGATATTTTTTTAAAAAACAACAAAAATGAATCTATTATTCCAGATCTTTCTTTTAAAATGACTTATTCCCTAGGTATTTGCTTTTTCGTTATGAAAATATTTATTTTAGAATTTAAAATGTTCATAGAGAGAAGAAACCAATCAATACTGATTTTAAAGATGCACCATAATGGCCACAATATCTTCCCTGGGTCTGCTCACTCTCAATGATCTTGAACAGCCTTTCCCACCTCATTAGTAGCTCTTCCTATAACTTGGTTAACCCTACAATCAAAACATTTTAAATTGTAATGGTTCATGCTGAAAAGAGAGAGAGGGAGAGAAAGAGAAGGAGAGAGAATAAGGAAAAAGGTGGAGGTATAAATGGTAATAGTTGGGTTTTTAGTACCTGCAGATCACATTTCATAGGTGCACTTCATTTTTCAAAATTTGAAGAAATGGCAAATTTTGCAACCCGTTACAACGCTTACTAGAGGCAAGATGCGTCGCCTTCACTAAATGGTAACTTTTTCCCATGCGGTGTATTTTTCAAAGGCTTTGGGTTTTCTTTTTCCTTCTCTGCAGAAGAATGGAAGAAAACAGGGCAAACAAAATGAACAGGGTGCCTGAACTCTTCCCTGTCAGAAAATGCTGGAATGCCTGGGGATCTTCAGCTTGTAAAAAAAGGCAACTGAGCAGAGGGCCCTGGCTGAGTGCATAAAATCATGCATGGCACTGAAAAAGAGAATAGCCCTCTCAAAATACTCAGATTAGGGCTTATTTAGCAACACTGCCTGGAAGAAGATTTTGAACAGACAAAAGAAAGCAATTCTTCACACAGCACATCTATTGAATCTGTGGAATTCATTAGCACAAGATGTGGTGTTGGCCTTTAAAAGGGGTTTAGATAAAGCAATGGAGGTCAAGTACATCAAAGACTTGGTTTGGAAGAGTCAAACTTGCTCCTGGGCTGGGTAGCCTGCCTCCCACTACCAGCTGCAGGTGAAGAAAAACCAAAACGCTCCACGCTCTGCTTACAAACACCTCACAGGCACCTGGCTGGCCATGGTGAGAAGCAACATGTTGGGCTAGGATGGATGGACCTTGGTCTGATCCAGGAGGGCTATTCTGACATTCTCATCCCAAGCTGGAAGATATATAGGTACAGAAAAAAATAAGTCTTTAATAAATGGAAAAAGGAACTCAAAAGATATACACTGTAGGCTGTGATCATACCCCTGAAGCCTGAATGTACTATATAAGTGGCATAAGCACAGCAATAGTGATGATATCAATATTTTGGCATTTGTTAATGAAAGCCTTTTGTGAAAGCAAAACTGGTGCAGCCACTTGGTCATGTTGGAAGGAGGATTCTGGCATACTTCTGGTCCCCACATATGATGAGATGTTCTCTCTCCGATGTTGTCTCAATCTCACTGTGGCTTCACAGGAGCAACATACATCAAAGGCTTCCATCCAAAGAGCTACAGTTCAAGGAGTCTTGCCTCCCCACTGGGTTTTATCTGCCTATCAGGAGATGGTTACTTCAGTTCTTCTGGCCATAGGCTGAATTTCATGCCTTTGAGATTCAAAATGTAGGAGGCCTCTCAGCCTTTGGGTTATGCCAGTCACTCTTGATTATAGTGCTGCTTGTCTCACCGGCCATAGCTTCTATCACTGGGTCTAAAAAGTCAAGACAGTGGCTGCAACCACATGATCAAAGCCCTGCCCCCCCTTTTTTTGCATACATTGTCATTGCTTGCATGGTCATCTCCTGGAGTTTTCTTACCATCTCTGCAGATGCTTCTGCATTTCCTTAAAGTGGGCTTAGAAGGGTTGTCTATTTCAAGGAGTAATGCTGGAATTGTCACACAGGAAAAGCTCCAGGAATGACTGTTCAATGCAGAGTTTCCTGAGACAGGAAAGGATGCAAATGTGTTGAATAATAACTCCCTCACCCACCCTTCCCCAGTACATTGTTTTCAGTTTTGTGGTTCCAAGTTTGATACATTTTATAAATGTAACAAGGAGTTATTCCTTCACACACACAAAATAGAATGTCATGGGAAAAAAAATAGCATCTTCCTGCCAGCTTTTAATGCTAAGACATTATTTCAGAATTACAATATAGTCATTACTCATAATGCTGAATAGTCAAGAACAGCATAATCAGGGCCACAAACCCTGAAATCACACACTTGGAAATTACCCAGTTGAATCCGGTGCATTTCTGTCGTTAGTCATATGTTGTTGTTGTTTTCTTAACAACATTGTCACCAAAATACTTTTAGCCATAATAAGTGCAAGAGTTATATTTAATAGATGCAAGAGGTAATAGATTTGGGGAACTGAAGACTGTCAATCTGTCAATCATTTAGTGGGCTGTAATAAATAACCTGAGATGCCTTGTGCTTAAGCAGATCACAATTTGTGCTCTCTGTCATACAGTTTGTCTGCCATCATTGCTACCAATTCTAGCCAGCAATTAAGTATAGTTTGCAACGCTTTCAAAAATATTCAGAGGAATTATGCTTACCTTTTAAAACCTCCAGAAAGAGGTGAGGTATTTATTTCTATCTGGGGAGAAATAAACATTTGCGCTAATGGTATTGGGAAATTACTGTGGATGATTTCCAGTTTAGTTTGCACCCAGCGCTTGCCCAGAAAAACCCTAAATCCAGATCAGGGCAAAGGCACCCACCATCTAGTTCAGCTAGCAAAAAAATATATATAGCTTGAAGTTTACTTATCAGCAAACAGCAAAACAATTAACTGGCAAAATGAGACAAAAAGCAGGAAAAATGAGAGAGAGAGAGAGAGAGACATAAACAACATACAAGAAATAAAAGGTGCAGAGAACTTAATATCTATAATCTACATCAGTATTTCTCAACCTTGGCAACTTTAAGACGTGTGGACTTCAACTCCCAGAATTCCCCAGCCAGCATTATCTATATCTACATTATCTATATCTATATATCAAAAGGCACAATCTTTACAGAGTCACTGAAACAATAATGTGGATAACTAGCATGGACAGTCCCAAAAGAAGCAGCCTTTGGCTATTCCAGCCTTAATTTTTTTATGTACATAGTAGCAGCAGGTTAAAGATGGAAAGTAGGACACCAGGTGATCTTCCTCATTTCTGCCCCCAAAAGAAACAATTTAGTGGGTGGAGAGGTTGTATCTAACAGATATGCAATTTTTTCCCCACAGAGTAATATAGCATAATCTCTGTCATATTTTTTCCCCTGGCTATGGTAGCTTTTACAGGTCATGATACCCCAGATTTTCAAAGAGTTCAGAGGAAAAAAAGCAGTGGGATTAATTTTCATTGGAAAACCAACTCTTCTTACACAACCCTGTCCATTTGTAGTACTGCTGCAGATCTCTCCCCCTCCCCTCCCCCTCCCCCTCTTCCTCCTCCTTGGAGAATGGAATATTAGGCTTTTTTATAATATGGAATTCTCTCCCAGTAGCTCCATCTGTGTTAGCATGTTAAATGTCAACACAAACATTTAGAATTTATGTAGCTTTTAATTTGTAATATATAAATTTGAACTTGGTTCTTTTTAAAAAAAAAAAAATTAAGTAGCCCTGTTGGGCCTTCAGCAGAAGATATAGAAGACAAGACAGCAAATGGAGAAGGTGGGCTTTGCGTGCGACCCACCCTCCTGCCTTCTCTGGCTCCGGTTTTGATATCAGCTGAAGGGTTAGGGTTAGGGTTCTGCAGGGTGTGATAAAAAAAAAGGCAAGATGGCCCAGGGTTGTGCAGTGGTCTGGCATTGCATGCAAGCAAAAGGGAATGCAGATTACTTTCCAAATACACAGCCATAGGGGTAAGGGAGGGGTAAAGCCATTACATACGCCCTACCCACTTTTATGCTCTTTAGAAGCTGATCTGGGCCCGTTTTGATTATGAAGTATGATATGCATTTTTCGAAAACATAAACTCCTTTGGGGGCCCTTGTGAAAAACGAAAAGTTCTATACAAATATGTCTATAGCTCATCTGCATTCAAATATTGCTTCCGAAGTGCACGTTTTAAAATGACCCTTCTGCATGTTACAATTGAAATAACAGGTTTGATTTG
The DNA here is from genome assembly GCF_035149785.1 of Candoia aspera. Classification (NCBI taxonomy): domain Eukaryota; kingdom Metazoa; phylum Chordata; class Lepidosauria; order Squamata; family Candoiidae; genus Candoia; species Candoia aspera. Next base: position 74,358,343 of record NC_086158.1, on the reverse strand, counting down.
AAGTTTTTAATGTCAGAACATTTAATCTCTCCCTCTCTCTCTCTCTCTTTTTTTTTTTTGGTTCCCCCTCATGCAAACTAAATGCAGGATTAATCATGCCATTGTTCAGCTGTCAATCAATTACTGTTTACTGGCTCTGTCCTAATAACGGTATTGATTGGTGTAAGAAAATGGAATAAGAGTTCTGCTGAAAAGCAGCAAACGACAGCGATTAACAATAGATGGAAATGCATGCATTGCTCCCATTATACCCCCATATTGTCAACAAATGGAAGATTGAGTAATATTTGTGGGCAGCAGTAGAATTAGCATGGCAATACTGAATCTGGGGGCAGGACAGATAAAATTGGTAATGACTACGTACCGTGAAGCAATACTTTCTCAGGAACACTTTGCAGAGATGATTATGTGTCCACTTATCCTATCCAACTTCTCATCTTTTCTCTCCCCAGCCAAACGTTGATTTTGCAATTTTATAAGCCTGGCTCATTGCCAGTTGCATGATAAGTGGTATTTAATGTGTCTTTTTGCTTCTTTGTGGGAAAAGGTAGCAATTCCATATAGTGCTCTAATGAGTTCAGTGGAGAATGCTGATTGGAAGAAAAGGATAGCGATACAGACTTTATTCTGTAACTTTCTCCAACCTGGCTAGGTTGGGGAATGTTGCGTTAGACAGTTATTCATTTGGGGAAGTTTTATTAAAGACAAGCTCCCGATCGATCATCATTTGAAAAGACTGAGGTGTTTGATCATCACTGGAGATGCATCCTCAAGGGATAACTTGCATGTGTGAATTTGGAAAATGCAGCACTGCAATTACATCAGGATGTGGTGTAGGTAAGTTTAATCGTATGGTAAGTTCAACAGTGCAGCAGACTGCACCGAGCAGCCTCCCCAGCTTAGGGTGTTGTATTACATCCCCCACACTTTCTTGCCTGAGCCAGCTGGGAATTATAGGAATTGTTCCCAGGCATATCTGTCTTAAGATACTAATATTCTTCTTCTTCATATGTATTATTATCATAGAATCAGAGGTGGCCTTGTAGACTATCAGCTCCAATTCCTATTCTCTGGAAGAAAACCAGAGAGAGAACATCCCCAATAGCTGTTCATCTTCTGCTTGAAGAATCCGGCAGGGGAGAGCCCAGAGGGCGGCAGTAAATACATCTTTCACTGTTCCACATGACAGCTCATCAAGGACTGGCATGATAAGAGTACCTGACAGTCTTCTGCAATCTAAACATACTGTTCCTTCCATTTTTTTTACCTCTTTGAACATCCCTTTCCCATCCTGATCATTTCCACTGTCCCCCTTTGAACTTATTTTAGTTTCTCTGTAGCGCTCAATGAATACAGTGCCAGAAACGGAACACCTGATGCTTTAGATGACTTCAATGTGCCTCCTGAGGAATACAGCAGAACTTTCCCTTCCTTTGACTTGTGAATTGCCATTTATTAATGTAGCTTTCTGTTGCACTGAGCCTTTTTGTAGCTGCCTTTTGCTGCTGATTCATGGCTCGTGATCAACAGCATTTTCAAGTGTTTTCACACACAGTACCCACTTCTTTTATACTTGGGCACAGACTATTCAATGTATTTTGCTTCAGTATAGAAATATGTTTCATTTTTTCAGATTCCTCCCAATTCTGTACTCTACTGAACCAGAAGAAGTGAAGTCTTCAGTGTCCTTGGAGAAGAACCTGGGACTGAAACATGCTGGTCTACACAATAAATGCTTACCTCCTTCTCTGTCTGTCTGGGACAACTTGTGCCCACCCTTTTAGTTAGGTTAGAGCAAGCAACATTTCGAGGACAGAGCTCTATTTATTTTGCATTATTTTGGCACTGAGAGTGCAGTGACCAGGACAATGAAGCAGAGAGCTGAGATTTTGTGGGTTTTTTCAGTTTTTGACAGGATTCTAGCCTATCAGCCTACAAATGCCATAAACCCATATAAACAGGGAAAAATGATGCCATTGATTGCTATCCTTCAGGACAATGGTTTTCTGAAGTAGTTTATAAATACAGTACTTGAAAGGAAAAGAATTAAAATAAAAAAAGTACAGAAGTACTGCATATAAGCAATACATGCAGAAACAGGGGAAATGGAATTCGATTTTAAAAATCCATTGCAGCCTAATTTTTATTGATTAATATAATAAAATAATTTATGTTATTAATAGAGTAATGTGTCGCGTCGCGCGACCAGTCCTTCAACCTTCGGTCTATGAGATTCCCCGGGGGGGGAATGAGCCAACGATTCCCTCGCAAGGGTGAGATCGAAAAGACAATGGTAGGTACAGGATTCTTTTGTGAGGAGAGACGCTACATTTCAGGAGGGTGCTGGTACTGCCCGCCCCTTGCCGCGCCCTCACCTCCTTTTTATTCAGCAGCTCTATCAGGGCGGGGGAGTGAGTACAGAGAGAATAGGGAAGTACAAGTCATGCCCTTATAAGGGAATATACAGCATTCTGAGGCTACATGAGAGACATGCAATCTAGCTGTGCAGTAATGGAGTCAGGTTCGTCACAGTAATGATATATTTAAAAAATAATAATTTCAGTGGTAATCTGCAAAATTTCAGTGGCATAGGGTCACAGGGTTTTCCAAGCACCATCAAAAGAGCATTCTGGGAACCAATGGATTATAAATCACCCATCCCCTCTTTTTTAGAAGGTCTTGGTTCCAAAGGCATTATACAAGTCATTTGTAGATCAGGCACTAAATCCAGATTTTTCCTTACATTCCCTGTTGATACCACTTACTAACAAAATAATGCTATTTTGATTAAATATTTGGCGATGGGCTTTGTGGAATAAATCCCTTCCATTCTACTGATGAAAACAGTTGTGAATGTTGGCAAGTTCTTTCTCTTCCTCTCTGTGTTTTTAGAAGGTGATAATGATGATGAGTGATTGATTGATTTTAATTTGTTACGGCAGCCCACTCCAGTAGAATCTGGGTGGCTTTTACAGAAACAGTAAAAACAATCATACATTCAATGGGTGCAAATATTCTCAGCAGGGCCAGGAGCATGTTGAACAAACATGTCATGTAAGAGTTAATGGTGAGGAGCAAGAGAGACGGACAGAGGGAGGGCAACTTGAATTCATTGCCACATTCAAACATAATTGTTGGCACATATAAATGCCACTCAAGTTAAATCAGTGTTTTGAATGGCAGGTAGATAATTAGCATACACATTCCCAGTCTTTGTGATCTTCAACTGTCTCCTAAAGTGTCATGAATTGATTTTCAAAATGCTATCTTTTGTTCAGTTTTATTTTTGGAGCTTTTGGGTCCACTCAAGAACGCATGGAGCTCTTATTGAATTTGTGGCTAGGAAGCTGTGATGTGGAAAGAACACTAACAGCTACATGATATGTTTGTTCAGCATGCTCCTGGCCATACTATTTGTACCTATTGAATGTATCGTGTTTTAAAAAATATTTATTTATGAAATATTTAACCCACACATTCATTGTTAACAACTCTTGGGATTAACTACCACATAATGAAAATGGAGAGAGTCAGTTTGGTGTAGTGGTTAAGGTGCCAGGCTAGAAACCAGGAGACCATGAGTTCTAGTACCACCTTAGCCACAAAGTGAGCTGCAGGACCTTGGGCCAGTCACTCTCTCTCAGCCCTAGGAAGGAGGCAATGGCAAACTACTTCTGAAAAACCTTGCCAATGCTGGAATTATCAGGGATCAACTCAGCATTGTCTCATAAGCATAAGGGGGTTGCTCTAGCAAATCGCATCTCTATTGTGCTTGTGCGATGTCACATGGGTCACCTGACTTCCTCTTCCTCCTCCTTCTTGGGCTTGGGGATTAACAGTCTCCATTACCTTAGTGGGTACATGCAAGCAGGGGGGCTGCAGAATGCAGCTCCTCACCCTTTCTATTCCACATAGAAAGTGTCTACAAAGAACCAGTGATGATTAAGTGCTTTCTACTATGAATCTACTTATATCCAAATCTACTGAATAAAAGTTAGTTATCTCTATTTTTCTTCATCTAACTACAGTGTGAAGACTGAATTTTATTTCTGAACGTAACTAAGCTTAATGTGCAAGTTCTCTTTTCGTTCATGCTTCTGCTCTGCAAGATTGCTGTTTTGCTGCTTGAAGTTCTTTTATTAACCTTTAAAAATTCCATCAGCCAAGAAAACTGCAGGGACTAGTCCAGACAGTCTCCAAGAATTGGACACAATTGAATGGATTAAAAAAAAATGAAAATGGGGCCTTTGTTTCATTTGATGATGGAATTGGAAGGAGACATTTAGTCAGGAGTTGACTGTTCCTTTGAACAATTCCAGCCAAGGGAAACCTACTACTTCTCTACCAAATTGTTTCTACTCTCAAACTGCTCTTCCGAACTTTTACTAGAATCTACCTTCCTCTTTCTTAAATCTGTCATTCCATGTTCTGCATAGTGGCACTGCAATGTGCTTCTTAGCCACAAACCTTGCAGCTACAAGCGTTGTCTGGGTCCAACTTTCCCCAGTTTGATGCCCATAGGCATACATTACTGACCACGATGATGTGAAAATAATGAAGCATCCACTGTGGTGTCATGACACAGACCCCAGTCTTTCATACACGCATGGCAATGTCCATGCAAGTATATAAGTGACAGAGTTTGCATCACAATGTCATGATACATATTTGTCATTTTCCCCCCTGCTGTGCCCTTTCCTGCAGGTTCCTCCACATATTCTGAAAAATGCCTCCACGTAGTCTGAAAAATCAGTGCCAAAACTTCCCAGATGGCATGGCCATCCAACAGTTAGAGGCCAGCTTCTCCCAAATTAGGGAGGGCTGTCCGGAGTCATCATGAAGGTTCCATTCAAATCAAGAGGTACGAGTTGGCCTTGCTAGAACAAAAATATGGTCTCAGAGAGACCAGTTGAGCTGGTAGTCTGATAAGCAAGCACTTTGGAAGACATTATTATCCAATTTTTTAGAGAAGCAATGAACTTTAACGTTTGGCAATAAGGGTAATAACGTTTGGAAGAAAAACAGTAAAGTCCTCTTTTAGTTCTGCTTCCCAAATTCTTCCTGCACAATAAGTAAGTAATCTTGAAAGGCTTTCATTTCCAACACATTACAATTATAACAATAGTTATTGTTTCTTGGAATTGCTTGTGACTAAAATGATCAGATGTAACTAACTTGAGGTGTGAATTCCTTCAGGCTATGGAGCCAAGAGCTATGACTGAATTTGAAATGGTTAGAATTATATTTCAGTACAAAGAATGAGATAATAGTAACCCATAAATATCAAGGTTATTGATATCTACAGTATATCCCCTGATGTGAAAAAGGTATAAAGGCATATTTTACCTTTTATATTTTAAAGAAATTATTTCTCAGCAAGCACGCTAGACATTAATTAACAATATAGACATGTCTCTCTGTGTTTACATGCATGTGCTAGCCAGGAGAGCATTCTCCTGTGCATCAGATCAGGTATGAGAAAGTATACCTTCCTGGGTATACTTTGGATCCAGTGCAGGATTCAAATTGCACATTACATTTCTCCTTGCAATAGTTATTAATGAGAAGAATCATTCACACCAGCATTAAAGATGTCAGGAATGTCACATTTACTTTGGTACATATCTTTCTATAATAAGCCTCTGATCCTGGGTGGTAGAAGAACTGATGTCTACTCACAAATATGCAAGTGTTTTAATGGTAACCATAGAAGAATAATCCTTCCAAGACCATGAGGATTACACCACTGGCTCTTCACACTTATTTGGGCAAGATGCTTAAGTGGATGATGGCTTAGCAACTCCCAATTCTTTTGACCAAGGGCCGATCTGCACAACCAGCGTCCACCATGTGAGTAGGGGCCACTGGCTGCTTTGTGAGGGCAGGGAGTCATGATGCCATCCTTTATCAGCTCCCAGCCCACCAGGAGGGCCAAGTCTGCCCTGTTTTTTCTTGTCATGTATTCAGTATAGACTGTTGCCTGTTTTGCCTGCTACTCTTCATTTCATTGTGGGCAATTTCCTCCACTCCAGTTAGCAACTCTGGTCACTGGTTTCTGCCCCTCCGTAGCTATTTTGCCTGGGGTTTTAAGCTGCCTGTCCCCTTCTGAAGGGATGTCAGCTGGTGTACTTCTTGGGTGTTCTTTTTTTCCTTTGTTTCACTGGCAGATCAGGGAAATAATAGACCTTCATTTTTCAATTCACTGATGGCATGGTGAAGATCTGGGCTTTTTTCTTCCTTTTTTACACATTCACTAATGGAATGTGAAACTTTGTTTGTTTGTTTAAATCAGATGAAATTAAATTTTGTCAGCTTTCCTTCTGCCTCAAGTGACAGAAAGAATGGTAAAGTGGAGATGTTTTCTTTCTTTCTTTTACTAGCCCACTGATGGGCACATCAGAGGGTAAGGTGTCAAGTATTGGGTGTCAACAGAAGTGGAGTCATACAAAAAAAACCCATGACTGGAAACCATATGACCTCAAAACCCATCCCATAGCAAGAAAAAAGATTGGTGTTTGCTGGAAAAGCTGGGAAAGGTGAAAACAAAAATGAAATCAGCCATCAGGGACCATGGTAAGCACCGTCTGGACAGAACACTGGCCATCACTGTGGACAAAACAGAGCAAGGGGGTTGAAATCCAGAAAGGAATTTCTTAAGCTATGTTCATTTCCATCTGATTAACATAGAGGAGTCAAGCAGCTTAAAGCAACAGTGTGGAATAGCCCTAAAACTGATTATGTGGCTCTACTTTAATCTGGGTTCAGTCTTGGCTTTACTTATTGCAGTTTTGATGTATGATCAATGACAAGAGGAATGCAACACTGCTATTTCTTCTGGATCTCTTTGTCACCTCTGTGTTACCCACAGTATCTTTCTGGAGAGGATTTCTCAGCTGAGGTCCTCATCTTTCATTTTACTTCAAGAAAGTGGTGTTACTGGACCTTGAGATTTTTACTGTAAAGTTCCATAACATTGCTTTCTAAAATCCAATGAAATCATTCCAAGTACTAGACTGTGGTAACATCAGTATGTTCTTAATAGCCAGTTCCAGTTTTCCTTTATATATGTGTCAGGTGAGGTGGAAATGTTGAACTGGTGCATAGAAGTGGTATACTGTAGTTCTTTGTCCTTTTCAATCCAGTTTCAGCTTCTAGGTCTATACATTGTTAAAATTCTCTGTTCTCCACCTGAGAACATTACATGCTCGAGGACATGATAGAAGTATATTAAATAAATAAAGTAACAACACTCACAATATTCTGCATTGTGTCCCTTTCCATAATCTCAGAAATGTTGGACTTTATGAAAAATCTCAGTACAATAGAAAGAATAAGGAGTCATACAGTGATCACTTGCAAATGATACTTGTAACACAGGTATTGTGAAAGGTGAAAGTCCCTTGTGCAAGCACCAAGTCATGTCTGACCCTTTGGGGGGATGCCGCTTTTGCGACGTTTTCTTGGCAGACTATAGCAGGGTGGTTTGCCACTGCCTTCCCTAGAACACAGGTATTAGTCATTATAAAATGGATGTTTTTGATGGTGTCCCTATGGTGACCATAATGTGTGCTTTGAGTCATTGTTGGAGCAATAGCCCTTTGTCAGAATGACAAATGAGGACAAATTGCAGTGATGTGGCAAGTCTCTTCTTCCCACTGTCCTTCCTACACAATAATGAATCTTTAAAAGTCATATTTACAATAATGAATCTCTGAGACAGATCAAATAAATTGACCTGTTCCTGGTAATTATATATTATTGTTGATGACAATGTGCCATCAGGTCTATTATTCTGAGAAAAGCTGGTAGAATCACTCACCTTGCTTAAGGTTTTTTATTTACAGGGCACACATTTTGCCTTTAAATGGTCATGCAGTCCCAAAATCTTAGGTTCAGTCCCCAAAGTCCTTCCAAATGGATCCTCTGGATTATTATTATTATTATTATTATTATTATTATTATTATTATTATTATTATTATTAATGTAGCACACGGGGAGAATTATGAAATACATGGGACAGTAGTATGCTACTCAGTGTATTTAATTGTCATGCGCTGCCTGCCTCTGAATAATACTCAGACACTGGTTCGTGGATCAGGCTCTGATTTATTCTCAGCGCAGTTACAGCGTTGGAAGAAAAAAGCTGAGAGTGACAGGAGCGCGCCGGTGCAGGGTTTAAATACCCCGCGCCGGTCAGCGCCCCTTCACTCGCGGTCACGTCACCCCCCATTGTCCAATACGTTGCCCTGCCGGTGGGTGAGGGGTTCCGGGATCGCCCATCATCAGGTTTTCTATTCCTCTGCTGATTGCTGTCAGCTGGGCGATCTCCGTTGTATTGGCGCTGATGGTTTGGGTGGCTCCGTGATTCATTTAGTTATTGTTTGTTGGCCGTTAGTCGTTGTGGGTTGATGGCTACTTATCTTGCCCCCTTCACCTATTTCCTTGCTATTGTCATGTGTGCCATTGCGCTGATGACTTCAGCTCAATGGCACTCATGACATACTGCCCCCTTTCCGAATAGTGTTCCCCCCCGGTTTTCTGGGTTTTTTTTTTTTTTTTTTTTTTCGGTGGGGCTGTCAAAACGGCACTTTTTTTTTTTTTTTTTTTCAAAATTCCCGCCGGAGTAGTTGTCGCCCCTCCCTTTGCTCCTCCCTCTACCACGTGCCTTCCCAGGGTGTGTCCATGGTGCGCATGCTCGGGTCCTGTCCTGGCGTGCGCATGCTCCAGCCACACCCTGTTTGTTTGGCTCAGTTCGGCGAGGAGAGAGGCGTGGCTGGTCGGGTGCTTATCAGCTCCAGGTAGGGCCCTTCTTTTTTCTCATTTAAAGTGCGTCGCCTTTGTTGTATCTCCTGGGCGTTGCCCCCAGGTTGCCCTGTTGACTTGCTTGCCACTCCCCCGCGGCCGGGGGGGCGGGGGGAGGGTGCTGGCGAACGCTTGTTACCACCCCGTGGGCCCGGGGCGGGGGGAGTGAGTCCCGGGGGGGGGAGGTCCACCCAAGTCGCGGGCTTGGGGGGGGCCCTTTCCCTTGGGGCACGGGAGGCGGGGGGGGCCTGCGGGGGGGGTTTGGCTTGCTGACCTTGGTTGTGGTTTGTCGGGGTATGCCCGGTGAAATGCTCTGGTCAGGTCAGGCGCGTTAACGTTGTGCGCCGCCACCCATTCCGGGTGGGGGAAGTGTTTCCACCTGACCAGATAGTGTAGAGTTCCTCGTTGCTTGCGGGAGTCGAGAATGTCCCTTATCTCGAAGTGGTGTTGCCCGTCGATCATCACCGGTGAGGGCTGTGGCGTGCTTGGGTGCCATCGGGAGGTGGTCGCCGGTTTCAGGAGGCTGGTGTGGAACACCGGGTGGAGTCTCCGTAGGTTGTGTGGCAGGTCCAAGCGTATTGCTACCGGGTTCACTATTTGCGTGACTCGGAACGGCCCGATGTACTTAGGCCCCAGTTTTTTCGAGGGTTGGGTTGACTTTAAGAACTTGGTGGATAGGTAGGCCATATCCCCCGCTTGGAACGTCGGTTGTTGGCGCCGGTGCTTGTCGGCCTGCTCTTTGTAGGCTGCCTGTGCATCCTTCAGCGCCGCCGTGATTACTGGCCATGCTTCCGCGATCTTCCGTCCCCAGTCGCTAGCGTCCACCTGGGGTTCCGGGGGTTGAGGTAGCTCCGGTATGGGGACGAAGTCGCGCCCCGAGACTACTTCAAACGGAGTTTTCCCCGTGCTCGTGTGGACGGCGTTGTTGTATGCGACTTCGGCGAACGGGAGCAGTTCAGCCCAGTCGTCTTGGTGGTAGTTAGTATATGATCGAATGAATTGCTCTAAGGTGGCATTAAGAACCTCTGTGGCTCCGTCCGTCTGGGGGTGCCAAGCCGTAGATAGGGCCTGTTGGGTCCCCGTCAGCTTTAGGAAGGCCCGCCAGAATTTGGAGGTGAACTGCGTGCCCCTGTCGGTCACCACACGTGCGGGACATCCGTGTAGCCTGTACACGTGGATGAGGAAGAGTTTGGCTAGTTGTTGTGAGGATGGGACCGACGTGCAGGGGATGAAGTGGGCCTGCTTTGAGAAGTAGTCCTTCACCACCCAAATGGCCGTTTTCTTCTGGCTGGGTGGGAGGTCCACTATAAAATCCATAGAGATTTCCTCCCATGGGCGGGAGGGTTCTGCCACCCGTTGTAATAGCCCCGCGGGTTTGCCTGGTGCCCGTTTGGCCCTAGCGCACGTTGGGCAGGACGCTACGTAGGTTTTTACGTCTCGCCTGAGCGCGGGCCACCAGAATTGACGCCGTGTTAGGTGTAGGGTCTTGAGGAACCCAAAGTGTCCCGCTTGTTTGGCGTCGTGTGACCTATGCAAGATCGCCTGGCGTTGCGAGTCCGGGACGTAGATTCTGCCTTCCCCCCATGCCAGGTCCTGTGCCATCGTTACCTTGTCGGGGTTTGCCAGGAACCAGGGGTCGGTTTTGAGGGTGGCGGCGAGGTCCGTGCGCATTCCCCCTGGTAGTTGCGGTTGGCTTCTTCCGGTCGCCGGTTGTCCCGCCGTCGGCTGCGCCGTAGAGTCAAGCTGCCTCCGCGCGCCGCTTCGGGTGGTCACGGCCATCCCCAGTTGCGAGGCGGATAGGACCGTCCCAATGGTGTCTGGGGCGGGCTCTTCGTCTTGGGGCAGTCGGGAGAGGGCGTCGGACAGGAAGTTCTTTTTGCCTGGCATGAACTTCAGCTGGAAATTAAAGCGGCTGAAGAATTGGGCCCATCGGACCTGTTTTGGGCTAAGGCGTCTAGGCGTTCGTAGGGCCTCGAGGTTCCGGTGGTCAGTCCAGACCTCGAATGGTTGGGTGGCTCCCTCGAGTAGGTGTCGCCATGTCTCTAGCGCTGATTTCACCGCGAAGGCTTCTTTCTCCCAGATGTGCCATCGCCTTTCTGTCTCGGAGAACTTCCTTGACAGGTAGGCGCATGGTTTCAGGAGTCCCGTGGGGTCTTTCTGTAGCAGGATGGCTCCCAGGGAGAAGTCTGAGGCGTCGGCTTGGACCACGAACGGCCGTTCTGGGTCCGGGTGCACGAGGATTGGCTCTGTAGTGAACAGCGCTTTCAGCTTGTTGAATGCGGTCTGGCACGCGGGAGTCCAATTCAGCACTGTGCCTGGGTTCTTGGCGCGTCGGGTGTCCCCCACCCCTTTGGTTTTGAGGAGGTCCGTTAGGGGGAGGGCTATCTCTGCGAACCCCCAGGCGAATGACCTGTAAAAATTCGCGAATCCGAGGAAGCTCTGGAGTTGGCGTCTGTTGCGGGGGCGCTCCCAGTTTAGCACCGCTTCGACTTTTGCGGGGTCCATTTCGATGCCGTCCCCGGAGATTCGGTACCCCAGATAGTCTAGGCGCTCTTTGTGAAACTCGCACTTTGTAGGCTTGGCATAGAGCTGCGCCCTTCTGAGCTTGTCGAGGACTTGCCTGACTAGGGTCACATGTTCCTCGTGCGTTTTTGTGTAAATAAGGACGTCGTCGATGTAGACCAGGACCCCTTTGAACAGATGTTCATGCAGTACCTCATTGATGAGCTGCATGAACACCCCAGGGGCCCCCGCGAGTCCGAAGGACAGTACTTTGTACTGGAAGGCGCCTAGGGGGCAGTTGAACGCCGTCTTCCATTCGTCCCCCTCCCTGATTCGGATGCGGTAGTACGCCTCGCGAAGGTCCAGTTTGGAAAAGACTTTGCCCGTGGACAGGTGGGCGAGCATGTCCTTCACCAGGGGTAAGGGGTATTTGTTGGACAGGGAAGCCGCGTTTAGGCCCCGGTAGTCGGTGCAGAGCCGTAGGGTCCCGTCTTTCTTCTCCCGGAATAAGACGGGGGCTCCGACCGGTGAGCATGCTGGCTCTATGAATCCCCTGTCTAGGTTTTTATCGATGAACTCCCGGAGGGTTGCCATCTCCTTCGGGGTCATCGAATAGATCTTTGGTCTAGGTAAGGGGATGTCGGGCAGTAGGTCGATCCGGCAATCCGTCTTGCGGTGGGGGGGTAGTTGGTCAGCTTCTGCCTCTCCGAAGACCTCGGAGAAGTCGGCGTATTGTTCTGGTAGGTCTGCTGTGGTAGCGGCGTTGTCTTGTGTGGTCGCCTCCGCTCGTCCTACCGTGGGGTTGGTTCTGCCCGTTGGAACTGGTGCTCGATACTCGCCGTCGCCGAATGTGAAGGTGCGGGTCTCCCAGTTGATCCGCGGGTTGTTTGTCGCGAGCCATGGCATCCCCAGGACTGCAATGGGCCGTCCGATGTGCGTGACGACGAACGATGTGCGCTCGGTGTGAGTGCCCATTTGCAGGGTGACCGGCTCGGTTTGTAGCGTGGCTGGTTTCCCTCCCGCTGTGGATCCGTCCAGCTGGTGGAATGCCAGCGGCGTGGGGAGGGGGAAGCAGCGGAGGTCGAGTTTGGCGACTAGGTCGGGGTGGATGAGGTTTTTTGAGCACCCCGAGTCCACTAGTGCCGCGGCCGTGGTGGCTCCGTTGCCGGCAGAGAGTTTGATTGCTGCCATTATTACGGGGCCTTCGTCGTTCCGTCGAGGTGGTCCGCGCTGCTGTCCCACCGCCTGCCTCGCCATGCGTTTCAGGGCAGGCGGGGAGCTTTTCCCGCCGGCTGGTCGGGGTCTGCGTTATCCTCTTCCCCCCAGTAAGCGTCCCAGCCTTCCTCTGGTGTCGCTGTGGCCACGGTCATTTGGCGGTGAGGGGGCGGCCCCAGGTTGGGTGGTTTGGGGCTAATTTTCGGGGTGGGTTTGGGCGCGCTGGTCGGCGGTCGGTTGGCGAAGCAATCCACTGTCTTGTGCCCTAATTTGCCACACCTCCCGCAGGGCTCCCGGTTGAATTTCTTTTTTGGGTATATGGGGCCGGCCATCCCCACGTGTGGTGCGGGTACCTTTTTTCCGGCATAGTTTGTGTCTTCCGTGGTTGTCATGAGGAAGGTGCGGTGCGCGTGTTCGGCTTTCCCCGCGAGGTGGATCCACCCGTGTAGCGTTTCTGGGTCGTCGCGGTAGAGGGCCCATTGGAGAACGTCGCGGTTGAGCCCCCTTTTGAACATTTCCAGCAGGGTGGTCTCGGACCAGTCGCTGACCTTCCCCGCGAGGGCTTTGAACTCCAGGGCGTAGTCAGGGACCGTGCGTGTGCCCTGTTTAAGTCTTTGGAGTGCGCTTTTCGCCCTTACTTTGGCTAGGGGGTCTTCGAAGTAGTTTTTCATCTCATTGATGAAAGCAGGGAAGGTGGCGAGGGCGGGGGAGCTGGACTCGTACAGTTGGACGTACCAGTCCGCCGCCCTGTCTTGGAGTTTGATCGCCACGGCGGCGATCTTGTCGGCCTCGGAGTCGTAGGAGTGTCCGTGCCTCCCCATGAACTCCCTAGCGTTTGTGACGAAAAACGAGAGTTTCGTGGGGGTCCCATCGAAGAAGATGGGGAAGTCCTTTGGGGCCCGGGCGTTTTGCGCGGCCCCGCCTCTCGCTTCCCGGTGTGTGGTGTCGTCCGCCTGTGCCGTCTGCTGACCCTCCGCTGGCCCGTGGGGGTTCGGTGCTTCGCTCGGGGTGTGGGCCTGTGCGGGGACGTCGTTGGGTGGCGCGGGGGGCATAAGCGACTGGAGCATGGTCCGGAGTTCCGTCAGTTGAGCCCGCATGGCCGCGAGTTCAGCTCGTGCCTCCTCGTCCACAGCCCGCGCCGCCGCTGGGGCCGGTTCCGTTGGCGCGTCCTCGGGAGTGGGTTGCCGGCGGGGTTCATCGTCCCTCTGCCGCGGGTCCGCTTCCTCCGCCGTCTGCTGGGTGTCTCCGTCGTCCTCCTCCGTGTTGACCGCCGTTGGGCTGTCGCTCCACGCCCGTTGCTGGGGTGCGATGTGGGGCGCGGGGTCCTCCGCTGGTTTTGGAAGTCGTGCTGCTCCCTCCCGCGGTCGGGTTGCCTCCGTCACCATCTCCCCTTGGGGTTGGAGCTGAGGCTCGGGTCGGGTGGGGTGGGCGTCCATGGCTCCGGGAGTCCGCGGTGCCTCTGGCCTTGGTCGGTCCTCCTCTGTCTCTTGCCGCGCGGCTCGCCCTCCTTGCCCGCGCCGCTCCGGCCTCATCTTGCTGGTCTTCTCGCCGTCTACTCCTCCCGCGGCTCGTTGTCGTCCGGTGGGGCTCGGCGAGGCTGAGTTTATGACTCTCAGCTTTATGTCATGCGCTGCCTGCCTCTGAATAATACTCAGACACTGGTTCGTGGATCAGGCTCTGATTTATTCTCAGCGCAGTTACAGCGTTGGAAGAAAAAAGCTGAGAGTGACAGGAGCGCGCCGGTGCGGGGTTTAAATACCCCGCGCCGGTCAGCGCCCCTTCACTCGCGGTCACGTCACCCCCCATTGTCCAATACGTTGCCCTGCCGGTGGGTGAGGGGTTCCGGGATCGCCCATCATCAGGTTTTCTATTCCTCTGCTGATTGCTGTCAGCTGGGCGATCTCCGTTGTATTGGCGCTGATGGCTTGGGTGTGCTCCGTGATCCGTTTAGTTATTGTTTGTTGGCCGTTAGTCGTTGTGGGTTGATGGCTACTTATCTTGCCCCCTTCACCTATTTCCTTGCTATTGTCATGTGTGCCATTGCGCTGATGACTTCAGCTCAATGGCACTCATGACATTAATTGATTAAAGTTATGGTTAAATTTAATTTACATCAAGTTTCAGTCTTCTGACTTGGTTCTCCTCCCTTTTTGAACAGTCCTGTCCATTTTTAGAGAATGGCCAATATGCCACTGAAGAACTCATCTGAAAAAAAAAGAAAAGAAAAAAGAAGAAAAAAACTTCAACATTTCAGATTTTCATTAGTATTAAGCTTGGTCATCTTTAAGGTAAACCATAAATTCATGCCCACAAAGGCTCAATTTACCCTTTCATTTAGCTCTTATAAATAGAATTGCTTTATAGCAACAGTCCCTAATAAGGCACAGTTCTATTTTGTGTTGTGTTATATAAACAGAATGTATCCATACCCTGAAATACAACTATTCAAATAGGCACAGCATTGGTAGGAAAGCTATTATCAGTTTCAAGCCCATAAAATACGATTTCCAAGTCAGAATGGAAACTGATTCCAGCCCTTTTAAATCCTCATCTCAAGGGTACAAAAGAGGCATAAAAATAAATCCGAAGATGTGCTGTCACCTTCTCTAACAGTGCTGATAGATGTAGCTAGGGCACAGCCAATCAAATGCATAAGCTCATTCTGAGCTTTGCTGGTTGTCTATTCTGTATGTATTTCAAACACAGAACCTTTGACATAAATTGGCAAACAATGACATCACAGACTGCATGACATCAGAGAACATTCTTGAATATGTCTATTTCTTTAAAAACCAGCCTTCCTGCTTGAGAAAAGCAATACAGGTTAGACTGGGATTAAAGCCACATCACTCCTCTAGGATCAGATCTTATATTAATATGATCATGTTGAAGACTGGGGAAATGGCAGGGGAACCAGGAGACAAAATGGCAAGGCTTCCTTGGACAAAGGATTTAGTGTTCTGAAGGAACAGGCCAAAACTATGGGGAGGAAAAAGTGGGAAGGATGACAATGAGCAGGAGAAATATACAGAATACAGAAGAGCAGTGGAGGAGAAAGAACAGAGAAAGAAGGAAAAGGAAAGCAAGTCAACCTCTTACTAAAGAATGGTCAGCTTTTCATATGCAAAGGTTTGCTCTGGATTGGGGAGAAGGACCCTGGATGGACAATATATCAAACTTGGATGCTTCCAGGATCTTAAGTCCATGGACCTGTCTTCTCCCACCTGTTCCAAAACATATTATGTAGTAATATTCAATTTCAGCAAGACAATCACAAGCTGGCTCTGGAGGCTGCACAAAAGCAATTTGGAGCTGCATGGTGGTCTATTATATTATAAGTCTGCTGATTAAGCAGGATCAGAACGCATGGCTGTGTTTGTTTCTTCATCTTTGTAGAGCATCTGGGCAATGGTAGATCTTTTGTGAGTGATAAATAACTCAGAATCATTGTATAATCACTAGATTCCAGGATGATTGTTAATCTGCCTCCTCTGATCTTATTAAATTATGGAAGGAGACCTCAGGAAAATGGTAGAAGGGACTAAAAGTTGAAGCAAGAGGGTCAATGAGAGAAAGGAGAGTCTGGGGAAACTTTGGGATGCTAAAGATGGAGGGATTTCATATCAATATAAGATCTAGACCAAAGACCTTCTTGGTCTTGCCTCTATTTTCTCAGAGAGGATGGGAAGTTATAAGCAGGACAGGAGAGCAAAGGGAATATCCCTCACCAGCCATTGTTCCATGGCAGTGACTGGCATGCCATTTCTCTGATCCATAACTCTTATCCCTTTAACCCTTTCTTCATGCTACCAATGTAGCTCTAGGAGTTTGCAGCCTCAACAGAGCCATGACATGCAAGATACAGCCACTAAGATGGAGTGGAGGAACCACGCAGTGTATTCAACTAAGCAGCATTTCCCAGTCATGGACATTTGGTGTTAATAGTACTTCAGTGGTTGAAAATGCATATTATGATCTGCTAATATGCTTTTTATAGGTGGCGATAAAAAAATGGCTACTTATCTGTTAGATTTCTATCCTGTTTTTCCTCCAATTGCTCAAACTCCCTTCTCCAATATTTCTGAGAAATTACTAGCCTAAACCTCCCTAGGAAGCTTCCACAATGGAAGCCAGACCTGAACCTGATATCCCTATTCCAAGTTCAACACCTTAACTATTACACAACACTGGCTCTCTCAACCCTGCAGTACCTCATGTTCCCAAGTGATCTCCCATCTAAGTTCAAACCAGCCCTGACTCTGCTTAGCTTTGTAGATTACCAAGGTCAAATCAGAGCAGCATAGTTTGAGTAACCAGTACTTTATGCAGCCATCAAGCTTTATGTGCAGTTTTCCAGTTTGCTCCTAAGTCCCCACAGTATTTTAATGTTAATGTCACCAAAGGGTATATAATGATATTAATTGTATTTAATGAAAATTTAACTGTAATTAAATTAAAAACACAAAATTTAAAATTTGTTCTAGTGCCACCCATTTTTAACAGGGCATGTCCCCCTCAATCCAGACCTGAAAAAGTTGAATAGCCCTCTTCCAAATAAAGCAGGATTGCAAACACAAGACATGAGGGATTCAGTTGTTGGTGTGGATGTTTGGAAGCTGCAGGCCCCAGAGTGGGTTTGACCAAGACAAAAAGAAAACCAATGTAATTGGAATTGTCAGGGAATATAATCATAGATGGTGAGTAAGATGAAAGATTAAATAAAAGCCAAAACGTGGCATTTGCACATATCTGGAGGAGGTCTGAGGATAAAGTCAGCAAAGTTTTGAAAGACAGGAATTGATTGTGATGATGGCTATATTTGTAGTGGAAGTGCAGAAAATAACTCTTCAGGCTTCTTTAAATTTTCCAAGAGTGGCATTATAAAACCCTTGCTGCTTTCACAGATTTTGATTGTCATATAAGCACATAAAAGCAAGGTGGTTTTTAAAGGAACTGATGCAATGACTATCATATTAATTCCTGCTGAAAGCAGATCTGATTGAGACCAATATGGTTTGCATCTTTTATAAAAATTGCCATCTTCAGAGTTTAATTGCTAGATATTCTTGATTGCATTAATACACAACTCATTATTTAAACAGGAGTAGAATATTATGGATATTTAATGAAGAAGCATTGTGATGAATTGAGGTTTAAACACCCAAATGAATATATCAGATCTTTTCACTAATACTAATCTAAAAGCACAGTCTTGTCATTGCAGATAATCTTTCAGATTAGAATCCAAACAAAATAGCCTTTAAAATGTCTGCAATTGACTGATCTCAGCAACAATTCAGGATAGATTGATCTTAGCGACACCCTAAATGGCACAGCAGCAATCAATACCAATTTAGTTTTAACATCAGTACCACAAGGATGTGGATTCAGTGTTTAAATAACAATAAATATCTATATATCAATATCAATATCAATATCTACAGTCTAGCTATATCTACAGTCTATCTATATCTATATCTATCTATATCATTGTTTCTATGATGCTGCAAGTCAATAGAAGTCCCATTCAAGCAACTAAGGGCAGTATTTTAATTGGTGGATCCTACCTTAGAATAGATCTTAACCCCATAAAGCAGCCATGAATTTATTTTTTTAATGTTGAAGGACTAGTCTCAGCAATTAGAAAGGTATGGAGAAGACATTTATGTTGCCCAGTTGTCAATTGGCATGTAATAGGTATATAGTTAAAAAGAATACAGGCATCTGAAAATGTTAAACTTTGTTTCTACGTCAAATTAATATATGTCATTTTTGGACATTGCAAAAATATATATGCTTTAATGAAGCATTATTCTCGTTGCATCTCCAATGATTTACTCATCCCTTTTTTATATAAATGCAATGGGCCCAGTAAATGGCTGGCTTAAATCTTGAACTTAAAATCTGAATAGAATGTTCTTCCAAAAGTGAGCCCCATGCCTATAAATAACTACAGTTTAGGAGTAGTGACCAAGTTCTGTTTAGCTTAACTAAGGATTGTTTCCCTACTGACTAAGGGTTGTCTCGGCCTCTTGAGGGTGGTCTCTAAACTTGTAATGTTAGTGCTTGCAGACTGACCCATGCATTCTCATGTAACTTTCAGGGAACTATGATATGGTTCTGTGTCTCATGCATTTATTTTATAACCAGTGCTAGCAAAAAGCTGGAAATTTAGCTGGAAAACAGCTAAAATTTTCCAAGATGGTGACCGAGAGCAAACGCCGCCACTGCTTTAGGTGGGAGAAGCGTTGCTTTTTGCACTCTGATCCCCCCTCCACCCCACCCCAGCCTCCCCGCACCCACCTTGGACAGACTGGGGGGTGTAGAGCCCCTGGAATGGAGTGCATGGGAGTGGCAGCAGTGGACCAGGTGGTGAGGTGTGGTGAGCTCGGTTGGGCCCTGACGGGATGGTGGGCCCCAGAGGACTGCACTGACAGCACGGCAGCAGACTGGGCCGGCACTGCAGCGGGCAGTGCGGCGGTGGGCCAGGCCGGCGTGGTGGCGAACTGGGCAGGTGGCACAGTCGGTGGTGCAGCAGCAGATGGGGCCAACGCAGCAGGCAGTGCGGCAGCAGACCAGGCCAGTGGTGCAGCAGCAGACCAGGTTGGCGATGCGGTAACGGACCAGGCTGGCAGCAAACTGGGCCAGCGGTGCGGCAGCAGACTGGGCTGGCAGTGCGGCGGACCCTGGAGGACCTCAGCTATGTGGGGAGCCTTGGTGGAGCGAGCCGGGGTAGCGTTGGTTTGTGGGCCTGGGGCTTTTTGGGACTATCTTTTGACCCCTTTTTGGCCAATGATGCAAACCCTGGTGGCACGGGCCTTGGCGAGCCGTGGCGAGACAAAGGGGCTTCGGGCTGCACCAGAGAAGAAAGTGGACCAGTTTTTGGCCTTGGTGTGGCAGACCTTGGTGGCGAGGAGTGGGGAGTTTAGGAACAAGAACTTGCCCATCCCCCCCCAACCGCCCCTGAGACAGCTGGAAGCTGCGAGGGCCCCTCCAGAGTGAATGAGAGACTCTTCCCAAGGGTGAGAGATGAGAGGGGGAATCTGGGAGTGTGTTTGTGTAAAAGAGCACTCAGCCCCTGAGTGAGAGATGGGGGTGGGTGAAGAATGAATGAGTGTCCCCTGTTGAGCAGTGAGAGTTCAAGGGGGGGCATAGCGAATGGAGGGTGATGGTTGGGCTCTGACGGCGCCGAGAGTGGAAGCTGGTGTAGTGGAGGGCCTACCGTCACCCTGTGGGAGATTGACTGTGAGTAAGGATGTATGAATGGAAGGAGGGAGCCCTCCTTAGAGCCAGAGACTCCCGAGGTCCAGGAATAGATCAGGAGTCACTGGGGGCTTTAGGGCGGGGCACATTATTGAGGTGGTGATGGGTAGGGGATGTTATGGCGGGAGCCAGAGGGTGGGCCATCTTCGGGGAAGATGCTCCTGGTGTTTGCTACTGGTGGCGTGTTCCAGCCCTCTGTGCTCAGACCCAGGCCCTGGTCAGCAGATCCATAGGGTCCCTGGTTCCTGGCTGCTGCTTTTTAATGCCAGGTCAGTTAATAACAAGGCCCCCCTCATATGTGACTTCATCACTGAGGAGGGGGCAGACCTGACATGTATTACTGAGACCTGGGTGGGCCTGGAAGGGGGGGTGCCCCTTTCGGAAATGTGCCCAGCTGGGTTTATGGTATGGCACCAGCCAAGATCCCAGGGCAGGGGAGGAAGGGTGGCTGTTGTCATCCGAGAGTCTCTTGTGGCCTTCAGGGGCCCTGCTCCTCAAGTGTCTGGTTGTGAGACCCTGTTTTTCAAGTTGGGTTCCCGAGAACAGTTGGGAGTGTTGCTATTGTACCAACCTCCCTGCTGCGTGGCAACCTCCCTGCCTGAGCTGCTCGAGGCCATCTTGGGGCTGGCGGTGGAGTTCCCCTGGCTCATGGTTCTGGGGGACTTCAACCTGCCATCCCTGGGGTGTGCCTCGGAGGTGGCTTGGGAGTTCATGGCTACCATGGCAGCCATGGGCCTGTCCCAGATAATTCAGGAACTGACTTGAGACAGCGGCCTCACCCCGGACTTGGTTTTCTTGTCGGAGCAGTGGCAATGTGATCTGAGGGGAGAGTTACAGCTGTCCCCTTTGTCATGGTCAGACCACACCATGGTGGCCCTGAGATTCTCTTATGCCACCCCCCCTCTGCAGGGAGGCAGGACCCATTCGATTGGTCTGCCCCTGGCAACTGATGGACCCGGCAGGGTTTCAGAGGGAACTGGGGGTTATACCCAGCGATCTGCTGCACAGTCCAGTGGAGCCCCTGGCTGCAGCCTGGAATAGGGAGGTGGCTGGGGCCTTCGACAGGATCACGCCTGTGCAGCCTCTCTTGTCCCATCGAACCCAGCACTCCCCGTGGTTTACGGAGGAGCTGAGGGTGCTGAAGAGGATTAAGAGATGCCTAGAGCACCACTGGAGGAAGACAAAGACTGAATTCAACCGAACACAGGTAAGACCCACTGTTAAGGCCTACTTTGTGGCAATAATAGCGGTGAAACGACAATACTTCTCCGCCCTTATTGTGTCCACAGAATGCAGCCCGACGGCCCTGTTTAAGATCACTTGATCCCTTTTGGGGAAGGTGGGCTCAGTGATCCACCTACAGGGCCATGCAGAGGAATTTGCTGAGCATCTGCAGGACAAAATCTCTTGGATCAGCTCCAAGTTAGACTCCAGGCATGAGGCTTGGTCTGGAGAGATACCAGGGGAACGGGATTACCTAGTTATCTGGGAGCAGCTTGATCCTGTTGGACCTGAGGAAGCGGACAGGATCCTATGGACAGTAAATGCCACCACATGCCATCTAGACCCGTGCCCCTCCTGGCTAGTAAAAGCAGCTTGGGAGGTGACATGTGGTTGGGTCCATGCAATGGCTCATACATCCTTGGGAGAGGGGGTGTTCTTGGCTACCTTTAAAGGGGCATTGGTGCACCCCCTCCTCAAGAAGCCATCACTGGATCCTACTGTTCTGGACAATTTTCGTCCAGTCTCCCACCTTCCCTTTTTGGGGAAGGTGGTTGAGAAAGTAGTGGCTTTGCAGCTCCAGAGGGTCCTGGAGGAAACGGATTATCTAGACCCCTTTCAGTCAGGTTTCAGGCCCGGTTATGGGACAGAAACAGCATTGGTCACACTTATGGATGATCTCTGGTGGGAGCGGGATGGTGGCAGTGCATCCATCCTCACTCTCCTTGATCTCTCAGCAGCTTTCGATACCATTGACCATGGTATCCTTTTGGGGTGGCTCGGGGAGTTGGGGGTGGGTGGCATGGTTTTACGCTGGTTCACCTCCTTCCTCCAGGGCCGGTCCCAATCTGTGTTGATAGGGGAAGAGAGATCGGCCCCACAGCCCCTTCTTTGTGTGGTGCCGCAGGGATCAGTACTCTCCCCTCTACATGAAACCGCTGGGCAAGATCATCCGTCACCATGGGATGAGGTATCATCAGTAGGCTGACGATACTCAATTGTATATCTCCATCCCGGGTGAAGTAAGTGATGCCGTGACCACCGTCTCCGAGTGTCTGGGGGCTGTGTGGGCCTGGATGGGGAACAACAGGCTTCAACTGAACCCTGGTAAGACCGAGTGGCTGTGGGTTAATGGTTCTTCCATATCTGGGACATTAACATCTCTGGTTCTGGATGGGGTTGCACTGCCCCAGACAGACCCGGTGCATAACTTGGGGGTCCTCCTGGACTCACGGCTCCTGCTCGAAAAGCAGGTGGCAGCTGTGGCCAGGAGAGCCTTTGTTCAGTTACGTGCTGTGCACCAGTTACGCCCCTTCCTGGATCAGGAGGCCCTTCGAACAGTCATTCATACCCTAGTTATCTCTCATATAGACTATTGCAATGCGGTCTACATGGGGCTACCCTTGAAAAGTATCCGGAAGCTCCAGCTGGTCCAGAATGCAGCCGCGTGAGCTGTTTTTGGTGCCCCTAGAAGGGCACATGTAACACCACTGCTGCGCAAGCTGCATTGGGTACCACTTTGCTTCCGGGTCCAATCAAAGGTGTTGGTTATTACCTTTAAAGCTGCCTCTTCCCCATTACATCAACCCATCCCACCCGATTGTGCAGAGAGGGCATGCTGCGGACCCTGTCTTTAAGACAACTTCATTTGGCGGGGTCCAGGAAGTGGGCCTTCTCTGCAGTAGCTCCTGCCCTGTGGAACATGCTGCCCCCAGAGGTGAGATTGGCCCCATCGCTCCTGGCCTTTCAGAGGAGTCTGAAGACCTGGTTCTGCCGCCTCGCTTGGGGTGGAGAGGGAAATAGATCTACATGGGGATGGCTGTTGTAGACCACTCCTCCCACACTTGGACTGTTTTAGATTCTTTCGCCACCTGGACTTTTTATCTTTACTTTTATTTATATTATTTATTATTGTATTTTTATATTGTATATTTGTGACTGTTGTTTTAATTGATTGTTGTAAACCGCCCAGAGTCCCCCAATGAGAGGAGATGGGCAGGGACAAATTGGATGGATAAATAAATAAATAAATAAAATTCACCCTCCAGAATCAACAAATAAACAAAAATCCTACTTCAGAAAAATAAAAGGGTTTTAAAAGCTGGACTGATAATGTCCTCTCCCTAAAGCAGATAATGTCCTCTCCACTGTTAGCCATGGAGATGATCTCTGCCTCTGGCAGGGCACAGATGTCCAAAGGCCATTTGTAACATGGAGACTATGGGTTCAAGGTAAACGTTCAGCGGCCAACAAACCAGCCTGAGTTGCCCACACTTACTGTAGCGTCTGCCTTTTCTTATTTGAACAAGTAACCCTTCACAACTTGTCAGGTAAAATCAGCCACTCAAGTGCTGGAGGTATATTGATTTGGTTTTCTGTTTTACAAGATGATCAGTCTAGATCTCTTTTTTTTTTTTTAGTCCCATCAACCCTTGAGGGTTGATATTTTTGAATCTTTATTAATTTATTTAAATAAACATAAAATTACATACAAACAATAATATCTTACAATACAAAAAAGAGAAAAAGAGAGAAGAAAAAGAAAAAAAGGGAGGAGGAGAAAAAGAAAAGAGAGAAAATTATATATATATCTATATATCTATATCTATATCTATATATATATATATATATATAAAAAATAAAAAAGAATAAAATGAAGAATAAATAATTAAATAGAAAGGTTTGGGTTTCCAACTTTCTAGACAGTACAGCTTAATATCCTAGCGTATTTTTTTTCCTTAATTCTCTAAATTGCCTTCATTAATTCTAATAAGAGATTATATAATTAAAATAATTTGCTATTTACATACTATATGTTCATATTAACTTTTTGAGTCCATTCCACATATTTAAAAAGGGGTGTCCAGTCCTTTTGAAAGTCTTCCATATTTTTATCGTTTAGTTGGTCTGTTAGTTTTGCCATTTGTGCCAAGTTTAGGGATTTAAGTATCCATTCCTCCACAGATGGGATTAATTCTTCTTTCCACTTTGTGGCATAAATAATTCGGGCCAAAGTAATCGAATACAGTAGAAGTTTTCCATAGTTTTTTTCCAAATCTTTGTTCATAAAGCCCAATAAGTAGAATTCCGGTGATTTATCAATGATCATTCTAGATCTTTTTGTCTGTCTGTCTGTACACACACACGCACATGCACTGTCGATATAAAATTTTAGGCAGTGCACTTTTTTCTCTTGTTTTACTCCTTGCAGAACTCAGATGAACTCATCTGGTGCACAAAAGCTGAAAGAAATCAGTAAGTATCAGTGTGTGTAGACCTTTAGCTTCTAGTTACTACTTGACAACAAAGACTGATGTTGACATTTGCTGAGGCAGGATAAATTCTGGGCAGCAGAATTCATGAAGTACCTTGAAATGTGAAGCATGTAATGCACAATAAATTGTAGTGTGCTATCAACACACACAGCCTAGCTCAAATGTATTTGTCATTTACAAAAATATTTTGGCATTACATCACCAAGCTGAAAAAGCTCATTTTTCTCTTTGATAAGAATGTTCATGTTTACATTTTTTAAAACAAATACCCCCCTTATTTACTCTTTATACCAATGTACTGTATGCATTCTTTCAGATAAACTGAGAATATATATCTATTAATTGCTATCAGCTTAGTACTAATTTAAGTATCATAGAATATCCGAAGTTTTCTATGATATGATGAGTTGGATGTAGATTCTCATCCTTCACAATGGCTCCTAACCTGTTTTATGACAAGTCCTGCAAACTATAAATTAAATTGTTGCATCAAAGGAGCTGTTAAACCAATTTAACACTGCAGTCCTATACCGTTTATGTCTTATGAGAAGTAAGTCCTACAGATTCAGTTATGCTTCCTCCCTTATTCCATCCTTATTCCTTAGATTGCAGTTCAACTATAGCACATCATGCACAACAAACATATTCTGTCTTGGATAATTATTTTTAAAACTTCCAGAAAGGTGGATTTCAAGGCAGTGTTTGTATCCTTGCTTAAAAATACTCCTGTATATCTGAACTTCTAATTATTGAAACTACTGTACGTTAGAATCTTCCTTCATACTGAGGACAGAATGTTCATCTAGGAAAGACCAGAGGAAAAAGATGAATTGTTAATACCATCAGCAATATATGTAATTGCAGATTGAAGGCAAAGTTGAACTTGGCTTGAGATAAGCAAAATGAAAGATTTCAAAGAAAGCAGTCTTGCATACAATATCCCTCTGTCCAAAGATACGTTTCTTTTTGCAACTCTCCAATATTTATGTTTAGTACTAAGCAAATTTTTATTATATCCAACTATCAGGATTAGCAAGCATAAATCTCTGCACTTCATGGATGCCCTTGTTTGACCCATGTATGTGATGTCACCCAATAAATGCAGAAGCAAACTATGACAACTGAGCTGGAGAGAAATAGAAGACATTTTCATTATGAATCGCATGCTGAATGCTTAGTTCTTTCCTTAATGGAGTTGTTTTGAGATGGCTGGCAATGCCTTGCAATTCTGTTCTTTTGCTCAAATGTTGGCAGCAGTTCTGCAGATACCACTGGGGGCATTAATTTCTCTTCCTACTTATTTCTTTAATCCCTGTACCAACTTTTTCTAGAGAAACTGAAATCTTAGCTATTTAGAACCAAATGAGAAGGTAGGCAAATTTAGCTTTTGGTGACAATTTGAAATGAATGCACAATATAATCGTAAAATAGGCCAAAATGAGTTGCTACACAATGGAAAATGCACAGGCAGAAACCCATTAGTTTCAGAAAAAGTTGCACCTGAAGCAAAACCAAAAATATCCTAGCTTTTTGCTCCTGGTGGAAATCCACAAGGACTAGAAACTGGCTATGTACCAGCTTTATTTAAAAATGTAAAAAGCTGCACAAACTTTAAAGACCGTAAATAAATATACCTGTAGCAGAATCCATGCAACTTTACTAAGAAGTTAATCTCAACAGAACTTTTAATTTGGTGCAGGATTGTACCTTAGGCGGCAGCTGTGGTTCTTATTTTTATTTATTTATTTATTAAAATTCTCTCTACCTTTTATCTTTTAAAACAGTGATCATTTATTTTGACTTAACCCATTCTTTATTTTAGTGTTTATTATTTATGTAATATGTTTGTATAAGCCTTTCAACAAAAATTATTCTTTAAAACGTACAATACGTTATTGATTTCTCTACTTTGGAGGCATTCGTTGTAAGTTGTCTAGAGTTTGCTTTTTGTTTTTAAATAGAAAAATGGCATAGAAAACCCTTCCATACTTCCATCAATTACAAAAGACCAAGCATTAGCCATATTGGGGCTAATGTAAGTAAAATATTAATCCAAGGAAAAAGCATTATGAGAATATTTCAGATCAGAACTTGCAGGGGTAAATTCATTTCAAAAGTTGCAGGATGAAAGGCAATCCAGCTATCATGTTTTATTACGTGAAAGGCACATCCTGTTCCAGGGTTAGACCATCTCCAGTTTCTACTTATCTAAAAAAGTAGCTGATACACATAATGCATTGTATCTTTTTCAGGATGTGCTCTCATTTCTCCTGTTGGAGATGTTAACAAATCAGCATGCCTCATTTAGCATATGTATGTGTGAGGAAGCTGTTTGTTGCCACTCCTACTTCCTCTCTCTCTCTTCCTCCTTCTTCCACTGACTGAGGAGGCAGCATGCATGCTGCTCTCTCTCCCTCCGTTATGGCCACATGCTTGGGCCTTGAAGAAGGATTTTTTCCATTTTCTGCGTGCAGCTCTTAGCAGCTATGTGGGCTAAGAGTTCATTAAGTTTAGAGAACAGAAGAAACAAAGAATCTTCATTTTTCCACCAAAGATGGATGTAACTGAATAAAATCAGTAAGACTCTTTTTACTTTTAAACCTACTTTGTCTAAGTGTGTGATTCTTTATGCTTGGGAGGGCTGAGTGTATAAGATCAGTAACTTGTATTTCTAACGTGCTCATTAAAGCTATTTAAGATAATATTCTTTTTCTGTGCACAGCTTCTCCACTGTGTTAAGCTCTGCTCCATTCAGTGGTCCTAGCTGTCCACTAATGGCTTCATCTCCTACACCTGATCTGAGAAAAGGCAGATAATGCCATTGCTTTCTGCTGTCCTTATTACTCACCAAAGATCTAGTTGTCTTTTATAAGTGAATAATGAAAGCTGAGGATCCCCTGAGTCCTGCAGCGGGGTAATCACCAGTACATATGACAAGAATACCACTTTTTGTGAAATTTCTAAAAGAGACATGCATGCTCTATTCCCAGCATTACAGGTTCAAACGAGTATATAATAATCAGGAAACCTTTCAGTAGGGAGGATTTGGGGCATGTCAGTTAGAACATTGGTGGTATTGAACCTATTTTGAGATGCTTCCTGATCTTTTAAGCATGCTGTGGGGGATAGCTGGCAAGACAGCCATCTTCTTCAGAATTCATTTGAAACCATCATTTTTAATCTAATGAGCTCCTCCAGCAGCATTTCAAGGTTGATATTTTGGGTGGCCTTAAAGCTTCCATGGCTTTAACAGGACACAGCAACTAGCTCCATGCATAGAAACCAAGCAAGTAGGGTTTCTCCACCCACTAAGGTATTGTTTGAAAAACAGGAAGAATAAATAGTAAAGACTATATAAAAAGTGGATGGTTCATATTATTCTCCAGTTAAGAATACCATCACTGTTATGGCAACAGTCTAGAGGCAAGACTGGGGGTTTTAGAAGTCTCTCCTTTAAAGAGCCCCTTTTTAATCTGAATTCGGCAGTATTAAATGGATCCATTGGCAATGATTATCCAGCTGAATATGTTTCCTGAGTTGGTATTAATTCATCATTACTTGATTATACAGCAGTGTCAAAGAATACTTAAGTTTACAGTTGCAAATCAATTTGACAGGGATCATTTCCCAAACATGAGCCTACTTTAACTGAGGCAGCAAATAACTATGTACGAAACAATTTCCTTTTAAATCTTTAAACCGCCCCCCCACCAAAAATAACCAAAATCCAGAGAGGCACATCATCCAGTTTGCAACCGATTCACCTGATTATCTTTTTCATCCCAAATGGCAGACAATCTCACAGCAATAATGCTGTGGAAACGATGTCAATAATCCATCCTGACTTTCCCCAGTGGCTCCCATTTTGAATATGGAAGGACTGGGTTTAGAAGTAACGGAACACAATAAAATTAAGCTTTGCTCAAGGGCTCTGAAATGTAATGGTCTCTCCAGCAAAGTAATTTCAAGACTTGGGAAGAAGGACCTACATTCAATTGCACTGTCTTCAAGCCAGTTTAATTCTTCCCCAAAGTTTTATGAGTTATACCAGTATCCTGACTCTGAAGAACCTGTTTTCGTTTACTAGATAAGCTTTTCATCATGCAAAGCATCTTATATGATTATTCCAACATTATGCTTAGAATGGCCCCCACCTGGTCATGCAGAATGGGCATGCTATGAACCCTGTCTGCAAGAGAATTCCATCTGGCCGGGTCCAGGAGGCGGGCCTTCTCTGCAACAGCTCCCGCCCTTTGGAACATCCTTCCCCTGGAAGTGAGGTTGGCCCCCTCTCTTCTGGACTTCAGGAAACGGCTGAAGACCTGGTTTCGTCACCATGCTTGGAGTGGGGAGAGGAAGAGCCACTCTTGGGGCTGGTTGGTTCCCTAGTCCTGCTGGGACCAGCCTTATCCCTTATGGGCTGAATCTGATCTGCCCTTATTTGGATTTTACTGTATTTTATATTTATTGAAATATTGGTATTATTTATAATATTATTGAATTTTAAATTGATTTTACTGTGAACCGCCCAGGGTCCCCCATGGGGGGGAGATGGGCGGTGATAAAAATATGATCAATCAATAAATAAACGCTTACACTGTTGCAGTTCACTGTTCTAATGGTTCAGAACTTTTTCAGCTCCTCTGTGCTGAGTGCCATGATTTGATTCATCTACACTATCATAATAGTATGATGAATATAGGCACTTTCTCCAACAGTTATTAATTCCCACAAGGCTTATCATCCTAATCTGAAACAGCAAGGGAGGCAAGTGCTTGTAGTAATAGCCATGTGTGGAACAGCAGTGCATGACATTTTTTTCAATTAAGGGTGGATTATTATTATTATTATTATTATTATTATTAGCATCAAGGATCACAGAGTACATTCTGGTGACACATTAATTTCATGGGGAGTGTGGCCTATATTTCTGAGGCCATTTTTTTTCATGAGCTGGGGATTTCAGGGGCAGAAGGAGTACATGAAGTTTTGCAGAAGCTTAATGCATTGATTTGGCTCCACTGCTAGCTTTTAACAAAACATAAGCAACACAGGTTGTCAAAATGTGTGGGTTTGCTACTGAAGTTTGGTACCGCAATCTAGAGGTAGGTCTGGGACCCTGAAAATGGGGTATGGCGGCTGCCTACCCCGATTTAGCGATTTACAAGTGAGATATATTTGAAATCGGTTAGAACTGTGCAGGGAAGGGAAAACCACCCCTTTCTTCTGCTTCATCCATTGCAATGCCAAATAATCCAATGGTTGAGACCCTCAGCATGCATTTTTGCAATCTCCAAGGTTATTCCAGTTGAGATAATCCCATGACATTTCCAGTCCTGTACTTAAAAAAAAAAAAGAACTCTTCTGCAGTGCTCATATATTTTCCCCTTCTTTGCCCTAAACCCTCATAGTGTGATATACCAAAGATTGAAATGAGCTTTTCAGAAAGTAAGGGTCATAAAGTACTGAGACAAAGTATTCAAGTGTGATTAGGTGACTATTAGTGCTATTTCATATTCAACCTTTTATCAGTTATAGTTTCAAGACCCTTTTATACTTATTATTGCTAAAGAAAGTGTCCATCATCTTATATATCTGTAATTGCTTTCTTTTTTTCCTAAGTAGAGAGATTTCTTTTCATTCTCAATATTCACTCTGTTATCTGTCTATTTCTCCAGCTGGTCAAGATCATTTTGAATTTTGTTCTTATGTTAAAATCTTAGGTATCCTGTCCAGTTTTGTGCCATCTGCAAATCAAGTAACTAAAGAAACTATTGGAGAGTAGCATTCCATTTGATACTTCCATCCAACTGATGAGAATCCATTGCTGGCACCCTTCAAGTATGGTTTTCAAACCAGTTATGGTGCCACTTAATGGACTAATTATCCAGACCATCCTTTGTTATCTTTGGTACTTCCACAAATGCTTTGCTGAGATCAAGATATTTGATGTTCACAGCATTTCCAAAATGTATTACAGAATTTCCCAATCAAAAATTGAAATAAAGTTAATTTGATAGAATTAATTCTTTACTTAGCCATTCTGACTTCTACTAATCACTGCATTATTTTCAAGGTGCTCATGGATCAATTTCTTTATTATCTGTTCTAAAATATTTGCAGGTATTAATCAGACTAAATAGTCTGTCGTGTCCTGGATTCTCCTTTCATCCATTTTGAAAACTGAAATGATTATCTGGTATTTCATGCATTTTCCTTGGTTTCTCTAAGTTAATAGAAGTTCAGGCAGTCCCTTAGCAAATCCCTTTAATATTCTAGAATTCAATTCACCTGGTCCTGGAAATGTAATTTATTCAAGAGAAATTGGTACTTCCTGATTTTTTTTTCTGTCAACCTCAAGGTGCAATCCTTCCCCTTCAGTCTCAAATCCCTGCAATCCAGTAATCCTGCATCTCACAACTGGGCAAAGGAAGCAAAATAGGACTAGATTGGTCTTTTTGTTATGTTAGCGTTTTGCCAACTTTACCAGGCAGCTGCTATTCTGTTTCTTTTCTCTTCTTTTTGTTTTAAGTATATCTGAGAAAGGAGTCAGATTGGTGTAGTGCTTAAGGCACCAGGCCAGAAACCGGGAGACTGGGAGTTCTAGTCCTGCCCTAGGCACAAAGCCAGCTGGGTGACCTTGGGCCAGTCCCTCTCTCTCAGCCCTAGGAAGGAGGCAATGGTAAACCACTTCTGAAAAGTCTTGTCATGAAAACTGCAGGCACTTGTCCAGGCAGTCGCCAGGAGTCAACAGTGACTCAAAGGGACACGTGCACACATAAAGAATAAAACTGAAGAAGCCCATCTGATTGACTTGCCAACGTCTGCCAGCCTCATGCTCATAATGAACTTTAGTTTTCCTGATATTTAGCCTTGCTAGAATTCCTAATATTTTGCCTTTTTTTTAGGACCTTTAAGGATCTCGCTTAAAGCTCTTACTGCTTTTTCTTGGCATCACAATGGACTACCATTTTACACATATACAGTGCTATTTTGTGTATATGGCACCCTCTCCCTCATTAGTCCATTAAATTAAAATTGAGGACTTAGTTGTAATTACAAATGATGTATTTGTTCTGAATAAATTTGAGATAGTGAAATGCTTTTTTTGGGAGGGGGTGCCTTTGAGTCAGTTTTCACTCCTGGTGACTGCCTCAACAAGTCCCTGCAGTTTTCTTGGCGACATTTTCAGAAGTGGTTTGCCATTGCCTGCTTCCTAGGGCTGAGAGAGAGTGACTGTCCCAAGGTTTCACAGTCTCCCAGTTTCTAGCCTGATGCTTTAACCAGTAGACAAAACTGAAAGTGAAATGCTATAGACCAGGAATAATTTCCATTATGTTAAAGATATTGAATGCATGGAAGTAACTGATTACTGAGAAATCACCAGTATCATGAATACAGCTATGACTTGCAGAAGACAATTAATGATGGCTATTTCACAAGGACAACTGATCTGCCAGAAATAACCTTTTTCATCAGAAAACTGGATCTTGGTTGGGAGAAATTCAGCCATACATATGGAAACAGCTTGATGCATGAATTCCACTGCTTTGCATCAGTGACCACTACTCTCCATTTTGCCCCATAGTGGAGCTGTGCCACCTTTCTTCCCACTCTTATCAATATAAGTTAAGGGAGAGAGAGAGAGAGAGTCCTGTGGCCCCAAACATCTTGCATAGAGTCACACATTATTTGCAGCACTGTTGTGAAAGTGATATCTTGCTATCTTCCAGCTCTGGTAACATTCCCTTATGCCAAAGTACACCACAGCTGGCACATTCATCTTTCTATCCTGATCATCTTCTCTCCTCTATATCCAAGGTTCAAAGAACATATTCTGTGGAGTTCCATCATTCTTGTTCTATGGTAGTTACCTCTGTCCCTTGTGAAACACCCAAAGATAGGCAACATCCGTATGCAACAAGTGCAAAGTAGAGAATGGCTACCTAGTTCTTTCTTCTTTCATAATTATGAGCTCCAAACTGTTCTTCACAAGCTTTTTTTCCCCTTTTAGCTTGGGGGCCAGATGTGGAGAAGCTATGAGATTTTGTATTTTTTACCTACTTGACGTAGAGAGAGTTATGTTGGAAAAGGACCGAAGAGGAATTACTGAAGCAGCTTCTTTGAGTGTACTTTTCCTCTGCGTCCCTGACTGTACAAGATCTGGAATGGGGAAAATCATAGAGGTAAAAATCATAGAATTTATATAAAGGATACTTTGAATCCAGGTCATGCCATGTATATTCATGAGAGCATCAAACATCACTTGTAAATGGCAGCATGCATTCTGACTGAACCACAATAATTAAAAGAAAAGGTAAGGCTTCCCATAATCATTGAACTGCAAAAAAAAGAAAAGGAGGGGGGTGGACAGGATTCCTTGGCCTTTCACATTTGCACATGTCACATGTGGGAAAAAGAGATTGGGAAACTGTAATTCTGCTACAATCTTATTATGAGAGCATTGACTTTTACAGCATTCTTGATAACAAAATTAGAAGGAGAAAAAACCCAATAAACTTTTCATTTTTAAGTGTAATTGATATTGCAGGGTCTGAAGTGATAAAGCAGGTATCTGAAATTCCGAGAAGAAGAAGAATGGAATGAAATTCTGTTCTAATCACCAACTTAATTATTCTTGTGTTTAGGGCCTTTTCTCATCTTATAAAGTTATCTCAGTTGTTCCATGATAGCATGCTTTATAAACAACAGAAAAAACTGCTGTCTCTTCTCTTCTCTTCTTCTCTTCTCTTCTCTTCTCTTCTCCTCTCCTCTCCTCTCCTCTCCCCTCCCCTCCCCTCCCCTCTCCTCTCCTCTTCTTCTATTCTATTCCATGCAACATTAAGAAAACTAGTTTGCTTATATCCTTTGGCATTTTCATGTGAATGTGATATGCGCCCCAGCAGATATGGATTAGAACATGCTACATAAAATATTGGAACTGAGATATGTTGAGCAGAAGTCAACACTAGTTGTGATCTCTGAATGAAGTGACTGATTCCATGTGGAGCAACCATCACATATATCCTTTAAAAAACTATTTGTATTGCTTTAATGCAAAAAAAAAAAAAAGGGGTGGGTGGGTGGGAAACAGGGAAACAAAATTTGGTACAAAAGAAAGAGAAAAAGGAAAAAAAATATCTTAATGAAAAGCAACAGACAACAGTATATATTTAAAAAAGAGTAACCATTCCATTTTAAAACAACAAACTAAACCTTGATTGAAGAAAACATATTGTCCAGTTCTTCCATTGTATCAATAAGGAACTCATTCAAAGTCTGACAGACGACGCCTTTCTTCAAGTGTACGTTTAGTATCTGGTACGCAAGTGTCTTCTCAAAAACACATAACCTCCTTTTTCTTAGCAACAACCCAGGCATGCTAGACCCTGAGTTCCACCTCATTTGGATTCCTTAGTTTTAACAGATAATTTTATTACTAAATGGAGAGGTTCTATTAAGCAAAACTAAACCAATACATGTTTCATAAAAAGCTCTATTAACTCTGGGCTATTGTCAGGCCATGGCAGAGCTAAGGCAGAGGGACAAGAAATTAAAAAAAAAAAACCTCATCTGTGAAAAAGGATTTATTTTGGTAGTCAGCCTATTATATCCAGTGTGGCCAGATATTTAAGTCCAAGTGAAATTCCAGAATACAGGAGAGTTATATCGTTATCATGCTTTAAAGTGCAACCAACAGTTGAACTGGAAGGGAGATACAAGAAACTCCCACATGAGGATTGGCCTTGTCTGTGTAAATTATGGCTTATTTTTGCTTAGGTAAAGGTAAAGGTTTCCCTCGACGTAAAGTCCAGTCGTGTCCGACTCTAGGGGGCGGTGCTCATCTCCATTTCAAAGCCGAAGAGCCGGCATTTGTCCGTAGACACTTCCGGGTCATGTGGCCAGCATGACGACTCAGAACGCCGTTACCTTCCCGCCGAAGCGGTACCTATTGATCTACTCACATTGGCATGTTTTCGAACTGCTAGGTGAGCAGGAGCTGGGACTAGCAACGGGAGCTCACCCCGCCGCGCGGTTTCGAACCGCCGACCTTCCGATCGGCAGCTCAGTGGTTTAACCCACAGCGCCACCGCATCCCTATTTTTGCTTACACTGTATTTTTCATAAGGGCGTTCGAGCACAATATTTATTCCCATTAATAGGTATGTTTCCACGGCTTTCAGATGGATTCTATCTTCAGTATCTATTATCAGATAAGGATGATATAATTTCATTAAAATTTCTAAATATTGAGATGACTCCTTATTAGTATTGATATTTTTACTGTGGCTCATTTTAAATAATTTAGCCAGTTTTATGTTTGCATATCTTTGCCCACTGATTGCAGTAATAAAGAACTCAATGAAGTATATACATTCCAAATTTTAAGAATATAGTTTAACAACACATTAATATATTTAATCTGCCTCTTTAAACCCTTACTGATTGTACGGAAAATTTCTACCCAGAGAGCATGACCAAATCATGTTCATTAAAGTACCTTAAATTTTATTGTGTTTTCTGCATAGAAAGGTAAATAATAATTTCTTTTCAAAAATCCACTTAGGACCCAACAGCACCCCAAAACATTTTTTGATAAATTGGTCCCATCCTAAGAACATAAGAAACCTATTCTACCTTTTTTAAAATTTGAGACCATTGACTTGTTACAGTTGGATTCTTTATTCCAGCCCTCTTATAAAATTATCAATATTTGTATATCCTGAATTCCTTCTGCTATTTGTTTTCCATCCCTTAAATTAACAGAAAATCTGAAAAGACTCCAAGCTCCAAAATATTGTCTTTGGGACCAATTTCCCAAACCAAAAATGTACACAGCTTTGACTAAGCAGTGTCGAAACTAAAGTTCCAAAGAAAAGAGCTTTCATTCTAGTCCTAGTTATTCTTCTGCAAAACAACTTAGGGCCAAACTGAACTTGATCCAGAATATATCATTACAAAGCACATTCCTCTGCCTCCTCCCACCTTTTAAAAGTCAATAGCAGAAAAGCATTTTCATGGGATTTACAAAAGGTAGGAAAGAAGATAACCTTTCCTGACCCCTATTATGCAAAAATATTAAAATGCTCCTCGCACAATTTGTGCCTCAGATCCTGCCAAGAGTAAATTTGGCTGTTTTCCTGCCAGTACATCCAGCTAATATTCATCTTTCCTCAGAAAAAATTGTTGCTGGGTGATTGATTGATTGATTGATTGATTGACTGATTGATTGATTATCAACCAGTGTTGACTCCTAGCAACCACATAGATAGATTTTCTCCATGACATGAAATTACACTTCCTAAACTTCACAGCAGAGATGGGTAACTTGTAGGCAATGGGTGAGATGCAGCACTCCCAGCGGCCCATGTTGGCATCCAAAGCCCTCAGAGATTTCCCAAGATGGGTAGGACGAAAAGATCCCCCCTTTTTGGCATTTGGAGGATTTAGGTAGTTAAAAGATAAAATGAATGCCATAAGCATCCTCTTTTGCATCTGGAAAATGGACATACCTCAGACTGTACTTACTTTTCCTAGTCTGGAGAGTTTTGAATCCCCCAATCCCTAAACAATGCAAAATCCACCTATTTTCATGACGATATGGCATCATTATAACTTCCAATGGGCAGGCAAAAAAAGATTATCTGCTCCTGTTTTTCAAGGTGTTCTTGGAGTCTGTTCCAGTTTTTTTTTTTTAAATTTAAAGGCTGGCAGATATTGTACAATGTCAGGTTCTCTGAAAAGCCTCTTTCACAGTGTTTTATAGAAAGGTTGTGTGACCCTTTGTCATAATGGTTTTAAGGTATGATTCTGTTCCACTCTAGATTCCATAATGAAGTTATGAAGTTACAATATTTCTAACAATTTCATTCCCATGTAAAGTCTGGCAGAACTTTAATCTTTTGGTCTAAAAAGCTCACAAGTACTGACTCTGCTTCTTTTATAAGCTCTCAGTAAGCGCCAGATATATGCTTCCCTAGCTTTGTTAGTCAAAGGGTAGAAAATTTTCTAGCAGGAGCGGTATCATAATGCCAACACATGAAATTTTATTTCTAGTGGTTGAATGTGTTCAAATTGCATATTTATCTATAGAGCATATAAGGGATGAGATCAAATAAAAGAGCCAAATTCTTCTGAAATATTACTGGCAATAGCCTAATGTTGTTCGGTAAACATTTGCCAGTAAATCTCAAAGAATTTCACGTAAAAATGACAAATTCATCATATAATGATTAACAGATAAAGGACCCAGTTACAAATTACTTAGTGGTTTTGAAATCCTTCTTAATCAAATATGAAATATTAATTGCATTTTTTTTTTAAAAGCCTCTCTCTTTCACACACACACAGACACCCCAAAATGAAATAATACCTTGAAACCTGCAAGGGCAGGATTTACACTGATCTGTACCAATTGAGTTTATCTTAATATTACCAATAGAATCAAGTCATCTTAAACCTAGATTGTAAATAATGTAGACTGGCTTCTTTTTTATGTGAACTGGGACAAAGGAAAGGAAGTTTTGGCTGATGAAATATGTGAGGCAGATTATCACAGCTGTACTGTTGAGTGGCTATGAAGATCCATTAGTTCATTAAGTCTGTTCCTCCCCTCCAGCAGGATATAGAGGAATTAAACTGATTCACTCTTAAGCAATACATGAAGGAAGGAGGAAGGGAAGGGATTAACGGTTCTGTTACCCACAAGCATTCAAAAATTGTGAGTCAAGCACTCCAAAATTATAGGATTTTAAAAATTAATACCCTTTTATTAGGTTTTAAAGCCTTTAGGTTGATTCTTCTTTCTCTCCCCCCAGGCTTATGTACATCTGGAGGGTGCTAAGCTGAATTTTTAAAAGGAGACTATTCTGAAATGGCATTCTCAATTTAAGGACTGGCATCACGAGCAAATTATTATGCCAGCTTTGTGGGTAAAATGGATAAAATGTTATTTTTAATATTGTTTTTAATTTGAAACATTTCTGTCTTGCCTTTCCATTGCTAGGCCTTCAGAGCAATTTGCCACGTAAATTAAAACAATGAGGTGGATCCAAATTTAGTCACAATTAAAACAGCATCATTGAAATCAATTTAAGCGACTCATGAGGTCTACTTTAAGAGGCACATTAGCATGATTCCCCCAATAGGTGTGGAGCACAAAAGTACATTGGCATGTCTTGACCAAGTCATATTCTACCTTGGTAATGTAATGGTAAGTATATTGGAAAGACCTTGGGAAATGGGCCCAGACATGCTGCCTAGGGAAGGGTCAGATAAGAGACAGCACAGCCCGCAGATGGATAGTGGGTGGGTCAAGAGGCTCAGAAGGGACCTCCCTAGTTTCTCAGACTATAAAGGAGACAGTGGGAGGACTGTACTTTCAGACTTGCAAGATTCTGTTAATGTAGCCTTACAATAAAGTAGAATTACCTCATCTGGTCATGTTTCCTGTCTGGTATAGCTAGTAACTTCAGCAAAGAATCATTACCTTGTCGTGGTGCTGGAGCTTGAGCACCTCAGTGATGCCATGAGCTAAACTGTGAAGGGCCACCCAAGACGGGAAGGTCATGAAAAAGAGGTCAGACTAAATGCAATCCCTGGGGAAGGTAAGGGGAACCCACCCCAGTATTCTTGCCGTGAAAACTAAATGGAACAGTACAACCAGAGATATGTCAGTATACCATCGGAAGATGAGACCCCCAGGTCAGAAGATGGTCAAAATGCTACTGGGGAGGAACAGAGGATGAGTTCAACTAGCCCAGACATGATGACGCAGCTAGCTCAAAGCTGAAAGGACAGCTAGCAGCCAACGGTGCTGGTGGTGAACAGCGAATCCGATGTTCTAAGGATCAACACACCATTGGAACCTGGAATGTAAGACCTATGAGCCAGGGCAAATTGGATGTGGTTATTGGTGAGATGTCAAGATTAAAGATAGACATTTTGGGCGTCAATGAACTGAAATGGACTGGAATGGGCCACTTCACATCAGATGACCACCAGATCTACTACTTGGACAAGAGGACCACAGATTCTTCACCTCCACTGCATATTCCTTAGGAATATTAGTGAGCTCATATCTAGCTGACCTGTGGGTCTTCCCTAATCTCTTTAGTCTGATCCTAAATTGTGCAAGAAGAAGTTCGTGATCTGAACTACAGTCAGCTCCAGGTCTTGTTTTTACCGACTGTATAGATGTCCGCCACCTTTGGCTGCAAAGGATGTAGTCAATCTGATTTCGATGTTGTCCATCTGGGGAAGTCCATGTATAAAGCCATCTCTTAGGTTGCTGGAAGAGAGTGTTTGTTATGCACATTGAGTTGTCTTGGCAAAATTCTATCAGCCTATGTCCTGCTTCATTTTGTTCACCCAGGCCATGCTTACCTGTAATTCCAGGTGTCATTTGACTGCCCACCTTAGCATTCCAGTCTCCCGTGATGAAAATAACATCTCTTTTAGGCGTGTTGTCCAGTAGGTGCTGCAGATCCTCATAGAACTGCTCTACTTCAGCTTCTTCAGCATCTGTGGTTGGGGCGTATATTTGGATCACTGTGATGTTAGATGGCTTGCCTTGAATTCGAATTGAGATCATTCTATCATTTTTTGGATTGTATCTGAGCACTGCTTTAGCTGCTTTACTATTAATTATGAAGGCTACTCCATTTCTTCTGTGGTCCTCTTGTCCACAGTAGTAGATTTGGACAAATACCAGTGTCTGAGCCTTATTCAGAGGCAGGCAGCGCATGACATAAAGCTGAGAGTCATAAACTCAGCCTCACCGAGCCCCACCGGACGACAACGAGCCGCGGGAGGAATAGACGGCGAGAAGACCAGCAAGATGAAGCCGGAGCGACGCGGGCAAGGAGGGCGAGCCGCACGGCAAGAGACAGAGGAGGACCGACCAAGGCCAGAGGCACCGCGGACTCCCGGAGCCATGGACGCCCACCCCACCCGACCCGAGCCTCAGCTCCAACCCCAAGGGGAGATGGCGACGGAGGCAACCCGACCGCGGGAGGGAGCAACATGCCTTCCGAAACCAGCGGAGGACCCCGCGCCCCACATCGCACCCCAGCAACGGGCGTGGAGCGACAGCCCAACGGCGGTCAACACGGAGGAGGACGATGGAGACACCCAGCAGACGACGGAGGAAGCGGACCAGCGGCAGAGGGAGGATGAACCCCGCCGGCAACCCACTCCCCGCCTGCCCTGAAACGCGTTGCGAGGCAGGCGGTGGGACAGCAGCGCGGACCACCTCGACGGAACGGCGAAAGCCCCGTAATAATGGCGGCAATCAAACTCTCGGGCGGCAACGGAGCCACCACGGCCGCGGCACTAGTGGACTCGGGGTGCTCAAAAAACCTCATCCACCCCTACCTAGTCGCCAAACTCGACCTCCGCTGCTTCCCCCTCCCCACGCTGCTGGCATTCCACCAGCTGGACGGCTCTACAGCGGGAGGGAAACCAGCCACGCTGCAAACCGAGCCGGTCACCCTGCAAATGGGCACTCACACCGAACGCACATCGTTCGTCGTCACTCACATCGGACAGCCCATTGCAGTCCTGGGGATGCCATGGCTCGCGACAAACAACCCGCGCATCAACTGGGAGACCCGCACCTTCACATTCGGCGACGGCGAGTATCGGGCACCAGTTCCAGCGGGCAGAACCAACCCCACTGTAGGACAAGCGGAGGCGACTACACAGGACAACGCCGCTACCACAGCAGACCTACCGGAACAATACGTCGACTTCTCCGAGGTCTTCGGAGAGGCAGAAGCTGACCAACTACCCCCCCACCGCAAGACGGATTGCCGGATCGACCTACTGCCTGACGTCCCCTTACCTAGACCAAAGATCTACTCGATGACCCCGAAGGAGATGGCAACCCTCCGGGAGTTCATCGATAAAAACCTAGACAGGGGATTCATAGAGCTAGCATGCTCACCGGTCGGAGCCCCCGTCTTATTCCGGGAGAAGAAAGACGGCACCCTACGGCTCTGCACCGACTACCGGGGCCTAAACGCGGCTTCCCTGTCCAACAAATACCCCTTACCCCTGGTGAAGGACATGCTCGCCCACCTGTCCACGGGCAAAGTCTTTTCCAAACTGGACCTTCGCGAGGCATACTATCGCATCCGAATCAGGGAGGGGGACGAATGGAAGACTGCGTTCAACTGCCCCCTAGGCGCCTTCCAGTACAAAGTGCTGCCCTTCGGACTCGCGGGGGCCCCTGGGGTGTTCATGCAGCTCATCAATGAGGTACTGCATGAACATCTGTTCAAAGGGGTCCTGGTCTACATCGACGACGTCCTTATTTACACAAAAACGCACGAGGAACATGTGACCCTAGTCAGGCAAGTCCTCGACAAGCTCAGAAGGGCGCAGCTCTATGCCAAGCCTACAAAGTGCGAGTTTCACAAAGCGCGCCTAGACTACCTGGGGTACCGAATCTCCGGGGACGGCATAGAAATGGACCCCGCAAAAGTCGAGGCGGTGCTAAACTGGGAGCGCCCCCGCAACAGACGCCAACTCCAGAGCTTCCTCGGATTCGCGAATTTTTACAGGTCATTCGCCCGGGGGTTCGCAGAGATAGCCCTCCCCCTAATGGACCTCCTCAAAACCAAAGGGGTGGGGGACACCCGACGCGCCAAGAACCCGGGCACAGTGTTGAATTGGACTCCCGCGTGCCAGACCGCATTCAACAAGCTGAAAGCGCTGTTCACCACGAAGCCAATCCTCGCGCACCCGGACCCAGAACGGCCGTTTGTGGTCCAAGCCGATGCCTCAGACTTCTCCCTGGGGGCCATCCTGCTCCAAAAGGACCCCACGGGACTCCTGAAACCATGCGCCTACCTGTCAAGGAAGTTCTCCGAGACAGAAAGGCGATGGCACGTCTGGGAGAAAGAAGCCTTCGCGGTAAAATCAGCGCTAGAGACATGGCGACACCTACTCGAGGGAGCCACCCAACCATTCGAGGTCTGGACCGACCACCGGAACCTCGAGGCCCTACGAACGCCTAGACGCCTTAGCCCAAAACAGGTCCGATGGGCCCAATTCTTCAGCCGCTTTAATTTCCAGCTGAAGTTCATGCCGGGCAAAAAGAACTTCCTGGCCGACGCCCTCTCCCGACTGCCCCAAGACGAAGAGCCCGCCCCAGACACCATTGGGACGGTCCTATCCGCCTCGCAACTGGGGATGGCCGTGACCACCCGAAGCGGCGCTCGGAGGCAGCTCGACTCTACGGCGCAGCCGACGGCGGGACAACCTGCGACCGGAAGAAGCAAACCGCAACTACCAGGGGGAATGCGCACGGACCTCGCCGCCACCCTCAAAACCGACCCCTGGTTCCTGGCAAACCCCAACAAGGTAACGATGGCACAAGACCTGGCATGGGGGGAAGGCAGAATCTATGTCCCGGACTCGCAACGCCAGGCGATCTTGCATAGGTCACACGACGCCAAACAAGCGGGACACTTTGGGTTCCTCAAGACCCTACACCTAACACAGCGTCAATTCTGGTGGCCCGCGCTCAGGCGAGACGTAAAAGCATACGTAGCGTCCTGCCCAACGTGCGCTAGGGCCAAACGGGCACCAGGCAAACCCGCGGGGCTATTACAACGGGTGGCAGAACCCTCCCGCCCATGGGAGGAAATCTCTATGGATTTTATAGTGGACCTCCCACCCTGCCAGAAGAAAACGGCCATTTGGGTGGTGAAGGACTACTTCTCAAAGCAGGCCCACTTCATCCCCTGCACGTCGGTCCCATCCGCACAACAGCTAGCCAAACTCTTCCTCATCCACGTGTACAGGCTACACGGATGTCCCGCACGTGTGGTGACCGACAGGGGCACACAGTTCACCTCCAAATTCTGGCGGGCCTTCCTAAAGCTGACGGGGACCCAACAGGCCCTATCTACGGCCTGGCACCCCCAGACGGACGGAGCCACAGAGGTTCTTAATGCCACCTTAGAGCAATTCATACGCTCATATACTAACTATCACCAAGACGACTGGGCTGAACTGCTCCCGTTCGCCGAAGTCGCATACAACAACGCCGTCCACACGAGCACGGGGAAAACTCCGTTCGAAGTAGTCTCGGGGCGCGACTTCGTCCCCATACCGGAGCTACCTCAACCCCCGGAACCCCAGATGGACGCTAGCAACTGGGGACGGAAGATCGCGGAATCATGGCCAATAATCACGGCGGCGCTGAAGGATGCACAGGCAGCCTACAAAGAGCAGGCCGACAAGCACCGGCGCCAACAACCGACGTTCCAAGCGGGGGATATGGCCTACCTATCCACCAAGTTCCTAAAGTCACCCCAACCCTCGAAAAAACTGGGGCCTAAGTACATCGGGCCGTTCCGAGTCACCCAAATAGTGAACCCGGTAGCAATACGCTTGGACCTGCCACACAACCTACGGAGACTCCACCCGGTGTTCCACACCAGCCTCCTGAAACCGGCAACCACCTCTCGATGGCACCCAAGCACGCCACAGCCCTCACCGGTGATGATCGACGGGCAACACCACTTCGAGATAAGGGACATACTCAACTCCCGCAAGCAACGAGGAACTCTACACTATCTGGTCAGGTGGAAACACTTCCCCCACCTGGAATGGGTGGCGGCGCACAACGTTAACGCGCCTGACCTGACCAGAGCATTTCACCGGGCATACCCCGACAAGCCACAACCAAGGTCAGCAAGCCGTCCCCTGCAAACCCCCCCCCCGCAGGCCCCCCCCGCCTCCCGTGCCCCAAAGAAAAGGGCCCCCCCCCAAGCCCGCGACTTGGGTGGACCTCCCCCCCCCGGGACTCACTCCCCCCGCCCCGGGCCCACGAGGCAGTGACAAGCGTTCGCCAGCACCCTCCCCCCGCCCCCCGGCCGCGGGGGAGTGGCAAGCAAGTCAACAGGGCAACCTGGGGGCAACGCCCAGGAGCTATAACAAAGGCGATGCACTTTAAATAAAAAAAAGAAGGGCCCTACCTGGAGCTGATAAGCACCCGACCAGCCACGCCTCTCTCCTCGCCGAACTGAGCCAAACAAACAGGGTGTGGCTGGAGCATGCGCACGCCAGGACGTGACCCGGGCATGCGCACTATGGACACACCCTGGGAAGGCACGTGGTAGAGGGAGGAGCAAAGGGAGGGGCGACAACTACTCCAGCGGGAATTTCGAAAAAAAAAAAAAAAAAGTGCCGTTTGACAGCTCCACCGAAAAAAAAAAAAAACCAGAAAACCGGGGGGGAGCACTATTCGGACAGGGGGCAGTATGTCATGAGTGCCGTTGAGCTGAAGTCATCAGCGCAATGGCACACATGACAATAGCAAGGAAACAGGAGAAGGGGCTCAAGATAAGTAGCCATCAACCCACAACGACTAACGGCCAACAGACAATAACTAAACGGATCACGGAGCACACCCAAGCCATCAGCGCCAATACAACGGAGATCGCCCAGCTGACAGCAATCACCGGATGAATAGAAAACCCGATGATGGGCGATCCCGGAACGCCAGCGGGGCCTCACAACCCCTCACCCACCGGCAGGGCAACGTATTGGACAAAGGGGGGTGACGTGACCGCGAGTGAGGGGGCGCTGACCGGCGCGGGGTATTTAAACCCCGCACCGGCGCGCTCCTGTCACTCTCAGCTTTTTTCTTCCGACGCTGTAACTGCGCTGTGAATAAATCAGAGCCTGATCCATCGAACCAGTGTCTGAGCCTTATTCAGAGGCAGGCAGTGCATGACAATATGGCTGTGAGAGCTGGACCATAAGGAAGGCTGAGCGAAGGAAGATAGAAGTTTTGGAACTGTGGTGTTGGAGGAAAATTCTGAGAGTGCCTTGGACTGCAAGAAGATCCAACCAGTCCATCCTCCAGGAAATAAAGCCAGACTGCTC
Organism: Candoia aspera; assembly: GCF_035149785.1. Classification (NCBI taxonomy): domain Eukaryota; kingdom Metazoa; phylum Chordata; class Lepidosauria; order Squamata; family Candoiidae; genus Candoia; species Candoia aspera. The sequence goes on along the minus strand of NC_086158.1, from coordinate 74,314,162 downwards.
ACTTGAGGGAATGATATTAAAGGCAAAACTGAAGTACTTTGGCCACATAATGAGAAGACAGGACACCCTGGAGAATATGCTGATGCTAGGGAGAGTGGAAGGCAAAAGGAAGAGGGGCCGACCAAGGGCAAGATGGATGGATGATATTCTAGAGGTGATGGTCTCATCCCTGGGGGAGCTGGGTGTGTTGGCGACCAACAGGAAGCTCTGGCATGGGCTGGTCCATGAAGTCATGAAGAGTTGGAAGCGACTGAACGAATAAACAACAATAGCTAGTAAGGCTGACAGGTAAGCAGGCCAGAGACAGGGCTGTTCCTCACAGAAGTGATTTATTACAATATCTATACACGTCCCTCAGTCACCAGACACTGGGCAGTTTAATATGGGACATCCAAAAGAAACCATTGTTTGGCAGGAAAAATAGCTACTGTTTGCCTTTGTATTAGTATGTAGGAATGACCTCAGGAGACAGGAGGAAGAGCCTAGACAACTGTCATGTAAAAGGTATCCCAGCCCATAGAGGCAGAAGGGGCATGGGAAAGGTTTCCTGGTTTTCTAGAAAGTAAAAGTAAAGGAGGGGAGAGATACTTTCAGGCTTGCAAGATTCTGTTACTGTAACCTTGCAATACAGATAGTGTTAGTACTCAGTTTGTACTTCTTGTCTGGACTACCTCGAAAGACTGACATCAACATCATGAGACTTTATCTACAGAAACAATTATCAGGCCATCTTCCTGCTATGGAATTAAAAAAAAAATGAATTAATTTTATCAAGATTAATCAATTCATTAATTAATTGACAACATTAAGAGAGTCACAGAGTTGCCCATCATAGATGTTTGTTCTCCACATAAATCTCAATGGTTATGCTGTAGAGTTAGCTGAATCTAGATGAACTTAAGACAATTATAATTATAATAATAATAATGCTTTACCTTTCAATTCTTTAGTATATTTTTCTTTTCATTTATGTACTGTTTTTTCTCCAGATCAACATACTGCATCTATCTTCCTTTTCATTCTTATGATAGTCCTGTGAGATAGTCTGAGTTGAGAAATAGTGACAGATCCAAGGTAATCCAGAGTTCTCCATGGTTGGGTGGCTTTTTTCTATATGAAGTTTGACATATTAAACTGGATGGAGGAAATATGGCCTTGCTAAGTCTGGCCCTCTGTCCATGTTCAGTACCATCACCCATAATATCCTCCTAGTCCCTCTTGATGGAATTTGGTCTTCGGGGCACTATTTTACAGTGTTATGGTCTTTCTTGTTGGGCAAGTTCAGAACATGGTGTTGGGGGATAACCGTTCAACACAGAGGATGTTGACCAATGCAATCATCCATGTTCAACAACTACATCCTTAAGGGCCTAGGGTTCATATACTAATTACTTTAATCAGAACCAAACTATTAGCTTAGACAGAGAATGTACAACTACTTTCTCTACATCATCACCTAAATAATGGCTTGGTCAAGAGTTTGAGGAAAATGCCCAAACTACATTATGCACATTCATTTTCCTCCAACTTGTATCCATGTACTAATCTGTATATGCAAGAGAAAAGGGACCTCTTTTTATATAATGGAACAAGACTCCTTTCTCATCCTATAAGGTTAGCTTTCAACTGGCTACTGAGTTTATATTAATTGGACAATTAGGATAAATCACTGAATCAAGGCACAATTCATTTATTTAAGGTTAACAGCCCTCACACAATCATAATTTTCAAAGTTAAGTGGCATGCTCACATCCTGGTATTTTATTTTTTTTTTAAATAGGAAAGTATCCATGGGAACTGATAGAGGTTCCTCATATATTTAAAAGGTCACCCTGCTCATTCACAATGATATAATAGCTGAGGACAAAAAACCGAAATAACCACTTCAGTGACTTAATTGAAATGGATTGTTTGTGAGAACTCATCTGGTGGATATTGGAAAACACTTTGATAACAAGCAATTTAAGTGTAACACTGACTTTTGTTTTGTTTCGTTTTTCTGTGTTTGGACAATCAATAGAAAGATGCAATTGTAAGTATGAAGAGATCTTAGATGCAAAATCAAATCATCTTCAAGCTTAATGCTGCTTCTGGTTTGTTTTTGAATACAATTCAGACTGTCCAGGCTTGCATTTAAGGTCCTCCAGGTTTAAGAACAGAAATGAAGAACCTGCAATTCTTCATATTGCTGAAACATAATTCTCCACAACTTCATCTAGTTTTTGTTTTTTTTTAATTTGGCTTTCTCATGGTTCAATATATTGTGTGAAACCCAAAATGGGTTGTTTCAATGACTAGGTTAAGCATGTTGCATAGCCTTGGTGGACTTCGGGATGACATCCCAGTATGGAAACCTTCTTCCCAGAGAAGTTCCCTTAACATCTCCTTTGTCATCTTTCAGATGCAGATGAAGATCTTTCCATTCTCCCAGACTTCGAAAGATTTAATTTCTGAGATGGATGTTGGTTTAAATTGCTGCTTTTAATACTGGCATTTGCTGTATCAATGTCATTTGGCCTGATATGGATATATATTTCTTTATATTCTTGTTAATAAGGACTGGGAACTATTTTCATTGAAGGTCAGTACTTTTTAATCATATAGAGCAGCCAAAGCCACCTTCAGGCTTTACTGATGGATGGACGGATCCACTGCATATGGATTTACAGCTGAAACAGAGCTATGTGAGTTTGGATTGGCTGAATAATCTCATATTGGACAAGTAGGCAGCCAGGTGGCTCTGCAACCCACGGCCACATTTCAGAAGGCCTCTACAGGTGATCTCTGACCTCTTATAAACATTCTCAGCACTTCCTCAGGAACGCCAACTATGCTGCAAAAATCCAGACCACTATTACATTGTGGGTTAGAATTTTCTGGATCTCTTTGCTGCCATCTAGTGGTCCTTTGTATATTTGCAGCCCACATATATAGCTCTATTTTTCTATCAGCATTCTGCTGCTTGCAAGGGGAAATGGGGGTGCTGGAAAGGAAAAGAGAAAAACCAGAAAAAGGAGGAAAAGAGAGACTGAATGACCTGCTCCACTACATGCTTGAGGAATATACTCCTGTTATAACTGATCAACCTTGAGGGAATGTGATCCTTGATAGAAAGTTCCCCATCCCTCCTACTTTGAATTAACATCATTCTCTGTAAAAACATAATGCAGAAGAGGAAGGATGGGACACAATTAGAGGAAGGAGCTGTTGCAACTCATTTATATTTTAATAGCCACCATTCTAAGCATATACAGTATTTTCTTTTTGGTAGAGTTATGCTATCTGGATTGGAAAACGTTGCACACTCTGTAGAAGGCAGCAAAGAGGCAGAGAAAATCAACTTTGCCACCCTCTAGCAGTTGTCTGGATAGTTCCAACTTTGATCTTTAGGACTGCTAAGAGCTACTGTGTTTAAAACACTAGTAAACTCTGAAGTTTGCAGAAGCATAAAGGACAACCAGAAAACCAGAAGCTGGTTGGCAGCAGACCTGAACTGAGACACTCCTGCAAAATTGTGAGGATGTACTACAATATTTTGTTCTCAGTTTTGCCTTCTTTGTTTCTTTTTACAGACTTGAATCTCAGGATAAGTTTGGGGATTTGAGATACACCTGTGACTCCCTTCTCTTAACATTTTTTTTTTTCTTGTCAGAGCTTCTCAGGGTGGTTCAGTATGAAACAATATTTAGGCAAGTCATCCCACAAAGCCACATCAACTGAATTATCTCCAGCTCTTAAGACTTCTTTGAAATTTTGGCCAGGTGTCTTAAGACAGACCTAGTCCCAGAAATCTACTAGAAAATAAGTAACATTGTTGATAATTTCTTTCTTTAAAAAATATATCAGTGTCTATTTCTTGCCCTGTAACAGTTTTATATCCATGTACTAGAATGCAAATACTAGAGTTCTTTTACTTTCAAAATTGTTGTGAACACATGACTATTATATGTTTATTTTTCTTATTTTTATTTGTTGGGTGGGGGTGTTGCTTGCTTTTCAGTACGGCCCATGACCAATATGGAAATAACAAATAAACCACATATTTAGCTGTGAGGCAGTCCCTGTTGCCCTGAGGAAAACTGTTTTCAATGACATGTGTTGTTTTGAAAGCCCACTCAATTAAATTAATGTCCTTCATTTTGGACTCTGTATAGGAATTGAAACAAATAAGCAAATATCATCCAGTTCAGAATGAGTTGTAGATTCTTCTCATCTGTCTAAATTAAAAATCACCTAAGCCAAAGCCCTTACCTTTCCAAGTCATATGTCAGTATTAAATGACCAGGCTGCACTGTAATTCTCAAAAGTAATTACCTTTAGCCAATTTTCCAAATTAACGTTTTGGCCTTCCCATCAGTTCAAACCTTGAAAACAAACCCACAATTCAGGAACCAAACAATATAAGTTTTTAATCCCACTGTTGTGGGTAGCCAACCTGCTTTCACAACCCCTTAACTCCTTTGGCATATTTTCTTGTCAGACAGGCTTATATTTTCACAAACTTTGATTCCACACCTTCACAAGGAAGCACCTTTTCTAGCCGGGGGAGGGGGGATCTGTTTCAGGAAAATATATATGTTAGAAAGGATAGGTCAAAACAGAAATATTCTTTAAGATTAATGTTTATTTTGACTTTGTATGGATAAGTCAAATATTTTGTGTCTGATATTTATTTTCTCTGAACAGTAATTATGTGTTTTTAAAAAATGAAGTGGGCATTACATATCTTTGCCTTACTCTATGTTCCATGGTGTATCATCCACTAAATATACCATTTATTCTCAAACAGCATATTTAGTAATTAGTAAATTCCAATCAAAGTAGTTCTCTGCTTTACTTCCATCATATATTGTTATTAACTGCATTTGGGAACCAATCTTCAACTCCATATTTGTACAAAAGCTCCATCATGAAAGCCTATGCACTTTATCATATATTTTCTCTACATCAACAAATGCACAATTAAGTGTCTCACATCCTTACATTTCTCAGTGACCATCTGAAGAGTGAAACTCTAGCCACACTGCATTTCCCAAATATTGCTCATGGTCACTTCTTCTACCCTTTCAATCAGAATTATGCTAGGCAGATTTTACAAACTAATTCCCCCGTAGCTTTTGCATTCATTTTGAGTGCCTTTCTCTATGTATAAGGAAACAATAATGACATTCTTCCAATTGTCAGGTGCAGATGCAGACTTCATTTACACATTAAATATCACACAGCCAGACCATAACAAACTTCATCATTATTTTAACATTTCTCCAGTTACACCATCTACACCTGCAGCCTGACCATTTTTGACAAAAAATATTTATTACCCCCCCTTTTTTCCCTTTTTGGGATAGTTACATTTTTCAGCATTTGTTTCAGTTCTACTGTTTGATATGGCCGTACCATTCCCATACAAATCTCTAAAATACAGCTTCCAGCATTCCCTCATTTCTATTTCATACCAAAAGGTTTAATCAGTTTTTTTTAATTCCATCCGATCTGATACAGACCCCTTCTCAGTCCTCTTCACACACTTTGATTTTTAAAAATTTCCACCTAAATGACCTGCTCCTTGCTATCTTTGACTGTTGTGGTGCTTACAATGGTATCATGCTGAAAATGTGCTTTTAAGGCTAAACTAAGTACTTTCCAGCATATCCTCATCAGCAGTAATAATAAAGCATCTCTTCATTTAAATGAAGTTTAAAAGCTGCCATTTCTTTCTAAATTAGGTCACACACAGTCAAATTAAAAAATAAAAACAAGAAAACCACAATATCAGCCTTAGCAAGTATATAGGCTTGTGATTATTATTATTTTTTCTTAAACTGCTGTAGTTATAAATGACAACTTCAGAGCAGGTGCTGTTTGCTAGAACTCTGTGTATTTCCAAAGGATGAGTAGCAGCCCTGCACCTGTAGTAATTAAATCGGGGTAGAAATCTTCCTTCAGCCTCTTGGGTCAATTTTTGATTAAAACACTACCTTAATTGCTATTTTCTTTTTCTCTGTATGCACATTATATCTCATCCTCAGTTTTTGCAAAACTCATTTTCTTATATGCCTTTTTTCACCATCATCCATATCCTGTTTCATTTCATCATTCTACCAAGCAAACCTTTTCATATTTCCCATTAGCACAGTATGACAGACTTCTGTGGCACCCTGGGACATAATTATCTTCACTCTGTCCAAATAGCTTCCATATCTTCTTTTCTTAAATCCACTTCCCATTCATCTGTTGGGGGATTAATCTGTCTTCTTATGTTTTTTTCATATAGGACTTGCATTTTCTTGTCCTGTTTGCAGTCATTCTTGTGTCCTTGTTTCATTTATTCACTTCTTTCCTTTTCTCCCATGTCCATTTTTCCCAAGATATATTCTTGACACTACCAAAAAAGTGATCTGTCCTGCATCTAGAATTTCTCATCACCCTCCCATTTCTTTACCAGAAACAATCCAATCAACCATGCTTGTAGATTCATATTCATTTGCCATGTGGAAATATGAATAACATATGATTAAACTAAGTGTTCAAAGCGGTGTGGAATGCATTCATTCAGAATATTGCAGTTTTTCATAGAATTCTCCTCTGATTCTTTCACTATTACCACTCACTGGGGTGGTACAACATGCAAATACCACCAAACTGTGGATTCCTATTTTCATACATGTCCACAAAAAACCAGATGGCACCAATTCATACTTACTGACATACATTTTAGGCAGATCTGAAGCAGGAAAGATGATGTAGAGAGTAAGGAAGATGACCTTCAGGAAGATATACAGGAACCATTGCCTAGGCAAAAGGAGCTGAACTATTTTTTAAGTCCAGAACAATGAGGTAGCATTTGGAAGTAGCTCAGGCACATGCCTTCTTAATTCACTGAACTGTAAGTAAGAGGAGTACAATTAGACTTGCAAGATTCTATTATAGCAAATCTCAGTTAAATCTATATCATATCATATCATATCTATCTATCTATCTATCTATCAACTATCATCTATCATCTATCTATCTAATTTATATGGCTACTCATCTCACACAAAGCAACTCTGGGTGGCATACAATAAAACCAACAATAAAACATTTTACAAAACCTATTAAAACACTGAAACATAACTGAAAACAAGATCATGAGAAGGGAATATATCAAGATGTTATACATGATGCTACCAGTGTGGAGGCTCCCTGTTAACAGGAGAATCCCAGGCCTGTTAAAAGAACCATTTTCTGTCTGGTCTATCTAGTAGGGTTGACAGATGGTTTAGATCAGTGTTTTTCAAACTTGGCAACTTTAAGATGTATGGACTTCATGCTGGCTGTGGAATTCTGGGAGCTGAAGTCCACACATCTTAAAGTTGCCAAGTTTAAAAAGCACTGCTTTAAATTCATCAGAAGCACACTTGCTGTACCTCTTGGTGACTTCTTAAAAAAGAAGTTGTATCTTTTCCTGGTCTCACATGGTAGCCATACAGGTCCAGAAAAATACACATTTGAGGTAGGGAGATGTTAAGGAGTTAGTGACACGGTAATACATTTAGGGCAATATACCACAAACACAAGTTAAAGCAAAGCTAGTTTTAACTCAAGGATGTTCATACTATGTTATGCACACTAGGATCTCTAGGGATTCCCTTGCCAACATTCTGTTCCCTGCATCCTACCAAGTAGGAAGAATATTCCACGTACTGACAAACACTTGGGATGCTTCAGCCATTTTTCATTGTTAAAAACAAATCCCAAAGCAGATAATGAAATTGGTAGTCCTTAAGATGCTACAAGGCACTTCTACATTTATGCCACAACAGTTGAACATAAGTACTTTTTTGGAAACTACTTCAAATGAATAGGCAAGCAGGGTAGCAATGAGCATTTATCTTTAGCTTTAGTAAAAGATATATAATTCCGTTGTGTTGTATGCTGATTACAACTGCTATGTTTTTCTCATGGATAACATTTTGTTTTATTTCTGCATAGCAGAATGAACACCATTTCTGAAGGTATATAAAATCCTAAATCAGTTTCTTTCTTTTCTTCTCTCTCTCTCTCTTTGCTCTTAGTCTATTAACTTTAGCTCCCAAACATGATGGATCATAAATTCCATTATATTTATACAGTAATTGGCAAGAATCCTCTTTTATCTGCTTGGCACCTCTTTGTTTGTGCTTCACTTGTAAAGACAATGTTGAAATCATCTCTCCCTGTATTTACTTTTTCTTCAGTTCTATATGAAAGAAAAAAAAAGACAATAACAGCATCAACAACAACACGAAAACATCATTGTATATTTGGGACCAAGCGTACAATATGCAATAAAGTTAGACAAGTTCCCAATTTTCATTCATGATCCGTAAATATTAGATAGATGTCCATAAGTACAGCTCTGTGTTTGAACGAAAAGGCAGCTGTATGTGAGGCTTGATCTTGCCTTCTCTTCCATGAGAAATCAACTGATCTCTTTGGAAACTCAAGGGGGAATCATCAAAGTGTGATGAAAGGAAGAAAAAGGGACAATAAAATAATCCACTTCAAACTGGAATTGAAGAACCAGTGCCCCAGACTGCCTTTTCATTCAGGCAAGCCCTCACACGAATCATGTGTAAATTGACCAATTATGAAAACAGGCTGGCAACCATTCTGCAATCAGCAACATTTTCTCACTGCCACCATCACACCAGAATCATTGCCAGCTACATCCAGAATTTGGTTGTTCGCACAATATAGATCCATAACCAAGGATGTGAGACTAGTGACTGGTCAATGTAACTTGGGCATCTTTTTTAAAAAAAAAAAAAAAGTTTTAATGCTTATTTTAATAGGCAATTCAATGACTTTTCCTCTAAAAATACAAATTTCTTTGCATGTTTTGATAGAGTTATGCATCATAATACTAAGGGAAATTCAGGGACAACTGAGAACATTTTGTATAGATAGAAATTCACAAATCATAGATCCCTTGAGCATTACAACATAGGAGTGTTCACATGGAAAAGAAAATGTTTTGGCACCAGACTGAGGAATAGTTAGCATAGGTACATTTAAATAATTGGATTGCATTAGTAATAATCTGAATCTGCTCAAAGTGAAATGACCTTAGAAGAAAGTGAACCAATCTCGTTCAGGATTTTCTCTAACACCGATGTCACTAGGTCCTAAAGTCACACTCCTGTATCATGTGTTTTCACTGCAGAACAAAGGCAGATAAAAATATTTTTTAAAAACTATGGTTTTTTTTAAAAGGTAAGCTGGGTGTCCAAAATTTAAAACAGATTTTTAAATTTTAAATTGGAATTTTTTTTAACATTTAGATAAGATTTTAAAACTTTGTTTTTGAAGTGCTTCATTAAAAATAAACATACTGTATCTGGAAGATATTATGAAAATAAGTTCTAATTTTATTGTGTTCTACTTGCTAAAGTGGAGTAGAAAGATAATTTAACAGAATGGCAAATGATTTACCTCAAAAACTGCAAAGAAGGCAAGCAAATAGAGAATTTGGATAAATCCAAAGGAAGGGAAAGAAATCAAAATTGAAAATAAGCAGGACACATCAGCTGGTGTTCCAAAGTTCCCCTGAGTAAGCCTAATCTTGACAACAGGCCACAAAAGGGACCATTTTGGGACAACAGTAAAAGTGTTTGTGGGCTTGCATTTAATGGACAAAATTTCTATCAAGAAATCCCCAAAATAAAATACATGCCTGTTGCAGTCAAAGAAGTCTGGATGAAGCACTTTAAGTCTGGATGAAGCACTTCAGAGGACAAATAAAAGCCCATTTTATTTACTTTATTCTCAGTGATTTATAGCATTTCTGTAATTGCCACAATGGTATGATGTGAGATTTAATCAACAGGTAGGAAGAATGGATACCATGCATTAAATCTAGGTTTCACTCTATGGATATGACAGTCCAGCATGCAAAATGCATATGGCACAGCAGACAAATGCAAGGCCTGGTTGCTGAAATGGAACACTACATTATGCACATTGCTCTTTCTTTGAAGGTAATGTATATATACTGTACATTCTTCTGGTTAGTAAATATTCTTATACCATCTAACTCTTTTTCTTTAAGACGCAATCTATCTTCTGAACAGGCTTCTCAAGTTACTAATAGAATTCTCAAAGTTGAATAAGAATGTAACAGTTGCTGTATTACAGTCCTTGATTGCACCTTTTTCTGTTCCACTTTTATCTGTAACATTAAACAAGCAGCAGATACTCTAACTGCACTGATGGTTGTTGTTGTTTTTCAGGGGAATCCATCCTCAAGATACAGAATTCTAATGGCTTTCCCCTTCCACCAGATTTATTGAACAGCAGTACTCCACATCAAGTATGTTAGGAAAACCCCAGAACTGCAAAATAAAAAAATAAACTTCCATCAAGAAACAGGCATAGGTAACTTTATAATAAAACCAATGCATTACAAGAAAAAACTGAAAAATGCTGAGTTTATTTATGCAACAGCCTCTCCTTTCAGTCTGGTTAAGAACACACTTTCTATCCATTGGGTTTCATCATTTCAGCCAGGATTCGGTCAATCCAACAAAGCAGGTAATGCAGGGAAATTACAAGAAAGAAATTAGAAAATAGTCTGTCAGGAAAAATGTGTTACTTGAGTTTTAATGAGCGGACCAATATTCTCAATGCTTTCATTATATGTGCTTGTGTGTCAACAGAAGATTGGGAGGTCTTTCTGACTGCAACAATTGTTGCATCAGAAATACTGAAGTAACTGATATAATTATGTTCTATAAGCATTTTTGTAAATGCTGATGTAGTGGTGAAAGCTATAATACAGTGTTTCTCAAACTAGGTAACGTTAAGACATGTGGGCTTCAACTCCCAGAATTCCCCAGCCAGCATGCTGGCTGGGGAACTCTGGGAGTTGAAGTCCACATGTCTTAAAGTTGCTGAGTTTGAGAAACACTGCTGTAATAAATTGTCAAAGTAATTCCAAACGTCTAACATGCAAGTTTGCAACCAATGAGATTGCAAACAAGTCCAAGATGAGAATGCATGTAACACAACAATCTTTATTTCAGTCCCAGACCAGCATAAGATGACATATAATTGTGCAATTATAAAACTACAACCATTTCAGCAGCAATTGAAACTTAGGATTGCTAATATAATACTGTACCTTTTACAGGTCTAAGTTGTAGTGCTAATGCCAAGCAAAGTAATAAAATAAGGGTAAGATATAATATAAAAATAATAAATGGTATGCTTATTTCAGTATCAATTTGGCTGGAAGTTATAGAATATAAGCATTTATGTAATGTTATCTCAGAATTTACAAAATTTGCCAACTCTCGTTCTCAACCAATCCCTGGTGAGTTTTATGAGCTGGAACGGAAAAAGAAACAGCTTTCCATGGGGCTGACGATTATCAGCCATCAGTAGCATTTGCAAGTATACCGGATCAGGGAGCTCAAGCAGTTTTGTAAAGATCAGAAGAGCCTGCTCCATAATTTCTTTTTTTTTGTCCTGTCCTAGAGGGGCACAGACATGACATATGAGGGATTTTCTTATAGCTTCCCTCTGTGACCGCAGAAGAGAAAGTCTTCAAATTCATGAATGTAAAAGCTGTGCTGAACTTAGGGACTTCTGACTGCGTGAGTTATGTCAGACAGCTTCCTAGTACCTCCAGTTGTAAGGATACAATGAATTAGGCACCCTAGCTAGATCAGATTGCTATTCAGTATCCATGCTGGATGCAAGTCTTTTTGTATCCCCAATAGCACTGGTTATCCAGGGCTAACCCTAAATGCACTAATTGCAGCAGAAATGTCTTCTTCAGGTAGATTGAAAACAGCATCAAGTATTGATGGGTGGGGGTAGCCCCACAAGAAGATAGGACATATTTTAGTTCTCATTACTCTCTCCTCTGAGAGCCAGTTTGAGGTAGCAGTTAAGACACTAGGCTAGCAACCGGGGGACTGTGTGTTCTTGGGTGGGTGGCTTTGGGCCAGTCACTTTCTCTCAGCCTTAAGAAGAAGGACCCCTTCTGAAAATCTTCCTGAGAAAACTGCAGGGGTTAGTCCAGGCAGTCACTAGGAGTCAAATCTGGCACAAAATGAAAAAATACCTCTACCCTCTACTCTCATTGTGCCTGACTGAAAGCATAGGGCCGCATTATTTTGAGACCTGGAGGGCTGATCTTCAAAATTTAACCTGAATAGGCTCTAGTGGTATGAAGCCAAAGCATCTGTGCCAGCGTCTGCACCAACCCCAGTTTCTGTGTCAACACATTGGCTTGAAATAACTTCAGAGCAGCTGACATATGGTATACCACCTTTAGATCTTAGAAGTGTAACTTGCAGCTGCAGTTATCAGGATATTTAGGGCAAAACATAAGGTAGACGCCTTTTTGCAGCCAGAAGAATGAAATGCCACCCCTAGGCACTTAATGTGTGCTGCTGCTCAGTTAGTATCCACCTCTACTCCATATATATGTCCTAGGTCTTCTGGTGAAATTCATAATTTTTGGCTTTTTGTCATTATTATCCAATATCTTGCAGAGCTGCATAACAGACTCTAGGGCTTTTTAAAAACCAATAGGGCTTCCTGGGTGAAAAAAAATTCCTCACCATCTGCATACACTAAAATATTAACAAATCTTTCCTTTATCTTAGCAGGATGGAAGTCCAAAGGATTTTAATATTTAACCAAATCATTTATATGGTAGTTCAATAAGAAAAGAGCCTAAATGCAACCCTGCTTAACTCCCTTATGGGTGCTAGCAGTTGCTGGTAATCATCCCTGTGGGCTGCATCTAATTTTCAACAATGTATTGTCATCTAAAGTGTATATCAAAAATAGCAGGCTTTGATCAGTCATAGAAATCTTCAGCTTTTTCTACAGAGAGAGAGAGACAGACAGACAGACAGACAGAATCAAATGCTGCCTTAAAATCAATAAAGTAAGCTGATGGAGCAAGTAGGATATTTCTCTCCTAGGTATGGCAGGACTAATAGAATTTGAAGACATATCCACATTAAAAGTATTTGATTACAAGCCTCAGGTAAATCACCTTGAAGTGTTCCAGAAACAAAAGTGAATGTTGCAGATATTATACCCCCCCTACTCTCACTTTGCAGCAGTTATTCAAAATAAAACCCTAACCCTAACTTTCTCAGAAATTGTCCAGCAGAGCATTATTTAGATTGTTTGCAGTGCTATTCTGGTGGCAATTTGTGAACCAAATTTTGAAGACAACAATGGAACAATCAGCACCAAAATTCTAAATACAGAGCTAAGGGCATTTTTGATACCTACCGTAAATCTTATTTCTGTGGCAGAATAATAATTTTTATTTCTGGTGTGGCTGGTTTGAAAGAAACTGGGTGTAAATACTGTACAGTATAAGTACTGTCTCCAACTCATTTGTTTGCTAATATTCTCAGGATAAGAATCAACTGCTGAAGGAGTACATTATGACATCAGCATCAAACAATTATCTCTCCATGATATCATAATACCAATAATGAATGTCAGGACAAAGGGTAATTGAGTCAGGAAACATATATTCAGGGATAGTGTATAGGAGTGTGTTTGTTGGAATCACTTAACCATTTGGATTCACAGATTACTGAAGCAGTAATCCAACTTTTAATAGAAGTAACTTTTTATGTTGATATAGGAAGAGGGTTTCTTCCTTTGGAATAATTCATTCAAAACTGAGGAACAATTCAGTAACTGAAATTGCAGGAAAACAGAGGAAGACACAGATGAAGACCTAAGTTCATCACCCTTCCAGTGAAAATGACATTATTAATTATTATTAAAACAATCATTGTTTATAAATAAAAATAATTAAAATTTATCTGCTTCTTTTTCAATAAATAATCTATTTTTGTTTATTAAAGAAAGCTAACCAGAATTAAGAAGATTATGAAAAAAAGGTGATGGTTGGGCTTCATAGTGAAAGTATCTTCCACCCCTTCACAATTAGTTGGAACCAGTGCAGCTCCTAATGATTTATTAATACATAACTCCTTGCATGATCTTAACAACACTTCCATTTGTTAAACGAGCATAAATTTGAGAAAAACCTGACTAAATGATTACTTTATAGGCATCCATGCATTGCTAATCACAATGACTTATTTATTTATTTGGTTAGTTAGTTAGTTATTTTAATTTAGAGGCTGCTGACTCCAGATGACTCTTGGTGACTTACATTAAAAAAGCAAGAGTAATTTTTTAAAAATAACATAGATTGTAAGTACCCAGAAGGCAAACTTTAAATAAGAACAAAACATCCTACAGGGGCTCAACCACCTTACTACCCCAAGTCCTGGGAAAGCAGCCAAGTCTCCAGTGACTTTCTGAACATTATTGGGAAGAGCCATATGGATCTTGGGAGCGGAGGGGGGGGATGCTATTCCAGAAGGCAGGGGCTGTGACAGAGAAGACACCCTTCCTAGATCTTGATAGATGGCCCAGTTTATGGAAGGGACCTGAAACACTCCAACTCTGCTTGATCTCGCTGGACAGATGGAAACAATCAGAGATAGACCATGACCAATCATGCATCACAGCATCACAACACTAGCTCTGTCATTCTGTACTTGCATTGCAACATCATATGTGAGTAAACACACATATTTTGTTCCTTGTTGTCCTTTGCCTCTCATGTAGGTACTTTCTAAAAATGAACTCTCTCCTCTGAGTCTGAAAACTATGTAGCTTATATCAAACAAGAGTAATGCCCCTTTGCATGCATGCAGGTGCAAAGATGTGGGGCTTTTATGGCAACTTGCCTGTTTTCATGCCTTTTGTGAAGGCCATTGACTTTTGCTAGAAGCTGTTAAAGAATCTTCCTGACTAATGAATACATTGCAATATAAACAATTAAACTGAATGAACTGTTAAATTCATCTTTTCCTTCTATTATAAGTTATGAAGGCTGGGACTGAGTTTAATCTGGAAACTCATTTCTGAGATTTTTGTGTATCTCTTTGATAATCCACTTTTTACAGTTTTCCAAGATTGCCCCCAAAATGGTTATGAGAGCATTAATGGGGCAAATAAAAGGAAGGTAAACATCTTCTTTACCTTAACAACTCTTGTTTGCTTTCAGCCATGTTATCAAAATGCTCTGAACAGGAACTCTGATGGGCCGACCATTTTAATCAATGCATCTGAAGAATTTACTGGGATAAACTCCTAATCCCTCTGCCTGATGTCTTGTTCCTGACTAGCTCCACACTTGTCTTACTTTATATGCCAAATAAGAACTTCTACTTCTTGGCAGCTTCTGCACCTGTTGGTGCTCCACCTGATCCAGAAACCCAATACCTGACATATTTGCATTACTGAACATTTAGCTGCTCTATAGTAATTCAGACTTTTATATTCAACATGGATATCAGATGGAGCTAGGATAGTTATGTGACATCAGGGACAAGACCCCAGGAATGCAGGGCTAATATTCCTGCTATACATGAATACTATAAATTATATATTATAATTTCTATGAAGTCTAATTAATGGGAGATTCTTACTTTCTCTGAAGAAATCTTTGTGCCAGTAAGAAATACTGTAGAGGTGAAGACTAGTCTATATGGGAAGAGAAATTCAATGATGCATGGGTCATTGAGGATCTGTTTTGTCAATTCAAAGCATAACTTTATAGGACAATATCCACAGTATCAATTATTCTGACCAAAGTGATAACTTCCATTGTTTACAATGGAAAAACATCTCATTCTCAGGAAATATTAACCATTGCTAAGCATTATGTGGTGTATTGGATTTGATGTGAAATTTTGAATGGTGTTTGGGAAAATGCTCTTTCTTATACGTATACCTTTTGAAGCAGGTCTTGGACCAACGCTAGAAGGGAAAGATGTAGGAAGTGACTGTATGGTCTAAGACCAACTTCTGACTTTGGCTGGGACTTTTGGTTCTCATGGCTTGCCTTTTTTATCAGCCCCTGATTTTGTGGATGGAATTGCTCATACAGCTAGCTATATGGTGATTTATGTCCAAACTCAGTTTGCCTCAAATAACTTGGCTATAGTATTACTTTAACAAAATGCCTCATAAAATGAAGAAAACATCTCCCCATCAGCCATTTCAAACCAAGAGCTCCACTCCAGATAATGGAGGGGGAGAAAAACTGGATGAGTTTATGAACTCTATCCTGAATAGAGAGGATGGGGTAATAACTCCTTCCCAAGTTCCGATGGATTAGATAGAATTATAGTAACACCTGACATATTGCTATCCAGCAAAAACAAATAATGTTCCTTGAATTAATGGGAACTTGAGACTGTTTCTAAACAGATGGACAGTAAATTTATAGGTTTGGAAACTAGCTTATCCTGGATCCATGGAGACATTAAGATAATTAAAGTTCAAGCTCTCAAATTCGACAAATTTGAAAGGACTGAAAAAAAATATTATTATTTGTCATGAAACCAGAAATATGACATTCGAAGAAAATGAACTAGCTCATGATAAACTCATTACAAATTTACCAACTGAGCTATTTAAAGTACATGGCCAACTCATCAGAATTAATTTAAAAATTAACACCTTTGGATGCTGAACAGCAGAAGACTTCATTACCTTACATGGATACATGCCTTCAGGAAATCTCATTGCTAGTTGTTTTTAAAGTTGAGATAATGAATGCTTACAGATTATGAGCAAGAGGGAATACTGTCCCTATAATTGTTAAATTTTTGAAGCCCAGTGCTATAGACCATTTTTTACAACTCTCAAGACAAGCTACCAAACTGAAGTAAAATGGATATAAAACCATGAGTCATCCAAATGTTCTTTTTTAAGTGCTTTACCTAAGGGAAGACTTCAATTTGGCACACACATTGGCAAGAAATAAGAAAGTTAAATACTATTTGTATCCAGCAATCTTCTACCTCTCTCTTGGAGATGAGATCAAAAGATTTCCAAGTCCATCTGCTTTTGTGGAATTTGCACAGGCTCTGCACTTATCTGATGAGTAATAGCCTTGCCTACTTTTTCATTTTTTCCATTTTCTTTAATAGTTGATGCTACTATATGCATTTTAGAAGTTTATTCCCTTATGTCTTTATTCTCAGGGTGAGCTGGATGGTGAGTAGGTGGGGCAGTAAGTCAAACTGTAAGTTTAATATGGATTTTTTTAAAAAAAACATTAACGTAATTGGGATAGGTTCTTTCTTTTTTGTTTTAATTTTTGCATTATATTCAATTTTTTAAAAACCCAGATTCATGTTCATTATTTAAATCTTTTCATTTATTTGTTATTTAATACATTTATCACTGTGCAAGATGCCTCTAATGCTGGGAAATTGATGAATATTTCTTCTACAAAGATGCATGGTACTTAAGTACTCAGCTGGAATGTGAAGAGACTCAGATTCTTTAAAAAGGACAAATTTTGCAACAAGCTGGAAAAATTACAGCCAGATATTATTACGTTGCAAGAAACACATACTCTACTAAGTATGTGTTTCTTTTTGAGGCCTAGTAGGAGCTAGACTGGAAAAGCCTATCTTAGTGGATGCTCAAATTTTAGCCGGGTAATGATTATCTTTCACAGTAACCTTGAAATCGATGTGAAATATCAACTATGGCAGAGAAGGATGCTTCATCTTTTATATAGCAAAGATAACTACAGTCACTATTGCTCTCTGATTAACTTTTATTAACATCCTTATTAAGAACACTTCTGAAATATTTCATAGATATTTCTCTAAACTACATTTTGCAAACCCTAATATATAATTTGTCCTGGAGATTTTAATTAAATTCAGAATTCTCAGTTAGATGGGAACCCTTTAAAAAATACTTTTCTCCAAATTGGAAAGTAATGCAAGCATATATATTGGAATTTAAGTTAATCAATTTTTGTCTTTTCAAAATCCAAAATATAGATAATATCCTTTTTTTCATAAGCAATTCTAGATGGTTAACTGCATATTTTTCTTTTAAGAGAGTCTTCTTTTGTGGAATATATTAAGAACGGGTTTTTAAAAATAAATAAATAAATAAATCGGGGCTGTGCCAATATGATAATTTTCCAAAATGCATTTAAGGCATCCATATGGAGATCATTATTGTTTCCTTCTCAGCAGAAAAGCAACTCAGGGACTTTAATTTTATACAAGTAAAACAGAGAGTTGAAGATTCATTTTTGTTATATGCCAGAAACCATGGAGACAATTCATGACAAGTACTTACAGCAGTAAAATGTAAATTGGGGGTACTACACTCAGAAATATTTGAAGACTCTGTGAAATACAGTATATTGACCAGAATATGAAGAATCAGGAGAGAAATCTGGGAAGTTATTGGCTTGAAACAACAAAATGACGTATTTTGTACCTGGAATTTAAGTCAATGATGGATATGTATTTACTGAGATGGACAAACATCAACTGAGAGAGAATCTATTATCAAGTTCATGATATTTTAAAATATGTATGTATTTATTAAGTGTATTATGGCCACCTACTCCAGAAGATTCTGGGCAGGTTGCAATATCCAAATATACAATTCAAGTTTTGTATTAATTAATGTACAATTTTAATTAATTAATATACAATTTTGTATTCATTTGTACAAATTGGGGACTTCTGTAACTGAACAGCAAAGTATTGATTTCCTGGGAAATATTGAAATAGAAGAGATTTCCCAAGACAATAAAGGTAAACCAGCACAACCATTGATACTACAAGAAATTACCAGGAGTGTACAATATATAAAACTATGGAAAACCCTTGGACCTGATGGACTTCCAGCTGAGTGGTACAGAACCTTCATAGAGTATTGGCTCTTATATTATTCGAGCTCTGTAATCAATCATTTAACCTCTTTATATCCCCTTTCACATTACGGAGAGAGACCTACTAGATATGTGAGCTGTAGACTAACCTTTTGATTAACAGGGATGCAAAAATATTAACTGCAACACAAGCCTAGGAGATTTCAAAAAGAAGTGCCATCTATAACCCATTCATCTGAGTCTGGATTTATCAAACATAGACAAGCCTATGACGATACCCACCTGGTGACTGATTTTTTGGATATTACAGCAGATAAATTGGAATCAACTGTTCTAATTTCATTGGATGCTGAAAAGCCCTTTGATATGATTCTGATTGAATTTATGAAGTGCTTTCCAAGAAGATGTGGGTTTCCAACACCTTATGTTCATTGGATTTCAGTTTGGTACCTTCACCCAGTGGCTAGGGTTACCAAAAATGGTTTTGTTTCTCAATATATCAAGTTATATTATGATATTCCTGATCTCCCTTAATCTTCAGTCTGGTTCTTGGACCTTTGGCTTCTTCTATGAAGCAGTCTCAGGAAGTTAAGGGTATGGTGATACTTGATACTGAATATAAATTGTTCTTACACACTGGCAATATTATGGCTATTCTGTACAATTATGCCATGTCATTACCAAAGTTGTACAGCAACTTGGTTTATGCTCTGATTATACTATTAATTAGAATAAGCCTAAGTTGCTGTCTTTAAACATTTAGAGACTACTGCATGAGGTTAGGATTTACAATTTGTACAGACTCTATAAAATACTTTTAGGTTTTTCTTGACATATACTCCCATTACAATATGTTGAATTTAAAATGTCTAAATCTATAGATGCAATTTAAGCAGATATAACTCGATAATTAAAACTTCCTGTAAGTTTCTGGGGAAAGATTAATGTTATTAAAATTAATATTACTTTGAGACTAATGTGTATTTTAGGAGGTATTCCAATGTTAAACCCCATTGGATATTTTACTCAGAAGGATATATTTATGAGAAAATTTGCATGGTTGACTAAAGCCCTTTGAATATCTTTGCCAATCTGAGGTTACCTTATGATGACAGCAGCTTTATCCTACCAGATTTGTACACTATGTCATTGGGCTTTTATTTTAATATCTGTATTCTTTTGGAATCAGACCTTTGATAATTACTACCTTCTTTGGGCCTACTTGGAGAGTAAGTGTGTAACATCTCTGAAATCTTGTCATTTTTAGGGTCTTTGCTTCAACCTTTGAAAGCTGCCAGGTACGGTATATTAGTTAATAATAGGTAAGCAGTTACGTTTTGATCCTACTTCACATGAAAACATAGATGTTGTGGAGTAACCATAATTTGAAAATAGTGGAGAATAGGTTTTCTTGGAATGTTTGGGGCAAGCAAAGGATCAATACCTTAAATCAGTTGATTTCTAATAGACCTTTCAAAGAACTGTGTTTTGAACATGATTTACCTACAACATTTGCCTGGCAGTTTTTTCAACGGAAACATGTACTAACTAAACATGGCCCAGTTGCTTTAATGGCCTCTGAGGCACCTGCAATTTCCTTAAAGGAGGCAGATCCTGGAGAAGAATCTATCTATGTGGTTACTAGCAGTTGACACCAACTTTACAGCACATAATAAAAAAAAGATGAGCAATGCTAGAACAAAACCAACAATTCAATTTTATAAGGAATTAAAAAAATAACATGAAAGTTAACATTAGTTATAGATCTGAACTGTGGAATGAAGAATTGGAATATCCAGTTTTGGAGAATCAGTGGGCCCACGTGTTAAGGAATGTTAAGTATACTTATGATTTAATAATGAAATTAATTTATCCAAAAATATTATTTTGTGTTTATTGGACCCCTCAAATGATAAGGGTTTGGGCATTAGATTTTTTTTTTATGCTGGCACTGTAAGAAATGAGAAGGCTGTTTAAGTCATATGATCTGATAGCTTCATTTTGCTTCCTAATCATTGCATATGTTAATACAATTCTGGAAAGAAATATTATATACCTTAATGTGATGTTGAACTATATACCAAAAATGAGGAAATTGTCATCTCATGAAAAGCTTTGGCTCTACTGGCATAATTTTATGTAACTGGAAAGAAATTTATCCTCCTGATGTTTAGGAAGGGTTCAGAGTATGAATCTGTCATCGGTTTTTGAAAAAACTTTGTGTTCTAAAAATGAAAAGGGGAACTGATGTTTCTAAACAATTTGGATATAACGATAGGCTCAAAATTGAGTGTATCATGTTAATTAATTAATAATTAATATTATACTGATGCCAATAGATATATAGATCTTTTTTCCTTTAGATTTCCCCCCTCTTTTTTAACATGTCTAAGTCTCTTTCTTGGTATGGGGATACCAAGTCATCTTGTCTGCCTCCTGAGGAATCTGTATAACAACCAAGTAGCAACAGTAAGAACAGACCACGGAACAACGGACTGGTTTAAGATTGGGAAAGGAGTACGGCAGGGCTGTATACTCTCACCCTACCTATTCAACTTGTACGCAGAACACATCATGAGACAAGCTGGGCTTGAGGAATCCAAGGCTGGAGTTAAAATCGCTGGAAGAAACATTAACAATCTCAGATATGCAGATGATACCACTTGGATGGCTGAAAGCAAAGAGGAACTGAGGAGCCTTATGATGAAGGTGAAAGAAGAAAGTGAAAAAGCTGGCTTGCAGCTAAACCTCAAAAAAACCAAGATTATGGCAACCAGCTTGATTGATAATTGGCAAATAGAGGGAGAAAACGTAGACGCAGTGAAAGACTTTGTATTTCTAGGTGCAAAGATTACTGCAGATGCTGACTGCAGCCAGGAAATCAGAAGACGTTTAATCCTTGGAAGAAGAGCAATGACAAATCTTGATAAAATAGTCAAGAGCAGAGACATTACACTCACAACAAAGGTCTGCATAGTTAAAGCAATGGTGTTCCCTGTAGTAACATATGGCTGCGAGAGCTGGACCATAAGGAAGGCTGAGAGAAGGAAGATCGATGCTTTGGAATTGTGGTGTTGGAGGAAAATTCTGAGAGTGCCTTGGACTGCAAGAAGATCAAACCAGTCCATCCTCCAGGAAATAAAGCCAGACTGCTCACTTGAGGGAATGGTATTAAAGGCAAAACAGAAGTACTTTGGCCACATAATGAGAAGACAGGACACCCTGGAGAAGATGCTGATGCTAGGAAGAGTGGAGGGCAAAAGGAAGAGGGGCCGACCAAGGGCAAGGTGGATGGATGATATTCTAGAGGTGATGGACTCGTCCCTGGGGGAGCTGGGGGTGTTGACAACCGACAGGAAGCTCTGGCGTGGGCTGGTCCATGAAGTCACGAAGAGTCGGAAGCGACTGAACAAATAAACAACAAGTTTCTTTCATTTAATCATTGTAATGTATCTAGGTTTTGTTTCTCACTGTACAATCACTATGTTGCTTTTGTCATTATTTTATTATTCTTTGGTGTTGTACTTTTTTTCTTCTATTTAATAAAAAGCAATTCCCAACTTTGGTTAATGTGTGGAGGGACTGTCATAATGTGGCTCTTGAGAACCCATAGGATAAGGGCCAGCTGACAAACCATACTGCAATATTAAAATTCTTAGAATTGTCTTCAAACCAAGTAGCAGCCATAAAGAATATAAACATGATATTCCGTAAGATTCTCTAAAAATAAATGAAGCATTGAAACTCCAAATCACTATTTACTCAACTGAAACACAAGAGATGGCTTTAAAAGTATGAAGCACCTTACCCCTCTCTTCCTAATGTTTAAAGTCTAACACTTTTTTGCTCTTTGTCTACTTCTCTGGCTCCCAAATATGGACCATAATGAGCTGGAGTAACTTGGATTGATTTAAGATCATCTCTTAAATGACCAACAAAAGTAAGATAGTAATCTAGTACAATATGTAGAAGACCCTTCACACACACATACACCGAAAACTCTGAAAGGACTATGCAGCAGATATAGACTGCACCTCAACTAATATCTTCTGCCCCACCTTTCCAAACCCATAACCTCAAGTAGATCAAAACTATCTTTTGCATCTTTTCACCCATTTGCAGTTATTTCAGCAAAATTCATTAAACCCTCTCCTTTAAACAATAAATGTTCATTTCTTAAGACATTTACAAATACAGTAGTTTTATGTTGGAACACTGAACTTTATTTGAAATTGTCAACATCAACACATACTGTAACAACAGCTACAGGAAAGACAAGTTGGTGTAGAGGGAAAAGAAGGGACCCATGCTTTGATATTTTGCATCAACTGGCCCTTAAGGCCATTCTGCCTTACATGTTTTATTTCATATTAACTAGCTTAACTTTCTTAGCTTCCCACAAAACATCCTGAGGATATGATCAGGTGGGGAGTCTGAAGATTAAGAGGTCTCAGGCTCTCATGTACATGAATGGTTTCCTAGGGTTTAATAAACAATGATTGTTAAACTTTTTAAGATCAGGAGCACAAATACACTCTTGAGGGGACAACATTTAAGGATAGAATGGAGGTATAGCTCTTCTGTCCTGGAATCTAAATACTTAGGTTGGGCCTGTGACACATCTGGTCCAAGTAGCTGGACACAATGCACCATGCACACTTTATGATCAGAAGATACACTCCAGCGTCCTCTTCCAGATTAATTTTCCAACTCTATACTTGCAAGCCATAAATAGGGCATCTATTGAGCCTCTGCTAGTTCGTGGTCTTCATTTGCTGGTTGGTCAGATCTGTTTTGTTTAATCAAACAGCAGTCATATTTTACATATTCCTTGTTTTAAATTACTGCCTGAAGGTGTTTTCAGCTATCTGTTGCCACTTAATCTTGAGCAAATTTCCCATGAGAAAACTTTTGAGGTATCTGTGTATCTGGGGGAGAGTCAAAGAAGTCAAAATGGTGGCTGCAACTGCCCAAAGCCCTGTCCTTTTTCACATACAATGAATTTTATAAAGGGGTGGGCTTTGAATATGACTGTCACCTTGATTTTTTTTTACGCTTCTCACATGAACACCCCTGGAACCCTTAAGATAACTTGAATAACCAATTGCATTAAAATGCATGTATTCATGTGTTGAATATAACTTCTTTTGTGAATTAACTATAGCCCTACATTCTCTAAAAAGTTTGTGTCACTTTTGATACCATCAGATCCAGATTAGACAAGATTCTATCATTTGTGATCTCACAATGACCATTCCAGAAGCAGCCTGGAAACTGACCTTTTCTGACTGAAAGGTGAAAGGTGCAAGCACCGAGTCATGTCTGACCCTTTGGAGGGACACCGCTTTTGCGATGTTTTCTTGGCAGACTATAGTGGGGTGGTTTGCCATTGCCTTCCCCAGTCGTCACCTTCCCCAGCATGCTGGGTACTCATTTTACCAAACTTGGAAGGATGGAAGGCTGAGTCGGCCTGAGCCGGCTATCCGACAGAGAATCCAGCTTCTGCTGGGATCAAACTCGGGTCGTGGGGAGAGTTTCAGTTGCAATACTGCCACCTACCACTCTGCGCCACACGGGGCTCCTTTTCTGACTAAGTTTATTGATGATAAGATGATGATGATGATGATAAACGAGCAAAAGCTTATGTCTTTTAATAAACTTTTCTGACTAAGTTTATTAAAAGACATAAGCTTTTGCTCATTTATCATGATCATCATCTCAAGAATATGGGAAGCTGACTTATCGAAACGGCTAAATGTTTATTTCCATTTTGCATTTAGAAATTGGCTCCTTGAAGATTTATGCAATCTAAATCTAGTGTGTGACTACAATTCCCATACAGTCCCCTGACAAAAGAAAGAGCAAGTTGGAAAGAAAGTCAACAACAACAACAAAAAGAGTGGACCGAAAGTATGGAACTGAACTAAAACTGTATTCTTAATCCATCTGCCTTCCTTGAAAGAAACAAATCTTGGTAACTGATGACGATTTATTCCATTTGTTTGGCATACTATTCAACCATCTCTTCTTATAAAGGAAATCTTGGCCCTGTCAGAAGAACTTAGTTTGCTACCTTTCACTGAAAGATTATAAAGTGGCCCTGGTGGCGATTTCCACAAGCTCCTTTGGGGCTTGCATGTGATGTTGCAACATACACAGAAAAGCATCACACTGTGATGACGCTTTTGTCAAAACTGACCCCACCCCTGCCCCGACTTCCCAGTGGACACAGCTGGGTTGAGGACAATTTACAGAGGGACCTTTGTAAAGTCAAAGGATTGATGGAGCAAAGCTGGATGTTGCTCAGAAGAAGTCACACCTGAAGAGCTGATCATCTGCTATTCCTCTTATGGGCCAAAAGCCTTACAGTATTGCTAATACTGTTTGCTTTATCAAACAAATAAAAAACGGCTCCTTTGTGCACAGCTAGCATTTGTTCTGCTAAAGGAAGCAAAGTAGGGAAGAGAAAAAAGAAAAATGTCACTGGATTGGCAGAAGTATATTTAATACTATATACCAAGTTCACAAACTTCCTTTACTGTACAACATTCCCTTCCAAAGTGAGTTTGGAGTTTTTCATTCACCCCGTAGGTTCTCTTCAAAGCCTGCAGCAATCTCCACTGCTTCACAGTCCCTTGTCCATATATGACTGTCCCATCAGCATTCAATCATAAGTTGTGGCGCTTTCTCCTCAAGTAATCAGAGTTCCTCCTGTTTTGTTAAAAAAAATCACAAATATTCAGTTTGTATATATGTTTGACTGTTCACTATCCACAGCAAAAATGGCAGATTCTCCCCTACATATTTTCAGTTCAGGGTGGCTGAACCTCACATGAGGCAGAGCAATGAGATCCAATGAGATCAAGTGTGCTGGTGACATGGATCTCTACAGAGGGGGCCAGAGGAAAGAAATGGCATGATGCAAATGATGTGAATTACATACTTAGATCACAAATGCATAAATGCATCATTTGCATGATGACATCATGATGCAAGTGTCAACATCCTGATGTCGTCCTTGCTTGTTCTGAATGCTGCTAGTAGTGGATCATGACATCATCTCCCCATTCAGAGGTTAACTGTGTTTTGCTGGCTGCTGATAGCAGATGGTACTGCCTATCTGTCAAGCCCTGTGAGTCTAGCAAACTCAGGAAACAAGAATCACTGGATTTCTGGAAAGATCTCTATTGCTAGTAGGGTAGTGCAAAAGAACTGTGAAAGCCTGCTAAAGCAATTTTTCAGATCAATTTATACCTAGCATAATTAAGGCAGAGTTACTCTGAGACCCTTTCTCATAGTTGTCTCCTGCCCTAGGCGGAGATTTCTCTTTTACAATGGCCCTGCTTCCTTCCCCATGTTCCTAGGGCCTGCTAGATGTGCCATCATATAATCAGCCACAGAGCACCACACCTACTGGGTAGGTCTCATGCCATATTTTGGGGAGAGATACAGTTTGGCAGCCTCCACTTCTGCAAATGAAAAGAAGCTCATGGCATTGGAAAGCTAGAGGGTGCCAACCCATGATCAGGATAAAAGGCAGGATATTTTCAGTCACTTCATAATTAAGGAAATTGCAAGAATCCTGCATCCACCAAGAGAAGTTCAACAAAACATTCAATTTTTTAAAAAAATAAAATTTGAAAAAGAAATCCTTCAAACTGGAGAATGGTTGGGAAAAAAACACAGGGGAAAAAAATAGTACAGCATCTTCACCTTTTTTTTATACTGCCCCCCCTACTCCCGGGATACCTCTGAATGTCAGGACATGAGGCAAATTTAATAAAACTTTACAGAAGGAGAGGAGTAAAAAATCAACATGGGCAGTTCTGCTTTCATAATAGCATACAGTTTTGCTGTGAATAAATCACAGCCAGGGCAAAGACAATGAAATCATGCCAGCACATTGTTTGCAAATAAAACATTAATCAAAATACCCAGTATTAGGGCTGTGTAAAAATTTTAAAATCCCAAAACAGTAATTTCAAGATCAAAACACTTCTGAATGGTCAGAACTTGTTTTAAGCTTGAAATGTTTAGAATGCAAGAAATGTTGCCTATCTCTACCCACATTATAATCATCTTTCCCTCCGGAAAGGTATTACAAATCCGATTTAAAAGGTAATACAAATAAGGATAAGAAAAATACAGCTTTTCCTTTGGCTTAACAAGAACATGTTTTTCTACAAATTGTGGTTAACATGAAACATTAAAATGGTTTCTTCAAACCATGGTTTCAAGTTTTGTATAGAAACCATAGTTGTGTGAGTAGAGGAGCGATCATAAGCCTGAAGTTTGCTCCTACTTGTTCTTCTTGCACTAGCATAATTTAACACAGCCATTCCAACCTGGATCCTCTTCAGGAGAGTAGACGTCAGTGACCCGAATTTCCTAGCCAACATAGCTATTGATGAGAATCATGAAAGCTGGAAGTCTACAAATCTAGAAAGCAGCCACAGTAGGAAGTATGGTTGAGCCTGATGTGTACATGTGGCCAGTATAAAGAACACCACTGATAGATCCTCAAGAGGAAGATCTGTTCCATTATCTCCTAGCAAAAATCAAAGTTTGATTCACTGTAACACTATTAAAACTGAATGGCCTTTTAGGTATTTTGAATATTTCAAATAAACACGAAGACCAGTGAGTACCTGCTTTTCAAAAGTTTGATGCTTTTCAGCTAGTTCAGATAATGTTATTACAAGGTCCTCCACACAAGTAAATGCAGATTTATGAATTCTTCCTGCACACCTCCCTCAGTGCATTTTCAACCCAGGTTTTTCCACATCATCTTTACCATCTACAGATGCCCAAATGCATTTAGCGCTGATCTGGAGCTCACTGGGAAGCACCTTCAACCAATCATTACTTTGCCTAAGCTAGCTGATAGCAGAGTATGAAGACGACCAGCCAGTCAGCACACATCTTTCTGCTCTACCACTTGTTCAGCTGATTGCCCCCCCCCCCAAATTCCCACTGCTCCATGAAGCCAAAAGAGGAAATAGCCTTCCGTTTGTGATGGTGCTGTCCTAGCAAGCCCAATACAGTGTTTTAGTGCAGTAAATCCTGATAATATAGTAAATACCAGCAATGTTCACTTGGGAACATTTCCCCAAACTAAGGTTCTGGGATGGGGCAGGCTGTCCAGGGAGAAAGCAAATATTCACAAACACTGGATTTCTTTCTGGGAATGTGAGATTCAGCCACGGCTGAAGCAGGAGGAGAGAGAGAGAGTTTTCAAAGGGTAGCCAAGACATTGAGTTCTTAGGATTTCACACCCTTTTACTGCTGTTTTGCTGTTGGAGTGGATTGGGGTGGTAGGGCTCATTATTCTGAAGTCAAAATTCTTCAACAAATGTGTGTCTTTCAGCTCTTTCATGTATTCCTGATATTGTTTACCTTCTTCCCTTTTACATTACTTCTGCTTGACTTCTTTCCTGCCCAATGAGAAAGAAGAGCTTTCTTTATTTAGAAAATTAATTGTGCAAGATAAGCCCAATGTTCAAGTTTCCTCAAAATTATCCAATAAAACCCGCCCAAATGGATATCAAACAAACGTCAAAACAGGTCTCAAAAGCTGTTTTTCTCACCAATAGCAGAAAAGACAATGATTTTATTCCTTAACTATTGGCCAGGCCCCACCCACCATTAACTGCTAAACAAAGCCCCCATTGCCACTGGACATCTAGAGGACACATCAATGGTGGTCAACGCAAAATGAGGGCCAGACTACCCAAAATAAAAAATAGGGAAATCTCCAGACAAGCAGGAAAGTTTTTGCATTTGTCAAAAGGCCTTTTGGGGATCTCAACCCACAAAGCTAACGTTATCACCTGTGCTGTCCCTTCACTGATTCCCTAAGGAGTACCATGACTCATTACTCTTGGTTTTTTAAATCTTTTTGTTTATATATTAGTGCTAAGGCTTAATGTGCTTTGGCCTTCAGTGCAATACATGAACCTAAACTCTGTGGACTGTAAATCAGTTTATAGGTGAAGTTACATTCAACAAATCATGGCTTAATGTGATGTATAAATGCCATCTTAATTTTCTACCTGCAGTACATGAGAAGCAGGCATGATTCCTACTAAGAAGTTAAGTCTGCAGGCCTGGGAATTCCCAAAGCCATTAATTCTAGTCCAAATCTTTGAGAATAGTCCCATGTAAATAATGGAGGATTTCATCTGGAAGTTGGGATCTGTAAAACATTATTTTGGTCTCCAAGTGCTTCTGTTTTCTGAATAAATGTCAGGCTTGACTTCAGCAGTTTAAGATACTCTTAGAAAATGAATTAAAAGAAAAAAGGATTTATTTTAACAGATCATTCACCATCTTCTGGCTGTTTGTAATCTGGGAAATGCAGGAAATCATTAAAAGAATTAATTAACCATGACATATAGTAAAGCAATTTTTTTATTATGCAACTCAGTTATTGTTTATTTATTTTACTCAGGCTTTCTCACAAATGTCTCTCGAGGCAACTAACAATAAAAAGGGTTTTCAAAAAAAGGAAGTGGGTTAAAAACCTATTATTGAACAGATAGCATCCATCCAACTCAGCAACAAACCAGCTTATATATGGAATGAATGAAAACTTTTTGACATGTCAGTAGAATGAGAACACAAGAGAACAAGGACTTCCAAGGCCTGAAAGCTGCCAGCATGAAGGCCAAATCTCCCATTTGTACAAGACCCTCTCTAGCAGCGGAAGAACTAAGAGAAGGACCTTCCCTTAAACTCTCCCATCTTTCAAGTCTTCCAAGTCACAAAGGGTTTACAGATCATAATCAGCACTTTGAACTGTGTCTGGAAAAAACACAAGTCAGTGGAGCTGTTTTAACCAAAAAGTCTTATGCTCCATGTTAAGGCCCTCAACATGCAATTCTTCGGATTTGAAGGGGAAAGGTGACTCCAGAACATATACAAGCGCACACATACCAGCCATTAGCAACTCCTGAAACCGAACAGTTCTTTTCCTGGATTGTGCAGCACCTACGGAGGGCAAGTCCATGATCCTGTGCAAAACTGCGGTTGATTTAAGGAGTAGTTTATGTGAGTGCTAACACTCTCTGAAGCATCTTTTCCCTTTCAAATCCTAAAAGCTGTGCATCCCTGCTCCTTATGATTCATCCCAATCAACTATCTGTCTGCAATCTTCTGAAAACAGGGTAATGTATATGATAAACCGAATGGGGGAGAAGTTGGAACACCTCTGGTGCTGAACAGGACCCTCACTGCAACATGACCCCTCTAAAGGAACATAAAGGAATCTCATGCAAGGTTACCAAAATATTTATCATACATGAGAACCCAAGAGAACAAGGACTTCCAACGCCTGAAAGCTGCCAGCACTGCCAACAGTGGAATATTGGAAACTGGACAGAAATTATGAAAAAGAGAGGGGTTGTAAAGGAGTTCTTTCCTTGTAACAAAAATCTCGGCACTATCTCTGAAATATGAAGGAAATCACACAATGTTGCAAAGAAGCATTCACCAATACCATTACTACTCAGCCAGTCTTATAGCCACTTTTATAAGCCAGGAAGTGCAAGAATGAAGCATCTATCACCTCTGTATAAACTTTAGAGTCCAGTTTAGCATGAATACAAGCAATTTGATCGACCAAGTGTGGTATGAATTGATTGCGATAGACTGCTGGGTGGTTCATGTCTTCCTCTTGATGGCCAGAATTCAATGGGCTTTTGCACATTGTTGGACAACTCAGTGGAGACAACATGGTGCCAGGAAAAAATGATGTATCCACTACAATCACTGCAACAGCATTGACCTTAAAATGTTCGGTTTGATTCTGTTTTTCATAATGTTGCTGTAGTCATTGTCCCACTCGTTTCATTGTTGGTTTTACTGACAGAAGAGGACACCCAGAAGAGATCCTGTCAAACAAGGGCACTACCTGATTCCAGAGGTCAACCACTACAACTCTGTTTGTCTGCCCCTCAGGTGTTGCTTGGTGCTACAAGTGTTCAAAGGTGAGAAGATCTACCTCCATCCATGCAATCTCTTTCAGTCAGCTATTTAAAATAAAGCCTTATCAGTACTTTTGGGTCCTACATATCTATTTGCTAATCTACTGGTGTTCCATAACAGTTCCTTCAATCTACAGGGACTGCCCCTCAGCCATTAGAGGTTGTCTAGACCAGGAAACTGACTCCACAGTAAGACTAGAATGAAGCTTTATTGAGATAGACTATATTAACAGAATCTTTCAAGTCTGATCGTGTTTTCCTCCCTTCTTCTGATACCCCAGTGAGTCAGGGAAGGGCCAGCCTTAGTCTCTTTCTAATACTATCTCCTTTCCCAGGACCCAAGGAATGCTTCTACACTTTTTGTTTTTGTAATAACTTCTATTTCCCTCAAGACCATCCACATGGCTTTCTGCACTGAGGCCACTTGAGTTACCTGAACTGGGATACTGCCTGGGAGCGTTCAACATCCTGTTGTGCTCTTGTTTCATAACTTAATGTGTCTGTTCTGACAGTATTCCTTGTCACCAGCAAACAAAGTAATCTGGATGTCACAGATACGCAGTAACCTACTAACCTGGGTTTTCACTTTCCTACTCACTTCGACAAGTATGATGTCCCTCACTTCCTGTCAACTGTCCCAGTAACTTCTCCAAACATAAGACCATTTTTGGTGTCTCCACTAATCAGTGGTCCCATAAATCAAAAAATGTCTAGCAATCTATGTTTAGATTGTTTGATCTATACTTGGTTTTATTTGGAACAGAAAGCCTATATGGGAACCTGCAAATAAGTGTAATAAAAGGGAAATGACCTTACAGAACAAACTCTGGTTTTTCAGCAAGCTTCAAGGCCTCATGCATGCCTGCAGCTGAGAGTTTACGGTTGATGTTCCTATATCTACACTGCAGCAGATTGCGGTAGGTGGTCCTCAGGTCCCGATTGAAGAAGGCATATATAAATGGGTTAATCAAAGAGTTGGCATAACCCAACCAGAGAAATGTCCTCTCAACCCACAAAGGGATGCAACTGCAAGAGGTTCCACAGATGAAGGGTCTAGCAGTAGAAAGTATGAAAAATGGCAGCCAGCATACAGTAAAGGCCCCTACAATTATTCCAAGGGTAGTGGCTGCTTTTTGCTCCCTTTTGAAGATAGAAATGTTCTTCCGTTCGTGCTTAAGGAGACGTGAAAAATTGGCACACTCTTCAGATTCCTTGTGCAGTTTCACTACGCCGTTTGCCGAAACCATCCCTTCGTGTTCGTTAGGTCGTGGGAAACCAGCAAATTTGTGCTTGGCTGCACTCTTCTTGGCAGCTTTGTAGATCTGATAGTACATGAATAGCATCACTGACATGGGGATGTAAAATGCAACAGCAGTAGAATAAATTGTGTAGCCAAAGTCTTGGCTGATTAAACAGACTTTGTCATCATTAATATTCTGAGCCCACCCAAACAGAGGGGGCAAAGTAATGGAAGCAGACAGCAGCCACACACAAAGGATCATTTTAGCCATGCACTTCCCGTTTTGTCTTACAGGATAGGTGAGGGGCCTGGTTATGCCAAGGTACCTAGAAAGATAAAAACAAACACCAAGAGTTAGTCTATGTCCGTTATCAGTTTGTGGAACAGAACCATTTATGACCCACATGGTGAACTGGAACAAATCATAATCTGATCAACTGACAAATCTCTCTCTCTCTCTCTCTCTCACGCACACACACACACACACACACACACCTGTGTTCCATATTAGCACACTTCTTTAAACACACACTTTCTAAATTATCAGACTAGAGATTACAAACTGCCTAACAGGGATTCTATCTTTCAGCCTGATGTTCCCCAAATACAAACGGAGAAGGAATCGAGTGCTCCACAGAGAGCGCTGAATTATGCTGTAGTCAACATGGATTCAAAGATTCATCGATATTTCTGGAATGAGCAATTTGGTACCCACCAGACTCCCTGCTCTGCATGACTATTTTTTACTTTTTTTTAAAAAAAGGGTAAAGCTGACATAATCTTTATTTACATGATTGCCCAGATGGGCCACATACACACCCCTAGAAATTAAAAAATGGGGAATGGTTGCAGCTTTGTCCCTTGTTTGAAAATGGTCCCACCTCTCCCCCCACAAAAAAAGAGAAAAGGAAAAAGTAAGATTGCAGTGAGCATTCAGAGGAGCTGTAGGGGTAACAGCGATCCCCTCCCATTTGTTTTCTGCTAAATGGAGGTTTTGTGCTTTTTTGTGTCCATCATGGAAGGCATTTTATGAAAGTGTCCAGAACATGCCCTTAAAAATCCCAATGTTCTCCCCAGTCCACAAAAGACTGCCTAAATCTAATATGTGTTATCTTCTTTTAACATATGAATGACCTTTGGCTTCATTCCACAGCCAATATAGCAAAGGGTAGTAGTTCAGTAGTACAGAACTACTGAAGCACAAGTCCAAGTTTCATCCTTGGTAAGCTGGAAAGTTCCTACCTGAAGCAGTCTTTTGTGGACTGGGGAGAACATTGGGATTTTTAAGGGCATGTTCTGGACACTTTCATAAAATGCCTTCCATGATGGACACAAAAAAGCACAAAACCTCCATTTAGCAGAAAACAAATGGGAGGGGATTGCTGTTACCCCTACAGCTCCTCTGAATGCTCACTACAATCTTACCTTTTCCTTTTCCCTTTTGGTGCAGGCGGGGAGAGATGGGCCTATTTTCAAACAAGGGACAAAGCTGCAGCCATTCCCCATCTTTAATTTCTAGGGGTGTGTATGTGGCCCATCTGGGCATTCATGTAAATAAAGATTATGTCATTGTCAAAGCTATTGTGGTGGGTTTAACAGAGATCTGACCGTTACAGTTAGTCCTTGATTTATGACCATTCATTTAGGAACTGTTTGAAGTTACGACAGCACTGGAAAAAGCGACTTATGACCGGTCCTCACACTTATGACCATTGCAGCATCCCCACGGTCATGTGATCAAAATTTGGGCACTTGGCAACCAGCATGTATTTACAATGGTTGCAACATCCTGGACACACATGATTGCCATTTGTGACCTTCCCAGCTGGCTTTTAACAAGCAAAATCAATGAGGGAAGCTGGATTCACTTAACAACCATGGGATTCACTTTAACAACCATGGCAAAAAAGTTGTAAAATCCAGTTCAGTCATGGGATGCCTCACTTAATGACCACATCACTTAGTGACCAAAGTTCTGGTCCCAATTGTAGTTGTAAGTCGAGGACTACCTGCATAAGAAAGCATTCTGTGTGATTGCTGGGGAATCTTGGCTTTGTCTCCATACCACTTCCTTAGAATAATTACTAACTTCTTAGACCAAGTTGCCTGTTGAGAGGTAAAATGTACATTGTATACTGGCTATTTCCCAATCACAGTACTATGCAATACATTTATGTACCATCCTTTGACAAACATGGTATACCTTATTAATCCTTTGTGATTATCATAATACTAATAATTAAATTTCCATAATGAAACATTTCTGTAGCATTTTTCAGTATGCAGCATGCTTTACAGTTGATAACTCCGTAACATTTGCAAGGCTGCTTAAAAAAAAAATAGGTGGAAGGTCCCCTGTGCAAGCACTGAGTCATGTCTGACCCTCTGGGGAGACGCCGCTTTCACATTTTCTTGGCAGACTAAAGCAGGGTGGTTTGCCATTGCCTTCCCCAGTCGTCACCTTCCCCAGCAAGCTGGGTGCTCATTTTGCCCACCTCGGAAGGATGGAAGGCTGAGCCAATCTGAGCCGGCTACCTGAGAGAGAATCCAGCTTCTGCTGGGACCGAACTCGGGTCGTGGGGAGAGTTGATGAAAGGATACATTTAAGTCCTGTACATCAATCCATTGTGGGATGACCCCATCCTAGTCTGAAACTGGCATCTTAAGTGACATCTGGCACAACAGTGATGAGCCATTCTGTCCAGCAGGAAAAGCAGGAGGTAGGATCAAGGGGCTATCACCGCTCTACCCAGAGCCAAGAGTGAGTGAGTGCACAGATGTCAGCTCCTCAAGGTAGACAGACTAGGAAACCAAAGTCATGCAAGCTAATACTACTTTTACTGTAAGGTAATAGTAACAGAATCTTGCAAGTCTGAATCGGCTTTCCCCCTTTATCTTTGCGAGAACTAGTGAGGGCTTTGTCTGAGATGTTTTCTCAGGTTACATTTCTGCCCTGGGCTCAGGTTTCTTTTATATGATCCTTGCCTTGGTAGCCACTCTTCCTCCTGTCCCTGAAGGTTATTCCTTCTTCCCATTACAAAAGGTTAGATAGCACTCAGTGTCCTGTGACTTCATCATCTATCATGGATTCTGGTCCTCCTTTCTTGCTGCCTATGGATTTCCTTCACTGTTTCCCATTTTGCTATCTGTCTCAGTATGATCCAGCCCTGATGCAAAGAGAATCCTGATTCAGCAGAGATTTGAACCAATGATCTCAGTCGTTAAGCCTAACGCTTCATCCTTAGATTAGTATTAATCTAGATTCAACCCACACCGAATTCTCTGTCCTGGAGTTTAGAAATTAAACTATAGTCTTGGTTAGTCAAAGATTCAGTCGCTGATTCCTTTCCCTCCTCTCCAAAATAAATATAGGTTCAGATCAGAGCATTTCCCTAAGACCAAAACAGGGAAGGAGGGCTCAGTTTCTCTTTTATTCTTAATAATTCAAATAATTATCTGATGAGCATACTGTGGATGTTCTTTAGATTAGAAAGGCTAAGCATATTGAATGCCATGTATTTTGGACTTCAGCTACAGTACACTGAAATGCAACCTTAAAACAGGAAATATTTCCTAGCACTTGAAAAAATGCAATGAGCAAAAACCCTGAGAAAACTGCTATTATGTGTACATTATTTATTTCTGATTGGAGCCCCTGGGAGTGCAGAGTCAACATCCTCTTAATTCTGATGGGTAGTCAGAATTATCGTTATTAATTTAGCCCCTGTTAGTCTCAACACAGTTCAGGAAACAAATTTCCTCCTGTGTTCATCTCCAGTTTGATTTGAGTTAATCCCTATTTTTTTTCAAAACGTTTCATCCATAGCTTTCAAATGAGAATAGGAAAGCTGAGGTTCTCCAGATGTTGGATGGCCAGAGTTCACAGGAGTGGTCACCCAAAACATCTTTATACTTTATGTATTTAATTATTGATTCATGATTGTATATCTCACCTTTCTGTTTATTCCAATTATCAAACTGGCTTAACTAAATACATTAATCTTTGAAAACATTCATCTTTGATACTTAAAAATATCAATCCAAAATGTGCTTAATTTTCATTTTGCTTAAAAGAATATATATATATATATATATATATATATATATATATATATATATATATATATATATATATATATATATATATTGGCATTCTCAAGCCACATTTCTTCCATGGCTTGGTTAGTTCACAACATTTTTTTAAAAAGAATGAGCAGTGGTCATGTGGTTTTTATACATTAGACAAAATGCACTGAAATGTTTTAAAATCACCCTTCTCCCACCAAAAGAAAAACACCAATATTATTCCTGATACTAAGTGCCATTTATTATGTTCTTTAAGAACAGGTGACTTTTGTAATGGTCTAAGAATAAAATTACCATCAAGAAAACTGCACAGATGCAGTTACCAGGAGTCAAGCTCAACTCAAGGGCATCCTTACCTTTTTTATTTCATCAGAAGTAAAGACAGTGTTTCATGGAAATAGCATTTCAAATAGTTACACATATTAATATGATTTCCACAGAAGCAGCTGGGTTTTTTTCTTGCTGCCAAAAATCATCCAGCCACCTTGAACTGCAACAACTGTTTGTCCTGGCTCTAGTGCTGTTGTCCTCAATTTTGCACAATGACATGATCAGCTCCTCTAAATTGCTAAAATTCTCACAATTCCCTATAGGCCCTTTTTGGATTTAGAAAAGCTCCCACACAACAAGACTTTCCTTGGTAGTCATGTTGTCTCACTTTCACTGTTGGTTAAGAGAAGAAAGTGATAAATGCCACCAGGTACAAAGCATGAGCTGGCCCCTCTCATGTTTTGATAGATGTTGTGTAATATTGCTACTTGTCTCTTGTAACAGCGCTCTGAATTTTTTTGTTGTTTCTCCCAGAAAGCTTTGTCTTTATTGACTTTGGCTTCTCTTTTCTTCTTTCGTCATTTGTTCTGACATCCAATTTGCTTTCTTCTATTTCTTGGTCTTTGGCAGTCTCTTTTCACATTCACCCTTAACAACTTGTTTGATTTCATTCTACGGTTCCTCTGGTTCCTATCAGTGAAGTTCAGAACTTCAAAGTGATGCCTGATGTTTGCCTTGAAAATGGCACATCTTTATGCTCAAGATCATATGACTCTGATCTTGTGCATGAGAAGTCCGTGATCTGTTCCACAGTCAGCTTTGGGTCACGTTTTTGCAACTTCAGCAACTAGATGTCCCAAAGGCTTTAATCAAGCTATGTCATAATCACCATTAGCATTCTGAAAGATCCTCAGCTCTTCCTCAGTAGCATGTTGAGAGACTCATCCTTCAGCACTATATTGTCAATTACTTTATATTGTCTATCCATGTCGTTTTCTTGATAACTTACAGGAGAGGTTTGCCACTTCCTTGCCCTGCTCAATGTGAAATGATGCCTTTGCTGTTGTTACTAAAGTGATCATCCACCCACAATATCTTTTTCTGCCTGCTTGCTATAGGTGGGCAGCTGGGATGACCTTCACAACTTGGGTGACCCTGCTGGGATTCTCTTTGCTGGATGGGGTTGCACTACCCCAACAGACCCAGTGCACAATCTGGGCGTCCTCCTAGACTCACGATTCCTGCTCAATGAGCAGGTGGCAGTTGTGGCTAAGAGGGCCTTTGCACAACTTCATCTTCTGCACCAGTTGCACCTGTTCCTGGATCGGCAGGCCCTACTTACAGTCACTCATGCCCTAGTCACCTCCATATTAGACTACTGCAATGTGCTCTACATGCGGCTGCCCTTGAAGAGTATCTGGAAGCTTTAGCTGGTACAGAATGCAGCAGCACAGGCAGTTATGGGAGCTCCAAGAATGGAACATGTTAAATCTCTTCTCCACGAGCTGCATTGGCTGCCTGTCTGCTTCTGGATCCAATTAAAGGTGCTGGTTCTCACCTTAAAGCCCTTCATGGCATGGGACCAGACTATCTGAGGACTGCCTCTCCCCAGTTACATCAGCCTGCCCCATCAGATCTTGCAGAGAAGGTATGTTGTGGATACCATTGGCAAGGGACCTGCACTTGGTGGATCCCAGGGGACATGCCTTCTCTGCTGTGGCACCTGCCTTATTAAACATGCTTCCCCTGAGATTAGAACTGCTCCATCCCTTTTGATATTGAGAAAGGCCCTCAAGACCTGGTTATGTGATGAGGCCTGGGGCTCCCAAGGAGCTGGAGACTTGCTTAGGTGGCTCCATTGTTGAGGGGACCATTTTTATCCTCCCTTGTTTAAGGTTTGTATTTGTGGTTTTTTATGATATTAATTATAGGTTTTTGATATTTTTATCTGCTGCTATATTTATTGTTTTTATCTGATTGTTGTACGCCTCTGGTGAGATGGGAAGCTATATAAATTGGATAAACAAACAAACAAACAACATTCTCTTGGCACACTTTCCTTGAACTCGTTGTTCATCCTTCCCAGGCATGTGCGCACATACACACACACTGCCACAATGAGACAGCATAGGACTTGAGGGGGTTCCTTGCTTTATTGAACTGCAATATCACTTGCGTCCCCAATTCTGGTGTTGATTGCATTTAGATCTCCTAGGTCCAGCCAACATCAATGTCACTGGAAAGCACCAAGCTGTGGAAAACTGGTTTAGTGTCATACAGAGTTCTATCCCAAGACTTGATGTCGATGAATAATTATGACTAGATTTTTTTTCCCAGCAGGTTTTTTTGAAAAAAATTCTTTTAGGTAAGCCTAGTAATAAAGCTTGAGGGCTAAATACACTCTCAAGTTAAGGTCAGGCTTGTGTATGGTACATTTCTAAAGTGCTTAGCACTGCAAGTTAATTCATTCAAATATAAAATTTTAAAAATGCAGCACTATGCTGACATAATTAAAATTATTGCAGTACAAACTTACACTAGTTTTATTAAATGTGATACCTACAATTGAAATGTATTAATCTGTATAAAAATATGCTAAGTTGTTCACTCCAGTAAGTCTATTTCAGCTGCAGATGATCTCTAAAGGCTAAACAAACATCTATCAAGTAGTCTTCAAACTATTATCTTCAATATGTGTATGTGTACACACACACACATATATACATACATATACATAATCTTTTAACCTTAAAAATTAAGATTGTTCTTCAGCTTAATGCAAACTGCTGAGTTGCTTCTCCTGGAAAATGTGCAGAAAGAGGAACACATTAATCAGCCATGTTGCCATCCATGGAGTAAAAGATATTGGGTCTTTCATATACCATCTTAAGAATAATTTTCCTTACAAATAATGGCAGAGGATAGCAACACTTTATTTTGATCTGTGATCTGTAACATTCTATATTCCAGTGCCAACAAGAGTAGCAAAAACATCTGGAGGTAGAAGAAAACATCTGCAAGAAAGGATGGACAGTCACAGTGCCAGCCCTATACACCCTGTCACTATTGCCAATTCCTCAAAGCAGACTGAAGCTAACTAGTGCACTGCCTCTGACTTGGAAATCCAGAGACACCCTATCGTTATTCCTTTCAAATGACCAATAGGAGACTGCAGAGAATAGTATTCAATTGGTGACCTACCTCCATCCATATTTATGTTATTGTTGTGTTTGTTTGTGATTCCTCCTCCCCCACCCCCCAAATCTGAGTGGTGGCTACAAGAGGGAGCTGCAAAGCCATAAAGGCATTTTTTCCTTACCTGCCGAGCATGGCGGCTGAACCTCTCCAAGCAAGGGGAGAGGCTGGCATGAGCCCAGAGCTGAAGACCAGTTGAAGCAAGAGTTCTGGCCAAGCAGGAAATGTCCTGTCCTCAACTTCTTCCAATTTTCAGTGTTTCTAAGGAGAAACTGTTTTGAATGTGATTTTACGTGTATCACAGGGCACTGCAGGAGACCTGAAAATCAGTTGGCTCGGCTGCTGGACACAGATGACAGCCTGAGATTGCCATGGTATGGAGTTGATTTTGGAGGTGCAAAGACTATCTGTGGGAGTGTCCCAAAGCAGCTGCCTCAGGCAGTGCGCTATAGATATTACATAACGGTAGCAAATTGTTAGTTACTTGATTTAATCATCACATCTTTTGATTGCAAGGGAGATAGAACAGGGTTTGTGAGATCTCCTGTCTCACATGACAAATTCCTTAGTTGGCTCTGAGTACATGGCAGAACACAATTTTGGGGTGGAACTGCTAGTCAGTATACTGCAAAATGTTTTGGGTTGTTTACATTGTTCCTCTGTTCCTGGAGACTTTATCTTGTCAAACCTGGACATTCTTCATTGTAGAACAAAATGTGCAAAAACCTGAACAAAGCCAATAGGGATTTAACTTCAAAGTAAATACTAGCTTCAGAAGAGGGATTTGCCTCAATACTTGTCAGCTTTGTGAGGTAGACAAGACAGGAAACATGGTCAGATGAGCTAATTCTGCTTTATTGTAACGCTACGTT
The DNA here is from genome assembly GCF_035149785.1 of Candoia aspera. Lineage (NCBI taxonomy): Eukaryota > Metazoa > Chordata > Lepidosauria > Squamata > Candoiidae > Candoia > Candoia aspera. The sequence goes on along the minus strand of NC_086158.1, from coordinate 74,273,773 downwards.
AACAGAATCTTGCAAGTCTGGAAGTTTACCTCTCCCCCGTCTCCTTTACAGCCCAAGGAACTAGGGCGGGTCTCTTCTCAGCTTCTTGCCCCACCCACATTCCTGCTGCAGGCTTTTTATCTGACCATTCCCTTGGCTGCGTCTCTTTGCCCTGTCTCCCAAGGTCATTCCCACATACCATTATAATACTCCAGTAGGAGAGAAGGTAGTGCAGTTCCTCCTCCTGTGTCTGTTCTGTGCCATTCATTATCCTCCTCTCTCCTAGATGATGCAATTTGCATATTTTTTTAAAAGAATCAGTTACATGTAAAGAGGCATTTAACATCATAAGCAGTTCGGCCTAAAACTCTTCTGAAAGGCCTCTTGTTTCTTTTTTCCTTGGTAATCAGCTGCAGGAATTACAACCTTGTTGGGAGTATGTACGTATGTATGTACATATAACATTTCTGCATAACGCTTCATTATATCAGTGGGGTAGGGGACATATATAGCAAAAAACAAATACATCAAATAAAGAACATGACATATCCATTTCGGCCAATGCCTCAGCTCCCAAACTGCCAAGATTTTGGGAATATCTAGAAATGGGGATTTCAGAGAACGCTTTGCTGGAGAGGAGGATCACAAGGTTCACAGCTGAAGGGAAGACTTGAACACAGACATTGTGTCATGTTCACTGTTTCAATGTGCCTGGTACATCGTAACACTTCACATGTCATTTACTGATTGCATGTTTGATTTACAGGGAAAGGAGGTTTCCATTGCCCGGACTGTTATCTCTGGGCTGAGGGAATGGAATGTGTTTGGGTTTTCTCAAATGTTCAAGGTTGCTTTACCAGGATGGGTGAAGACGGTTACTGGCACCTGGGAGGGGGGTGATTGGAACGGCTGGGTGGGGGGAGGTGTTACGTTTTGAGCCGAGGGTTCTTAATTTGTATTTGGCGTGCTTTTGCTCATTCTCAGCTTTCTCTGTATTTGCATACTAACCCTTCAATAAACCAGATTTCATAAAGTTCACTTGTGAGTCTGGCTCTGTTAGGTTAGGCAGTCATTACATAAAGCTGAGAATCTTAAACCTTTACCGCTAACATCTATCCAGAGCAATCTGTGAAGAACTAAAGTTAGCGATGACTGAGCCTACTCCTTACTCGGGGGAAAGCGAGTATTCAGATGCTGGGGAGCCGGATTCCACAGCCAAGAGAAGTGGAAAGGCACCCACTCCGGAGTCGGAGGACTTATCGGGGGTTTCGAGTCCCAGTCCTGCGAATGAGAAGGCTGTGAAATCCAAAGTGGTTAAGAAAGCAGAAGAAGCGCCGACTGAACAGGTGATGTGGGATGAGGAGCAGGGAACCCTACCAGGGATGTCGAAGACGTCTTGGAAGCTGAGGTACCCGCTGTCCCCGAATGTAGCCAGGGCCGGTGAGAGAGGGTCAGAGGACTCTGGAACCCCTGTGAGAGCACAAGGGTGGGAAGCCAGGATACAATCCCTAGAAGAAATGATGTTGAAAATATCATTGGCTTTGTGGGACCCAGTCAGAGAGAGAAGGGAACACCATTCCCGACAGTCGTCCCCCTCTCCTCCCCCTTCCCCGGGTGTGAGGATGAGAGATCGGAGAAGGCATTAGGCGGGTTCACCATCTAGCAGTCCCAGACGGTCGTCCCCATCGCCCCCTCGGCATTCAGAGGACCGAGGAAGGAGAACAGAAAGAGGGGAGAAGAGACATCCTAAAGTCAGGATTTCGAATTTCCCCCCCCCCCAGATGGAAGATCGATGGGGTCCAAGAGAAAGGCTGGGCAGAAGGAGAGGAAGAAGAGCCCACTGGGTGCCAGATACAGGGAGTTTACGGTCAAGTTTGATGGGGACCCCACGAAGTTGTCATTTTTCCTGACAAATGCTAAGAGCTATATGGAGGAGTTTGGGACGCTGTCCCCTTCTGAGAGGGCTAAGATAAATGCTCTGGCCACCAAACTGGAAGGCAGGGCAGCTGATTGGTTCGTACAATTAACTGAAATGGAGGCCCTAGAATTGAACAAGTTCGAGGAGTTCTTGTGGGAGCTCAAATTGCATTTTGCTGACCCGTTGGCAAAGGAGAAAGCCAAGGTGGCCCTGAGGGAGTTGATCCAGGGATCAAGGTCTGTTGCGGACTACGCCTTAGAGTTCCAAGCTTTAGCCACAAAGATGGATGATTGGTCGCAGACGACTCTGATAGAAATGTTCAAGGATGGTCTGCGACCCGAGTTGTTGAGGTGGTCGTTGGGGAGAGCAGATCCCACCACCCTATATGACTGGATACAGCTGGCAGGGAACGTGGAGCAAGCCCATGCGAAGTTTGCTCAAAGCAAGAGAGGTCCCAAGCAAATGGCCATGATGAGAGCTGCCAAACCCATGGGCACCGCAGCCAGAGCAGGGCAAACGGTGTGGCAGGAGGAAAGGGAGAGCTGCTACGCGAAGGGACAGTGCCTCCGATGTGGGAAGGAAGGTCACCGAACGGCGGCATGCTTGAAAGGGAAACCTGAGGAGTGTCAGGGGAAATCGTCAGGAAAGTCACCCTCCTTCCCCAGAAAGATGAAGGCGGCCGTAGCTGAGGGCGAAGAAGAAGGAGTCCCGTATTTCGGAGAGGAGGGGGAGCCCGAATTACTCCAGCCGGTGGGAAACGCCAGCCACCTGCTCTAAAGGGCGCCGCTGGGCAGGTGGTAGAGGGAGGGCGCGACTACCTCTTGGTGAGTGGAAACTTTCCTACGTTGTCAGTGAAAGTTAAGTTGGGCTCCCGAACAAGAACTGTTGAAGCATGGGCGTTGGTCGATTCGGGGTGTTCCCGCTGCTTGATGCACCCAGACGTGGTGGATGCGCTGGAGTTGCCCACGTTCCCCCTAAAACATCCTATGATTTTTACCCAGCTGGATGGTTCTACTGCGGGGGGAAGCCAGTCACCCATTTTACGGGTATGGTGGCATTGCAGATGGGCAGCCACCGGGAAGGGCTGCCGTTTGTCGTGGTGCCTGTGGGAGGTCCTTTGGTCATTCTGGGGATGCCTTGGTTGGTCCAACAAAATCCATACATAAACTGGGTGCACCAGACTTTGACATTTGGGGATGGGTTCTATCAAATCCCCATAGAGGAAGACACTCCGCAGGCTGCAGTGGGGAGGGCAGCGGCGGTGACCCCACATTTCGCTGCCGCCCCCCTGGAGGGCCTGCCGGAGCAATACCAGAGTTTTGCAGATGTGTTTGGGGAGAAGGAGGCGGACCAACTCCCTCCTCACCGGAGAACTGACTGTGCAATAGAGTTGGTCCCTAATGCGCAACTGCCCAAACCAAAAATCTATGCCATGACGCAAAAGGAGCTGGCGGCGTTGCGTGAGTTTGTGGACAAAAATCTAGCTAGGGGTTTTATCGAGCCAGCTAATTCACCGGTTGGCGCCCCTGTCTTGTTCTGAGCAAAGAAGGATGGGACTTTGAGACTATGTACAGATTACCGCGGGCTGAATGCGGTATCAATCCTAAACAAATATCCTCTGCCAATCATAAAAGACATGCTAGCACATCTGTCTAAAGGCAAAATCTTCTCTAAGATGGATTTGAGGGAGGCCTATTTCCGTATTCGTATACGGGAAGGGCGACTGGACTTTACGTCAAGGGAAACCTTTACCTTTATACAGGAGGGGGATGAATGGAAAACTGCTTTCAATTGCCCTCTGGGTTCTTTCCAGTACAAGGTTTTGCCGTTTGGGTTGGCAGGGGCACCTGGGGTGTTTATGCAGTTAATTAATGAGGTTTTACATGAACATTTGTTCAAGGGGGTCTTGGTGTATCTGGACGATGTGTTGATTTACACTGAAACAATGGAAGAATATGAGTGTTTGGTGAAACAGGTGCTTGGCAAACTGAGAAAGGCTGAGCTGTATGCTAAACTCTCTAAATGTGAATTTCATAAGACACAACTTGACTATTTGGGGTACAGAATTTCTGATAAAGGGGTTGAGATGGACCCTGCCAAAATTCAAGCTATTTTGGAGTGGGAGCACCCGCGCATGCGCAGGCAGCTCCAAAGTTTCCTTGGATTCTGTAACTATTATCACCCATTCATCCAGGGGTTCGCTGAGATTGCATTGCCTCTTACTGGTTTATTGAAAACCAAGGGGCTGGGTGACACACGGAGGGTGAAAAACCCGGGGGCCTTGCTCAATTGGACACCTCAGTGCCAGTTAGCGTTTGACAAACTTAAGAGATTGTTCACTGCTGAACCTATTCTGCAACATCCTGATCCCAATAAACCTTTTGTGGTTCAGGTAGATGCATCTGATTTTTCCATTGGGGCTCTCTTGATGCAAGCTGATGCTGCCGGTTGCCTTAAGCCTTGTGCCTACTTGTCCCGGAAATTTTCTGAGACGGAAAGGCGCTGGCATGTTTGGGAGAAAGAGGCTTTTGCAGTGAAAGCGGCTTTAGACACTTGGCGCCGCCTTTTAGAGGGGGCTAAAAGTCCGTTTGAAGTGTGGACTGACCATAAGAATTTGGAAGCACTTAGCACGCCTCGCAAACTCAGCCCTAAGCAGGTTCGTTGGGCTCAGTTTTTTAGCCACTTCACATGTCATTTACTGATTGAGTGTTTGATTTACAGGGAAAGGAGGTTTCCATTGCCCGGACTGTTATCTCTGGGCTGAGGGAATGGAATGTGTTTGGGTTTTCTCAAATGTTCAAGGTTGCTTTCCCAGGATGGGTGAAGACAGTTACTGGCACCTGGGAGGGGGTGGTTGGAACGGCTGGGTGCGGGGAGGTGTTATGTTTTGAGCCGAGGGTTCTTAATTTGTATTTGGCGCGCTTTTGCTCATTCTCAGCTTTCTCTGTATTTGCATACTAACCCTTCAATAAACTAGATTTCATAAAGTTCACTTGTGAGTCTGGCTCTGTTAGGTTAGGCAGTCATTACACATTGTGTTGTTTCTCCCTTGCTGCAATGATACAGCACTTAATTTGCTGAAAGCACAAACTATAAACTGACAAACCTCTGTGAACCTTTGCAATCTGGGCTGGCTAAGGATATGTCAAATTGCACACGTTTGCCCACATGCAAGATCTCAACTGCCTGTTCATCCCATCCAAGGCTGACTGCTCCATGCCACCCAGATGTGGCCAGAAAATAGGTTTTAGGCACAACTGGTTTCCCACTCCCATCCCCATCCCAACCAAGTGATGCACATTTCTTTTGAATAGCACATTTACTTAATGGACCCATAAAGATGCAAGCTGGAGCAATCTCTCTGGAATACACACTAGAAATTACTTCCGGTGGGGACTACGGCAGACTGAGCAGTCGTGCCCACAGACTTAGCAGGTGGAGCTGACAACGTGGCAATTGTTTTCGGGCACAGGCAGGTTTTCCTGAAGCCCAGAAACATTCTCCAGATAAAGGAGAACACCTGGAATCATCCCATCTGTCCTCTAGACGGCTGCTTGCAGCCAGAAGATCACAAAGAGCATTTCACATTCGACTGGTAACAGCTAGCTGGGAGGCGGGGCTGTCATCATTTTCCAAGCCGTGCTGTAGCCTTAAAGGGACACTAAGACTGGCCACATTTCTAAGTCACCAATTTGTATTCTTTTAAAGCATAGGTACCCCAGGAGAGGCTTTCTACAGCGAGGAGAAGCTAGCATTCTTGGTGCTTATCGTTATTTTTGGGATTACTTTGTAAAAAAATTCTTTTTTAAGTTTTGGACTTCCAAAACTTAAATCCTTCCAAACATAAAGGAGGATTGAGAGTAAACAGTTGTCTTCCTGTTATTATTTTTGTGCTAAATTTGAAGATATTAGCATTTTCCTACAGGTCGAATCAGCTGATTTGAACCTTCAGCTTTCTGTTTCTACTTTCCCTTGGGAACTGTCTGCCTATCGCACTCTCGCTTGTGTAAATACATTCCGGAACTTTTCCATATCTTCGACTTTCGCTGGTTAAGCTCCTAGGGGGTGCCAGAATCTACTGTGTGAGACATGGAAGATTTTAAACATCTACCAAGCTTTTATGCAAGCTATTCAGGACATCTCGGAAAATATGAGGTCTAAAATGTGCCATCGGGTTGGGGATGTGGTGGATGAAACTGAGGAATTCAACAGTGATAGAAATGTTTCTTCTAAGACTGAGATCATGATTTCTATTGAGATGCTGGATGAAGATCTGATAGTGAAGTTGGAGAAATTTAAGGGAGAGGGTTCTGCAAGCAATAAGTGAAATTGACTTTCTGGTGGAATGCCATGAAAAAGAAGGGGTCATTATGTGTGGGAGGTTTTTTTTGAAGAGAAGTTGGAATTTCTGGGCAGTTGGGCTGTTTGATTTTTTTCAAGAGAAAAGCTCTGTGCACATTGTGGGGATATGTAAATGCTCTGGTTTATTTTGAAGTGGGATAAGGGTTAAATAATGTTTATCTGGATTGCTTTAAGGGTTTGACTGATGTTATTTGCTTTTAAGGATTTGGATTAAGATTATTAGGGTATAAAAATGCTTATTTGGATGGTTTTAAGGATTTAAGGCCACTGTTTTGAATTGTTTTTGTTTCTTGGGTTCATTAAGATTATTAAAACTGTTGTACTACTAAGTATAATGGCAGACAATTTATGTGCTTTTCACTTTGATTCTTATTATAGTAGACAGAAATTTATAGAATAGTAGTAGAAAGGGAATAATTACATAAGTGTTATCTTTTTGGTGGGAATTTGTTTAGGGGGTCTATATGAATTTTTTTCTTTATTTTAATGTAAGGGGGAGTAACTGTACCTAGTGATTTTTATAATGTGTTAAAGTGAAAAACTATTCTAGTAGGATTTACACACTAGAAATGTAAATCCTACTAGAATCTTTCTTCACTGCTTATTCACAAGACAAATGGCCCGTAAAGGATGGGCTGGAGCTCCTCCAGATTCTTGAATTTTAAAGCCTTAAAAAGATCTTATAAATATTACATATGGCTGTACATTTTTCTCAAAATCCGACTTTTAGCATCACTTCAATACTTAAAATTTCCTCCCCTTACTTTACTGCCATCTACTCTTATGCCTTTGTATGGAATGTCCTGCATTCTTCTCCTTAATTATTTCTATAATTGTCTAGAATTCTTTTTAATGCTCCGGGTAATGGATTTTTAAAAGCATTCTTGGTGTTCATATATTTCCTCCATTAAGGCCTGCTTTTTTAAAATTCCTTTATGTCTCATTCACATTTTTCTCCTTGTCACATTCACAGATTCCTTCCTTTCTTTGTTGGTTCCTTCCTTCCTTCCATCTATCCATCTCTTGATGACTTTTTGTCTTTTCTTTCATTTCATCTCTTTCAAGAACCTTTTTCCTTTGGCTTTCATTCCAAAGTTCATTATAATTTCCACTGGGTGACAGAACTGCTTGCACAGTAGGCTTTCCATTTGCCCTTTTCTCTCTGGGGAGTGGGGATGAAACGATGTTTAGTTTTAATTCCCAAGAGTGGTGTGCTGTCCTCCCACATCTTCAGCTCTGCCCCCAAGTTGCGGTTCTCTCATCTTCTTTCTCTGTGACTATTAAAATCACAAATGCATGTATCTCTGTACACATCTGCCTGTCTTTTACTCTTCACTGCAGATTATACAGAAGACTTCCCTTTAGGTAACACAAGAGGGAACATAAAATTGCTGATTTTGCCATGTGACAATCAGCAGGAGAACAGGATGGATGGTAGCCCAAGTGAGATAACATGCTGTTGGCAAGAAAAACATCCAACATTACAAAACACATTCTTTGAACACTCGGCTGTTTGAACAGCTGCTTTTATTAAGAGATTGTCTCAATGCAGTACTATTGTGAAACAGACGCGTACTTGCTCCCACAGCAGCTAACCAGGATTATGACTGTATTGTATATTTTGCCAGAAAGTTAATGAAGAGGCTGTTAGCCAGCCTAGATCACTTTCATCTGCCAGCACCACTGCAGTTAGAAAGCATCATCAGGAATGAATTTTCCTGAAATTAATAGTAGTAAGGAAAGTTTAGAATGACATTTGTCCTTGTAACTTCTTTGGGAACCTGCACCACTTGGACTGCAATGCCTCAAAAGCACATTCAGTCTTAAATTATGTTCACATTATCTAGTTTGTCCAAGCAAATAGAAGGGGAACCTTCTGCATGGTGATGCAGGGAGTCTGGAGCTGGTGTGCAAATGGACTGAAGAACATTCCTTCACTCTACTGCTAAATGAGAACAATAAATTCAGTGAAGTCTTCTCAGCCTCCCTTCCTCATGCTTGGACAATAAAACAGTAACCATGTTTACTTTCAGAAAATGAGTAATTTAACAGTGTTACATTCATTGCCTTTCTCCTCCTCAGAAGACAAAAAGTCTTGTTTGAGTCAAGTCTGACATGTCCATGTAGTTTTCCTAGCAAATCAGATGACATTGCCTTCTTCTGGATTTAAAAAAAATCTCCTAATCTAGCCCACAGCCCTAGGATTTCCTTGTGATCTTCCAACCAATTGCTAACTGGATCCAATCCTATTTAGTTTCTGAGATCGTTCAGTGTTGGCTAAGTGAGCAAGCCCATTAAATATAAAATCCAAGACTAAGTCTGTAATTTCACAGTCATTCATAAAAGCCCAGTTAAATAAAAATGGTTTTAGAAGATTCTACATGAGCCTGATCCCCAATAAATATCCATTAACCTCTTGAAAGGCTGTGGAAATTAGGCCATACAATCTTCACAATATTATACCACTTTTCCAAAATTTTCAACTCTTACAAACCATTTTAGGGTGTCCTTTAGCAAAGTTGGCTTGTTAAACAACCATTAACAGCCAGGATGCCCACATAACCACTTCCCTTCAAACATGAAAAGGCAAACGAAGCAATGATATCAAAGCAGACTCTATGCTATTTAGATATACTGTAAATGAAGCCTTAATGTGCATTTCCACCTGCATCCATTCCACTAAAATGAATCATGCTTAACTGTTCATAATTTAGAGAAAATCCATCTTATGCCACTAAGTGCTGATTTTAGATATAGAAAACTTACATTCCAATCCACTTTCATCTTTGTAACTTGAATGAAAGACTCCCATTTTAATTACAGCTACGTATATACAAAGTACATAATGATGGCACCAATTACTTTCAAAGCAGAAAAGTCCAGCTATTAAATCTTGAGTGGAAGGAACACTCCTAGTCTGTTCTTCCTCTCTGACAACCTTAGCAAGAGGCATTCTGAGATGAGTATCAGCTTTATAAGCCACCACCACCTCAATAGCATTCACACAGACAGCACTGTAAAAGCTACAGTCACTGTAAAAAGAACATACTAATTTCCCGATATATAATAAAATGCATAATTAAACGCTACATAACATCCAGACAATATAATCTTAATTAATTTCAAATCATCATGTCTCAAGACATCCTAATAATACAGATTATTGACTGTGAAAAGATGGAAATTTATGTTGTGTGCCAATATAAATACAGTTGTGTTGGCAGGGTGTGTAAAAATAGATTAATACACCTTTCTTGAAGTGATAATACCACCTCTCATTGAGTACAGCATCTTCTCCAGATGCATATATTAGAAAATCTGTATTATTTAATGGTGGAGAACAGACTAGGGATAAACTTTACTCAGAGCAACCTAGATTCAGATTACCTTCCCAAGAGTCATGCTTACTAAGCAAGAGGTCCTGCTATGTTCAATGGAATTTATTTCTGAATAAATACCTTTCAGACTGCACTTACAAAATAGCTTCTTGACCAATTTCACTCTCAGCCTGAGAAAAACTCATCAATCTAATGTCATTGCATCAGGAAGAGCTACAATTATGTATCCAGACATGACATACAATTCTGGTAAATGGTCCCATTTTTCTAGAGTATTACTCACTTTTTGTCCAGGCAGGGAGCTGGATTGACCTCCTGTAGCAAAACCAGCAACAAATCTTCGAGCTCTTTCAATTAATACATTTGATTATGCCATAGCCAGTCATTTCCAACATAATGCCTCCAGATTATCAGATTGTTTCTCCCAACACTGTTAAGCCCAGGACAATAAGGGGGGAAGGATTGCCTCCGTTTTCATAGAATAAAACCAAAACCATTTCATTTTTAGTTTATTCTTTATGAAATAAAAGCAAAACTTTTAGTGTACTTTTTAACCAGTTTCTCAGCTCTTCTTATGACATTTATTAAATGTCTCACAAATAAATGAGTACAGGAATTACCTAGAGCAGGGATGGGCAATGGGCAATTTTTTAAGAATGGGGGCTGCACTTAATATTTTCAGGAGACTCTGGACCACAATGACTTGATTGAGACCAATATTAGGGGACAATTTATTTTATTTATTATTATTAGTATGAGATTATTATATCTTATTATATATATACAAATCCCCTTCTCACCCCTATGGGTGGTATGTGTCTTCCTCAACCTCAGGTCCTCTACCAGAGGCCTGGGAGTTTGAGGGTTCTGCGCAGTATCTTAGCTGATCCTAGCACTGCACTCTTCTGGACAAAGAGCTCTGATGTTGTTCCTGGGATCTGTTGGAGCCATGCTCCCAGCTTGGGGGTCACAGCCCCAAGTGCCCCTACTACCATTGGGACCACTTTGGCCTTCACTTTCCACATCCTCTCTAATTCCTCCTTCAGGCCCTGGTACTTCTCCAGCTTCTCATACTCCTTCTTCCTGAGGTTGCTATCACTCGGCACCACTACATCTTTCACCACCACTGTCTTCTGGTCCTTGCCTACTACCACAATATCTAGTTGATTGGCCAGTACCTGCCTGTCCGTCTGGATCTGGAAGTCCCACAGGATCTTAGCCCTGTCATTCTCCACGACTTTCTGTGGAATCTCCTATCTGGACCTGGGAGGGTCTAGCCCATACACAATGCCAGCTACTTGGTTGTGTTGTTCAGTGTATGCTGTTCCTGCCTGCATCTTACACCCTGCCACTATGTATTGGACTGTCTCTGAGGCCTCTGAGGGCCCTGTCTAGTGTAATAGACCCCTGCTTCTATGGATCTGGTGCTTAGTGCCTGTTCTTGTGCTGCTATGATCAGTGCCTCAGTGCTGTCTTTTAGTCCAGCCCTTTCCAGCCACTGGTAGGATTTCCCAATGTTAGCCACCTCAGCTACCTGTTGATGGTATATCCTATACAGGGTCTTGTGTTGCCATGGCACTTCCTCTGCTTGATCTTCCTCCCATGCCTGCTGCTGCCTCAGGCATTCTCTCAACAGCTCATCTTTAGGGGCCATCTTACTGATGTACTCCTGGATGCTCTGGGTCTTATCCAGGACAGTGGCTTTGACACTCAGCAGACCCTGCCCTCCCTCTTTCCGCCTGGTGTACAGTCTCTGGGTGTGAAACCTCCGTGCATTGTGAGGAATTTCTGGGTCTTCACATCTGCAGCCTCCATGTCTTCCTTTGGCCAGCTCACTATACCAGCAGAGTATCTGATGACTGGCAGGGCATACATGTTTATGGCATGGATCTTGTTCTTCCCATTGAGCTGGCTCTTCAGGATCTCTTATCCTTTGGTGGTACTTGGATGTTGCTGTCTTCCTTGCCTCTTCATTATGGTTCCCATGTGTCTGTGGGATACCAAGGTACTCGTAGCTGGTCTGTATGTTTGCTATGTGGCCCGTTGGTAGTTCCATCCCATCAGTCTTGACTACCTTCCCTCTCTTTACTACCATCTGGCCAAATCTCTCTAGTCCAAATGACATTCCAGTGTCCTCACTGTAGATCTGTGTCGGGTGCATCAGAGAGTCGATGTCTCATTCACTCCTAGCATACAGTTTGATGTCATCCATGTAGAGGAGGTGGCTGATGGTAATTCCACTCTTGAACTTGTATCCGTATCCAGTCCTTGTGATTATCTGGCTGAAGGGGTTCAAGCCTGTGCAGAACAGCAGCAGGTTAGTTCTATATCCTGCCTTTATTTTCTACAACTCAAGGCAGTGCCAAAGAATGCTCTGCCTCCTATTTTGCCCAGATCAAGTAGGTTGAACAAGAGGGACTGACTGGCCCAAAGCTACCCAGCTGGTGGTCTCCCAGTTGCTAATCCAGGACTTTAAGCACTACACCAAACTGGTCCCCTTAGTTCTTGAGAGGCTTTTGAACCAGCAACTTCTGGGTTACAAGACAAATCATACACCTATTTTAAGTCCTATTCTTTCTGCCTCACAAAGGGGGGTCAGAAGAATTTTTAGGGGTGCAAAACTTGGAGTCCATAGATTGCCTTGCAGCCTCTATTGACCTTGAGCAATTATCACTATGGCTCTTTCAAGTTCAGCCAATGTGGCAATTGATCAGGGAACATGAAAGATGTAATCAAACAAGACTCAAGTTTCAGTTCCTGTTTGCACCTGATCTGTATCATACATGGGAAGGAGTTAGGAGGCCAATTAAAAGTAGGGTTGGATCAGTTCTTCTGAAGCAATGTAAGAGAAGGGTGGATAGGTCATTTCTTGACCACAGTGCAGTCTAGAGCTAAGTAAGGACCATGATTTATTAGCTTGTTTCACACGTATGGTACTACAATGTGACAGGATTTTTATTGGAAGTGAAAGCACATTCTTAACATAAAGTGGTGCAACAACAACAAAAACAACAAGCATTAATAAATTAAAAGCTAAAATTAACTCAAAAGTATTTATTCACTAATTAGGAATATGTAGCAGCCAGAATTACCATTTGAGATGAAATTTATGTAAAAGTCATCATTATAAAAAAAAAGAAAGAGAGAAGGAGAAGAATGGTATTTTCGGAAGTGATGCTTCCTGTTGCTATATCTGCAGTTTCAAAACATAATATTTTCTAAGTGCCAATTATTGCCATATGTTCTCATTAAAAAGCAATGACACACTAGCACCATCATAAGTAAAGAATATAGGAGCACAGTTATTGAGGAGGGTGTTGTGTATGTGTTTATGTGTGTGTTTTTCTGGGATAGAGTAGGGAGGAAGGAGGGAAGAAGTATGTGGGACTCTTACAATTTCAAATAATTGAATGAAATTCAAAGAACATGAAATGTACTTAGTATCTCATGGTGAAGTTAACCAGAAACTGTGCACAGAAACCAGGGCTAGAGAATGCAAGGAGCTGAACATTTTCTCTACCTACAGGACAGCATCAATCTTCCAATACTTCTTTAAAAGAATGCTATCATTTTTAAGGAGTGGAGAAAGGCTAGCTATCAGAAGGAGCACAAAATATATGGGCTCCTGGGCCTTTTTTCATTCTTGTCCTCCTGGATGAATACAGTTGAATTACAATGAAATGTAAACACATTTATATACACTGGGGATGTATACACAGCATTAAACTGTGGTTTGTCCATTAAACTACCATTTACAAACTACAATGCCTGGGTATACCCAACATGTCAAGCCAACATCAATCAAACTGTATGAGAGCACAGCACAATGTGTGAATATTCTTACTCCCTCCATTTCCCCCAGGCTTAACTTTTTCATAATTGCAGCTATAAAGTAAAATTGAATTCGGATGAAACACAGTAAACATGTTTACAGAGAAACATGTGGCAACAAAACCTACTTGAACTAAATGGATTAATTGTTGATCATAGCTGCTAATTCCTTTACCATCAGCTCAAGGAGCAACTTGATCCTCAGCCATCAGCTGTATTCATATCTACTTGCACAAAACTCCCCATCAAGTTGCCCCAGTCAGGACTCAGCAGCAAATTGTTTATCTCCTGACACTTCACAGCTTAGATTTCTTGGCTACACTTGGCAAAATATTCACAGACTGTAGAAAGTAAGGAAGATGACCTTGACAGAGATAGATCAGATCCATTCCCAAAGTGACAAGGGGAAAAACATGGCTAAGTCCAAAACAAGAAGAAGGTACATGCATGCAATTCAGGCAGACACCTCCCTAATTAACATGATTATTGGGGTGGGGTGGGGAGTAAAGCAGTCTTGAAAGATTCTGTTACTATAGCCAATAGGAATAAAAGTGGTTTTAGCCATCTTGTGGAGTGATTTCTTGGTTTGGTTTACATAGTGGGGCCAACACAGGCACAGCTTGGCTAGATTAGAATTTTTACGGTACACAAAAATGAAGCCATAGCCATTAACAATAGGTGAGCAGCCACTGCAGGGGAGAAAATGTAAATAACTTTTATGATCTCAGGGGTTAAACTCAGGCAGGGCCGCAACTAGGGGGGGCAAGCGGGGCATGTGCGGGCACCACACTTGGGGGGGTGCCAAAATGGGCATGGAGTCCATGTTTGCCCCAGGTGACACAGACCCTAGTTGTGGCCCTGAACTCAGGGCTTCTTCCTCTGGGCCTGCTGAATTACAAAATGGCACAGCTGCTAATTGTGAGATTGCTCCCCCCCCCCCCCGCCACCATTTTACAGTCTTGAACAGAGAATGAGTCAGAATGGACTACCTCTGATGAGGGAACAAGCATTATGCATTTTGTGCATCACCTTTCTCTTTGTCATTGCAACTGCAAATGAACTCAAGGTTCATTGGAATGCACAACACTATATCTGTGTGTGTGTGTGTGTATTCCTTTATCCTTGGAAAAATAAATAAGGATATTAAACTGAGAGATTATGACTTCTCCAATAAGTGACTTGGAGAGTTGTTATATTTTATGGCTGAGTAGTTGTTACATATTTATGTGATGGCCTGTCTCAACCCTCATATTGGAAAAAAAAGGGCATCTAAAGCCTCCTAAAGAAATTAACTACTCAGGATGTCTGTTTCTTTCTCCTTTTCTCTGTTTCTCGGCTGACAGTGGCAAAAGGCAGAGAGAAAACAGATATGCACAATTTTATTATTTACAATTATTTTACAAACTGAAGAAAAAGAAGCAGTTAATTACTAGTTTGCAGAAGGGACATGTGAATGAGAGGGGAGACTGAGTAAAAACTAGTACAAATGGGGAATTAGGGTCTTTAAAGAGAATAAAAGACTGGAGGGTGTGCGTTGTGAAAGGGAAAAATGAGAAAGACAGTTATAATTTGGAATCAAGGTAACTGAAGGAAATTTTGCTGTTGATTGGACATTGTGAGAACTGATTGCTTGACTGGATGGGCCAGGGGTCCAATGCAGCAGGGAGCACTCCTTGTGTTCTTAAGATTATGTAAGTATGAGTAACACGGGAATAGAAATGAGGATGACGGGGAAAAAAAGTCAATTGGTAACAAATCCAGTCACACAGAATCACTCAAGATAAATGTCTGAATGTATACATTCCTTCCCACCTTCCCTCACCTGAAGACAAAGCTAAGATCATTGTATCCAGAAACCCTCTCTTCCATCCCCAGTATCTTACAAAAACAAACATTAAAAGATGTTTAATTCCCTCTTCTTTGCAGGGTGTGTGTGTTGTTATAGCATTACCATTTGCAGCAAAGTGGAGCACCCAACTTATCAGAAATGGATTTTCATGGAATATTGGGAACTAGGACAGGGGGGTTAAGGCCATTTTGCCAACTTCAAGGAAATGAAACTACCTTGAATAGCTCCACTCTACTCCAGGTTCAAGCTTTGCCCCAAATCACAACTTAAGCTTATTCTCCTCTACCCAAGGTTAGATAAAGGTTAGATGACAAAATGAGATGGTTCTTGGTTTGTACCTTGCTCTCCTTAAGGTCACACTCATTGAATATACTTCATCCTGAAAAAGCCAACGGGAAGCTGCCCTATCTAGACATCTCAGTGCATGGTCTAAAGAAAGTAATAGTGCAGCTCTGTTGAAGTTGTAGAAGCCTGTACCTCAAGTGTATATCCTGTGTTCCCTAACAGAATGAACAATCTGAATTAACGAAGCTGTTATAGCCCTATGTTTCAACAAGAGAAGACTGTACATCAGGGACTGGGAAATTTCTGGCTTGCCAGACTGACCTGCCCAGTCTTCTAGGCATCAAGGGAAATGATGTTCTCTCTCCTGTCTACCGAACAGAGAAATGGATGTCCTGAGATTTTTTAAAAACCTTTTGGGCCAGGAAAAGCTTGGCTACAGACCCTGGACTGGACAGCATTCCCCATGATTATATGGAATGATTAGTAATGGTGCTGGCTGTCTTGTGACTTTAAGGAAGCATGAGAAACAAGAGATTTTAGCACTCAGCTAGAAAGATAACGACTTCACGCTAGGCTCGACTCCTAGTGATTTCATGGGCACATCCATGTAGTTTTCTTGGCAGCAGTACTGTCGTCCCTCCCAGGTAAACCAGACAGGAAACACGACCAGATGAGCTACCTCTACTTTATTGTTAGGCTACATTAACAGAATCTTGCATGCATGAAAGTACAAATTTCCCGCCCTCCCTATTTACCACCTAACCAGTTTGTTTCTCTGCCCATTACTCAGTTGCGGACTTCTCCCTCTTTCATCAATTCGTTCCCTAGGCAGCATCTTCCCCCATCCCGCACCCCCCACTCTTCCAAGGTCATTCTCACATTCCATGACAAGTACATATCTGGTTAACCATTGCCTTCTTTGAGGATATTTTTCCACTTTCTAATCTAGCCTTCAGATTTGCTATTGTCTGGTAGTCTCCCACCCAAATACCAACCCAGTCTGACCCTGCTTACCTTCCAAGTCCAGA
Organism: Candoia aspera; assembly: GCF_035149785.1. NCBI lineage: Eukaryota > Metazoa > Chordata > Lepidosauria > Squamata > Candoiidae > Candoia > Candoia aspera. The sequence goes on along the minus strand of NC_086158.1, from coordinate 74,257,183 downwards.
TAAAGTCACTTATTTAGATTGGCTAAGAGGAGGTGCTACAAATTCCAGATATGCCTCAAGAAATAGTGAACAATTTATGTATAAAAAACCTATTCTTTGTCAGCCTTTATATCAGTTTTTGCAAATCAGAAATAACGTACAAAGAGCTGTAAGCAGTGTAAATATTATTTAAAAGAATTACGATCTGGGAAAAACAGAAATCATTCTTGTCATGGATATATATACGTATGATATACGTGTGTGTGTGTGTATATACATACAGTGTGTGTGTGTGTCTGTGTGGGTGTATGGAATATTTTCAGAAGTCAAATATATGTATTTGTATAGAGGAACAAAAATATGAAATATTTTCAGAAGTCAAATATATGTATTTGTATAGAGGAACAAAAATATGAAATATTTTCAGAAGTCAAATATATGTATTTGTATAGAGAAACAAAACTGGGAAAGATTTAATATCTGACTGTCCAAAAGAGATTAGACATATTATATGAGTAGATAAATAATATAGCTGATATTAACTCTAAAGAAATATTGGCAAAATAATATGTTCCAGTTAGAATGGTTAGAATATATCCTAATGTACCTATGTATGTTAAAGATGCAGAAAAGGAAAAGGTACATTCACACATATTTGACAAGACTGACCTCAGAATTTTTAAAAATTGATCAGACAGTGTAAGTAAAAGATATAACAGGATGTGGAATTCCACTAAACCCCTGAACAGTATTTTTGGGAGCAATAAACAGTTAAGTCAAAATAAAATGTTGTCATGATCACATATGTTGATAACATGCATTTATTTTCTGTAAAAGAATCTAATCTAATCCAATCCAATCCAATCCAATCCAATCTAATGGGTTTTGAGGCCACCAAACTCTAAAAAACTCTGGGCGGCTTACAATATTTAAATACATAATTCAAAAAACATGACCACTCAAACAAAACTGCATCCATAACATTCCCAAAAGATTTGACAGGGGCTCCACAAGCACCCCAACCCCAGGTCTGGGAACACAGCCAGGTCTTAAGGGACTTGGAGAGTGGATGCCACATCTGTCTATTTCTGGGGGGATGTGGTTCCACAGGGCAGGGGCTGCAACAGAGAATCCATCTTCCCTCCCAAATGTTAGCCTACAGAAAACTGGTAAAATAAAGTGAATGAAAATTATAAATCTGTTTTATAAGAAATTAGTCAGCAAAGCCATTTCAAGAAAACTGGAATGTATTTATTCTATTTTGGAATCCCCAGGTAACTGGCCTCTGTTTTACCAATGCAATAGAGATATTCCATTTTGTGGATTAACTAAAATGTGTTTTATAGCTTCTTTGGTCCTTCTTTGATTATCAAATGGTTGCTTATGTGTTTAAGTATCAGAGTAAAATATTATTTGAAGAACATGACAAGCAGCATTTCAGGGTTAGGGCCACTGTGATGTCACTCAGTCATCAGTCTTCTCTCTTGAAATATTTAATAGGCTTTCTTCTTAAAATAAATAAATTGTAATTAATAATTAATATGTACATTTGCATCCATTTGTTTCCTGATGGGTAATTTTCCTCAGAAGATCACAATGATGTATGTCCTCCATAATCTTAGTAGAAGCACGTTTTTCGTGAAAATAGTAAATTACTTTTAAAACAACTCATACCTCTATCTAGTTTAAATATTTAATTGCTGACTGGAAATAGAGGTACAGATAAAGTATCTTGAATTACAGTGTTGACTCTGTTGGTCTTACAAGAGTTAAGGTGTTTGTTATCTTACTTTTTCTGGCATGTAAAACACAATGAAAGAAAAAAGAAAGCATTCTTTTTAAACTACCTGATTAAGGACTCTTTAGTATCCATCTTTGCCACTGTGACCAAGAATTGGTTGATTTCTCATTTTTACCAAGAAGTTGGCTTAGATACTATTTTTGCTTGTTTATGAGATAGAGGAAGGGCAGGATTTCATGCACTGTTACCTCTCTAGGTCTGCCCAGTTGATACTGGGCCATGCCCATGCATGATGCAAGACATACTTTTGATCTTGTTGAGTTCTTAGTGTTTTCTGAACTTGCCTATCTTCCTGAAGATGTTTTATAACCACACTAATGGTATGGTGTGAGGGGAAGTGGAGTATGTTGTGTGAGGGAGTGGAGTTTGCTGGCTATTTATATGTGGTAGCTGACCATAGCAAACTCCATTTCCTCCTGCACTGATTACATAGTTGGTAATGAAACATCTGCTCAGAGAACACCAAGAACCCAATAAATCAACCTTAAGCTATATATATTCTCCACAATGACATCTTGACCTAATGTTTTGTTTTATACAGGAAGATATTGAAATGGGGGTTAGGATATTGAACTTCCATAAACTTGATTAGAAAATTCCCTGTTTAAGTATACACTTTTGACAACTGCTTGTCAAAGATCTTTTCGCCATGTAGATTTTATTATATTTGTATTTTTACTGTATTTTGTATTGTAATAGTTCTGAATTTTAATCCTGCTTTATTGTCAGCCGCCCAGAATCCCCCCTGTAGGGGAGAGATGGGCGGTGAATAAATTAAATAAACAAACAAACAAACAAACTGCTCGTCTGTCTAAGATGGTATCCAAATGGGATACCTTTTCACCTAGGATTCTATTGATCTTTGGTCAACCTTTAAACAACAGAAATAACTTAGATGGTTGAGTATTCCTATATGTCTGCTTTCCTCAGGGGGAACTCATAAAGCTTTCCATAAAGCTCTCTCATTACCATGATGGCAGCTAAAATGATGATGATGATGATGATGTTGATGATGATGATCATGATCATGATGTCTTCCCTCGCTACTGTATCTGCCCAATTCTATCACGCAGATAAAACTGACTGAACATTCCAGCTGGGATTCGTTTATCAGTGGTGATTCGGGAGGTGATCTGGCTGTGGAGGATATTATTTTTAACCCCCTTGCCACAGTCAGTTCACATTCTGGTGCAGAAGTGATTGCCACCTGGGACCACTTTAGAGGTATATCTATTTGAATACTTTGCCCTGACTGCTTCATGGATCTGGATTATTTCCTGCAGGTGTTTGGGGAGTTTTCCAACAATTTGGTGGGTGAATCTGTTGAGGGGCTAGTTTGCTGTTGGCAACACAAGGTAACCTGGGCCCTGAACAAAATTGCCCCTGAGCTTCCTTTCTCTGACAGCCACAGGGGGTTGTCCTCTCCTCCCTCCTATTTAACATTTATTTGAAGCCACTGGGAAAAATTGGGGATCAGTATCAACAATAGGCTGATGACACCCAGATTTACCTTATTACCTCAGGCTAGAATGGTGATGCTGTTGAAATCTTGTCCAAGTGCCTAGAAGCTGAGGGTCTGGATAGCATCATCAACCCTAGCATGATGGAGTTATTGTTTGTCCATCAGGGTTCTCTGTCTGTTCCATCAATGTCTGTTGACAGGATGGCACTACCCCTGAAGGAGCAGGTTCATGATTTGGAGGTCCTTCTGGACTTGTGGCTCCTGCTAGAACAGCACTTGGAGCCTGAAGCCAGGAGGAACTTAGCCCAGCTTCAGCTAGTGTGTCTCATGCCCTTGTCACTATCCATTTAATTACTGCAATGCACTTCATGTGAGGCTGCCTTTGAGGACCATTCAGAAGCTGCAGTTACTTCAGAGTGCAACAGCCTGTGTGCCAACTGGCGTCTGCTAGTGGGAGCATGTTACACCAGTGCTGTGGACCCTTGATCGTTACCAGTAGCTCCTGAATGCAATTGAAAGTGTTGGTGCTAACCTATAGAGCCCTGCATGGCTTGGCGCCAAGTTACCTTCAGGACCACATCTCCCATTCAAATTGTCTTGGCCAGTTCAGTCCTGGGGAAATCTGCTTGTAGCTACCCACCTTAGGGATGGGAGGGAAAGGGGGGTGAGGCTCAGTGGGGCTGCCTTTTGTTGGCAGCACTGGTCCTTTGGAATGGCCTCCCAATGGCCATCCAGCTGGTTCATACCCTGTCTTCCACAAGCAGCTCAAAACAGAATTTTTCCTGAGGACTTTTGGGTCTGGATTCCATCATGGTTAGGCTATCATTCCAGTAACCATACGTGCTTTATTATAAAGGACAGTCCTTTATTTCAGAAAGCTGACCTTTAGATTTTTAAAAAATTATTTATTTTCTTGGTTTTGCTCTTGAATTTTCCTTTGTAAAGCAGTTATCAACATAAACATTTTTTTTTTATCCTTAAGAACCTCTTTCAGATTTGCCCCTTGTTCAGGTTTATCTTTTATATTTTTCTAGAAAATATGGTCACTGTAGTTATAATACAGGTTTGTTTATTACTTTATGTTTTAAACTGGCCTGGCGACATTCTATTTGTGTTTTTTTAATTGTATATTGTTTATTGTGTACTTTATTTATTTATTTATTTGTTTGTTTGTTACATTTCTACCACTGCCCATCTTCCCCCCAAAAGGGGGACTCTGGATGGTTTATAATAAAATTGACAATTAAAACTACAAAACACATAAATTACAATACAAACAACCAATAAACAGAAAATAAAATAGATATAAAATCCAAGTGGTGAAAGATCTCGTTCATTAGAGAGGGTTCTACAGTTCCATTTTATCTTGTAAACCTATGAAAGTCCTTCAGGATTGTGGTGGTCTATAAGTGTGATTAATAAATAAGAAAAAAAAAAGCATTTGTTTTAAAAAATCACATGGCCAATATTCAGCCCCTTTACTGCTGAATTTTAAGAGTCGACGCCGACTTGATGGCGTGGGATCAATGAATCAGTGAATCATTCTGAGATGCTAGGGGCTATAAACTGAGTGCAGGGAAGCTAATTATGGCTCACAGGCTGCCCATTCTAATACTACAGGAATAGAAGTGGCTTTAAAAAAAGAATACAACACAGACTGCAGGCAACTGCTACCGGTGGCAGTCCCATTTAAACCCACATGTTATTGTACACTGTAGGACTGGGAACAGTTGAGGGAAGATAATGAAGAGAAAGCCCACAAATGGGTTTCTCTTCCTCTCTTTTCTTCAAATGTTTTACGGAGTTCACTGGGTTTGCCCAAGAAGTATCACTTCCTAGATAATCCAAAAAAACTTGGTAAAAGGTTTTACATCCCACCCCACCCCACCCCACCCCACCCAAAGACTTTTTTAGCTACAGGGAACAAAGTGATCAAGGTGATGAGAGGGAAAGAGAGAAAATAGAATGGCCAACTAGCCAGGGAACCACAAAGGGCTTCCCCAGAATCATTTTGCCCAAGGCTACCCTGATAGCTATACTTTTCCTGGGACCAGCCAGTACAATCTACTAGGCCAGTACTTTGCCTCAGACTATTTCCAGGCCCATTTCCAAGCGCTGCATTTTATCTTGTAAGGCGTCAAAGAGCTTGGAACTGACTTACCAACAGGACTATGGTCACCTCTATCCAACTAACTAGAGCCTTAGGTCATTGCCCAAGCTTCTTCTCTAAAAGATTCCATCAATTCAAGAAACGTCTGGGGTACCCAAGAACAGCTTTCAGTGATAGCATCCAATTTACCAACTATCAACCCAGGAGAGACTTGGGGTTATCTTGTCAAGGCCAACTGAAACTCTTTTCATTCCCCTAGGCAGTGTAAAAAGAAAATTATTTTAAATCTCGGCCCAGCTTTATTTTTCCTCCTGAGTTTAGTTTTGATTTATTATATGCTGCCTCGATGTTGTTTTATAAGTTACGTTGTTTTATTATAACTCTTTTCTTGTGATTTTATACTTTATGCATTTATTTATAAATAAATAAATCAAAGTTAGAAGGCTGCCAATTCACAATGATTCTGGGCAGCGTACATGTTAAAAACAGAACCATCCACAAAGAACTGGGTCTCAGTTCTTCCTGAGACACTTCCATTTACACCAGGGAAGGGGGAAGTGGGGTTTGTTGGACTTACAACTCCAAACACATCTCAATCATCAGTAAGACATTTGAGGTAGAAGAAAGTTGGAGATAATGATTCCACCCCTCTGATCTACATAATCCACAATATACTGACACAACCTTAATTTTATTTATTTATTTATTTTAAAGTTATATCCATTTACAGTCCATCACAGAGTTAAGCATGTTAATTATCACTGTTTTCAGGAAACTTAATCATGCTTAACTGTGCTGAACTATGGCTCATATTTGTCCATATATAAGGAATGCAATAAAAGGTCATCCATGTAATGGATAAATAAGGCTAGAACAAACCATTAAATAAATATGCCTAAACCACCAAGGCCACCAAGCAGAACCAGTAAATATCTGTTAACTCAGGAACGTAGAAGAAAAAAACAAGAGTATAAACTTTGGAGAATAGATAGACAAAGGGTTTGAATTTATTCTTGTCTGCAATAAAGATTCTACTCTAGCCAAGCCATGTTTGAGAGTCTTCTTCAGGGTTCATCCATTCCCAAATAAGCACTTGTGTAAGCATCTGGAGAACTGAGATTTATTGCTAAGTCCTGGAATGAAACTTAACAATATTAACTCATCATTTCCAGAATATTCTGGGAAGGATGCAGTCATGTAATCAGTGTAACTGATACTTGACCATGACAAATATTTTCCTTTGAGGCGCCTCTCACAATGGCTGGAGAAGTCATATTGCAAGAAATATTGCAAGACAAATTTAACTTACTCTCTTCTCAGAAGTATTTGGGAAGAAGATAACATCATTCATAAGAAAGAGGCAAGTTTCGCTTACTTGCACTGATTCTGTAGCCCATTCCACTCAGTTCTACAATTTCAATCACACTGGGACAAGTTCATAGCAAAGGATACAACAAAGGGCAAAGACTTGTTATCAAGAAATCATTCCTGAAAAATATCGTGACCTTTCAGAGCAATAAGTGAAACCATAGCTTGCAGCCTCTCCTACTGAGCACAAGGCCTTGTCATCAGTTTATTAAGTGTTTGTAACTATTTTTAAGGGTTACAGAGACTTAGCAATTTGTTATATCCTGTGTTTTTCCTTTGTGGGTAAAAGAATGAGTATGTGAAGGAAAGAGGGTGATTGTCATGTTCCCGTTCCGATGTTTATGGTTCCTCGTAACGTTTCACATGTCATATCTGCAGTTGCGTGCCTGCCTGGCCATGCTGGTAAATTGCCTTTGTGCTGACTTGTGATCTTCTGGAATGTATGTTTGGGTTATCTCTGCTGTTCAAGGTTACTTTCTCAGGCCGATTCTAACGGTTGCTAGCATCTGGGGTGGGTGGTTGCTATGCTAGCCTGAGGGGAGGGTTCGCAACGGGAGCAAGGCTTTTTAAGTTTGTGTTTGGCGCGCTTTTGCTCATTCTCAGCTTTCTTCGTACTTTGCATACTATTCATTCAATAAATTAGTTTTCTCTAGTAATTACTGATGAGACTCCTTTTATTGGAATAGGCAATCATTACATAAAGCTGAGAATCTTTAATATCAGTCTGCTAGCATCCATCCAGTTTCCTGTGAGGAGTTTAATTAGCGATGACTGAAACTGCCCCAACCTCAACCACCAGCTCGGGGGAAAGTCAGCTCTCCAGAGGTGGGGAACAAGAGCCCATGGGACCGCGGAGAGAGGGGACTCTCACGCCAGGGTCGGATGACCTCTCCGAGGCAACGGATTCCAGTTGCGATACGGAGAAGGCAGTGAAGTCAGTGGTAGTCAAGAAGACGGAGGGACCCTTGTATGGGTCGCCACCAGCCCCAGCCAAGCCGGTGTATTCCTCGCTGTTTCCGACCGTGCAGATCACCAAAAGGACAAGAGCAGTGACACCAACGGAGATGGAGACGGAGAAATCCCAGCAGCTGGAGGCGAGGATGAAATCCATAGAGGATTTGTTGGCAAAGTTAACCTTTACCAGGGACACTCAGAAAAAGGAAAAGATGGGAGGTGAAGAAGGTAGTGACTCTCCTGACACCTCCGCGTCCCCAACCCCCCCTCCCCCCATAGACAAACAGGGAAAGCAACGGAAATATTGGGGGGGAGGGCCCCCGCCGAGCAGGCCTCCAAAGAAAGCCTCCTTACCTTCCCCAAGTAGGGAGCAGAAGGAGAGAGGACAGAGCCGGGAGGGGGGGAGACGTGTGAAACTTCGACTGGCAGAGGCTCAAGAAATAGCGCCAGAGGTGCAGGAGGAAGAGCCACCACAGCCACGAAAGGCTAAGCACAAAAAGAGACACGATAGCCCAACCCGGGTCCGATATCGAGACTTTAATGTGAAGTTTAATGGGGATCCTACAAAGCTGTCATTTTTTTTGACGAATGCACACAGCTATATGGAAGAGTTTGGGAGCGTGTTTCGTTCTGAGCGGGCTAAGATTAATGCTGTCGCGACCCAACTAGAAGAGAGGGCAGCAGACTGGTTCGTGAGACTGGTTGACATGGACGCTTTGGAGTTGGATTGCTTTGATGATTTCATGTGGGCAATGAAAATGCATTTTGGTGATCCTCTAGCTGAGGAAAAAGCAAAGGTAGCCCTAAGGGAGTTGGTTCAAGGCTCCAGATCAGTCTCGGATTATGCGCTGGAGTTTCAAGCACTCTCTGGCAAAGTAGAGGATTGGTCTGCCACCACCCTTGTAGAGATGTTCAAAGATGGACTAAGACCAGATATACTACGATGGGCAGTTGTACGGGACGACCCAGCAACGCTGTATGAGTGGATACAATTGGCTGCAAAGGTTGAGCAAGCCCAAGCTAAGTATACTCAAACTAAAAGAGGTCCCAAACAACAAGCGATGGGGAAACCTACAAGGCCAGCAGCTACTGCTAGCAAACCAGTGAGACGGTCGTGGCAAGAAGAAAAAGAAAGCCGTTTTGCCAAAGGATTGTGCCTGCGGTGTGGTAAGGAGGGGCACCTGGCAGCTGCATGTCCCCGCAGGAAGCCAGAGGAACGGAGAGACAGATCGGGGGGGAAATCACCAGTGGCACCGAGGAAGCTGAAAGCGACAGTAGCAGAGCTGGTGGAGGATGTGGACTTGTTTTATGGTGGGCAAGACGAAAAAGAAGCCTCCCAACCGGCGGAAAACTCCAGCCACCTGCTCTAAAAAGCGCCAAAGAGCAGGTGGAAGAAGAGGGGCGCGATCATGTCTCGGTGAGTGGAAATTTCCCAACGTTAACCGTGAGACTTAAGCTCGGTTCCCCTACAAAAACTGTGGAACTATGGGCTATGATTGATTCTGGATGCTCACGTTCCTTAATGCATCCTGATGTAGTAGCTGCTTTGGAGTTACCCACCTTCCCGTTGAAACGTCCCATGATTTTCACCCAATTGGATGGATCTATATCGGGGGGAAAACCAGTCACCCAGTCTACAGCGTTAGTGGCTTTGCAACTGGGTAGCCACTGGGAAAAGTTGCCCTTTGTAGTTGCACCGGTGGGTGGTCCCTTGGTCATTCTGGGGATGCCTTGGTTTGTTCAACAGAACCCTAGTATAAACTGGGTACACCGAACTGTTACTTTTGCAGATGGGTTCTATAAAGCCCCTCCTGGGGATGAGGAGGAGGAGGATACCAATGTGGGGAGGGCAGCAGTGTCAACGCTGCATACCCTCGCTGTACCATTGGAAGGGCTACCGGACTAATACCAGGACTTTGCCGATGTGTTTGGGGAGAAGGAGGCAGATCGGCTGCCGCCTCATCGGAAAACTGACTGTGCCATTGAAATTCTTCCCAATGCCAAGTTGCCCAGACCAAAGGTATATGCAATGACCCCAAAGGAATTGGCTACTCTGCGTGAATTCATAGACAAAAACTTACAGCGGGGCTTCATAGAACCAGCCAATTCACCAGTGGGTGCTCCAGTACTCTTTAGATCAAAGAAAGACGGAACTTTAAGACTATGCACGGATTTCCGTGGGTTAAATGCAGTCTCCCTATTAAACAAATCTCCCCTCCCGGTCATTAAGGAAATGTTAGCCCACTTGACGGGGGGGAAAATCTTCTCTAAATTGGACTTAAGGGAGGCGTATTATCGCATTCGCATTCGGGAGGGGGATGAATGGAAAACAGCTTTTAATTGTGCATTTGGGGCTTTTCAGTATAAAGTGTTACCGTTTGGATTGGCTGGGGCACCTGGGGTTTTTATGCAGTTGATAAATGAGGTCTTGCACGACCACTTGTTCAATGGGGTTTTGGTTTATTTAGATGATGTGTTAATATATTCAAAAACCATGAGGGAACATGTGCAATTGGTTAGGCAAGTGTTAACCAAATTGAGAAAGGCTGACTTGTATGCCAAGCTATCCAAATGTGCATTTCATCAAACACAAATTGATTATTTGGGGTATAGGATTTCAGATAAAGGCATTGAAATGGATCCTGCCAAAATTGAGGCTATTTTAGTATGGGAGCCCCCACGCACACGCAAACAACTAAAATCGTTCCTCGGATTTGCAAATTTTTATCGTCCATTTTTAGAAAAATTTGCTGAGATTGCCTTACCCCTAACTGAATTACTCAAAACAAAGGGTGTGGGAGACACCCGCAAATCAAAGAATCCAGGGGCACTCCTAAAATGGACGCCTGCTTGTCAACAGGCGTTTGACCAACTCAAGCGACTGTTTACCTCTGAACCAATCTTGCAACACCCTGATCCTGACAGACCATTTGTGGTGCAAGTCGATGCCTCAGACTTTTCTATTGGTGCCCTCTTATTGCAAGGCGATGAGCAAGGACAATTAAAGCCTTGTGCTTATCTGTCACGTAAATTCTCTGAGACAGAGAGACACTGGCATGTTTGGGAGAAGGAGGCTTTTGCAGTGAAAGCCGCTTTGGAGAATTGGAGGCATCTATTGGAGGGGGCAGCACACCCTTTTGAAGTGTGGACTGATCATAAAAACTTGGAGTCCCTTACTGCCTCTCGTAAGCTCAGCCCTAAGCAAGTGCGATGGGCTCAGTACTTCAGCCGCTTTGATTTTAAACTCAGATTCATTCCGGGAAAGAAAAACTTTTTAGCTGATGCACTGTCGCGCCAACCCCAGGATTCAGGAACAGCCCCAGATGTGGTGGGAACCCTCTGGACAGATTCCCAAATGGCACTAGCAGCAGTCACTCGCAGTCAGACGCGAGCGCAGCAACCTGACACCCCTGCCGGTCCTAGCGCGATACATGTATCCGTTCCTGCAGATTTGCAACAAAGGTTTCTGGCAGAGTTGAAATCGGATACTTGGTTGCAAAACAATCAGAGCGAGGTTACTTTGAAGCAAGGTTTGGCATGGAAAGATGATCGCCTCTATGTGCCTGTAACCTTGCGCAAAACCGTGCTATTCAGGTCTCATGACGATAAAACAGCTGGGCATTTTGGCTTTACAAAAACTATTCATCTAGTGCGTCGACAGTTCTGGTGGCCAACCCTCCGGCGAGATGTAAAAGCCTATGTCAAGTCTTGCCCTGTCTGTGCTACTGCAAAACGAAAAGGGGGGAAACCCCAGGGCTTTGTGCAGCCAGTGGCCAATCCCTCCCACCCCTGGGAGGAAAACTCTATGGATTTTATTGTGGATCTACCTCCTAGCCAGAGAAAGACTGTCATTTGGGTTGTTAAGGATTTTTTCTCGAAGCAAGCTCATTTCGTCCCTTGTGCGTCTCTACCATCTGCACAACAGCTGGCACGCCTCTTTCTAGTTCACGTGTACAGATTACACGGTAGCCCCGCCCACTTGGTGACCGACAGAGGAACACAATTTACTTCACGCTTTTGGCGGGAATTTATGAAACTATTGGGCACTAAACAGGCGCTATCCACGGCTTTTCATCCCCAAACGGATGGGAATACTGAGGCGGTTAATGCCACATTGGAGCAATATTTACGTGCTTTTGTTAATTATCAACAAGACAACTGGGTAGACCTCCTGCCATTTGCTGAAGTTGCTTACAATAATGCTGTGCATCAAAGTACTGGGGCGGTGCCCTTTCGTACTGTATTCGGCCATGACTTTGTCCCTATTCCTGAATTGCCTCCACCGTCTACTTCGCCCACCTCCCCGACCGATTGGGCCTCACAACTGGCAGATTCCTGGCCAAAACTACAGCAAGCTTTAGCCGATGCTCAAGCCACTTATCAACGACATGCCAACGAAAAAAGGGCACCACAACCTCTCTTTCAAATAGGGGATAGGGTATACCTTTCCACCAAATACATCAAATCCCTTCAACCATCCAAAAAACTGGCGCCCAAGTTCATAGGTCCATTTCCTATTGTTGCTCAGATTAATCCTGTTACCTTTAAGTTGGACTTACCTCACAATCTCAAGCGCTTACACCCTGTTTTTCATTGCAGTTTGCTTAAACCATTCGTGGAGTCTACCCATTGGCATCCTGAGCCGCCTGCACCTCCCCCCATAATGATTGATGGTCAACAACATTTCGAAGTCAAGGAAATACTAGACTCTAGACGGTTCCATTCCACTCTGCAATATCTGATTTGCTGGAAGCATTTCTCTCATCCAGAGTGGGTCCCTGCACAACATGTGCACTCTCCCCACTTGGTTGCTCAGTTTCATGCTGCTTACCCTGATAAACCTGCGCCTTAACAATTAAGTTTTTTCTTTGTGGGGGGGCGGTATGTCATGTTCCCGTTCCGATGTTTATGGTTCCTCGTAACGTTTCACATGTTGCGTGCCTGCCTGGCCACGCTGGTAAATTGCCTTTGTGCTGACTTGTGATCTTCTGGAATGTATGTTTGGGTTATCTCTGCTGTTCAAGGTTACTTTCTCAGGCCGATTCTAACGGTTGCTAGCATCTGGGGTGGGTGGTTGCTATGCTAGCCTGAGGGGAGGGTTCGCAACGGGAGCAAGGCTTTTTAAGTTTGTGTTTGGCGCGCTTTTGCTCATTCTCAGCTTTCTTCGTACTTTGCATACTATTCATTCAATAAATTAGTTTTCTCTAGTAATTACTGATGAGACTCCTTTTATTGGAATAGGCAATCATTACAGTGATATTCTTGTGGACCACTTCTTCAATGCAAATTTGAAAGCTTTTCAAGTTTCATTGTCATCCCAACAATGGGAATCCTAAGCCATTATGCAAGGGCATCACTGCAGTATATACTATTTTTATAAAAGTTCCCATATTTCATGTGGTTCTTCCCCATCTATTCTCACACCCACCCTATGGACACTTATTTTTGGAATCCTAAATCCAGTAAAACGATGCAGGTAATCTGCAATTCCACTGAAATTTGCTTCCAAATAAATGTCTTGAAGAGCACTGGTGCACCTAATGAAGGATCCTTTGTATCTATTTATATTGGGGTGGGGGAAGAAGGAAAGGGGGCAGAGCCAATTCTTTACATACAGCATTTATATATACTATCAGAATCCACATTTATAAGAAACGACTGTCCCAAATCCCATGTCACCAGGACAGAAGGACACCACCCCAAATTATTTAAAGCTAGATGTTGACAAATGCGACTTGCTGTCTCATTCCCCATGGGATCGAGGGAAATGTCATGTCCTCTCCAAGTACTGTATACCTGTTCATGATAAAAGGTAAAACATAAGCATTTCCCAAGGTTACTTTGCCCGAGGAATTGCAGTTTATTTATCTAGATCTTTGTTGGCAGACCTGCCTGAAATGTAGCTTCAAGGTGGCCTGAATAGGGGACAGCAATAGCAAAGAAAAAGATTTATGCAAAGCAGAAACAGACAGCTACATAATGCCTGAGCCCTATTTGGAATATTTTGAAAAAACACTATATAAACTGATGTTCTCTGCGTGAAAGGTTCCCATTAGACCATCAGGGCCTGAATTTTGTTCCTCTATAACCATCACTACCTTAATCTACATCTTATGTGGGACTACTTGAGTCATTGCATGAATTCAGCTAACATGTGTGTTCTTTGCTATGTAAATCACAGCTGTGGGAAAGCCTGAACGCTTATAAAATCAAGGTGGCAAAGGAAGAGGTTTTAATTCTTTCCCACCCTAATATTCCCAATGCAAATCGCTTTTCTAAATCTATTTGCATTTTAGCTGAAGACTGATAGCAAAATAATTAAACTTCTCCTCCCCGCCTCCATTTATCCCTCCCCACCTGCTATTCAACAAAAGACTTTAAACATTAACTATGCATTAATTGCAATCATATAATTAACACTACGTTTAATTTGGCCCTGTTTTGATTTCCTTGAAATCACATGAGACACAAGGTAACTTCTTATATTCTTAAGCTTATAAAGAAACTCTATAGTTAACAATGAAACCAGAGATACAATGGATCTCAGTCTCCTGAGTGTTGGTCCACCAACAAGAATAAGACATCTAGAGGGTTCAGGAAACTCCACTATTTGCAGAAGTATGAAAAAAGTGTTTAAAAGAAAAAAGACTCTTAAGGTAGGAGAGAATCCAGGTACAGCCCAATGAGAACTGAGCATACCCAGCAGACACATAATACAGATTGATCATTGTGGGGGGAAATGCAGACTTCTGAAGAAGGAATGGAATGGATTATTGAATGAAAAGATTGCAAATAGCAACACTTGACTGCATGTCCATCCTAATCTTTTCTAGGGAGAACCATTCAATACAGCATTTTTCTTTCTATCCAACATGAAGTTTACTAAAACCGTTCATATAATAACTTACAAAGGAAACCACTACGAGGTATGGAAATTATTTCCTGGATTCTAATACTGACATTGATAAAGAAAGACTATGGTAAAAAAAAAAAGCCGGCTAGGATAATATGTACAGGTTAGAGTAATATCACACACCCGAGAGTCTTGGTCCATCATAAAGCTTTGCTCAGTTTTGAAACCTCTGTATCCTCATGTCTTTGAGCTGTGGTACTTAGTCTGCAGACGCCTGCCTGGAGCAACAATTTTCACTTTGTCTCTCACTCACACATACACACCCCTTGTGATATTAGAAGAGAAGACAATTAACCTTTTGATAATCTGCTTCTGTTTGCTTAGCAGCTAACAAAAAAGACTGCACAAACTCATGGGAATTTTCTGTGACAATTTCCCATTAGCCAAGGTGATTATAAAGGCAACCCTGCATCAAAGCCATTTTTTTGTATAAGACGCTTTTCCTAGTTCCCCAAAGGCTAACTCATTACTTACCTTCTTTGCATCATCTCTAGTACCATTCCAGGCTGGCTTATATCCCAATACTACGTCTCCCTTGACGCCCATCTACAACTCAATTGAAATGAAAAGGCAAAAACTACAGCTAAATATCCAAATTGCTATATCAGTTGGAATACTCCAGAAAGATTCTCTTTTCAAACTGAGGAGGGGTGTAACAGTAGTGAAGATATCCCCAAAGGGCTAAATTCATAAATAAAGGTGTAGTAAGGATCCTTCCATTGTCTCTAATATCTTTCTACATTGGCTGATGTCAGGAAAAAGACACCTTTCCTCCACCATGTACATCTGTTCCAGATGAGGCAATCTAAAAAAAAGAATATATTCCCATCCAAAGGGAGGGGGTTAGTCAAGGCAAGTCAGAAGCATCGCTAGGCTTCATAAGCAGGAGGAAAAACTCGTAATCTGCAGTGCTGAGCCATGGTGCTCCAGAAAGTCCAAGTTGCTGTCCTGCATACTTTGTCACAAAGTCAAGAATGTAATGTCCAGGAACCGAGTATCCCTCCTTTGTTATGAACTGAGATGACACAAATTCATGAATTCACAAATGCATGAATTCATGCATTCTGCTAAGCCATAAATTGTGGTTCATAAGTCACAACAGTGGGGTTCGCCCAAGCCACTAAGCTAAAGCCAAAGAAATCCAGCATACTGTGTTAGTTAAGGTGTTGGGACTACAAGCAAAGAGTTCCCAGGTTCAAGTCCATCCTTAGCCAAAGAAGCCCAGTAGGTGACTTTGAGCCAACTACTTTCTCTCAGGCCAACCCCCGTCACAGGGTTGGTGTTGTGGGGAAAAGCAGCCTTCTTATACTCCTGAATGAAAGGCAGGGTATAACTCTAAGAAATCTAAATAAAAAAAATAAACAAGCCTAAACCCAGCTACTTTATAAGCTTTGAGCATGCAAATCTCTCCAGGTCATCTAATCACAGTTATTCCAAGATAAAGAAACAAGACTCATAAAACTGTGAATTTTTGGTAATAAAAAGGCCCCAAATCAAGGAAAAGCTACACTTTCTCCTCAAAGCAGGGCTGCACGGGGGGGGGGGGGGGGGCAAGCAGGGCATGTGCTCCAGGTGCTACGCTGGGGGGGCACCAAAATGGGCACAGAATCCATGTTTGCCCTGGGTGACACAGACCCTAGTTGTGGCCCTGTCTCAGAGCAAGTCAGACTAGGCCTAAAAGTAAATGGTGACTTCTCAGGGCCCTCAAGGCATCCATGAACTTGGGTGAAGCTTCCAGAGACTTTAAATAATATTATTAGTAACGTAACAGTCTGACTAGCTGACAGTCACTGAGTGGCAAAAGTTTGATTCAGAAATCGCATCTGCTTCTAATTTAAATCTTGTACCCCTTTTTCCAGCATCTCTTTCAGTGTACCAAATTTCCTGCCTTCCATTTCTCATGCTTAGTTGTTAGTGGTACAGTAGTTGCATATTTACATGATGCACATTTCTGCTCTGAAGATCTTTTGCCACCAAGCGAGACCTGACATGAATTTTTGAATTCTTACAAAAAACAAACTTGACCTTGGACTTCACAACCCAAACTGATAAACAGTATAACTTTGTCAGTATAAGAAAAAAAAAAATGCCTGCTCAGGCAAGAGGCCTTCTCGTTTATTTTATAGATACTAGCAAGGTTATCTTGTGAGATGGAAGCTTTGTTCAGAACTCATAGCATTGCTGGCTTCCACAGGGGCAACGGTCCTGAAAACACAGGATTCTGGATTGGGTGAAAACCAAAGTGCACAATGATATGAACAAAAGCTTCTCTCTTGCAGACTGTTGGTGCTCAATGGTGACCATCTGCAGGAGCCTCCATCATTTGAGCAATGACCCCAGGGCTTATCTGGGGTGGTGACACAGTGAGGACTCCAGATTTGAAAGCCTGAAAGGGGATGGAAAGAAAAGCAATGACCATCAGGAACCTAATCACTAATTTCAAGTGCCAAGTAAGGACTATGCAAACCCCAGTTGGCCATAGAAAGGCCTGAAAAACAATAGACACACAAATGTCCAGAGCTGCATTTTAATGCTTTAGGCATAAGGCCTTTAAGCAATGCCTTTTGTAGAAATTCCAGAAAGCTTTTTATCCTTTGTCTTGACTAAGGAAACACAATGTTCTGGACAGAAGCAAACATCTGTATGCCAAACAAGCAGTCTACAGACAGCTGAATGGATAGAAACCAGGCCACCCAATGAGCATATTCTAAGGGTTTACATAATTGTCATCCTTTTAGCTTCAGAATGAATTGATTTGATTACACAATGGACCGGGTTCTAACAGGGATTTAGAATGACCACCTCTCATTTCCATAAATCTAGAGAAAATCAATTAGCATGACCAATTATAGAACCAGTACAATTATTTGTCTCTTTTCTATTAAAATTCTGAAGCATTTTATTTGGAAGTAAGAGAAGCAGAAATACACAAAGCAGAACCTGTTGATATTCTTGGGAATCAGACAGCACCACTATTACCAGGACTAGCAGATAGCTGCAAGTGGGAGCAAGGGGATAGACTTCTGGAGGCCTAGATAATGAAGCTGAATAGATCTGGACTGGGGGAGCATTCCAGCATCTGAACCAACTTGCATCTGGATGACTGACTGCCTTATTAGAAGCAGCTGCAACAGATCTAAACAGGAGAGATACCTCTGTTTGCAAGTGGTGACTGCTGCTCCTCTTGCTTATGGTAGCTTGTGAAATACTTTGCACTGAACAAGAATCCCTGCTCCACACAGCTGAGACTCTGTGGCGATCAGTGACACCTTTCTTTATACAGGAAGATTTACCAGATACACCTTGACCACTGTGCTGAGAGCTTCAGTCCTCCCAGGATACTAGTGGTATCCTTAGCGGGGCAATCTATGAGAGTTTGGGAACTGCAATACAGTCCCTTGAACTACTTCCCAAGGACTGTAAATGGTATTGTGGTGATGTCATCGGGCTTGGCATTTTTCAGTCCTTTATTGGTGTTTTGGGAGGACGGGTGGGTTTAAGAATGAAAATTGGATCCTGAGGTTTCTGGAGCTCATTTATACCAATTATGGCTATTGGGGGGGATTTGGAAAGGTGGGTTTAAAGGATGGGAATGGACACAGATTGCTTCCTAGGGGCCTCCCACCCTTATTTGCAACCTGCCACCAAAGTTCAGCTATTTTACTGACAGGAATTAGGCTTTGGACGTATAGGTAATGCCTGAAAGGCTTGTAGGGGGAAATGTGATACAAGTTAGTTCTAATTGTATTGAAAATACTGGGACTTCAGCACCTACCAAAGAATTTAACTTGTATAAATTCCTTTTTAATAGAACTTGATATGCAGAATTATGATTTATGGATGAAAAATTCTCTCAAATTTTAATGTTGACCTGTACCTATTTAGTTCAGTGGGGCCCAGAAATGCATTATATCAACCAAGATTTAAAGTGGCAAGAGAGTTTTGGGTTACAGTTGATGCCTCTAAACTTGTAAAGCATTTAGAATTGTTCTAATTATCTAACTGTGTACCGTATCAGTAATAATAAAAAGATGGGTGGGGGGAGAGAAGTTAAATAAAGAAACAAAAACAACTTACAAAGACAGATATTTTCACCATTCACATCAAGGAGTATCAATCCATTCCTTCATATGCCTTCAATTCTACAGTAAAGCAACCAGGACCAAGCAAATTTCCCAAACTTCTATTATCAAGAAATGCCACTCATCTTTACCTGGAATACTTTTTGTCTTACATTCCAAACCCAGTACATTTCTCAAGGGTTTCAATTAAACCTGAGTTAAACTGTATTATTTAAAGCAGCTTCATGAATTTCTGATACCAAGGTGATGAGCAAGGTCAGTCCGACTTCAAATTTTAGGGAGTCATTGTGGCATTGCTGTGATTTGGTGTGCTTTTTAACCTTCTTGAAAGACTACATCGTTTTTTATTTAATGTTGATATGTCTTATTTATTAACTACTTTGATTTTTTTCTCATTTTGAAGAGCTAACATGATCAATTATTGTCAAAATTGGCTGCTGTCTAATTTAGATGGCACCACCGTGGTGGGGTACACACCTGGCCCACAGTCCATGGGTTGTCTGTCCCTCTTCTGTCTAAACCCACATACCTTCTATAATTGTTCACCAGCTGTGTGTTTTGTTCAGTGTTCATCAAGTGCTTCCATCTACAATGGTCCCTCCTCAAGATTTCTCTTACTTCTTGAATGAACTGTACCCTAACTGTATCTGGCCTTCCTGGATTACACCTCCTGAGTCCCTCTCCTAACTGCTTCTCCTCACAAATATTGCAATTGTCGTATCAGACTCTTGCTTTGCTAAGAGCTAGATTTAGCTACCCTATGCCCTGCCCTAACTAAAATCTTGATCTTCATCTATCTGGTATCAGTTTAATTTTTAAATAAAACCAAACAAGAGATAACAGCAACAACGATCTGGTCTGGGTAGGTATTTCCACTTTTTTGTGTATAAACATGACTTCCTTATTAAACAGCAGCTTTATTTAAGCATTTACCCAATCTGCATGCAGAGAGGCACAGAGAATGGGCTCCATTCCTTTTCCTTTGTCCAAGACTGATGGAGAAAGTCTGCAGAAAAACTGTAGGCAGATTCAGCAGAACAGATTGATAGATTCCATGCAGATGTTCCTTGTTAATATAGTTGGTTTCTTGTTAAAAGAGTCACGTTTGCCAAACATTTGAATAGGGCTTCCATCTCTGTTTCAAATGGGCTCCGTGCTTAAAACAAACAGCCAAATCATATATAAAAATGCATGAAAGAGCTGGGTCCGTTCTCAATTTAAGGGGATGATTAAAGCGCAGGGTTTTTGTTTTTATTTGACCGTTTTACTGTTTTATGGTTGTTTTATAGTTACTGATTTTACTGTTGTTGTGAGCCGCCCAGAGTTAAGATAGGCAGCCATATAAATCTTTTAAATAAATAAATAAATTTCACACATGAGTGCTAGTGTAAGGCCATTAATCATATTAATATATGTGTATTAAACTAAATGTGGCACAAATTCACTCCCAGATTCCATCTCTACATACTGAATATATACAGTATATTAATACAAAGCTAGGTATACAGTAGCTTCTGCTGCTTCTGATACACAGACACACATCTTAAGCTTATAGCTCTATATAAATTCTTTACAAGCCCAAATAGGGTGCACCTTTTTTGCCCTGCTTTTTTCAAAAGAACCATTTCCTAAGGCAACTCACAGTAAACAATATAGATGTATACATGCAAAAAGCAATACAAATAATACCTATGCATTATTAATGCACCTACATTAAAACCATTTTCAAAGCTGTAGGCAGCAGTCCTGTGCGTATTTGCTCAGAATTAATTCAAATGAAGATTGGTTAGAATTATTCCCAGGTAACTGAGACACGGTATGATGAGCAATTACACAATCCAGGGTCTGATATCTTCTTCCTCTAAAAGGTACTGGTTTATGCAGGCACAAAAGCATTTCCCACACAGGTTAACTCCTGTCATTTCTCTCACTGCAGAAAGCAGGAGCTACAATACAAATTCAGAATTAACCAGAACTCCCTGCAAGTGAACATTCTCCAGCCCACCCAGAAGGCAGCCTTTCAGCCAAGGATTACATAGCAAAGGTCTTCCTTTTCCCCTTATCTTCCATTCTCAAATCCAGGAAGGTATCATTAGCACTCCATTGGGCAGGATAGCCACCTGTGGCTGAAAAAGAAGTCTACCATCCATAACATTTTTTGTTTACAAAAGGATACCAATTTGCATAAATCTTGCACACACTAATGCATAGGTATGGAGGCCCACCTAGAAATAATTATAGTCATTTAGACAGAAATGTAATACATGTCATGCAATACATTTCAGAGTCAAGAAGAGTATGATTAGGTAACGTGGCAGATCTGCTTAGTTGGTAGTCCAAGGGCTAACTGCTGATAAACAACTTCGAAGACTGTTTCTTACAAAAAAACCAAACTTGGACTGGAGAAAATCCTTTAAAGATCAGACACCTTCACACAGAAGTCTGACTCTGAAAATTCGAACAGTGGATTGTACCAATATGTATGTTTTTTATTATTGTCTGCATTTTCATTCTGTCTCTCTCCTCCATACGCATGATAAAGCAATGCAACATGCAAAAGCAACACATGAAAACAGTTCAGAAAAAGCAATGACCTGCACAAATCTGGAACTTTGCAGATGTTATTTTCTTCCTAAATAACATAAAGAGTCTTGGCAGGCCTCTTTCAGGAAAGAATGTTGCCGATTGGAAGGTCGGCGGTTCGAATCCGCGCGACGGGGTGAGCTCCTGTTGCTAGTCCCAGCTCCTGCTCACCTAGCAGTTCGAAAACATGCAAATGTGAGTAGATCAATAGGTACCGCTTCGGCGGGAAGGTAACGGCGTTCCGTGTCGTCATGCCGGCCACATGACCATGGACGGGTCTACGGACAATGCCAGCTCTAACAGCTTAGAAACGGAGATGAGCACCACCCCCTAGAGTCGGACACGACTGGACTTTACGTCAAGGGAAACCTTTACCTTTACCTGTCATACTTATCTTGAATCCCCAGAGGTAGCTGTTCTTATAGTAGTCATAGTTGTTAATTTCAACAGAACAAACACAAAACAAATAGTTCTATGGGCTATCAAGGCATCAAATCTGTGGACAATGTAGGGCATTAAAAATAGAAAAGCCTTAATTTCATCCAAGCTACAACACTGGGGAAAGGAACTGTAATTCTTTTCACTCACAGTAAGCATTGTCCTCCACAGCTTTCAGCATTACCCCACCAAAAAAATCAAATTTCAAATACTATTGATGGTGATAAACCATAATATTCCCATAGGAAAAAAAATACAACTCTGAATTGTACAAATAAGACAACTGGGGAAAACCCTCCTTTGTACTAGTGCTTTTCCAAAAAATGTGAAGAGAGATAGAGAGATATAAATAGTCTTCAAGTCAGTGTTGACTCCGGGTGGCAGCCTAGTCCCTGCAGTTTCCTTGGCAAGGTTTTTCGGAAGTGGTTTGCCATTGCCTCCTTCCTAGGCTGAGAGAGACTGGCCCAAGGTCACCCAGCCGGCTTTCATGCCTAAGGCAGGACTAGAACTCACTGTCTCCCAGTTTCTAGCCCATTGCCTTAACCACTAGACCAAACTGGCTCTAAAAAATTACCTGAATTAATAAGTACCAGTAAAAATGTACTGCTGATAAAAAATAAGGCACTACATTTAGAAAATTAGTAGATCTATACACACAGAGAAGCCACTCTCACTCTCACCCACACATAATCATAGGGAGACCTAAATTCATACCCAACCCCCAGAAATAGAAGAGGAGGAGGAGGAAGAAGAGGCAGGACAAGGTAAGGTATACCTGGATTGGGAAGGGAATGGGAAGGGTAGACAAAATGGTAGGGAAGCACAGCAGGGAAAGGCAGAACTGGATAGAATATGGAAGGGAATCGGCTTGCCCTCCATGGGTAGAGAATTTGTCACTTATGATGCAGAAGAGGGAGAGAAGCGCCTGCCATCACTTCTATTTCACTGCAGGAGAAAGGATTGTAGAAAAAGGCTTCCAGCCCATAGGCCCAGGTGAGAAACTTCCTGTCAGGGTCAGCCTCGCTTCGCAATAAGACACAGACTCACTTAATGGGTATTAAGGATTTCTGGTTTATTGGAATGATAGCTGACAGAACGAAAAACGGGAACGGGGTTGGTGGTGTGGAGATGCCCCCTTTATACCCTCTTGTATTGCCCCGGGCTTCCCCACCCTACATTGTCCCGATCCCTCTTGATGGGACCCTTGATGGCTGCCTGGGCGTTTTCCCAGTGTCTTCCTTTGTCTCCCAGCATCGGTTGTGTCCTCCGGGGCACCAGGTGCGGCTTATCTCCGTTCCTCTGACGTCCTTCTTTTCAGCTGCCTATGGGTCCATTGGGTGTGGGTGCTTTTGGGTGCTTGTGTTAATCCCTAGGTTGATTATCTCCTTCCTCTATTTCTTAATGATCATGATCTACGTTGTGAGGCTCTTTGTGCCTTGCAACGAGGTCATGACATGCTGCCCCCCCAAAGATGTTCTTATGGTGCTGGTTTCTCTGGGTATGCCTTGTGGAACTGTCTTGCTAGTTGTCTTGCCATGACGTGTCGTGCCTGGACCCACTCTGGGTGTGAGAAATGTTTCCATTTCACGAGGTATTGTAGCGTACCTCTTTGCTTTCTTGAGTCCAGTATTTCTTTTACTTCAAAATGTTGTTGGTTGTCTATCATTATGGGTGGGGGCGGAGGTTCTTCCGTATGCCATTTGGATGTGCTTGTTGGCTTCAGTAGTGCACAATGAAACACTGGGTGGACCCGCCTCAAGTTGTAAGGCAGTTCCAGTTTGAAAGTAACTGGGTTGATTACCTGTGTGATTTTGAAAGGTCCAATGAATTTCGGTGCCAATTTCTTCGAGGGTTGTGAGGTCTTTATGAACTTAGTGGAGAGGTAGACCCTATCTCCCACTTTGTAGTTCAGTGCCTCCGCCCTGTGATTGTCCGCATATTTTTTGTACGTGGTTTGTGCGTCTGCTAGGGCCGTTTGGATGATTGGCCAGGTTGTTGCCAGCTGTGCCGCCCAGTTGTCTGGTGAGCAGGGCAGGGTTTCAGGTTGCGGCAATTCTGGTATCGGTACAAAGTCCCTTCCGTAGACCACCTTAAATGGGGTGTGGCCAGTGCTCTGGTGTACCGCGTTATTATAGGCCACCCCTGCAAAAGGTAGTAGGTCTACCCAGTTGTCCTGTTGGTAATTTATGAATGCCCTCAGGAACTGTTCAAGTGTTGAGTTTAGGATCTCTGTACATCCGTCCGTGTGTGGATGCCACGCAGTGGACAGTGCTTGCTTGGTTCTGATTAGTTTTAAAAATTCCCGCCAAAACTTTGACATGAACTGTGTGCCTCTGTCGGTCACCAACCTGTAGGGGGCGCCGTGGATCCTGTATATGTGTGTTAGGAACAAACGTGCCAGTTGTTGTGCAGAGGGGATAGTTGCGCATGGGATGAAGTGTGCCTGTTTTGAGAAATAGTCTTTTACCACCCATATCACTGTTTTTCTTTGGCTGGGTGGGAGGTCCACAATGAAATCCATGGAAATTTCTTCCCATGGGCGGGAGGGGCTGGCTACTGGCTGCAGCAGCCCTTGGGGTTTCCCCCCTTTCCGTTTGGTGGTGGCACATGTGGGGCAGTTGGCCACGTAGTCTTTTACGTCTTTTCTGAGGTTTGGCCACCAAAATTGCCTCCTCGTTAGGTGAAGGGTTTTTACAAACCCAAAATGCCCTGCAGATTTGTCATCGTGCGATCTATGTAAGATCTCCCCCCGCAGTGATTCGGGCACATACAAGGCTTTCCCTTTCCAGGCGATGCTGTCTTTAAAAGATACATGGTGTCAGTTGTTTTGCAACCATGTATCTGTCTGTAGTGCTTGTGTGAGTCTTTGTTGCCAGTTCGGTGAAATTGAACGCCGGCTCCGATCGCTCCCTGCCGTTCGTGCTGGCGTGCGCTGATTCCTTGTCTGGCTACGCGTGACAGCTGGGCAGCCCAGCTGTTTCTCGGTCCATACTGTCCCCACGATGTCGGAGGCTTGCGTGTCGTCCTGTGGCCGTCGGGAAAGGGCGTCTGCCAAGAAGTTCTTCTTGCCTGGTATGAATTTCAGTGTGAAATTGAACCGGCTGAAGAACTGAGCCCATCGCACCTGCTTCGGGCTGAGCCATTTTGGCGTGCTGAGTGCCTCCAGGTTCTTGTGGTCTGTCCAGACCTCGAAGGGGCATGTGGCCCCTTCCAGCAGGTGCCTCCATGTTTCCAGAGCTGTCTTTACTGCAAACGCCTCCTTTTCCCATACGTGCCATCTGTTTCGGAGAATTTGCGGGAAAGGTAGGCGCAGGGTTTTAGGTGGTTGTCAGAGTCCCTTTGAAGCAGGATGGCTCTGATGGAAAAGTCGGAGGCATCTGCCTGCACCACAAAAGGCTTGGTGGGGTCGGGGTGTTGTAGCACTGGCTCGGCTGTAAAGAGGTTTTTTAGTCTCTCGAATGCCGTTTGACAGTCAGCTGTCCAGTTTAGTAGCACCCCCAGGTTTCTTGATTTGCGCGTGTCCCCCAAGCCCTTAGTCTTAAGCAGGTTAGTTAGGGGCAAAATAGTCTCTGCCAGCCTTGGCGTGAACCCCCTGTAGGAATTAGTGAATCCCAGGAGGCTTTGAAGTTGTCTCCTCGTGCGTGGGCGCTCCCACCCCAGTATGGCTTGGACCTTGCTGGGGTCCATTTCTATCCCTTTAGCTGAAATCCTATACCCTAGATAGTCAATTTGTTTTTTATGAAACTCGCACTTGGAGAGCTTAACAAACAGCTCTGCCTTGCGAAGTTTCTTGAGCACTTCTTTTACCAAGCGTTCGTGCTCACGCTCCGTTTCTGTGTAGATCAATACATCGTCGAGGTAAACCAAAACCCCCTTTAAAAGGTGGTCACGCAGGACCTCATTAATTAACTGCATAAATACCCCCGGTGCTCCTGCCAGTCCGAATGGAAGGACCTTATATTGAAACGCCCCCAATGGGCAGTTGAAAGCAGTCTTCCACTCATCCCCCTCCCGTATCCGTATGTGGTAGTAGGCTTCCCTTATGTCCAATTTAGAGAATACCTTACCCTTTATCAGGTGGGACAAGATGTCCTTTATTAAGGGTAAGGGGTATTTATTTGAAATGCTTGCTGCGTTTAATCCGCGGTAATCTGTACAGAGCCGCAGTGACCCGTCCTTTTTCTCGCGAAAGAGGACTGGCGCTCCCACTGGAGAGTTTGCTGGCTCGATAAAACCTCTCGCCAAGTTTTTGTCTACGAAGTCCCTTAATGCTGCCAGCTCTCGCTGGGTCATGGAATATATTTTCGGTTTGGGTAGGGGTACCCCCGGGACCAGTTCAATGGTGCAGTCCGTCTTTCTGTGGGGGGGGGGAGTTTGTCCGCCTCTGTCTCGCCGAAAACGTTGGCGAAATCCCCGTATTTGGTTGGCAGTCCCTCTGGCAGTGCCGTCTCTCTGTGCTCCGCAGTCGTCGTCGCCCCCCCCCCATGGCTGCTTGGGGAACCCTGTTCCCTGAAGGTGCTTGGTAACGCCCGTCAGCAAACTTAATCTCTCTGGTTCTCCAGTTGATGACTGGGTTTTGCTGCACGAGATTGGGATCCTCAGTATGAGTCGGGGTTGCCCCACCGGTGCCACAATGAAAGCCAATTTTTCCTTGTGGCTGCCGAGCCTTAGCGCGGTTTCTCCGGTGTATTGGGTGACCGGGCCCCCTCCCGCTGCAGATCCATCGAGCTGCGAGAACACCAGGTGGTGCTGAAGTGGATAGCAGCGGAGGTTAAGTGCGGCTACCAGGTCTGGGTGCATTAGGCTTTTGGAGCAGCCCGAGTCAATTAGTGCCCAGACCTTTTCAGTTTTATTTCGATGGGTGAAGGTAACACGGACGTAGAGGGTGGGGCATTCCTCACTCACCCGTTTGTCGTAGCGCCTGTCACTGTCCTCCACCTGTCCTTCGGCGCCCCTTAGGCCAGGTGGTTGTCGTTTCCCGTCGGCTCGTCGGGGTTGCTTCCCTCCTCCTCTGAACTGTAGGGGACATGTCTGCATCGGTACTCCCCCTTCACCGCTGGTCACTTTCTTGGCACTGGGGTTGGTGCGGTTTGTGCCCTCCTCGGGCTCTCTCTGGGTGTCGTTTTGGGGCATGCGGCTGCTTTGTGATCTTCCTTGCCGCATGTGAAGCATTGCCCTTTAGCGAAGCGTCTGTCCCGTTCCTCCTTCCATGGTTGGGGTCTCACCCTCGCCTGCCTTGCGCTGGTGCGTGGGGGTCTCGCTGCCTCCATCTGCTGTGTTTCCCTCCTTGCGTGGAGGAACGTGTCGTGAGCGTTCTCCGCTTCCCCTGCCAGCCGGATCCATCCCGTCAGGGAGCTGGGGTTGTCGCGGCCGAGTGCCCACCGGAGGACGTTTAAGTTGAGTCCGTGTTTGAACTTCTCAATCAGAGTCAATTGAGACCAAGTGTCCACTTTTCTGGCTAGGGCTTGGAACTCCATGGCATACTCTGCCACGGAGCGCGGGCTTTGTCTGAGTGTCTCCAGCGCCCTTTTCGCCTTTTCTTGCTCCAGGGGGTCCCTGAAGTGCAGCTCCAGCGCCTGCAGGAATTCTGTGCTGTCCTGCAGTGCCCGGGCACCTGATTGGCACAATTGGACGTACCAATCGGTGGCCCGACCTTTTAGTTTTATGGCCAGGGCATTGACTTTGCCCCTTTCAGTTCTAAAGCAGGGATCCCATTCTTCGAGGTAGTACCTCGCGTTTGTCAGGAAAAAGGAGAGTTTAGAGGGGTCCCCGTCAAACTTTATGCCAAAGTCCTTGGCAGCTGTCCTGGTTTGGCTCCTGATGCCCTCTGTGTCATGCCTCGGGCTCTGCGGGAGCTGCTGCGGGTCGGGTTGTCTCCAGTCTGTTTGCGGTATTTGTGCCTCTCTCTGGGTCTCCTCGCAAGTTCGTCGACCCGTCGCTCGGGGGGGAGGGCAGGGCGTTCTTCCCCGGTCGGGCTCCTGGATCCAGGCTCCACTGTCGCCGCCGCCGCACGCCGGGTCATCCCTCCGCCTCTCATCCTGGTGCGTCTCCAGTCATCTGGTGGGTTCCTGGGACCGAGCGCCGCCGCCGCCGAGGTTGTCCCGCCGTCTCACGTCCGGGCGCGCCTCCGATCGGTGGGTGGGCTCCTGGGGTCGGGCTCCGCCGTGGTCACCGCTGTCCGCTGGGTATCCGCCCCGTCTCTCGTCCCGGTGTGCCTCCGGTCGTCGGGTGGGCTCCTTGGGCTGGGTTACGCCATCGCCGCCGCCCCGCTCGCCCCGCCGCCGCTCGTCCAGGGGTGCCTCTGCGCTGCCTCCGCTGCGGGGTCCCTGCGCTGCCGTCAGCTGTTGCAGCATCAGCCGCATCGCCTGCATCCCTTCCTCCAGCGCGTCGAGCCTCGCCGCCGTCCACGGCCTCCCACTGGGGTGCTCGCCGCTCCGCTCGCCCTCACTGTTGGCCGTTGTGGAGGACGGATCTTCCCTTGGTCCCTCCGCAGTGCCAGGCGTGCTCTCGCCTCCGTGCGCCCAGGGTGGCGGTTCGTCTCGCGCTTCCTCCGGGGTTGCCTGCGAGCCCAGAGAGGGTCCCCTTGTCTCGCCCCCGGTGCCCCGCGGGCTCCAGGGCGCCGGGGTGGGTCCCTCCCCCACCGCTTTCCCCCAGCTGGGTCCCATACTTACCGGGGCGTTGCATCGCCCAGACCTCAGCTGCATCCCACCCTGCGGGAGCGGGGCTTCGTCGCCGGGCGCCGAAGGGTTGCGCCGCCTCGTTTCCTGGGTTTCCATACCTAGCTGGGTCTCTCACAAGCTTGTTGGATGGGTGCTAGGTAAAAAAATTTTGGGGTTCCCGTTTTTATGTCAGGGTCAGCCTCGCTTCGCAATAAGACACAGACTCACTTAATGGGTATTAAGGATTTCTGGTTTATTGGAATGATAGCTGACAGAACGAAAAACGGGAACGGGGTTGGTGGTGTGGAGATGCCCCTTTTATACCCTCTTGTATTGCCCCGGGCTTCCCCACCCTACATTGTCCCGATCCCTCTTGATGGGACCCTTGATGGCTGCCTGGGAGTTTTCCCGGTGTCTTCCTTTGTCTCCCAGCGTCGGTTGTGTCCTCCGGGGCACCAGGTGCGGCTTATCTCCGTTCCTCTGACGTCCTTCTTTTCAGCTGCCTATGGGTCCATTGGGTGTGGGTGCTTTTGAGTGCTTGTGTTAATCCCTAGGTTGATTATCTCCTTCCTCTATTTCTTAATGATCATGATCTACGTTGTGAGGCTCTTTGTGCCTTGCAACGAGGTCATGACACTTCCACAAGGCAGAAGCTGAAGCTGCTCTGTTTCAGGAGCATGGGCCTCATTTATATGAGCAGAAGAGGACCTTCCAAGGTTATTTACCCAGCAGGACAAAGTAGATAGTAAATGGCAATATATCATATTTCAGATGTAAATAGGGCAAGAAGGAGAAGTAATCATGAATAGAAATCAGTTCCTTTTGCCTACTGAAGATGGGAATCTAATTGAAGAAGAAATGTCCATTCCTTGTTTAAAAAGTCCTAACTGTATCAGCAAGGCTACTCTTGGGTAAATAGGAATATAAGCACTTTCCACTCTAGTGGATGGATTATTAGTCATTAATTCATTTGCTAGATGTAGATCCTGCCTTCCCTCCATTACAAATGTTTTGATAACGATTTTCCATAATAAAAAATCCTTTCTTTTTATCCCCACAAAAAAATTGGGCTGAGAAAGAGTGGAAGGCTCAAAGTCACCCAAGGAGTTCCCATGGCTGAGACTGGATTTGAATCAAGGTCACCCTGGTTCCAATCCAACACTTTAACCACTATACCACACTGTCCTTCAACTTGTTATAAATTGTATTTAAAGTGTAATATTGTTGAGAGCTATACACAACTAGATGCTATTAAATCGACCAATATGCTTCTAAGGGAATGCATCACTTAGGGTTCTCTCTTACATCCTGGGATCATCAACATGAAACCTCTGGCTATGCACCAAGTACACCCGTTAGCAGTCACCAACTGTGTTGCCCAACAAACCACCTGCCCTTCTCTACTTTTTTTAAACCTTTAAAGGTTCCCTTTACCTCTCAAGAAAATTGAAAGAGAAGCTGGCAAACTACAAAACAAAGTAACAGCACCTTTTTATTTGAGCATCTACTGATATGCTCTGAAAACATCAAATGGGTCCTCTGGCTCAAAGCACTGAGAATCTCCAGCCAACAGCAAGCATGCCAGATCCATCTGGGCTGTGTATAAATCAGCCCTGAGACTGGAAAGAAGCACCAATATCATTGCTAGTCTATAAATAAATAATCTGAATAGCTGTATTGTGATTAATGCTTCCATTCCAGCTACCTGGAGGGCAAACTGTATCAGACTCTTTAAAACTATTCTCTGGGCTTTAGAATGGTGCTACTATGTGCAAGAATGGGCTTCCTTTCAGAATCTTGATAGCCCCCATCTAAATGATAAACCAAGCACATAAAGTCTCCATGGTGTGAGGTTTTTATTTTAAGGCCTAATTTCAGAAACTCACAGCACAAGCCATGATGGATATGCGAAATTCTTTATTAGGTCTTTACCTCAGACTGTCAAAGCCACAAATGGCTCCACTTCCTCCCGCCCCCCCTTTGTCTTCCCGCCTTTTCTTTGTCCCACCCCTTCCTCTGCATTGACAGCTTGCATGATGGTCTCTCAGTTGTGAATGGGGTTGCTGCCATGTGCTCTCTTCTTATCCCTTGCCCCTTCATTGCTTGTAGTCTCTCCTCTATCCTTCCTTCCCTTTGATGTGTAAGGTTAGAGCACCCAGGTGCAATTAACCATTGCCCCTGGGTTCTCCATCCTTACATGCCGCCTCCCTGCAGAAAGATGGCCTCCCCCCCGTTTCGTCCCCTGGATACAGAGGCACCTGGCAAAAAAAAAAAGAGCTAATTAGGAGGTACATATGACAAAGCATTCTGTTTATGCTTTGTCATATGTACCTATGTAGCTGTAGTGGGATATTGCTTATGGAACGCCCTGACTAGGGGGGCACTCAGACATTGTGGCTCACCACCCACTCATTTTCTGTGTCTGGTAGGTGTTTCCAGCGTACTAAGTATTAAAAGCCCCCCTGACATAGTCTGGAGTCTAGAATTTCTTGTATCTCAAAGTGCTGTTCACCATCAATCAGTGTGGGGGTGGGTGGGGTGGTTTAGGGTGCCATCGCGTCGACGTTTGTACTGGTTTAAGAAGACAGCAATGGAAGACTGGGTGAATATTGTACAATGTTTTTGGAAGTCGGAGTTGCACTGTGACATTGTTGATAAGTCGCATGATTGGAAACGGGCCGACATACTTTGGGCCAAGCTTCTTCAACGGCTGATTCAATTTCAAGTATTTCGTAGAAAAATAAACCATGCCTCCCACTTTTAGGGGCCACTCAGTGGACCTCTTTCTATCAGTGTATTTTTTGTTATCGGCCTTGGCATCGTCAAGCGCCTTGACAATTGTAGGCCAGCTGTCCCTGAGTTGTGCAATCCAATCATCCAAGGAGAGTATTTCGGTGTGGAGTTGTGGGAGTTCCGGGATGGGCACTAAGTCTTGTCCAGTGGCGACCTCAAATGGTGTAAATCCTGTGCTCGTGTGTACTGCATTATTATATGCTACCTCGGCGAATGGGAGTAAATCAACCCAATTGTCTTGCTGGTGGCTGATGTAGCAGCGCAAGTATTGTTCGAGGATTTGATTCCTCCGTTCACTTGCCCCGTCAGTTTCTGGGTGGTGGGCAGAGCTTAGCCCTTGGTCGACACCAATTAACTTGAGAAATTGCTTCCAGAATCTGGAAGTAAGTTGTTCCTCTATCGCTTATGATACGTTCAGGAGCACCGTGAAGGTGATAGATGTGGTGAATGAACATCCTGGCCAGTTGACTGGCTGTAGGAAGTGTGGCACATGGGATGAAGTGAGACTGTTTTGAAAAAAGGTCAGTGACCACCAATATGACCGTCTTCCGTTTGCTCTCAGGGAGTTCAACAATGAAATCCATGGTGATTTGTTTCCATGGGCGGCTTGGACTCGCCACATTTTGTAAAAGGCCTCTAGGCTTGCCTCCGATACGTTTAGCTATGGCACAGATGGGGCAAGCTGCTGTGTATTCCTCCACATCTTTCCTCAAGGTCGGCCACCAAAATTGTCATCTAACTAAATGAAGGGTTTTCACAAATCTGAAATGTCCCGCCACTTTGGCATTATGGCAACGCTCCAGGATGTTCCTTTATAGTGTCTCTGGGATGTACAACTTCTCACCCTTCCACCACAGTCCCATCCTTTCCACGAGGAAAGTTTTATTGGAAGTCAGCCAGATATCTTGTTGAAAGTCGAGTTGGATCTTGGCTCTCAAGTCTTTGTCCACCTTTGCTGCTGCTGTTTGGCTCCATGTAGTAGCTGCCAGCCCAAATTGGGTATTTGGGATGATGGAGTCAACTATCTCCTTCCGTAAGCTGTTGTGTTGGGGTAAGCGAGAGAGGGCATCTGCCAAGAAGTTCCTGCCTCCCGGTAAGTATTTCAGTGTGAAGTTAAAATGTCAGAAAAATTGTGCCCATCGTATCTGCTTGGGGTTCAATTTCCGCGGAGATTTTAGAGCTTCTAGGTTCTTCTAGTCCATCCAAACCTCAAACGGGTGAGAAACCCCTTCTAGTAGGTGCTGCCATGTCACCAGTGCCCACCAGACTGCGAATGCTTCCTTCTCCCACACGTGCCAGCATTGTTCGGTGTCTGAGAATTTTTGTGAGAGGTAAGCGCACGGCCTCAATTCACCAGCATCGTCCTTCTGTAGCAGAATGACCTGAATTGCCACGTCCGAAGCATCCGCCTGGACTACTAGGGGTTGTGTGGGGTCAGGATGGCGTAGAATCGGTTCTGATGTGAACAATACTTTCAGTTGGTCAAATGCGTTCTGACAGTCAGAAGTCCATTGGATGGGAGCTCCAGGCCTCTTCGCTGCCCTTGAGTTCCCTCACTCCTTTGTTTTCAGGAGGTTGGTCAGTGGTAAAGCCACCCGTGCAAACTGTGGGATGAATTGTCAGTAAAAGTTTGCGAATCCCAAGAAGCTCTGTAGTTGTCTCCTGGTTCGAGGAGGTTCCCAGGTGATAACGTCTCTGACTTTAGCTGGGTCCATCCCAACTCCATCGCTGGAGATTCTGTATCCCAAGTAATCCAACTGCTTCTTATGAAATTCACACTCCAATAACTTGACATATAAGTGGTTATTTAGCAGTCGCATTAAGACTTCATTGACAAGTGCCACATGGTCCTCCATTGTTTCAGAATAGATGAGGATGTTGTCCAAATAAACGAGGACACCCCAGTATAAAAAGTCATGTAGAATCTTGTTTATGAGATGTATGAAGACACCTGGCACCCCCTGTAGTCCGAACAGCATCACAAGATATTCAAATCAACTAGCTGGCAGTTGAAGGTGGTCTTCCACTCATCACCCTCTCTTATATGTATCCGGTAATATGCCTCCCGTACGTCAAGTTTGGTGAAAATCTTGCCCTTTGAAAGGTGGGTCAACATATCCCTCATCAGGGGAAGAGGGTATTTGTTTGAAGTGCAGACCACGTTTAAGCCTCGATAGTCGGTGCAGAGCATAAGGACCCATCCTTTTTAGTCCTGAATAGTACGGGTGCAGCCATAGATGAAGTAGCAGGGTGAATGAAGCCCCGTCGTAAGTTTTTATCGATGAACTCGAGAAGGACTTCAAGCTCTTTGGTGGTCATGGGGTATAGTTTTGCCTTGGGTAGTTCTGCCCCCGGGATAAGTTCTATGGCGCAATCTGATTTTTGGTGGAGTGGTAGCTGGTCTGACTCAGTTTCGCCAAAGACATCCTTCAAGCATCTGTATTGTCTGGGAATGTGGGGTCCCTCATTTGCAGTTTCCTTCTTAACCCATTCCTCAAGTGCTCCCGTGAACTCAAATTGTGTGTTCAGTGGCCCTACAGATAATTGGTTGTGGCCCCCATTGGCAAAATAGATTTGTCCTGACCTCCAATCTATTCTCGGATTGCGTTCTTGGAGCCAGGCGAGCCCTAGGATCATGGGGTGGTGAGAAATTGGGGTTATAAGGAATCTCAGGACTTCTTTATGCTTCCCCACCTGCCTAAGTATTGGCTCAGTACAATATTTGACAGGGGCCCCTTTCATATCCCCCCCATCCAGCTGGGTGAAGGTGACGGGGTTGTCTAACTTATCCACCCATAGCTTTAGTCTGGCTACCATCGTAGGGTGTAGTAAGTTGCGCATGCACCCTGAGTCTAGTAGTCTGGCTATTGGGATGGGGTCCCTGTCCTAACAGTCAGGAACCACGCTGAGACGAGGAATAAGTCTCTTGTGTTTCATTACTGCTACATTAGACAGAAAATCCTAACAAACTGAAGAAGCATGAGAAAACCCATACAGATAAACCCCAAAAGTCAAGGCGGTTCTGTTCTGTGTCTCTTTGAATGACTGCTCAACTCCTCACTACTACGCATGCGTTTTCCCCCCTGGATAGGGGCCCCCTCCTGCTCACCATCAGTGCTCATGACAGTCCCCACCTCTTAGTGTTTTCAATCGTGCATGCACCAGCACTACTGGGTACTTCCCACTTATCATGGGGTCCTTGCACCCATCTTTCCATGCCTGCCCTTCGACGCTGTTTAGAGCATGCTCATGTTTCCTGATGGGGAGTTCATCTTTGGTAGAGGCTTCGGAGTCCTCATATGACTCATGCCATCCCCTCTCAGAAGCTGCCGCTGCCGGTGTCTTGAGTTTCTTATCTGGGGCCTTCGGGTTGCTTGCATTGATCTTGGGCTGCCCCTGCCTCATAAGGCCTGGGCAGTTGGCTGCTCGGTGTCCCTCCTTCCCACATTGAAAGCACAAGCCTCTATGTGCTCTTCGTTCTTTTTCTTCAGCCCATGGCCGGTCCATCACCCATCGTCTGCTGGGGTCTTTTGTAGTGTTGTAGCGCCATCCTGTGACATATGATAGTTGTTGGCGTCGCACTTGGGCTCGCACTTCCTCTACCTCTCCTGCTAGGCATATCCAGTCTCTCAGCGATTTGGGGTTTCCTCGCACTAGGGACCACTCTAGGATCTCGAGGCATAAGCCTCCCTTGAAATACTCAACCTTTAGGGACTCTGGCCAGTCAGTTAGCCTTCCTGCTAGAGTTTTAAACTCTATAGCATAGTCAGAAACTGATTTGTTCCCTTGTCTTATGGTTTGCATGCTGGCTCTGGCTCTCATTGTAGCCAGTGGGTCCTCAAAATGTTCTTTTATTGCCTTCATGAAATTTTGAAGGTTTTGGAGTTCAGGAGCTGCTGCCTCATGTAGTCCCTCCAGTCATTCAGCTGCCTCTGACCTGAGGCGCCTCGATACATAGCACACTTTGGCATCCTCTGAGCAAAATGTTCCTTCAGATTCACTCATAAACCCTCTGACATGTGTTAGAAAACATGCGAGTTGCTTGTGGTCTCCAGTAAATTTGATATTGAGGCCTCTGTCCCCAAAAAACTCCTCCCTCCTCCCTGCTCAGCCCCCCCCCCCCCATGATTGGTGGTTCTAATTGCCAAGTGCCTGGGGTGACTCCTCCCCAGTCTGTGGGCCTCCTTGCTGTGTCTGGGCTTATTCCGTTTTCTCCTGTAGAGGGCACCCATCTCCCTTGTAGCTCAGGGACAGCTGTTGCTGTTCCATTTTGAATGTCTGATGTTCTGACTGCAGCCGGCCCTCTCTCTTTGCATGCTTCATGTGCCTCCCTTGGGGTCGGGTTCACTGCTTCTTCAGGGCCTTGGGCCATCTCCCCCAAGGTGGGTAATCCTCCTTTTCTAAGCGTCTCTACTCTAGATACCTGGCTGGGTCACACCCCTCTCCCTATTGCTGCCGTGCCATTCGCTTCAGCTCCGTTCCTTAATTCAAATCTCCCACCTTCGGTTAGCTCCACCCTCTCCTGCATTCCCTTCGCTCACACGTTCCCTCGCCCGAGGCTTGGGGCTCTCAACTCTCATGTATTCTGCCATCCAGGGCTCAAGGTCCATGGGTCCCAGGGGTTCGTTGCCACCCTCTCTCTAGCCACGGGCCCCCACATCTTGCCTGCAATCACTCCTCGCACCACTCCCTCTCCCATTGCTGCTGGATTCCACATTCTGACCTCAAACCTCTGGAGCAGGCATTCTACTGCCCCACATAGGGCCGCCATATCTTGTCCCAGCCTCATCACTCTGCTCTCTGATCCCACTGGTAAGCCTCTCGTTTTGGGGCCGGGGTTTTCTGCTCTTCCTGCCTCTATGCTCATCCGCAATGTAGTTTCTGGGGTATGCAGGTTGCTTGGGAACGTTTCACTCAGTGGGGTATGTGGAACTTCTAATCATCTCGGGGTTTGCTCTGGGTAGGCCTCTGTGGTTCTGTAGTTTGGCCTCCTCCGTTCTCCCCCCGTTTGAGGTGATCGGCCTTCCAGGGTATCCGCGGTGTCTCCCCATGTCGTTGTCTCATGTGGGTCAGCGTTGGGGCATTCCGTTCCCTCCGGTAAGGCCTCCATGCTGTCAGTTGTGGCTTTCTGTGAGGTTTTTATTTTAAGGCCTAATTTCAGAAACTCACAGCACAAGCCATGATGGATATGTGAAGTTCTTTATTAGGTCTTTACCTCAGACTGTCAAAGGCACAACTGGCTCCACTTCCTCCCCCCTCCCTCCTTTGTCTTCCCGCCTTTTCTTTGTCCCACCCCTTCCTCTGCGTTGACAGCTTGCATGATGGTGGCCTCTCAGTCTCTCAGTTGTGAATGGGGTTGCTGCCATCTGCTCTCTTCTTATCCCTTGCCCCTTCATTGCCTGTAGTCTCTCCTCTATCCTTCCTTCCCTTTGATGTTTAAGGTTAGAGCACCCAGGTGCAACTAACCATTGCCCCTGGGTTCTCCATCCTTACACATGGTGATCTAAGTAACCAGCCACAGATATATTCAGAGGCCTAAATTGAGAAAATTGGACCCTGGGTATGGAAAAGAGAAATTGTAGGCTGTCTTATAATTGATACATGACTTGTATGCCTCTAGCAAGACAGCCAAAAAGACCCCTATCATTGCTTTCATAAAATATATGGCGACACTAGACTACTGCCTTTTATTGCAGCCACCTCCCTTTCCCCCTTGGATTAGTTTTTTACTTGCTAAATGGCCTGAAATTCTTCTTCAATAAGCTACAAGTGTGTATTATGCAAATATATTCCAAGCCATTTTTCTCTCTTGTAAATGTGCCCCCTAATATTTTAAGTATCACAAATTGTATTGTTTCACAAGCATTCTAGGCCTTCAAAGTGGAAGAACATGACACAGCTTTGCTGTCCAAGTAAACTAAATGCCCAAGAAGTACATTACAGCCAATACATCTTAGCTTATCAAATGTGTTTCTGGATATACTGGATATACCATGAGCCATGACAAAGAACAAGAAGCCTATACCTCTCTCTTATAATATACCTGAGTAATATAAAAAGATTGTCCTCTGGAGCATGAGTAACTTGTATTACACAGAAAGAGAGAACTGGGTTTGTATAAGAAATGACCTGGTACTATGGGAAGGAGAAAAAAACACACTTATGTCCTCCCAGACAAGAATCTTCAGTGAACAACTGCTGCACCCACTGTAATTAATTAATTAATTTTATTTAAGCACCATCCAAAATCTCTCTGGGTGGCTCACAGTATAATAAACAATTAAAAGACAAAACAAGATGGGACACAGTCACTCTATATAAAAATGTAGACACAAACATATCCAACCATGGGCTCCGTCCATCTTAGCTCAAGGTGTAGGAGAACAAGATCTTCAAGGCCTCATGGAACACCAAGAGGATGGAAGCCACCTGGCTTACAGGGGGGATCTCATTCCAGAGGGCAAGGCACTGCAATATAGAAGGTGTGCTTCCTGATAGATGGCAATTTGATCAAAGGAACTCAGAGCGCATTGTCAGCCCCTCTAGGTAAACCCAATTCTGAAATCAACTCCACCAGAAGGCTAAAACTACTTTTATTGAAATTGGCTTTAATAACAGAATCTTGCAAGGCTGATTGTGCTATACCTCCACCTTATCATTCAGTGAATTAGAAAGGTATCTGTCTGAGCTTCTTCCGAATGGTATCTGCACATTCTGGGCTTTAAAAATGCTTCAGCCCTTTTTGCCTAGGCAGCAACTTCTCCATCTCCCCATCAAGGCCACCTTCCTTACTCTCTACATGCACCTACTCTGCCAGCACACAAATCATGGGAGATAGGCAGTAGCTCAAATAAACTGGCCTTAGGCCATGTAAGGCTTTATAGGTGATGACCAGCACCTTTAATTGCTTATGCAAATGTGTTTTTGCTTTCACTGCATACAGTCAGAAATCTACAAAAGGCAATCTAGCTGGTATTTTGAATACAACTTTAAAGACTTTAAAAATATATGTATTTTTTTAATAAACAGCAAAAGAGTTATTACAAATGGACTACAGGTCCAGATGGATTTGAAATAAGATTTTGAAATTAATTATAAGAATCCTTTCCATGGGAAAAAGCTGTTGTTTTGAATTCTTTTTTTAAAAAAAAACCATGATAGGATGGAATTTTGAAGGTTGGACACTAGAGGGAACTAGAAGGAACTAAAGATTACAATAAAAGAACACCACCACTTAAATTTGACTTACGAATACAGAATGGAGCAAAATACTTTAACATTGGACATACTGAAGGATATTTGTGAACAATGGACCCAGAAGTTAATTTTAAGAAGTCTGCCATTATAGATAGACTGTGTTTGAAAGATAGACTGCATTTAAAAGATGTTATGGAACACGTTTTACTGTAAAAGACTGAGACTGATCTGAAAGTGGATTTAAAAATTACAAGCTACAAGAATGATATGGAAAAAGATACTACACTAGATATACGAATGAAATTGGCTGATGTCTGAACAATTAAAATGAATGTAGAAATAACAAACGAAAAGAGTGACCTGGATAACTTTTTTATATTGGATTTACAAAAGTGACTTGTTGAAGTTTTGAAGAATTTTGTGAGAAGGGATAAAGAAACAATGAAAAGAAATAAACTTTTAGGACATTATTTGAAGGGATTAAAGATGAAAATTGTTAAAAGTAAAAAGAAGGAATATAAAGTTAATTTATTTGATCATGGTTAAAATAGATTTGTTCTTATTTCTGGTAACCTTTAATTGACTTTTGCTGATCAGGACTGAATGATGACGTTTTAAGGATTTGTTTATAGATAAGAGATTGATATGGGAAGAAGAGATCATTTGTTGTATTTTAAGAGAAGGTGATAAATTACTAAAATTGTTTATACTTGTTGTGATGAAGGGGGAAGTCATTTCTTTATATATTTCTTTTCTTTTTCTTTACTATATTCTTATTTTTTCTTTCTTTCTTTTCTATTTTTCTAGTTTTTCTTCCTTTTTTTCTTTTCAGCACTTTCTATTTTTTCTTTTTATTCTTTTATTCTTTTCTTTTTAAATTTGTATTAGTTTTTATCTTTTTAATTGTGATGTTTAATAAAATTATATTTAAAAAATGAACTGAGCAGGACTGGCTTCTGTGTAGACAGGCAGAGAACTCCATACTCAGTTCATCAGATTTACTGTTTTAAAATGTTTGATAATCAGCTGGACATCAGATTTAAAAACAAACACATTTTAATAATTCTGGTTGTAAAAATGCAAATAGCAAGCCTTCCATGTTCATCTAGACACTAAGAATGTGTATATTTTGTCCCTCCTACACAAATTTGTTTAATACTCATAAAATTTAACTGCAATTATATTGAACGCAGTGAACGTTATTTCTCCCTCTTTATTTACGATTTAAGATCAGCAATACAAGCAAGCAAATAAAATCATAGAGTTTAAAAAATGGTCAGATTTTGTTTGATGTTAACTATAGCCTCATCTTAACTGCTGCCATGATAAATTTGGCTACTGTATAGATGGTTTCACGATTTGAGGCTGAAAGTAAAAAGAGGGCATAAAAATCATCTGTTCTCCCAGGGGCATTTAATAAAAGCGGAAGATCTGATGTCCTATCAAAGATCCTTATAATAGAAAAGGACCTGTTGGATTGTATCGATTTCCGCGGAATCACCAGGGCAAAGGTGCTAAGACAGAGGAATCTTGGCATACCTGACAAATAATGTGGATGGGAGGATTTATTTATTTCATTTATTTATCCAATTTGTATGGCTGCCCATCTCAAACAAGTGACTCTGGGTGGCGAACAATCATAAAATCAATTAAAAACCACATTACACCACAATACTAAAAATTAAATACATACAGCTGAGGAGTCCATTTGGGACCAACACAGCAGCCGAGAAAAATATTACAATCCATAGATGTTAACCTAACCAGGAAATGGGGCCTTCACACACTCAGGACCCTAGTACCAGGCACATAACCAGGATGTTGTGCCTGGCCCTGAAAAGTCCTTTCCTCAAGCTAAAGGAAGACAGCTTGCAGGTTGTAGGCTCCCAGGACCCCATGTCTAAGATGCTTCTGGGGCTCTGAGAGAGTGAAATGACTTTGTATTCAGTGTCATTTAACTTCTGCAGCACCAGCTTTTCATCTGAGCATTGTCCGAGGTTCATAAGGAAATAAGAGGCACTCCAGATGTTCTTCATTTCTGCTCTACTGCCTTTGTTCACAGTGAAAGGTAATCATCAGCTCGTTTAGCAGGAGCAACTCTGTAAGAAAAAAAATCTGATCTTTAACCAGGATGCCACAATAGTCTCCACGTCCTATGTTCAATTTGGGGCATTCCAAACTCAAGCCTGGTACTATGTTGGGGGTATCCTGTGGTGCAGCAAATAAAGACCTTAGAAACTCGGTTTCTATTATCCCTAGGGTATTTTTCTTCATATATAGCCCAACCTCAGTATTTGGGCTAGTGTTCGAGCTTCAAAAAGCTTTAGCACTAGAGGTATCAGTTCACCTCCAGACTTATTTCTGAGTAGACGAGAACAGAATTACACTATTAATACATCAAGCTGGCAATTCTTTGCATATCTGCTAAGAAATAAACCTCATTAAAATCAATGGGATGTTTGAGTGGACACGCATAAGACTGTGCTGCAAGATTTAACAGGGAGAAAATCTACAAAGAGCCTTCGGAAATAACATGGCCTTATGCGTGGATCACCAGCACATGTTCTAGACTGTCTTCCTTGTGCCATTTTCCCCCAGAAATCTATTTTTTCCCTGAACTGGCAAGTTCTGTGTCAATGGGAATTCCACTATGGGAAAGAACACACTGTTTACATAAGGAAGGAAAATATTTATTTATTTATTTTACTCTTGGCATAGGCGTCTACAGCTTGCCATCATAACACCAAAATGACCAAAGGTGCATTCTGATGTCACATGCAAGCCCTACTGTTTTGTATTCTCATCACAATGTTGCATAGAAGAACATAAGGAGTGGGAGTTAGTGTTGCAGCACTGCAACATAAGCTTCGTCACTTGCCTTCCTGCAAATGCCTATGTCTCTTTGCACTGTAAAATTGACTAAAGGATTATAAATCTGACTAGACTGAGTTCATGAAATCTGGTTGTGAAACTAATTAGTGAATCCATCAAGTGTTAAGGTAAGGAGAGAGTAGGTGATCCGCAGTCAGTAAAAACCACACAATGTGCCTAAGGCCTACAAAAATGATTTAAGTTACACGCAGTACATGAAAATATGAAAGGTAACAGTAAAATCAAAATTAGCACATCCTAAAATTAAACATATTTAAGATATTATTACTTGTCTTTACTTTATTATTACTTTAAGCCTTTACTTATTCCCTGAGATGACTCATTGAAGAATATAGGTTCGAGAAATACCTTTACAACCCTAAATATTGGGATTATTACCACAAGCCTACAAAGATAAATGCAACTAATGCCTTCAAGGGTCTTAATGTGGCTCTAACAAAAACAGATGGATTTCTTTTCTAAAAAAAAACAACCTAAATGAAACGTATAGAGTGTTGAAGTATAACATTTGATATAGGTTTTAAAAAAAAGAAATGCATTTTTTTTTACTGGGGATTTAAAGGCAGAACTAGCAGCAGCTGGAATTGACAATTGTAGTGGTGCTGGTCCCCAAACACACAGCCTTCCTATCATCTCCTTCATTTTCTATAAATGGGAGAAATGTGCCTGGTGTTAGGGATATAGAGCTATTTAGATCCAAAGCTTTAGCGTATTATCTTCAGTGGTCCCTTATTCCTTTACAGCGGGGCTTCTCAGCCAGGGTTCCGTGGCACCCTAGGTTTCCGCAAGAGGTCACTAGGAGCTTCCTGGGAGATCATGATTTATTTAAAAAACTACTTCAATTTCAGGCAACTTCACATTAAAGAGGTAAGTTTCATTCTTTATTTTTAGTTCAAGAACACTATTAATGCATATATGCAGGCCTACAACATGAGACGAATATAATAATTTTGTAACTTCTGGCCTATATTTGAGTGTGAATGTGCAGGGGTTCCCTGAGGCCTGAAAAATATTTC
Organism: Candoia aspera; assembly: GCF_035149785.1. Taxonomy (NCBI): domain Eukaryota; kingdom Metazoa; phylum Chordata; class Lepidosauria; order Squamata; family Candoiidae; genus Candoia; species Candoia aspera. The sequence continues at coordinate 74,214,936 of NC_086158.1, read as the reverse complement.
AAGGGTTCCTCCAGGGTCAAAAGGTTGAGAAAGGCTGTTTCACAGTTTTAGAGAAACCTAAACAAGTACTTACAAATGAAATGAAGACCCAGAATCCCAGCATCTCTTTTTCACACATCAAAAATCTCAACAGATTTTCTCAGGTTCCATTTTATTTCAGATGACTTCATATTTACGGCTTAAAATTAAACATCAATCCAAAGAAAGAAATCTTGCCAATATATCAGAACTCCTCTTCTTTCAGGATCTATTTAAAGATCTTAAAAGATCTGATATTTCAACATCTATTTCTATAATGAGGGGGGCAGTACTGCAGTTCAGAAATCATCATTCAAACTTCTAGCCATATATTAGGAGTCCTTAACCACTTCTAGGCAGCACAGATATGTGGTAATTTACTAAGAATTTCATCCCACGTATCATATCTTGGTATTTACTCATTCCAAACAATCTATTTCTCACATATGCTATCTCATTTCATTATTTATCTTTTAGTTAAAATACAAAAATTAAACTAAATTGGTTATCTTTGAAACTAGCTGTATTTAAAATTCTTTGTTGCACACAGCTGAGTGTTTCATTCCCCTAACTTTCTTTTTAACTAAGAAGCAGCTTTTAAGGGGGGAGCATGTGTCTGCCCTTGGGGTACACTAGATTGAGTCCATGATGGTTTTTCATTTTGCAAAATTCAGTCCTGCCTCACCCATCCAAACACAGACTGTTTAAAAAAACCCTAAATTCATGCAATTAATATCTTTAAGGTATTTTAGTCTTCTATTAGACTAAAGAAGAAACTGAACATGTGTTTGGCTGATTGGTGGCAACAGGAAGCATGGCTCCCTTCTGACATCTCTCCCAAAAGTTCGTCTAATTTGATAATTGTGTTTTACAGATGCTTTCAAGTAAGGGGCAAGGGATATATTCCATGAATTCCCATCTTAGCTCATACACAAGAAATTCATGGCTAAGGTACTGTAAATGCCTGAACAGTATTGCAATCCTCCTATTATAGTGAATATGAATCATAAACTGAATATGAATCAGCTGCATAGTGTGGCTGAAAAAAGGCAACATAATTTTAGGCTGCATCAATGGAACTCAAATTTCCAAATCATGAGAAGCGGTTATTCCACTCCATTCTGCACTGGTCAGCCCCACTTCGAGGACTGGGTCCAGTTCTGGACATGATACTTAAAAGGATTAAGAAAAAAGAAACAAAGGAGATCAGCAAAGTGATCAACAAGGATGATTTGGGTCTAACACCCACTCTACCATTATGGATTTCCCCACAAGAAGCGTATAGTAGGAGAGAAAAAACAGGAATTTGCAAATGGCTAAGATATTTGGACCTAATAAAATTTGAAGGGGCTATATATAAAATGAAAAGAAGAGATGAATTGGAAAATGAAGGACATCCATGCCAATGGTTTTTGTATTTTCAATTAAAGGAACAATTTAAAATTGATGCCCAAAGTTACAAATTCACAAAAGATTTAACCTGGTGGGATAATTTAGTTTATGCCAACAATGACCACATGATTTCCAAAATATATAAAATGTTATTACAAGTAAGAATGGCAAATGTACAAATTAAACGATTTATGATTAAATGGGAGAGAAATCTTGGACATCACATTGACTATGATGTTTGGGAAGAATGTGGACTAAAGGGCTGAAATTTACTTTAAATTATAATTTAAAAGAATTTTTTTACAAAATGATGTACATGTGGTACATTATTCCAGACAATATATCCAAAATGTTTCAGAATACTTCAAATGTCTGCTGGAAGTATAAAAAAGAAACAGGAACATTTTATCATATGTGGTGGACTTGTAAGAAGGCGAAAAAACATCTATACACAATATAATTTGTAAAATGTTGACTAAAGAAATTAATAGAACACCGGAACTCTATTTATTGGGCATCAGGGACAAGGATTTGGAACCCAAACATGGAAAACTTTTACGATATTTGATCACCGCAGCTAGAATTACGTACGCATCAAAGTGGAAGGAAGAACTGACCCCCTCAATGGAAGAATGGACATTTAAATCCCTGGATCTGGTGCAGATGGCAAAACTTACAGACCAGCTAAATGATAAAAATGTGGAAGATTTTCAAAATGACTGGACCCCCTTCTTCAACTATGTAGAATCGACCCCAAAATTAACATAAATGTGTAAAATATATGAATATAATACAAGATGTAAATATTATGTATTTGACTTATATAATCTCAATAGAACTGTAGAATTGTTGTAACCAAATTAGTGAATTGTGAAAATAAATTATTTAGTTAAGGTATAAAATTGTACCACTTAGGGAGTTGGAAATCCATTTCCTTTCTTTTAAACCTCTTCTTCTCTTTCTTCTTTCTCCTTTCCTTTTTTCTTTCTCTTGTTTTTGCATTTTATGTTTATTGTTGATTTGTCATTTTATGTTTGTATTATTTGTGTAAATAATTTAATAAAGACTATTTAATTTTAAAAAAAAACAAGGATGATTTGTGGACTCTTAAGGAAGAAAAAAGTGCAGAATGTGGCTTCTTGAATTCTTTCCAACCTCCTTAAAACTTGTCCGTCTCTAGGTCTCTTGACCAGGAGGGGAGCTGAGAATGGAGAAGTCAGCAATACTCCAAGCTACAGAAGTGCATCAGGAAATGTTTATGGATTTTTTTTCTCCACAGCTTCAAGCCAGGTCTGGCCTATTTTTCAACTGGATCTTTCATTTGACCATTTCTCCCCGTAGACTAAATTTGGCCCCACTCTGTTCAGTCTTTGGAAAGTTATCCGATCCTCTTTGTATAATTTATTTTCAACATTCTGCTGGGTTGGAAATAATAGATGGAGAAATCATGCAGAACACGGCTTAATTCTTTCAAACCCTTTTATCTGCAATAGCCATAGGAGTATTCGGTGTTTTATTCTGATTGCCTTTGTATCTGTGTGTGTGTGTGTGTGTATTCTCCTGTCATACAGCATCTGCATGTGTTTCTGGGCACATATTGTACAAAAGCACAGGATGGGCTCAGTATTCACTATTCTGAGTCATAATGGGGGGGGGGGCTTAGAATGGAGCAATCATCAACATTCTGAATTGTTGCCCAACCACCTCTCCCACAGGGGTACATTGGAGGATTTCCCCCCCCCCTTTTTTTTTCTCCCTAACGCCCAGACTGATCCAGCTCTTTTTCAAACTCAATTGTTCTTTTGCCAGCTTCTCTCCACATTCCAAATTTGGTTCCATATTGTTCTGTTTTCAGAGTTATCCTGCTGACAAGCCCTTTCCATAATTTCTTTTCAATATCTTGTTGGGTGAAGGGTACATGATAAATATCTTCCAAATATCTGCAAAGGAACCTACAGAAGAAAGTATAACTTTTCCTTTATTATCACAGAGGGCAGGGCATGGAATAATTAACTAAATCCCAGGAAGGCAGATTCTGATTGACTGAAAAAAAACTTGTTCAACAATGGAACCAATTCCTGAGGGAGGCAGGGGGATCTACTTTGCTTGATATGTTGGAGCAAAGGTAGGACATCCTATTCTTAGGAACACATTAATTTGAATTTCTGCACTGAGCAGAGTTGGAGTCAATTATCAGTTCTATGATTTGTTGTCTCAACAGTATACACAGAGGACAAAGTGGGAAAAAACAACAACCAGATGTTGAAGGTTATGGTTCAGACAATCAACTTCTTCTGAGTAACAAGTCAATTTGGTGTTGTGGTTAAGATGCTGGCCGAGAAACCAAGAGGCTGTGAGTCCCAGTCCTCCCTTAGACATGAAAAACAGCTGGGTGACTTTGGGCCAGTCGCTCTCTCTTAGGCCAATCCACCTAATAGGGTGATCGTTGTGGGAAAAATAAGAGGTGGGAGCTTTATGAATACCACCTTGACTTTATAAAATAGAGGCGGGATATAAATCTAATAAATACTGCATGACAGAATTGTCCAGAGAGCATAGTTCTCTTATTTCTAAAAAAGGGGTTGGTTCTTATCAGATAGTCTGAGTACATTCAACCCCAGAAAGCCCCCAGATACGTGGATAAAACCAGTCCTGCTCTACAACACATCTTCCTCCAATCTGGAGGTAAGGTAGCAGGGTCAAAATATCTAATCCCATGTTTCTACAAAAATCAAGGCAGTGGTTTTCAGATACTCTATCAGGAGTTTCAGATCCTACTTTTGCCAGGAGCCCTAGCATGTCTTCCATCAACTGTATTTCACAGGCATTCTAATGTGAGCAACACACAAAATTCCTCAGGGGTCCAACAGATATCCCTCTTTTTTCTGCTGAATTATCTGAGGGTGCAGCCTAAAACACATGTCATGCTCTCCCTTGTGACAGGAGAAACACCCAGGTCATCCAGTCCCTCCTCCCAAGCTTTCACTTCATGAAGAAGGTATGGGCTTTTCTTTTCATTGTATTTTACTTCACCTCCACTCCAATACAGACTAGAAAAATCTCTGCCAACTAAGAAGCATGGCCTACATGTATGGCTCCCCTGGAAGGAGACTTGCTCAAACACACACCTTATATTCTGAAATGATGAAGAAGGACAAGCAAGTGTCTAACAAGGTAGACTTTGCCCACAGGTGACAGCAGGGTAATATTTAAATTTACAAAAATTCTGTCCAGGCCAGGCCTATTGTATTTACAGTGCTATAAACAAGAAGACTAAGGAAGTTTGATCTTCTTCAAAATTCTCCAATTTTAGACATGCGACAGCATTTGTAATCATAACAGCAGCAGAGAATGTGAAGCTGATCATTCTGAGACTGCACTAAGGCACTGTCCTAACAACCAGGAAACACACTGAGACAAGGAACTGGTCTCTAATATTTATTGCTAGTACTTAACAGGAATCCTAACAAACTGAAGAAGCGTGGGAAAACCCAGACATATAACCCCCAAGGGTTAAGGCGGTCCCGATCTGTGTCTCTTTGAATGGCTGAACAATTCATCAGTGCTACGCATGCGCTTGACAGTCTGGATGGGAGCCCCCTGCTCGCCATCCTTACTCATGACAGGCACACTGAAATTAAGAGAAGAAGAAGCCAGGAAGGTTATAGTAACTGATCTTTGTGAGTTCCTGAGATGGAAGTGGTCAATTTGTGGCTAAAGAGTTGTTCATAATTCCAGGGTGAATTTCCAAAAGGGCATTCAGCAAATCAGCAGGATGATTAAGAACAACAATCCAAAACTTGCCATTTTCTTGATTTGGCTATATGACGGTGTTGAAGAAACTGCTATTAACACGGTCTACTATATTTGGATGTACAGGACTCTTTGAAGATTAAAGATTTGGGGGGGGGTTCATAGAATGGTACACTATGTACATTTCTAATCACTGCACTGCAAAAAGATATTGTAAAGCCCCAAAAGGTACAGAAGCAGGCAATTAAAATTATTTGGAGGCTAGAGCAACTTGCATATATATGAATGTCCACAACATTTGAGACTCTGTGTAGCTTGGAAAGAAAAACCTAATGGGATTTATGACATCCCAGTGTGGAAAATATGAAGAAAGAGACATTCCCTCATCCTCTTTCTTACACAGCAATAAGGACTTGAGATTCCCACTGAATCTCAATACCGAGGAAATTTAGGACCAATAAAAATAAATACTTCTTCACCCAATGCATAAACTATGGAATTGATTGCCAGCAGGTGCCAACAAAGGCCACCCATTCAGATGGTTTTGAAAGAGAACCTCATCTTGAAAGACAATTTATCTTAAATAATAGCAGCTGTGGGATAACAGGAGAAAAGGGCTCTTCCCCTCGTCTCCTACTTGGAAACTTTCGGGATACATTGGACTGGCAACTCTGTCCCCTAGAATAATGGACCAGATGGGCCTTTAATATCATGCAACATTATTTTTATATTCTCATGAGAGAGAGAGGAGTAGCAATACGGGTGTTTTGTGGAGGAATCAGGAATTATAGAAAGAACTGTTATGGAAGAATAGACAGGGGTTGAAGGATGACATATCCTAACTACATTCTTGGGCTGGACTGGACTTTTCTAGACCTGTGTTTTAATGCCTTCCCTGACGTTGTTCCTTGTCAAGTAACTGCAACCTGACTTACTATGGAACAACTGCAATATGGGAAATGAGGTTACCTCTGCAGTAAGGTGCTTTCAAGTCTCATGTCTGCCTGCCTCATTCCCTATATACTCCTGTGCTCCTTCTTGCCCTCCAAAATTCTGCTGACCTGGTTTCTAGAGCTGTGAAGCATCCTTGTTTTGCATAGAAACCCTTGGTCATCATCATTCAAGACCTGCAAACGTGTCCAAGACTGGCTTCCTATCCCAGAACAGAAATTGCCCAGGGCTGTGGAGCTGAGATCTACCGAGCTTTTCCTCCACCCACGGAGAGACGGAGGAAAAACTGACCATCCATAAACCAAAGTGGCCTTTTAAAGCAACCCTCTTATCTTATAAGAAAGAAATCTTAATTACCATTTCTTATTTACACAAATGAGAGTAACTTCACAGTTAATGAAAATGCCTATTTCAAATGCCAACCTTTGATGACATTTTAAATCTTTTCTATTTAATTACAAGAGTTTCTGAAAAGTTACCATTGCAATCCAAAATATACAGAGGCCAGTTACAATATTAAAATTCTATTTCAGGATGATGAGTCATTTTATTCATTATTATTCTTCCTAGGTCCAGTAAGGAAAGTCTCTTTCAAATTTAGCTTAACCCCGAATGATTTCATGGGCCCATCCATACAGTTTTCTTGGTAACCATACATAAGGGTATGTAAGTATGTCTCTCAGAATGATTTGTCAACTTCCCAATCTATATACTTGGGATTCCTTGGCTGCCCCCCATCCAATTTCTAATCAAGCCTGACCCTGCTTAGCTTCCACCTGTGAAGCCTCTTGCTCTGAGAAATCCTTCTAGATAATAAGGTTCTGTCCTGTAGGGGATAATAATATTCTATCCTTAAATACATGATCCCTGTGAGGGATTCAAAATGGCTACATTCTGCCTGTAAAGGTCATGCTATAATTTACACTGGCTTTGTGAGTCTTATACAACATTTCTGAGGGTATATAACCTGTAACCTTCACTAACTGATGGAAGCCAAAAGTGGCCATATGTTGGCCCCCTTCCAATATGCCCAGTAGCTATCTCCCCAGCAGCTGAATATGTTCAGTTTCAGTGTAAAAGAGAAGTGCACAGAGAGATGAACCTGCAGGGAATGCCTCCACAGGAGTAGAAAAACTACGCAAGAAGCTCACTGTGTATACAGCCAAAGTAATACAGAAGCAGTTAAAAATCTTCTGTCCTTAACAATAATGAGAAATCAGCTGAATTCAGATGGGAAGTTTAATAGTGGAAAGAGGGAATGCGTGGACTCATGGCGACGGCTGTGGCCACCACCTTGGTTTTGTTTTGTTTTGTTTTTACTTTACCCGGAGGACACCCCTGGTGCAGATATTTTCCTATGTTAAGGCATCTATTCCTTCATTTTTAAGGCATCAGGAATCTTTTCACTACCCAGATCTCTCCTCCTTTCCTACCTCTATTGTGTCCTCACTGTCAAAACTTAGATAGAAATTCCTTTGCAACAAAAGAACCTTTTTTGTTTGTTTGTTTGTTTGTTTGTTTGCTCAGGAAACCATAAAGCATCACTCCCCACTCCTTTCCCAATCCAGACGGCCACGGCCACCGACCGTTTTTCCTAGCCTGATGTCCTCCAGATGCAGCTACCCTAATTCTCAGCCAGAATGAGTTTCTCTAATTGGAAGAAATACCAGGATGAGGAAGACTGGTATATCGAATCCCACACTACAAATTGTAAATTAGGTTTAATAGTATGCAGTATGTTGGATAATACACAAATCTATCCTGTTTCATCATGTCCTCAAAACTCTCAGGATATGTGCAAGAATTACAAACAGCCCATTTTACAGCGTTGTGGGACAGTGAAACGATTTCTGTTAACTGACCATAAATGGCTAAAACAGATATTTCCTTGCACATAATTCTCAGAATTACTGCATAACATCCTTCCCCAAACTGACACAAATCTCCAAAATTAACAACAAAAAGACTTCTGAACAAGCGAGGATGTCAAAAACACTCAAAGATTTTAATGTTATTTTAATGGCATCTTATTTTTTTGCCGTAGCATATATGGAAACAGCAAAAGAAGAAAAAAATCAAGGTTGCACTCTTCTAGACAACTAGGCAGAATAAAACCTGTTGATCACCAAGCACCTGGAGGTGTCTGTTCCTGTGCAGAACCAAGCTGATGGACCTATCTACTTGAGAAGAAGGATTCTGTACACAGTAGAGCTGTCCTAACAGCCAGGAGCCACGCTGAGACAAGGAACAGGTCTCTAGTGTTTTATTGCTGCTACATAACAGGAAAATCCTAACAAACTGAAGAAGCGTGGGGAAAACCCAGACATATAAACCCCAAAGGTCAAGGCGGGCCCGATCTGTGTCTCTTGGAATGGCCACCTAATTCCTCAGTGCTACACATGCGCTTTACAGTCTGGAGGGGAGCCCCCTGCTTGCCATCCTCACTCATGACAAGAGCATATCATTGGGCAGATATCCTGTTTGCAACAATACAGTTTGATATTCAGGAGACAGCTTACACCAGGCTGTGGCTGTGCTGGTAGGACAGTCTGAACCACAAATTAGCCAACCACATTTCATCTGAATGCCTTGTCAGCGGGTGGATTCTGAGTGACATACACCGCCAGAAAACTGGGTTAATGGAGTAAAGGTGATTCAGGTGGCCATGGAAAAGGATGTTGGGTGAACATAGCTACTATGGAGGGTTTCCCTCCTTCCTCTTTTCTTCACATCAAATATCCATTTTTTCACCTGACTTTACAGTACAGTATCTATTCTTTACAAGTAAAGATAAAGCAACTCAAAAGAGACCCCTGCTGGACTGTTTACAAAATCTATTCTCAACTCCAGTCAAACAATTTACACTTCCATTCAAACTTTTCACACCTTTTGCAGGTAATCTCTCTGAACTCCCCAACCTCATCATAAGTTCATGTTCTTCAAGACAGGCAGGTAAAGAAAACTAAGATAAATAAAGTTGGCCTCAGTGGCAAAAAACAAAGTCCAGAAGTTTGGGGGGAGAGACAAGACTGATGGTAGGAAAACCACTTATCAAAAGTCCCCGTAGATTTCTGGAAACAGAAATACCAGGAATGGTTCCTTAGGTACAACCTCTAGAAAAAGTTGAAGCTCTTGTAGCCTTCTACAGTTTGTACCAACTCAGACATTTCCTGTACGAACTTGTTTTGCCTCTACAGGTGTTCAAAGCTACCATATCTTTTAATGAGGGTGAATTGAGAACAATTACTCTCTTTTCAGTCACTCCTCAGAATAGCTCCTAAGCCCTTCACACAGCCTGAAAGTGGTTCAAAACCTATTTTACTGGTGGCATCCAGCTTTTAAGTGTATTTAAAGCAGATTTTTTTTTTTGCCATAGTTTACCCCAATACAATTCTAGGTAATCCTTAGGTAACTCACAATCAGCTGGGTGTGTGTTTGTGTATTTTTTTTTAAAAATCTTAACATCGCACCAATCATAAATACACCATAATTACCAAGTCGTGCAAAGTGGGATGGCTATGGTTAATTTGTTTAAGGAATCCTAAATGGGCATCGTTTCCAATCCTCTGCACTGAACCGCCTGACCAAGGGTCAAGATCTCGCTCGTTTACCCCTTTATCCAACTTCTCTGAGCTTCTCCTGGTGTTTTCTTTCCCACCGAAAAGCGTAATTTTTACGAAAAGGATTTTATGAACAGGAACGGGCGCCCTTCGGAGCAGCGCGGCTCAGCCCGAAAGAGTTTCACCCACTCCAGCGCCGCTCGGCTGCGCGCCGGTGAAGGCGGCGCTCCCTTCCCGCAAGCCAAGTTTCCACGTGCCCCCGGGCGGGCCCGGCCGACCTGCTCCGCCGGAGCTGCGCGCCCTCCTCACCTGTCGATGCTGATCACGCACAGGGTCATAATCGAGGCGGTGCAACACATCACGTCCATGGCGATGAAGACGTTGCAGAAGACGCTGCCGAAGATCCACTCGCCGCCGATGAGGTCGGTCACGCTGACAAAGGGCATCACGGCCACGGCCACCGACAGGTCGGCCAAGGCCAGCGAGACGATGAGATAATTGGAGGGCTGCCGGAGCTTCTTCACGAAGCAGACCGAGATCACCACCAGGCAGTTGCCCGCGATGGTCAGCAGCGTGATGAGCGACAGGGCGGCTCCGATCACCACTTTCTCCACGTTGCCGTAGCTCAGGATCTGCTCGCCGCACTGCGTGTCGTTCCCGGCGTCGCCGAAGCCCGGGCTGAGCGCACTGGGGCCGCCGGTGCTGCTCCCGCCGCCGCCGCCTCCTCCGGGACCGGCGGTGACCCCTTGCAGAAGTTTCCCGCCTATCCCTAACCGGGGCGGATTCAGCGAGCCAGAAATCATCCTCGCGCCGTCGCCGCCGCCCAACGGCCGGGGAGGCTCCGGCGCGAAGGAGCCCGGGGTGCTGCTGACCAAGACGGGGCAGCTGCTGGTGCCGCTGCAGACGAAGACCATATTGAGGAGGGCTACCCAGGAAGCCCACTGCCGCCACCCTGCATGCCCGCCTCTCCACGCGGCGGCGGCGGCGGCTCCCAGCGCTCCGGCGTCCCCAGGCTGCTCCCGCCCACGCAGGGAGCCGCTCGCTCGGCCGCCGAAGCTGCGCCTCTGCCCGCTTCACCTGGGGCCGGAGAGCGAGCCGCGCGCAGAGGCCAGCGCCACTTCCCCACCTCCGAGGGCTCTGGCATAGTCTGCGGGGCTCCCTCCGGCGGGCGGCGGCGCGGGCGCAGAGCGGGGCGCTCGGCGAGGAGATCCGCCTCCACAGGGGGCAGTGCGAGCTCGGCGTCAGCCCAGCGTCCTTGCCCAAGCGCCGGCGGCCAGGGTCGGCCGCGGCAGGACCTCGCTGCGCAGCCGGCCCCGGCGCTCGCTCGCCTAAACTCGACGGCGACAGCCGGAACCTGAAGTCGCGCCAGGAGCCGGGAAGTTTGGCACAGTGGAGGAGCGCTCTTGCGGGCAGCCCGTCGGCGCAGGCGTTCTGCGGGAGCGCTCCCGGGTGGAGAGCAGCGCCGGACTAGTCGGTGGCGCTCGGGCGTCTCTCAGCACCAGACAGACCCCGAATCGGGGGCCGTTTCCGTTCTCGACCATACCGAGCGTGCGCTTCAAAACTCCGGAGCACCCCTAGAGGGCTGCAGACAGACACAGAAACCCGCCGTTCCCCGCTGCCCTCCGCTAGCTGTGCAGAGTTCTGCAGCCACCTACGGGAGTCCTGGTCTTCCCAGTGATTTATAGCGGATTTTCTTTCTCTTCCTTGAATCGGGTGGTACCAAATCGTGCGGTCCGCACAGCCGAGCTTTCTGGTGGCACAGGCGACAGAGGAGCGGTGCGGTCTCGCAGTTTGAATGCGGGAGTTTCAACCCGACGATCTGTGGGTTCCCTGGCTCATTTTTCCTCCCACCCAGCACCACCTGCGGGTGGGAAAAGCACACACCCCCCCCGTTGCTCATAACGTTGGGCTAGACGGGGTTGGCCATCTTTGGGCGCGCTCCCCCACACCATCCTGCTCCCCTCCAATGCGGTCACTTGGATGGGTTTCTTTAAACTGTAATTACAGATCTCCTAAGGGGTCTCCAGCCCCTTCCTCCAGCTCTTCCCCTATTCCTGGAGCCGCCACTGCAGTGCAGAGATGCTGGGCTTTTTAGAAGAAGTTTATGAAGACAGAACAGACTGACAGACACGGTTTGGAAAAACAGCTGTCTGGTTCAAGTTGAAAAAGATTGGTCTTTTAGGATATCAACAGACCTGTGTTAAAATAATAATTAAAAACCCTTATGTGGGTGTTTCAGGATAGCTAGACCCATGTAAAAAAAAAATTGGCAACCAGGGGAAAATGCACAATCCAGATGGAGTTGCAATACATTTCCTGCTTCACCCAGCCCTGCTTCATCCAGCTCCCCGTCCCATGCCCCGCTGACCAGATAAAATGTGGGGAGGGATTGACATAGGGTTATCGTAGGAGATGGAGAGTCCTAAATTTGAAAAATAGGAAAACGAAAAGAAATATCCTGGGTGACAGGCCCACTCTGTTCATGGTAGGTACCTGGTCCCCAGCCAAAATAGGTGTAGAGGACAGTGCCTAGTTATTGAGCATGCGAAGGGCGATCCCACAGCGCTCTGAAGCAGCCAATGGGAGCTGGTCAGTGACCACAACATCAGAGAGGCCTTGTGGATTGTCTCTATAGCAGGATTTAGGTCAGAAGAAGGAAAACACCACTTCAACAGCAGAACAACTAAAAACAACTTTGGACTGCCTCTGCAGTGGATTGGGCCCCTCCAAAACGGTGAGCAAAGTGCCTTTGTGCCACGGGGAGGATGCGTCCACCACTCAGCCATCGCTGGATGGTGACTGTCTTCTACATTACGCCACCACAAATGACTGGATGCCAGTATGGATTCTGTAATGTGGAAATTACCTGACTTGAGTGCCTGATAAGATCCGAGGTGTGTGCTGATGATACTTTGCTCTGAAGATTCTTTTCCTCCCCCATGAAAGGTAGGTCAGCCTTACAAGCTCATGTTCAAGGGCTGTCGACTGTAACATCTAATAGAGAATGAGTGAGCCTCAAAAGATCAAGCCTACTTCACACACAGTGGAGTCCATTCACACAGCCAGTGCATTGTCCAGTCATCTTTCTGATCATGGTATATCACTGATGCTGATAGGCTTTCTGTTTGTTCACAATAAATCTCTAGTCTGTATAACCTCACAGAGATCTCACCTGATGCATGTATAAAGGGTGTAACTAATCACAATGTAGTCTGCCATTCATGCACGCATGCACGCATGCACACACACTACACAGCAGATCTCCAATACCTTCTTTGGTTCCATAGCAGGCAGAAATCCAATGGATGTAGCTATTCATAGGAAGGGAGCCCAAGCGCTATCAACCAAAAGACATTGTGCAGCAAACCTATCTTCCATCACAAAACCCCCACAGAAAATTAATGGGCAAAGGCAAGTAAGGCACAATGATCACACAGTAAAAGCCTGATCTGGGAGGACTCCAAATCTGTGAGCAAAAATCTTCATTTCCTTCTACTGATTGCAGAGTTTACGTCAAGAGATCAGCAGGAAAAGTTAACGAAGGAGCTCCAAAGATTAGGCCAAAGGAGATTGAAAGTGGAAGATGTGACTTCTAGGTTCCCTATGGGATTTGCTTATTAGGCCCAGGAAACTGGATTAGCAATAGGGCTGCCTGTTTCATTTCATTTCATTTTATCATTTTGGGGTTTTCTCAGCCACAGGACCACAACTGAGGATTAAGCTGTGCTGATCAAACCTTACCTGTGCTGTTTAAGATTCAGTGACCCTTAGATATTTTATTAAACTGGAGAGGAGGGGCAGGCTCTCTAGAAGGTAATGCAACATACTTTAACTTTTTTACAGCGTGATATGCCAGATCTGCTGCACTGGGGTGTCCACAGAACATGATGAAAAAGCCAAGATGGCTTCATCTGCTGTGTGCTTTGCACATACCATAGAAACCAGGCAAAACTTCAATCACACCATCCTGCTCTGCTAGGACTCTCATTTGTCCCTCAGTCCAACACTGATTTCAGCAGTTCAGGTAGTAACAACTCGGCCTTTTGGCTAAGATCAAGTATGTAGAATTTTTTTTTAAAAAATGATTTTAAAAAGTTTGGTGATCAAAGACCACGCTTTTAAACATATGTCATGTACATTAAAAAAGGTGCAGGGCTTCGATTCAATCCAAGATAGTTGTAGCAGCCATCTTGATTTTTTTGACTCCCCCTGCAGACACTTCTGCTTTTGAATCTGTCCTGTCAAGCCATTCTGAGTGGTTAATGGAAATGCATATGCCATCATCTTACCCTTACTCCATCCCATGAAATTCTTTAACCACAATCTATACCTCTTGAAGACTAAGCAGTTTCATCTGAACTCAGAACGTGTCCCATTTCCATTAGACAAACGGTGCCCCTTGTGGCATCAGATGATTGCACCATCTAATATAGGTACTCCATTGAGTGTCTATCAGCGTCTCAACTTCAGCGAGTTTAAGATGTGTGTGGACTTCAGTTCTCAGAATTCCCCAGCCAACATTCTGGGAGTTGAAGTCCACGCATCTTAAACTCACTGAAGTTGAGAAACACTTGAGTAGATAAAAAGGCATGTGTAAACTGGCTGTTTAAAACTTGGCAGGTTAGAAGGTAGTCTTTACTATACCAAGTGCCTCGGGGCACGGTGGTGACCAGGCCTTAATTATTTTTGATGGATTTTCGTCAAGTTAAGTAACAACAAGAAATTGTGACAATATCATTACTGCACCCCTTTCACATCAGAATGTGATTTACTGGTGTGTCTCAACCAACACCAGGATCTGTACAGTGAAGAACTAAAAAAAAATTACTGCTACAGTAGTAATTGGAGGAACATGTTTGGAGAAGTGGTGAGTCCATTGGTAACAAAGACGCTTCCTCTGGATGGGCTGGAAGAGCATTTTTAGAAGCACAACATCTTTCCATATTTTCTTTCAGCAGTATTTTTTGAGGGTTTTTTAGATTTTATATGACTGTTCCACTGTTTAATGTATTTGGTCATTGTTTCTTTTTCACCTTGCGGGCCATTGACCATATTAAATACATTTAATCTGAATTTGAAGGAAAGGGCTTCCTTCTCAAATGAGCATTCAACTTCTTTGGGCCTTTCAAAGAACTAGCCAATGCCTAAAGTCCTGGAAGAAAGGCAAGAAATGATGGAACAACAGTTAAGCGCTGACTGCCCCACCACTACATCAATATGGAGATTGCTTTCCATCCTAGTGAGCTGTACTAAGTTGGAGTGCAGATAAGCCCTGAGGATTTCTCATCATCTTATTAACACAGCATTGGCTAATGGATTTGACTTACTGTTGAAGGCCGCATGTTTCATTTGTTCTGCACTGGTTGTCCTAAAGGGTTGATTTATGCATCCCTTTAATCTCTTTCCCTACTATTTGTATCCCAAGAAAAAGTGTTGGTTGACATAAAATACTCATTCCAAATACCCATCAGTCACAGAAAATAACCAAGCCAAAGATCAACATGTTGTCATTTGCATCTTGCGCAGTGCTGCAGACTTATTCTTCCTTGGCCATAGCTCAGGTCTTCGTGTTCATTAATTGAATCCAATGACAATCTAAATGTAATCAGGGGAGCTAAGGGATGGAGCAGACAAGTCAAAAGCCAGAATAAAAGGGGGAATAAATACATTCTAGCTAAACCAGTGTTTCTCAGTTTGTCTCCTTCAAGGTGTTTTAGGAATGCATGACCAATTCTGGGAGTTACTGTTCCAATGCATATACACAAAGTAGGAGTCTGTGCTTCCCAATTTAGTATAAATCTTCCCCCACCAAACATCGAGGTGCATAGTTCCCAAGGCTGGTCAACTTTGATACCTGAAGCTCAAAATCCTACAGCTAACAACACCAATGACTTAGGAAGGCTTTTCTTCTTCGCACAGAAAGGACTGGTACTTTGATTTGGATCCTGATTGTGAGCAGAGGGTTTGGTTCAACGACCAACCTTTCTCCTTCCTAATTCTAAGATCTCTTATCCTTCTGGGAATTAAAATGCAACAATAATACACTAAATAACCTTTTTTTTTTTTTTTGGACACCCACAGCTTGACTCCGTGAAATGTAAGGCTAGTCCACTTTTCTAAGAGGTCATGCTTATCTGTTTCTGTAGAAGCATACAGGTTATACAGATGAGTAAGAAATGAAGATGGAGGCAGGCAGTGCTTGCTGCAAAAGAGCATTCATTAGACACTCCAGACCCAGAAAATCTAAGCAGGAGGCTTTCTGTATGTTTTCTAGTCAGACCAAAAACTTTGAAAATGTTTAAGCTACACCTTTATTCCTCAGAGCTGGCCTTCAGAGGCCATGAGTCATTCTTAGCTAGTCTTTTTGTACAAAGGGAAACTTAATCACCTTCCATAAACCAGACAGTTATGGATGCTGAGTTGTCATGGGCCCACACATTGAAAGATATCAGACTGTGGCTTGTTGTTATTTGATATATTGTATGAACCCCTCCACTGTGATTTGTAAGGCATAATTAATGGTTTGACATAGGGCTTGGCAACCTTTTCAAGATAAATCCACTGCATGGTTTCATACTATCCTGCAGGCATCATCATCATCATCACCATTATCACCATTATTAATCAAATAGCTGAAATCTTAGGAGGGTTCATACTCAGATTTTGGTCATTGAAAAAGTAATAATCTGTGAGTTGTCTAAATCTATCTAAGAGTATCTTGTGTGCTGCTACAACCACAGGTACCGCATTGCTAACTCCAGGCTTTGTATGTTGTGTGAACCCACCAATTAAGGTTCATTAAATAAACATGGTTAAGCAAACTATAGCTTAGCACACTGTGTGTCCCAGTCATAGAGGGGAAAGAGCCTTATAGGCTGTCTAATCCAACTCCCTGGTTGAGGCAAGATATCCAGAACTAGAGAACATCCCCAGATGATGATTTGTTGGCCTTGTCTTGAAGATGTCATGTAAAAGTTAAGCATTCAATCCCCTCAAAATCAAAAATCCCCTTTGTTCCCTTCCAAGTAACAACTCAGCCCCTTCCCCACCCTGTTTCCAAAATATGCAACCTTACCACTACAAGCCTCAAGTTTTGCAAGGCGTTTGAAACAATATAATTTGTTAATTAATCCTGCAAGTTTATGAAATGCTTCCCCAGTGCTGGCTCTTAGCATATAAACTCAGTTGCACTTTACAATGCTGGAGAAGAGAACAGATCACGGTATGGGAAAAAAATGTCAATTTTTTTCCAGATAGCTGTTCTCTTTCTCATGCCAAATGTAGCTCCCAGGAGTGAAAACATTTACCATCTCCTGCTCTTTCCCAAATCAAATAAAGTTCTATAAAGTATAATCATTATAGACAGACTGGAATTAAGAGCTGGGAGTAAGCCACTGGACTTACATTCCCTCCATTATCTTCACCGAGGCAGCAAAAGCAGCAAAAATGATGTCTAGTAGCCACAGGAAGCTCTGGCGTGGGCTGGTCCATGAAGTCACAAAGATCGGAAGCGACTAAATCAATAAACAACAACAAAAAAGCCACTGAAAATGGCAGAGGAAATGGAAGGATATATGTCCTCTTTATCTGAGTGATGTCTCTTTGGAATCGGAGGGGTAATGAATAATTAAACCCAAGAATAAAATAATAACTAAATCTCTGAATCTTTCAATTCCATTGATGCAAGGTTGAATTTAGTTAACTTTTTACATGAAGTATTTTCAGATGAACTTGGCAGATCAGAATTGAGATGGTGTGGTACCAAAAATACGTGTGACTGAATTGGCCTTGAACAAGACAAATCCATTAGAAGCCTTGTAAAAGCACAACCTTATTTAATGTTTTCTTGGAATTAAATCCTATAGCTTTTTGGATGCTAAGTGGGCTTCCTCAGTTAGAAAACCTCCTTCTCTCTATGGACAAGATGAAGATTGAGCAGAGGTTGCTGCTGTTGGAAGAGATGGGTTAAAAAAAATAATAGTTTTTCTCTCCTTTCAGTCCCTACCTCGCATTCCAGAAGTCGCTTGGTATTCTAGAACACATGGGGAGGTGTCAGAAAGGAGAAACAATAAAAACTATTTCCCTCTTTCTATAAATGGAAGCTCTCCAACTCCTTGTGAGTAGGAATGAATTGAAGTTCCCTACCACTGTGTTCAAAGGCGTTATCTGAGCATAAGATTGTAGCTGAAGAATTTATAACGAAGAATTATAATTTCAATGAGCTCCACACAAGGAGAAGAATTCAGCTGTTTGCATTTCAAATTATCAAGCATAATCAGAGATTGCCTTGGGGTTTGGCAAGCTGAAGGAAACCAAGGGAACCAAGCTGAAAGGAATCACAGGGGTGGAAGATAGCTTAGAAGTAATCTATTCCAACTCCTTGCCCAGCACAGGATCCACTAGAGCAGTGTTTCTCAACCTTGGTAACTGTAAGAGGTGTGGACTTCAACTTCCAGAATTCCCCAGCCAGCAAGCAGGCTGGGGAATTCTGGGAGTTAAAGTCCACACCTCTTACAGTTACCAAGGTTGAGAAACACTGCACTAGAGAATCTCTGAGAGATGACCATTCAGCTTATATTTAAAGACGTCAAGCACAGAACTCAGCAGTGAACATGGTGGCCTGTTCCAAAGGCTCAGAGCTCACCTAGTCAGAAAGTTTCTGCTGGTGTCTTCCTTGAATCTGCTTTCTTGTAGTTTTAGAGGACCACCCTAAATTTGGTGGCTTGGTATTTGAGTGTATGGTTTTCAGTAAAACTGAACAAATTTAACTGTGAACAATTTTAACTTTTCCTATATGTTGTTTTTGGCATTAAGTACAAAAACCAACTTCCATCAATTAATTTGATTTTTTTTCTCAATTCCCAGTTTGATGTCATTTGTTCTAGATAAAAAAAATTCAGCAGAACAGTTTTGCTTTGCTAGTTTTTACAATTCTGCACAAAGCAGAAAACTTGGCCAGACTGCAAAACTGACTGGCATGGGAATATTGAGAATAAGATACAATAGTTCCCCCATTTCCCATTACAAAGCTGATTATAGAGGCTACTGCCATGCACAAAAATTATCCTTTTTTCCCCCTCTCAGTTCTCATTCAATTTAATGAATAACAATTTGCTTTCAAAATTAGTATAAAAAGAGAAGAAAATCTTGATGAAATTCTCAAGGATGGAATGGGAGTTTTTGCTCTTACATGGTTATAAGGTGGCCAGTGGGTGCATGCATGTTGCATCTTACATGGTTCAATCTATTCATCAATCTGCAGCCTCCCTGACTTCCCACATACCCATTAAATCTCAAGACATCATGGGGAAACTCTTTCTCTGGGTTCTTTTAGATAGTGAAGTATAAGCAGCCAGGGAATCTTTCAAACTGATGGACAAATATGACCAGCAGCAATGTCCTCCCACTTCCAACTATCAAGTAACCTCCAAAACATCTCCAAGAAAAGTTCAGAATTAATTCTCAAGCACTGTGAAAGTAATATTTTTGCTTTGGTTTTTCCTTTTTTTTTTTTACAGGAGAAGAAAACAAATTGCAAGACAGAATTTATCCTGGCTTTTGTAGAGACTGGGTGAGCATTTTTCCTTGCTGGTTATCCCCATGCTGGAATGCACACTATGAAGGTCTATGGGGACTTGATTCAGGTTTACACTCCACATACCCCACCACCCCCATATTACTTCCCAGGGAGTAGATCAGTAATATAAGAGTTTACCTAAATGATAATTTGCCTATCACTGTTCCTTTTGTGCTGCAATTGTGCTCCTGAAGTAGAATATCAGATATATTCTGTGAAGCACTCCAGCTCATGAAGGACAGCAATGAGGCTCAACATGGTTAATTCAGTATACTGAAGGTGTATTAAATCAGCAACCATCCAGATGGCCCTTACCACTGGCCAGATAATTGAGACAGCTAGGAATTGTAGTTCAGCAATATCTGAAGGTCTAGGTAGAAGATATGTACCTGAACTAAGCAGAGTGCTGAAAGAATATTAAGTAATGAAACAGCAGAACATTGTACTGGGGGAAAAAGTGCTCATAACCAAAGTTTTGGTTGCCGGGGTTCAGAGTGTGGGTTTAGCCCAGGTATCGAATGCTAGCAGACTACTTCATTTTGTACTTGAGGGAACGACTAGATTAAGGAATACATAAAGTTAGGAGAGCCTCACTTCTATCTAAACTACATCTTGAAGGAAGAGAAGATTGCAATGAAGTCTGAAACATGGGGAGAAAAGGAGAGAAAGATACCTTCTCATTTAAACAAGAGACTTACAGGGGTGTCTGCTGGGTGTAGTCAAAAAAATCAAGATGGTGGCCATGACAGTGTGGCTGAAGCATATAAAAAAACAGGTGGAACTCAAGCACACACCCTGGAGATTCATTTAATAGGCTACATGACAAACAGCTGTAAGGACAGCCTGTGAAGACCCTTCACCTCATCTCTCTCCTACAGTGACCTTGTGATCAAACAGGTTCACAAGTACAAAGGGATGAGGCATTCTGCAACCCGTGTGCTTTCCATGATATGCGGCATATAAATAGTTGAAGCTTAACTACTGGTTTCAGGTACTACACAGCCACTGATAACTTTCTTAAGGTACTCTGAACAATTAGTTTACTTGGTAGGTACATGAATGTGGGAAGATTCT
The DNA here is from genome assembly GCF_035149785.1 of Candoia aspera. Lineage (NCBI taxonomy): Eukaryota > Metazoa > Chordata > Lepidosauria > Squamata > Candoiidae > Candoia > Candoia aspera. Next base: position 74,194,611 of record NC_086158.1, on the reverse strand, counting down.
GGCGATCAAGAACTTAGCATTTGTATCAGCATAATCCATGGTCTATTTAACTGATTCCCAGTTTTCAGCATTGGACAGGTGGATAGTCTTCTCCCCATCATACTGTTACTTGACATTAATGTACTTTATGCTCTTATCTCAGTGTCCAGCCGTATCATTTTATATTCTTCCTGTCATGGAGGGTAAGCTATTAGTTCCTATGTTTCATTTTCCCCTTTTCGTAGCGTTTTCCTCCCCACTTTTCATTTTTAAAGGATAACAGCCTGATTGTTACAGTATATTTTGAAATGATGTAAACTCATGCCATTGTGAGCAAGAAGCACTCCAAACAACCAACAACTCACAAGCCTGTACTATTTGTGGGAGCAATCATGTCTAAATATTTACCACTGTTACCACTTAAGTAGATTCCAAAGTTATGTCACATTTTAGTATGAAATTGACTCTCAGCATAGAGAATTTTTGTTTGACTTGTAGTAGAGCTGTTACAGCTGCCTTCTTCTCCTCTGCCATCTCTGGGTTTGGTGCAAATAAATCTTAATGTTGCTGTGTAACAGAAGGAGGGTGATAAAACTCATCTATCCAGCTCTGTCAAAATAAATTGTAGCAACTTGACAAATAGTTTAGGAATAAAGGTTTTACTGATATAAACACATTCTGACTCAATATATTGGAATGTGAAATCAAAATCTCCCTCTGGAGCTGGGAAGTCTCTCTTTTGTTGGAAAACAGGACAAGCCATGAAAAGAAGTGTTTGTAGGCAAGGAAATTGTATTATGAAAATAGCCGATATCTGTGGTAAGACAGATCCTTGCCATTTTTGCCACAAGGTGTTGAAAATTTTGTTTCTCAAAAGCAATTAATTGAACTTTTTCTTCACTGAAGCATTCCAGTTTAGCATGCCATGGGAACCAAAAAGCTTAACATTTTGTCGGGAAATATTTAATTTTTCCATGAATGGCTATTAAGAAAGAATAGCCATTTAAAGTTTCAGCGCACAATTCTGAAGGAGAAGGAGAAGGAGACACAATAGCAAAAGGTTCTGTGCACATATGCATAATAAAAAGGCAAAATAAATTATTAACACAAGCCCAGCATGGAGCAGAAAGGGATTGAAGCCCCAGGGTTACATTAAAATCTACAGGCACTCAAGCTTTACGTAACAGCTTATGCCAGATACGAAAGTCAGTTTGATGAAGATCAGCAAAACAAGTTTCTGATGAGATAGGACAGAAAAGAGTTCCAAAGGCAGCAGTTCTGTTTAGTCATACACTTACCCAGCCAAGATTGGTTATTCCATGGCTGTGGTGATGGCAGTCATCCACAGACCCTCTATCTCATTCTATATGGTAGATACATGGATCCCATTTTTGAGCACTGAGAATTCTCAGAAGTACTGTCATGAGTTCCAGCCCTTGGACTTTGCAACATGGGGCAGAAGATGCTGATGAAGACTCCCCTGGAGAAGGTCAGTAAGTCCCATGCTTAGGCTCTTCCCCTTTTGAGAAGCCCACTTTCCTCTCCTCCTCCAGCAGAGCTCCATCCATCCAGTCTCATGGAAATTTGAGGTTGCAAAATCTGGTGGGAGCTCCTTTAACAGATCCTTCAGAAACAATGGAGTTAACTACAACCTGGATCCTATGTTGGCTTTAGGGTGTCATAGACTATGCTGAAAATTCAAATGGCTCATATTAGTAGAAAATGAGGTGCATATGCTGGTGAAACTCTCTTCTTTTGAAAACCTCCATATATGCTGCTGGAGGGCTGAAGGAGCACTGAACTCTCATGTGCTCGAATGTACAGCAAGTACAATTTGTCAGGTGCTCTGGCCTCCAGCTTCATTAGGCTTGCTGATGTTCTTAGCCTCCCCTTCAAATCATCAGAGAATGTGTGGAGAATAGGAGACAGCTGAATGCTTGACTTTGTTCTCTACTCAGTTCATGCATTTACCTAGACATCAAGTCCCAGGTGACTTTATGAGCTTGGAGTACTTTTCCCTACTGTTATTGGTTTGTTAGCTATAACTCCTCCTAGGCGGATATCTAATTACAGTTATCGATGCCTTATAACCTCCAGGTTGGATTACTGTACCATATTATGCATGGGATTGCCTTCCAAAATGATCAGATTCTGGGATTATCATATAAAGCCACTCCAAATGTATTATTTGCAGCATGGGGTAATTGGACAATGTCCTCTCTATCTCATTATTCTTTGACAACAGCTAGATGCCTAAAATTATATCTAGCCTCAGCACCCAATCTTACTATCACTTTCTACTTTTTCCCCCTGCACATTTAGATAGTGTCACCCATTTGTTCCTGGCACTTCACTCCCTGGAAGTTGGGCCCTTCATTCCCTGGAAGAATCAGGTGTCTGTATTTCCCATGCTTCTGGTGCAGCTGGGAATGCCAAAAGCATTGAGCTGCCAACCACCCCTATTCCTGGTTTGATTCTTTTCCACTCCGAGGAGAAAATGGGGAAATGCAACCAATCTGGCAATGTCCCTACTTTCCAAAGGGTCAGAAAACAGCTTCCAACCCTCAAATCACATCCTTCGGTGTGCCTGATCAGAGATTAGTCAGCTGAGACCACAATTACCCTAGTTACAAGATATCCTATAAGAGGCAAGATGAATTAAAATTGCACAGAACTTGGCAGGTGTTGGGGAAGCTGTGGAGATAGGATGGCTCATAGTGTGGCAGGGATATGTGCCTCTAAAGAAGTTGAGATGAACACCCACTGTCCTGAGATGTTTCTCAGAGGCCCTCATCCTCGTGTTCCCATTCTTTGAGTGCATGCTGCACACACCACTGCAGATGTAGCATGGAGTGATGCTCTAGCCAGCACCCTGTTACCCAGATAGAAGACCAGAACTGCTCCATTTATGGTACTATTGAGCCATTTCCTATCTGCCTGGAAGGGAAGTGATTGTTTTCTATAAACGATTCCCTGCTACTATTCCCTAACTGGGCATGAGTTCTGAGCTTGAGTTTAGTTTTGTGAGATGAGCTATGCTCAGATTTCCCAATCCCTGTTAAGCACAGAGGAGGAAAAAGAAAGAACTTTATCTTTCTGAAAGCTGGTATAAATGCTAGCAACCTGTCTTGCTTTTGCCTGATCAACAGATGTACCAACCGGCGTTATTTGCAGCTGCTCTAGGCAGTAAACCACTGAACTGCATGTTCCAGCATCTGTTTTGGCGGCTTAGTAGATGATCCCTTTCACTTAGGCTGGCCTGTCTATGAGATCCTCCTCAACAGGAAAAACATCTTATTCTTATTCAGCCTTGCTTAAAATTCAAGGGCTTCTTGCACTCTGGTAATCCCCAAGATCCCTGGATCTTGGACTTCTTCTTCTGTCAGATTCCACCCAAGTGGAATCTTAGGAACAGATCATAGGAAGCAACACTAAATGTAATCAGATAGCATCTGTTTGCCAATCAAAAGTCCATACAAAAGATATTTATGTTTTAAAAAAAGGAAGGTAGGAAGGAAGGAAGGAAGGAAGGAAGGGCTTACATTATATGTTAAGTCACAGCATGGAAATTTTCATTAAAAGAATGATTGGAAATTTGGATTAAAAGAGTTTCCTAAAGAACTTAGATTTAAAAAAAAATATGCACTCAGGGAAAGCTGCTTACAGATGTTCCATATGTTTGTTGTTGTTTATTCGTTTAGTCGCTTCCAAATCTTCGTGACTTCATGGACCAGCCCACGCCAGAGCTTCCTGTCGGTCGTCAACACCCCCAGCTCCCCCAGGACGAGTCCATCACCTCTAGAATATCATCCATCCATCTTGCCCTTGGTCAGCCCCTCTTCCTTTTGCCCTCCACTCTCCCTAGCATCAGCATCTTCTCCAGGGTGTCCTGTCTTCTCATTATGTGGCCAAAGTATTTCAGTTTTGCCTTTAATATCATTCCCTCAAGTGAGCAGTCTGGCTTGATTTCCTGGAGGATGGACTGGTTTGATCTTCTTGCAGTCCAAGGCACTCTCAGAATTTTCCTCCAACACCACAGTTCAAAAGCATCGATCTTCCTTCGCTCAGCCTTCCTTATGGTCCAGCTCTCGCAGCCATATGTTACTACGGGGAACACCATTGCTTTAACTATGCGGACCTTTGTTGTCAGTGTGATGTCTCTGCTCTTAACTATTTTATCGAGACTGGTCATTGCTCTTCTCCCAAGGATTAAGTGTCTTCTGATTTCCTGACTGCAGTCAGCATCTGCAGTAATCTTCGCACCTAGAAATACAAAGTCTTTCACTGCTTCTACATTTTCTCCCTCTATTTGCCAGTTATCAATCAGGCTGGTTGCCATAATCTTGGTTTTTTTGAGGTTTAGCTGCAAGCCAGCTTTTGCACTTTCTTCTTTCACCTTCATGATAAGGCTCCTCAGTTCCTCTTTGCTTTCAGCCATCAAAGTGGTATCATCTGCATATCTGAGATTGTTAATGTTTCTTCCAGCGATTTTGACCCCAGCCTTGGATTCCTCAAGCCCAGCATGTCGCATGATGTGTTCTGTGTACAAGTTGAATAGGTAGGGTGAGAGTATACAGCCCTGCCGTACTCCTTTCCCAATCTTAAACCAGTCCGTTGTTCCATGGTCTGTTCTTACTGTTGCTATTTGGTCGTTATACAGATTCCTCAGGAGGCATACAAGATGACTTGGTATCCCCATACTGCTAAGAACTTGCCACAATTTGTTATGGTCCACACAGTCAACGGCTTTAGAATAGTTAATAAAACAGAAATAGATGTTTTTCTGAAACTCCCTGGCTTTTTCCATTATCCATCGGATGTTGGCAATTTGATCCCTAGTTCCTCTGCCTTTTATAAACCCAGCTTGTACATCTGGCAATTCTCGCTCCATGAATTGCTGAAGTCTATCTTGCAGGATCTCGAGCATTACCTTACTGGCATGTGAAATAAGTGCCACTGTTCGATAGTTTGAACATTCTTTAGTGTTTCCCTTTTTTCGTATGGGGATATAAGTTGATTTTTTCCAGTCTGATGGCCATTCTTGTGTTTTCCAAATTTGCTGGCATATAGCATGCATTACCTTAACAGCATCATCTTGCAAGATTTTGAACAGTTCAGCTGGGATGCCGTCATCTCCTGCTGCCTTGTTATTAGCAATGCTTCTTCAGGCCCATTCAACCTCACTCTTCAGGATGTCTGGCTCTAGCTCACTGACCACACCGTCAAAGCTATCCCTGATATTCTTATCCTTCCTATACAGGTCTTCTGTATATTCTTGCCACCTCTTCTTGATCTCTTCTTCTTCGTTAGGTCCTTGCCATCTTTGTTTTTGATCATACCCATTTTGGCCTGGAATTTACCTCCAATGTTTCTAATTTTCTGGAAGAGGTCTCTTGTCCTTCCTATTCTATTGTCTTCTTACACTTCTGCGCATTGCTTGTTCAGAAATAATTCCTTATCTCTTCTGGCTAACCTCTGGAATTTTGCATTTAATTGGGCATATCTCCCCCTATCACTGTTGCCTTTTGCTTTCCTTCTTTCTTGGGCTTCTTCTAGTGTCTCAGCAGACAGCCATTTTGCCTTCTTGGTTTTCTCTTTCTTTCGGATGTATTTTGTTGCCGCCTCCTGAACAATGTTGTGAACTTCTGTCCATAGTTCTTTCGGGACCCTATCTACTAAGTCCAGTCCCTTAAATCGATTCTTCACCTCCACTGCATATTCCTTAGGAATATTAGTGAGCTCATATCTAACTGATCTGTGGGTCTTCCCTAATCTCTTTAGTCTGATCCTAAATTGTGCAAGAAGAAGTTCGTGATCAGAACTACAGTCAGCTCCAGGTCTTGTTTTTACCGACTGTATAGATGTCCGCCACCTTTGGCTGCAAAGGATGTAGTCAATCTGATTTTGGTGTTGTCCATCTGGTGAAGTCCATGTATAAAGCCGTCTCTTAGGTTGTTGGAAGAGAGGGTTTGTTATGCAGAGTGAGTTGTCTTGGCAAAATTCTATCAGCCTATGTCCTGCTTCGTTTTGTTCTCCCAGGCCATGTTTACCTGTAATTCCAGGGGTCATTTGACTGCCCACCTTAGCATTCCAGTCTCCTGTGATGAAAATAACATCTCTTTTAGGCATGTTGTCCAGTAGGTGCTGCAGATCCTCATGGAACTGCTCTACTTCAGCTTTGTCATGAGTGCCGTTGAGCTAAAGTCATCAGCGCAATGGCACACATGACAATGGCAAGGAAATAGGTGAAGGGGTACAAGATAAGTAGCCATCAACCCACAACGACTAACGGCCAACAAACAATAACTAAACGGATCACGGAGCACACCCAAGCCATCAGCGCCAATACAACGGGGATCGCCCAGCTGAAAGCAATCAGCAGAGGAATGGAAAACCTGATGATGGGCGATCCCGGAAACCCTCACCCACCGGCAGGGCAACGTATTGGACAAAGGGGGGTGACGTGACCGTGAGCGAGGGGGCGCTGACCGGCGCGGGGTATTTAAACCCCGCACCGGCGCGCTCCTGTCACTCTCAGCTTTTTTCTACCAACGCTTTACCTGCCCTGCAAATAAATCAGAGCCTGATCCACGAACCAGTGTCTGAGTGTTATTCAGAGGCAGGCAGCGCATGACATAAAGCTGAGAGTCATAAACTCAGCCTCGCCGAGCCCCACCGGACGACAACGAGCCGCGGGAGGATTAGACGGCGAGAAGACCAGCAAGATGAGGCCGGAGCGGCGCGGGCAAGGAGGGCGAGCCGCGCGGCAAGAGACAGAGGAGGACCGACCAAAGCCAGAGGCACCGCGGACTCCCGGAGCCATGGACGCCCACCCCACCCGACCCGAGCCTCAGCTCCAACCCCAAGGGGAGATGGCGACGGAGGCAACCCGACCGCGGGAGGGAGCAGCACGACTTCCGAAACCAGCGGAGGACCCCGCGCCCCACATCGCACCCCAGCAACGGGCGTGGAGCGACAGCCCAACGGCGGTCAACACGGAGGAGGACGACGGAGACACCCAGCAGACGGCGGAGGAAGCGGACCCGCGGCAGAGGGACGATGAACCCCGCTGGCAACCCACCCCCGAGGACGCGCCAACGGAACCGGCCCCAGCGGCGGCGCGGGCTGTGGACGAGGAGGCACAAGCTGAACTCGCGGCCATGCGGGCTCAACTGACGGAACTCCGGACCATGCTCCAGTCGCTTATGCCCCCCGCGCCACCCAACGACGTCCCCGCACAGGCCCACACCCCGAGCGAAGCACCGAACCCACACGGGCCAGCGGAGGGTCAGCAGACGGCACAGGCGGCCGACACCACACCCCGGGAAGCGAGAGGCGGGGCCGCACAAAACGCCCGGGCCCCAAAGGACTTCCCCATCTTCTTCGATGGGACCCCCACAAAACTCTCGTTTTTCGTGACGAACGCTAGGGAGTTCATGGGGAGGCACGGACACTCCTATGACTCCGAGGCCGACAAGATCGCCGCCGTGGCGATCAAACTCCAAGACAGGGCGGCGGACTGGTACGTCCAACTGTACGAGTCCAGCTCCCCCGCCCTCGCCACCTTCCCTGCTTTCATCAATGAGATGAAAAACTACTTCGAAGACCCCCTAGCCAAAGTAAGGGCGAAAAGCGCACTCCAAAGACTTAAACAGGGCACACGCACGGTCCCTGACTACGCCCTGGAGTTCAAAGCCCTCGCGGGGAAGGTCAGCGACTGGTCCGAGACCACCCTGCTGGAAATGTTCAAAAGGGGGCTCAACCGCGACGTCCTCCAATGGGCCCTCTACCGCGACGACCCAGAAACGCTACACGGGTGGATCCACCTCGCGGGGAAAGCCGAACACGCGCACCGCACCTTCCTCATGACAACCACGGAAGACACAAACTATGCCGGGAAAAAGGTACCCGCACCACACGGGGGGATGGCCGGCCCCATATACCCAAAAAAGAAGTTCAACCGGGAGCCCTGCGGGAGGTGTGGCAAATTAGGGCACAAGACGGTGGATTGCTTCGCCAACCGACCGCCGACCAGCGCGCCCAAACCCACCCCGAAAATTAGCCCCAAACCACCCAACCTGGGGCCGCCCCCTCACCGCCGAATGACCGTGGCCACAGCGACACCAGAGGAGGGCTGGGACGCTTACTGGGGGGGAAGAGGACAACGCAGACACCGACCAGCCGGCGGGAAATGCTCCCCGCTTGCCCTGAAACGCGTGGCGAGGCAGGCGGTGGGACAGCAGCGCGGACCACCTCAACGAAACGACGAAAGCCCCGTAATAATGGCAGCAATTAAACTCTCTGCCGGCAACGGAGCCACCACGGCCGCGGCACTAGTGGACTCTGGGTGTTCAAAAAACCTCATCCACCCCGACCTAGTCGCCAAACTCGACCTCCGCTGCTTCCCCCTCCCCACGCCGCTGGCATTCCACCAGCTGGACGGCTCTACAGCGGGAGGGAAACCAGCCACGCTACAAACCGAGCCGGTCACCCTGCAAATGGGCACTCACACCGAGCGCACATCGTTCGTAGTCACGCACATCGGACGGCCCATTGCAGTCCTGGGGATGCCATGGCTCGCGACAAACAACCCGCGGATCAACTGGGAGACCCGCACCTTCACATTCGGCGACGGCGAGTATCGAGCACCAGTTCTAGCGGGCAGAACCAACCCCACGGTAGGACGAGCGGAGGCGACCACACAAGACAACGCCGCTACCACAGCAGACCTACCAGAACAATACGCCGACTTCTCCGAGGTCTTCGGAGAGGCAGAAGCTGACCAACTACCCCCCCACTGCAAGACGGATTGCCGGATCGACCTACTGCCCGACGTCCCCTTACCTAGACCAAAGATCTATTCGATGACCCCGAAGGAGATGGCAACCCTCCGGGAGTTCATCGATAAAAACCTAGACAGGGGATTCATAGAGCCAGCATGCTCACCGGTCGGAGCCCCCGTCTTATTCCGGGAGAAGAAAGACGGGACCCTACGGCTCTGCACCGACTACCGGGGCCTAAACGCGGCTTCCCTGTCCAACAAATACCCCTTACCCCTGGTGAAGGACATGCTCGCCCACCTGTCCACGGGCAAAGTCTTTTCCAAACTGGACCTTCGCGAGGCGTACTATCGCATCCGAATCAGGGAGGGGGACGAATGGAAGACGGCGTTCAACTGCCCCCTAGGCGCCTTCCAGTACAAAGTACTGCCCTTCGGACTCGCGGGGGCCCCTGGGGTGTTCATGCAGCTCATCAATGAGGTACTGCATGAACATCTGTTCAAAGGGGTCCTGGTCTACATCGACGACGTCCTTATTTACACAAAAACGCACGAGGAACATGTGACCCTAGTCAGGCAAGTCCTCGACAAGCTCAGAAGGGCGCAGCTCTATGCCAAGCCTACAAAGTGCGAGTTTCACAAAGAGCGCCTAGACTATCTGGGGTACCGAATCTCCGGGGACGGCATCGAAATGGACCCTGCAAAAGTCGAAGCGGTGCTAAACTGGGAGCGGCCCCGCAACAGACGCCAACTACAGAGCTTCCTCGGATTCGCGAATTTTTACAGGTCATTCGCCCGGGGGTTCGCTGAGATAGCCCTCCCCTTAACGGACCTCCTCAAAACCAAAGGGGTGGGGGACACCCGACGCGCCAAGAACCCAGGCACAGTGCTGAATTGGACTCCCGCGTGCCAGACCGCATTCAACAAGCTGAAAGCGCTGTTCACTACGGAGCCAATCCTCGCGCACCCGGACCCAGAACGGCCGTTCGTGGTCCAAGCCGACGCCTCAGACTTCTCCCTGGGAGCCATCCTGCTACAGAAAGACCCCACGGGACTCCTGAAACCATGCGCCTACCTGTCAAGGAAGTTCTCCGAGACAGAGAGGCGATGGCACGTCTGGGAGAAAGAAGCCTTCGCGGTGAAATCGGCACTAGAGACATGGCGACACCTACTCGAGGGAGCCACCCAACCATTCGAGGTCTGGACTGACCACCGGAACCTCGAGGCCCTACGAACGCCTAGACGCCTTAGCCCAAAACAGGTCCGATGGGCCCAATTCTTCAGCCGCTTTAATTTCCAGCTGAAGTTCATGCCGGGCAAAAAGAACTTCCTGGCCGACGCCCTCTCCCGACTGCCCCAAGACGAAGAGCCCGCCCCAGACACCATTGGGACGGTCCTATCCGCCTCGCAATTGGGGATGGCCGTGACCACCCGAAGCGGCGCGCGGAGGCAGCTCGACTCTACGGCGCAGCCGACGGCGGGACAACCGGCGACTGGAAGAAGCCAACCGCAACTACCAGGGGGAATGCGCACGGACCTCGCCGCCGCCCTCAAAACCGACCCCTGGTTCCTGGCAAACCCCGACAAGGTAACGATGGCACAAGACCTGGCATGGGGGGAAGGCAGAATCTACGTCCCGGACTCGCAACGCCAGGCGATCTTGCATAGGTCACACGACGCCAAGCAAGCGGGACACTTTGGGTTCCTCAAGACCCTACACCTAACACGGCGTCAATTCTGGTGGCCCGCGCTCAGGCGAGACGTAAAAACCTACGTGGCGTCCTGCCCAACGTGCGCTAGGGCCAAACGGGCACCAGGCAAACCCGCGGGGCTATTGCAACGGGTGGCAGAACCCTCCCGCCCATGGGAGGAAATCTCTATGGATTTTATAGTGGACCTCCCACCCAGCCAGAAGAAAACGGCCATTTGGGTGGTGAAGGACTACTTCTCAAAGCAGGCCCACTTCATCCCCTGCACGTCGGTCCCATCCTCACAACAGCTAGCCAAACTCTTCCTCATCCACGTGTACAGGCTACACGGATGTCCCGCACGTGTGGTGACCGACAGGGGCACACAGTTCACCTCCAAATTCTGGCGGGCCTTCCTGAAGCTGACGGGGACCCAACAGGCCCTATCTACGGCTTGGCACCCCCAGACGGACGGAGCCACAGAGGTTCTTAATGCCACCTTAGAGCAATTCATACGATCATATACTAACTACCACCAAGACGACTGGGCTGAACTGCTCCCGTTCGCCGAAGTCGCATACAACAACGCCGTCCACACGAGCACGGGGAAAACTCCGTTCGAAGTAGTCTCGGGGCGCGACTTCGTCCCCATACCGGAGCTACCTCAACCCCCGGAACCCCAGGTGGACGCTAGCGACTGGGGACGGAAGATCGCGGAAGCATGGCCAGTAATCACGGCGGCGCTGAAGGATGCACAGGCAGCCTACAAAGAGCAGGCCGACAAGCACCGGCGCCAACAACCGACGTTCCAGGCGGGGGATATGGCCTATCTATCCACCAAGTTCCTAAAGTCAACCCAACCCTCGAAAAAACTGGGGCCTAAGTACATCGGGCCGTTCCGAGTCACGCAAATAGTGAACCCGGTAGCAATACGCTTGGACCTGCCACACAACCTCCGGAGACTCCACCCGGTGTTCCACACCAGCCTCCTGAAACCGGCAACCACCTCCCGATGGCACCCAAGCACGCCACAGCCCGCACCGGTGATGATCGACGGGCAACACCACTTCGAGATAAGGGACATTCTCGACTCCCGCAAGCAACGAGGAACTCTACACTATCTGGTCAGGTGGAAACACTTCCCCCACCCGGAATGGGTGGCGGCGCACAACGTTAACGCGCCTGACCTGACCAGAGCATTTCACCGGGCATACCCCGACAAACCACAACCAAGGTCAGCAAACCAAACCCCCCCCCCGCAGGCCCCCCCCCGCCTCCCGTGCCCCAAGGGAAAGGGCCCCCCCAAGCCCGCGACTTGGGTGGACCTCCCCCCCCCCGGGACTCACTCCCCCCGCCCCGGGCCCACGGGGTGGTGACAAACGTTCGCCAGCACCCTCCCCCCGCCCCCCCGGCCGCGGGGGAGTGGCAAGCAAGTCAACAGGGCAACCTGGGGGCAACGCCCAGGAGACACAACAAAGGCGACGCACTTTAAATAAGAAAAAAGAAGGGCCCTACCTGGAGCTGAGAAGCACCCGACCAGCCACGCCTCTCTCCTCGCCGAACTGAGCCAAACAAACAGGGTGTGGCTGGAGCATGCGCACGCCAGGTCAGGACCCGAGCATGCGCACCATGGACACACCCTGGGAAGGCACGTGGTAGAGGGAGGAGCAAAGGGAGGGGCGACAACTACTCCGGCGGGAACTTTGAAAAAAAAAAAAAATGTGGCGTTTTGACAGCTCCACGGGGAAAAAAAAAAAAAAAAAAAAACCCAGAAAACCGGGGGGGAACACTATTCGGAAAGGGGGCAGTATGTCATGAGTGCCGTTGAGCTAAAGTCATCAGCGCAATGGCACACATGACAATGGCAAGGAAATAGGTGAAGGGGTACAAGATAAGTAGCCATCAACCCACAACGACTAACGGCCAACAAACAATAACTAAACGGATCACGGAGCACACCCAAGCCATCAGCGCCAATACAACGGGGATCGCCCAGCTGAAAGCAATCAGCAGAGGAATGGAAAACCTGATGATGGGCGATCCCGGAAACCCTCACCCACCGGCAGGGCAACGTATTGGACAAAGGGGGGTGACGTGACCGCGAGCGAGGGGGCGCTGACCGGCGCGGGGTATTTAAACCCCGCACCGGCGCGCTCCTGTCACTCTCAGCTTTTTTCTACCAACGCTGTACCTGCCCTGCAAATAAATCAGAGCCTGATCCACGAACCAGTGTCTGAGTGTTATTCAGAGGCAGGCAGCGCATGACAAGCTTCTTCAGCATCTGTGGTTGAAGCATATATTTGGATCACTGTGATGTTAGATGGCTTGCCCTGAATTTGAATTGTGATCATTCTATTGTTTTTTGGATTGTATCCAAGCACTGCTTTAGTCACTTGACTATTAATTATGAAGGCGACTCCATTTCTTCTGTGGTCCTCTTGTCCACAGTAGTAGATCTGGTGGTCATTTGATGTGAAGTGGCCCATTCCAGTCCATTTCAGTTCACTGACGCCCAAAATGTCTATCTTTAATCTTGACATCTCACCAATAACCACATCCAATTTGCCCTGGCTCATAGATCTTACATTCCAGGTTCCAATGGTGTGTTGATCCTTAGAACATCGGATTCGCCGTTCACCACCAGCACCGTCGGCCGCTAGCCGTCCTTTCGGCTTTGAGCTAGCTGCGTCATCACGTCTGGGGCTAGTTGAACTCATCCTCTGTTCCTCCCCAGTCGCATTTTGACCATCTTTCGACCTGGGGGTCTCATCTTCCCATGGTATACCGACATATCTCTGGTTGTACTGATCCATTTAGTTTTCATGGCAAGAATACTGGGGTGGGTTGCCATTACCTTCCCCAGGGATCGCATTTAGTCTGACCTCTCTGTCATGACCTTCCTGTCTTGGGTGGCCCTTCATGGTTTAGCTCAAGGCATCATTGAGGTGCTCAAGCTCCAGCACCACAACAAGGTAACGATCCTTTGCTGAAGTTCCATATGTTAGGAAATGTGAATCTTTTGATGACTGGTTTTTAATTCATAAACACAACAGACTGGAACTTTATCCTACTGATGTGGACAGTAGAACAAGCCAGATTTATACTGGTTCACAGATCCCTCCTGCTGACTACTTCAGGCCATCTAGCCCAAATCAGCCAGGTTTCGCCACCCAAAACCCTAGCTCTTAACAGAAGTAAGGGGCAAATGTTGAAGGAAAACACATATCTGTGTCCAAGAGCTTCTGTGTGTATGACTTGTATGATCTTGCTTGCATTACTAACAGCTCAAGTGATTCACCATTTTAAAAATAAACGAATAATAGCCTTCAGGAGATGGTGAGGGAGATTTGAAGCATCAGTTAAAGCTATTCTTTGACATCTGGAAAGTAGGAAAGCCACAGCTAACAATAAAAATGAGGGAAAGCTGGTCATGGGCAGTTTGTTGACGTTGGCTAAGTGTAAAAAGACGTTCAGAGGCGTCCATTTTATTTCTGACTGCAAAAAGATCAGGGCCTGTAACTTTTTGCATAGCCCCATATATGGGCAGCTTGGTCTTCAGAAGAATCTACAGTATCTCCTTTTAACATGGCTTCATAGCAAAGCATTCCTTCTGTATTTCTAGCAAAGGATGGGAACTGAAAACAAAGCCAAACTTGTCTTCCTCCAGAAGACCAAAGCAGAAGACCAAAACAGTCAAAAGACCAAAGCAGTCTTCTAGTCTGCAGAAAAAAATTGCCCAAAGCATCCAATATTTTTCCTAGAAAATAAAAGGGAGTTAAATTAAGGGCTGAATTTAATTGGCTGGGCTTAACTCAAACAAGAAGTGAGTCTTTTCCACATGGACAGGTATTAACTGATGTCTTCTCCTGTATCCAAAACTGAGAAAGAAAATGTATGATTCTGTAAAGTAACTGTTTTAACCCTCATACAAGCAGATGCTTGACCATGCATTATCTTGGCAATCAGCACTTGCCAACAAGGAGTAGAATTTGTGTCAGTTTCAAGACAATTTGCGTTACTGATCTCTTTGTCTCCTGATAATTTCCTCCCTGCCCCTCTCTCAAATGACAACTGTATTTTGCATTAGGACCCACTTGTTTCCTGGACTCCAAAGGGGAAAAGGTCACTCAAATAGCACTCAGCCTTTTGCTTCAAGCAGCTGAATGTGCTACCCTCTCCCACCACTTTGTGTTTTCCCCACTGTGTTTTAATCCTAGGACTGGAACTCACCCTGAGCAGGCCTACTTAAAATGAAGTCATCAGATATTACAAAAATTTGAGGGCAATTTGACTCACATTTATTTATTTTTTATTTATCAATTTTGTCATGCAACCTAACTCCATAGTGACTCTGGTGGTGTACAGTATTAAAGACTAATTAACAACTACAATAAAAACGAAGATAGTGAAACACCTAGAAGGAGCAAAACCAACACCTTCTCAACTTACAGTTTTCCCACAAGGACCTACCACCCAACCTAACCAGACCCTGCCTGTACAGCTAGCTTTTAAGAGCTCATTTGAATGAGATTAGGCAAAAGGCCACATGAATCTCTGGGGAATGCTATTCCAAAGGGCATGCACCATGACAAAGAAGGCCCACTTCTTCAGGAGTTACAGACTCAGATTCATTCCAGGTAAACCACGTATGACCATGCTTCCAACATGTTGACACAATTTGCCAATCAGAGTCCAGTTGTGAGCAGTTTTATCCTCCAGAAGTCTAGGGTTGTTTTTTTTCCAGCAGCCCAACAGATAGTCCTATGGCTTGTCCTTCCCCACTAAGAAATGGATCACCTTAAAGAGTGCCGCTGGGGTGATTGGCAGATATAAGAGCAGAAAAATAACTTTGTTTTGCTGCTGTTATTGATATGATATAATCCCTACTTGTGCTTGGTCTGATTCACTTTCGTTTTCCTCCAATGGCACTCTAGGCATCTCTGCTGATGATTCATCCCCTGGAGTTCCTGAAAGGAGCGCCTGAGGATTGATGCACAGTGAGCAATCCATCCGAGGCATGTTCATTCCACATACCAACTAAGGTCTCAGTCAAACTACCCACCAGATCCTCAGAGAAAACCCCAAATTCCCTCTAGCACCCATTAGGCTCCATCATTTGCCTGGGGTGGACTTTGTTAAAAATTCCTGCTACCCTGCCAGGGGTGGGATGGGAAGCAGTGCTGATAAGCCCCAAAACAGAGAGTGATCCGACCACAGCGAAGGACCAATGGTAAAGTCCTCTGCCAATAGATCATGTCACAATTGCCTAGAGACAAAACCCAGATCTAACATGTGACTCCTCATATGTGTTGGGGTCTTCAATAATTTGGATCAGGTCCATGGTTGTAAGGTAGCCAAGAACTGCTGAGCTTCTCCAGATGCAACATCACCCAGGGTCAGGTTAACATCCCTAAGCTCTATGTGCCTCAAGTTCTCCACAATTTCATCTGATAATGAAATTAAGCATTTCAAGCAGGGATGTCGCCACACAGCAGGAATTCCTCTCAATAGTTTTCAAGATTCTGTTTTTCCTGGAAACTCTTTTGTTCCTTGTTTTTTGTTTTTGTTTTTTTTACTGTTGCATTGTTTTCTTGTCACTTTCCTGTGTTTTTTTACTTGTGGACCACCCAGAGTCCCTGTTTGTTGGGTGATGTACAGATTTAATGATTAAATAAATAAATATATACATGTTCCTCATTACTGTATACATTGTTCTGGTTGTCCCGTCACTGTTGTATTTTATTTGATTTATTATATTTGGGTTGCTGTATTTTACCCACAATATACAGTAATACAAAGTAATACATAAATAAAGATGAAGTCATCGATGGAGAATGAAAAGCTCATGAAATAGCACAATGTCAGTGTAGCACTGAAGAAAACAACCACAATTTGTATTCTGTTTCTGGGTTTTACAGGAAAGGCCATTTGTGCACTGAAAAATCACTCTTAATCATTATCAAGAACCTGTTCTAGGGAACCAACTTGTCCACTCTCCCCAAGGGCAAAGACACCATCTGTGGATGTGAATATTTTGTTTTGGTTTTACATGGGTTGTAAACTGCTGGTGCATCTTTCTCTTGGCCATACATAGCAGAAATGTGTGAAGGTAATTTAAAAAGTTTAGCAACACCTTTCAGGTTAGTTATTGGAACAAAGGAGGAAAGATAATTGCAGTAAACAGGCCAAACACAGCCCAACTTCGAAGTGCTACAAATGTCTTTTTTTTAAAAAAAATGATACAGGTGTCATATAAACTTCTGGTCAGATTTGGCCAAACAAATTCCTGTGAAATTTGCAGTCAGCTGCCTCCAGGAAAAGAAACAGAAAAAAAGAAGTATGTGTCTTCTCAGAGGCCTGGGAGTTTGAGGGTTCTGCACAGTATCTTAGCTGTTTCTAGCACTGCACTCCTCTGGACAGAGAGCTCTGATGTTGTTCCTGGGTGAAGCCATTTAGTGGCCTGCTAGAACCACTGAAATGGAGCAGAGCTTATAACACAGCTGAGAAGCTGGCACAGAAAAAGAATATTATCTTAAAATAGCTTTAATGAGCATGCCAGAGAAACACACGTTATTGATCTTACACACTCAGCCCTTCTAAGCATAAAGAATCACACACTTAGACATAGTAGGTTTAAAGATAAGTAAAAGAATTCTTACTGACTTTATTATTTTGTCCAGTTACATTCATCTTTGGTGGAAAATGAACTTCCTTGTATCTTCTGTTCTTTCTAAATACTTAGTTTGCCCTAAACCCTCAGCCCTGTTTGCTGCCAAGTGCTGTGTGAAAGAAAGGGGAATTCCAGGCCCACCGCATGGTGCCCAGAATGAAAGAGAGCAGCACACAGCCCTGTGCTTGCTCCTGGTGGAAGAAGGAGGAAGAGAGAGAGAGGAGGTAGGAGTGGCAAGAAACAGCTTCCTCAGAAGCATGGTGAATTGCATCTTGGGATCAACTAATTTACATGCTAATTCACATGCTAATGAGCCATGCTGGATTTGCCAGGACTTCCAACACTGGGATCTGTTGGAGCCACTCTCCCAGCTTAGGAATCACAGCCCTGAGTGCTCCTACCACCACTGGGACCACTTCAGCCTACATTTTCCACAACCTCTCTAGTTCCTCTTTCAGGCCCTGGTACTTCTCCAGCTTCTCATACTCCTTCTTCCTGATGTTGCTGTCACTTGGCACTGCTACATCTATCACCACCGCTGTCTTCTGCTCCTTGTCTACTATGACGATGTCTGGTTGATTGGCCAGTACCTGCCTGTCTGTCTGGATCTGGAAGTCCCGCAGGATCTTAGCCCTGTCATTCTCCACAACCTTCTGTGGAATTTCCCATCTGGACCTGGGAGGGTCTAGCCCATATGCTGTGCAGATGTTCCTGTACACAATGCCAGCTAGTGGCATTGAAAGACACCGATAGATAGATAGATAGATAGATAGATAGATAGATAGATAGATAGATAGATAGATAGATTTCTCCATATGTAACGTTCTGTGTCTCTCCCAGATGCAATATGACCGGGGCAAGGTGGCTCTGGTTGAAATTAGCAGGGCAGTGATTCTCAAATGGGGTCTTGGGATCTGGCAGAGAAATTTCATTGTGTTTTATCCAAAAAAATCTTACGATTTCCCATCTGGATGAGATCTGTTACTACAGCTGGAGTGGTGTCATTACAAGGTTACGAAGCATACAGGCCACTCACGGAGCAGCTGTGAGAACTTGGATTCCAAATAAGGATTTTCCACAAATAAGCCCCTAATGGAGCTGAAAACGGGGATTCCAGACAAATTGCGCTTGCTGCTCCATTGTGTGTGCAGAGGATGACAGAGCATCATCTTGGGGTCACCACCAAAGAGGTCTTCTCCATGGTGCACCTGCACTCTGGAATACTTGCTCTCTTGAATTTACAGGTAATTACTATTATTTCCTCTCAGGCATTTGGAAGCTGTTGGCTACTCTGTGCATCAGGTCCAGCTCCATAAGAGGCTTCCTTTATCACACCTGGAAGGAAGTAAATTGGGACTAACCTTTGTGTTTTTAAAACTCCTGGTAGGGAGAGGAAAGCAACCATTAATTTTATCTCCAAGCACTCCACAAACTGATGAGAAGCACATAACACTGACCCTGCATTCAATCTGCAACTTCAGATAAGTTTGAACAGCAAACCTCACAGACCATGAGCCATGGTTAGAACATCTGGCCTAATTTATGAGGCTGCCTCCTTCTCTTTTTGCAACTTCTTGCCTGATGGAGAATTCAGGAACATCTGAAAGCATGCCCCCTCTCCTGCAACGTTTTGGACAACCCTTTAGGATTCATTTACTTTAGTGTTTCTCAACCTTGGAGATTTTAAGATGTATGGACTTCAACTCCCAGAATTCCCCAGACAGTATTCTGGGAGTTGAAGTCCGCACATCTTAAGGTTGCCAGTGTTGAGAAACACTGATTTATTTGTTCACTGGAGAGGCGTTGTTAAAGAGTGAAACAACCACCACCTTCCTGCCGAATATACACAAATTACATTTTTCTTTTTCCTTTCCTTTTTTTAAAAATTAACCTAGTAACTCTGAACACCGCTTGTGCGCTGCTTTCTTTCGCGCTCTGCAAGAAACGGACGCTAGGCGACCCTGGAAAACGAATTTAAAAAAACTACGTTTCCCAACATGCAAAGCAACTTAAAGACGCAAGACTTGTTTTCTTTTTGCTCCTGCAGTCCCCACGTGGATGGAAGATGGCCGCATTTGCAGATCTGAATATTCTCTACTTACCGGAGAAAGAGGCTTTAAAGAAGTTGGTGGAGGCTGCCGCGCACCGTGAGTTCAGATCAATACTTTCCATAATTCCCGGGCGAGGGCAGCTGGGGTAAGAGGAGATGGCTGCACTATTTCTGACCTTATCCAAACCCATCAACTAGTTTAAACTAGGGATTGTGGATTCCCCGTTGCCATTCAGTGTTACACCTTTTAGAAAGGTGTACAGATTGTGCCAAGGGTTGTGTAGAGTAGGAGGCCAAGACACACGTTAGCTAGGAAGCTCCTGTTTTCAATCCGATAACACACTAAATAGAATTTACTCAAGGATCCCACTTGGAAGTTTGGAACAAGAAGAGTAAAGACTCTTGAAATAACGTATGTGAAATGCTTTTGATTATTACGCATTGCTCCCTATTTCCCCATTGTTATCGTTTTCACAGTCTGAATTGAAATGGTTGGATACGGGTTTTATTCCCTTCCATAAAATAATAAACACTCTGGATGTGCTCAGGGAGCATAATATCACATTGATTTTTTTAAAAAGGTTATTACTATAAAAGCGAGAATCATGACATCTGATGTAAGGTAGAATAGCCTCAGGCATGTCCACTGAATTTAAGTGAAGATTTGAATATATATAGTAAAAATTTAAGGAGAGGCTGGATGTGACATACACATTCAAATACTGTAGGCTAGGGTTATTTTGTTTTTGTTTTTTTGTTTTTAATATACAGAATATTTTGAAGATTGTGTTAAACTATATTTTGTTGGAATTGGTATCTGCATAAGATCAGAACAGTAATATTTTACAAAGGCACAAAGTATTATGATTATTATTATTATTATATTTACACCCACCAAATAATATTTTTCAGGCCTCTTTTACTTAATTACTATCTAGTCCTTGACATGCTGCAAAATGATAAAGTGAAATTTATCTTAAGCCTGTCAGAACTTCAGATGGAAATAGTTTTGTTTACAATTGTGTATAATTCAGTCTAAAATCTCGATTTCTTTTGGCAAACTTTATATGTATGTTCATAAATTGTGTGCTGCTGTTCAGAATAAGGCAGAGGAAATCATTATCTGGAACGATTATGGAAAACAACATAAGGATAGCTTCCGGCAGAACTGCTGGATCTACTAAAATGCTTTTTTTTTTTTTTTAAGTATTCTGCTTCTGTTGATTAACTGTATTATCTTTTCTTTTTTAAGTTGGCTATTCAACTGTAGCAATCAATTATGTTGTCAACTATGAAGAAAAGAAAAAAGTAAGCCTTCTGTCTGAAACATTTATTCTTTATGACCTTATGTAGTTGATGCTATTTGCAGGCTGTAGGAGTGACTTCCTTCTGCAGTTGTAAAGAGTGGCAGAGCAGAACAAACACTACAGGAGTATGATGTGTGATTTCTGCACAACAGATAACGAGTTTGCTTCACTTTATTTTACAAAACAATGCATCTTCTTTGAATGGCTTGAAAAGGGACTAGGCAGACTTTGTTGGATTAAGAAACTGGTATTTTTAACTGGACAAAAGATGGTGGGATATTTGTGTCTTGGCAGTGATAAATCTTTGTGTGTCAGCAAAGCAAGTGTAGAGACAGAATCAGTCTATGAACCAGCCATGAGAATCTGGGGGAAGATGCAGCTGCTTGAAGAATTCAGCAAGGTGTTCTGAATGCAAAGCCCCTGATTCAAAGGATTTCCACAGCCTTACTTTCTATATACCTTCTATACCAGTGTTTTTCCAACTTGGCAACTTTAAGATGTGTGGACTTCAACTCTGTGTGTGGAATTCTGGGAGTTGAAATTCACACATCTTAATGTTGCCAAGTTGGAAAAACATTGCTCTATACAGAGTCTCTTGCATGCACATACACACGTATACGCATACCACTGATGTGACAGAATTCACTATTTCCAGTTAGAGATGATGGAAGTTGCACTTGACGACATCCAGAGGACACAAATTTGAAGAAGGGCCTTCTAGTTAATGAATATCAGTATCTGCAGCATCCAAATGGTTGTATCACAAGGCTTCACATTCTTTCAAACTGGGGTGGCAGCTGAGCTGCATTTTAGGGCTTTTAAGAACATACAAATATCTATCTTGGCAAGTATGAAAGTCCAGTAAAACAAACAAAATCACATGGTGAGCATGCTTGAATCGTCAGCATTTTTTCAGTCCTATTGGTTTCAGTGAGTAAGGAAAGGTAAGGAAACAGCTGGGTTTTGCGAGATTTCAAATTCAGTTGGTTAGTTGATGCCCGTAGTGGGTTGTTACTATTGTACTATTACCTTGGAGTAAGTCCCAATGCATTCATTGCAGGCCTTCATGGGTTCATAGATATGTATAGAATTGTACTGTAAAAGCAAAGGTTTCTGTTGCTTAGCTGTCCTATAACTGAAGCCTAAACCACTTATCTATCAAGTATAGGCTATTCGGCTCCAGCTATTCATTGGTTTGCAGAATTGATTAATATGGATCAACCATGGATGACTGTTAAAAAAAAAAAAAGTACAGGCTATCGAAATAGCTCTTCATGTTAGTTGGCTTTTTTATTGTTTATTTCACAGGCCTCTCTTCAGTATAGCTCTGCTTACTTATTATTATTATTATTTGTTTGTTTGTTTGTTTTCTATCCCGCCTTTATTTTTATAAATAAGTCAAGGCGGCTAACATACCTAATACACCTTCCCCCTCCTATTTTCCCCACAACAACAACCCTATGTGGTGAGTTGGGCTGAGAGAGAGGGACTGGCCCAAGGTTACCACCCAGCTATCTGTGTTTGAGTTTTTTCTTTATCTGTTTGTAAATGTATTTGTGATTTGTGTGTGTATGTATATATGTATGTGTGTGTGTGTATGTATGTGTGTGTATATGTGTGTGTGTGTGCGTGTGTGTGTGTGTATATATATATACACATACATATATATATGTTTGTGTGTATAATCTGTTTCTAGGAAATTGTCAAGCCAATATCTCCCACAGAACTGTTTCCAGCCTTGCCTCTTGTACAGGTATGTCTATATATTTAAAAACATTGTATTCTGAAATACAGATATCACCTGGCAGATTTCATTGAGGTTGTGATATTGTTTATGCTTCCTTGGAAAGAAATTCCATTGAACTTTCACTCCCAGGAAATAGGGTCTGGTCTGCACATAGCAAATATGTGGAATGAGCTGAATGTACTTAGAATGTGGATGGTGTGCCTTTTAAAGCAAGTTGCTTAGAGTTGTTGTGATTGAAGTGGTATAGAAGCATTTGGAATAAATAAACTGCTTTCTTAAAAAAAAATCCCTGCAAATCCAAAACTAGCCATTTGAGAAGAAGATCCTAGGTTAGCTGGTTCCCTCTTATATTGGCTTTATATTTGCATGGAGGTTGTTGGTTTTTTTTTAAAAAAACTTGAATAGTTTTTCAGTTCTACTTATAGTTGGATAATATTTTAATCCTTGAATGGTCCAGCCCTTATGATTAAATGAAATTAATTTGTCCATGTGTTTGTGGAAGGGTTGTATAGAGAGTAAGGAAGATGACCTTGAGGGAGATATACAGGAACCATTACTTAGCCAAAAGGGACTGAAACATTTTTTGAAGTCCAGAGCAAATTCCAGATAACGTTAGGAAGTGGCTGAGGCAAACACCTCCATAATTCACTGAAGTATTAGAGGGAGGAAGTACAGCACAATCAGACTTGCAAGATTCTCTTGTTATAGCCAATCTCGATAAAAGTAGTTTTAGCCTTCCTGTGGAGTTGATTTCCTGGTCTAGTCTACCTAGTGGAGCTGACAAAGGTTGCCTGTGAACTGCACCATTTAGACCAAAGCCAAAACAAATGAGGGCGAGAAGCCACTGATGGGGCTGGTCCTATCATTAGGTAAAAGAAGACAGTCACCTCTGAAAGGAGGTTTATAGGTCTGTGTGCAGCAGGAAATGATCAGTCATTTGCTTTATTATTATTTTACCTCCACAGATATGGAGAGAGCCTGGTGAGATTTACTTGCCTTTGTTGGGTTCAATCCAGTGTTTCTGTACTGAAATGTATGCCGTCCTCAAGGGGAGAACTCTTCTTGAGCCTTTACTATTACCATAGTTAGGAATTGCCAATGAGGGCCAGAAGCATCCATGGGTGGGAGACAAGATGGCAGCCACAACTGTGTGATTAAATGCCTCCCCTTTTTGTACGTGTTGCAAGTGTGACATATGTAAGGAAGGGGCGCGGCTTCAGTGTCAGCACCATCTTGTCCTTTTTGAGCTCTCCTGAAGACACTGCTGGGCAAAGCAACTTTGAGGAATCTTTAGCTCTTATTTATACACACACACACACACTCAATAACAGGAGTGGAAAACAAATTGGGAAGTACAGTATTAAATGATAATACAGAAAACGAAACAAGATAAACCCTAAAATAACTAAAATGTAGAACAACACCTCCCCATTAAAAATAACCTAACACAATTGAATATTATTGATTTATCTATCTATCGAATTTATATAGCCACCCAAACGTGACTCAAAGCCCAGGGGTACCTTCTTAGCTGCGGCACTGAAAACTAATGGAGGTCGTATAACTGGACAAGAATGTTATGGAAGGAAGAGGATTTTGATGGAGCCGGTTTGCTTTCAACGTGGGCCATCTGGTTAGAATCCTAGAAGAGGCAGGAGTTGCTGTGGGCTTTCTGAATTAAGGAAGGGACACATCTCTCTGCTGTCTCTGTGGCAATGAAGATTTGTGTGGGTTCCGGTTGAGGATAAAGCCTCCTTCTTCGTTTTTTGTATTAATGATGAGTAGGAGTCTCGTTGCCTCGGTTCTTTTCTCATAGGTTTTTCCTTACAGGGGAAATGCAGGCCAATTAAGATTTTATCAAGGCTGACACTTGTGGTTTCTGATCCATCCCACTGCAATGTTCTAGTAAGTTTATAACGCAGTTTGCAAGCTGCCTTGCTTCACAATCCTTCGTTAAGGACTTGGTTTGGGATATGTCTTGCTGCTTGATATTGAGAGGTGATAGCTGAAGGCTATTTTCTCTTTCTCATACTGATGACCAGTGGAACTCTGTTCCACTAGAAATAGGAAAGGGTAAATTTTAATTTATTATTATTATTTATTGGGTTCTAGTCATAATAATGTAAAGAAGCTCTGATAGAGCTTTTTAGAAACATTTTCCCACTTTAAACTTGTTAATAACTTTATTTCTCAAAACATTGTTTAGAATAATTAATTATATTTGATGAATCCTAACCATTTCTTTATTATAGGAGTGAGCACATAGAAAGTACAGTATAATCTGTGGAGCTGTAGTTTGAACACATATGCACTTTCACAGTTTCTTTTTTAAGTCACAGGCAAGACACATTTTATTATAATATGTCAGGTGTGCTGATAAGATAAGAAACAATATTTTTGTAAGTGTTCATATAAAAATTAAGCCAAGTCATTTTGTGGTGGACTTTTTGTTCACTTAGCAATTCCATATGTGCAGTTTCTAAGATGAACCTGCTACCTTCCTCATTTAAATTAATTTTCAAGCAAGTTGGCGATGAGCAAGAATTGTTTTATGGATAATCCATAACATTTACCATCATCAATTTACCTTTGATCCATAAAGTGGGCTTTCCATTAAAATAACTTAAAAACCCTAATCTGGGGGTGCTTTATGATTCTTGAGTAATTATCAACGCATCTTTAGAGATGTTCTGTGTTTATTTTGAATAATTGAAATCCTAAGAGTTGTATGAAGAGTATTTATTGCACTCATAATTGTTCTTTGTTCCCCTTGATTGATTTTACAGTGCTAGCAACACCTTTCATATTGAACGAAATAAGCTATAAATTCAGTCTGTTGTTTGGCCACTGAACTACACAATATTTGCATGTGCAGCATAAACCGCAAACATTCTTCCTTTTTAATTTGATAAAGGCCTTACGGGTTGTATTTTGTTTTGTGTGTTTTTTTTTCTGTACCCAGAGAGCGACGTCCACAAATATCAAATATTACGACATCTTTGCTGTATTTCCTAAGAATGCCAAACTCTTTCACGTAAGTGGGCTTTTCTCTGGCATGGGAACAGAAGTGTAGGTGGCTGGGCAAGAGAAGAAACAGTGGATGAAAGCAGTTGGGGCTAATATCAAGTACTGTATCCATAGATATTTCTTCATGTGGAATAGCAGTGTCCATTGAGCCTCTGTTTGCAATTCACCTATTGGGCTCCAAGTCTCTAGCCTCAAGTGGAATGAAGTTCTCCAATATGCTGCAAAATTATTCCTTGAAGGAAATGTTTGGGTTTCTAGATAGGATAGGCAATTCTTTCTGCACTAATGGCTGTATATAGCAAGTGGAACAAAATTTACATATTTTTCCATTGAAATTCCATTGAAATTTGTCACATTAGCAATTTGCATGGCAATTAAATATAGTTAATCGGATTACTCTGCAGTCATATTGTTAGTTATTTCTACACCCCAGGGCACAGGGGGGGGGCAGCGGGATAGTGGTGGTAGTGTGTGTAAAAATTTGCAAGATGGCAGGCATGGAGTTGCAAGCCAGGCCCTGCCCCTTTTCCATGTGCCTGGAGCTTATTTTTAGAAAAACCTCCCTCAGAGTTACTAATTATACAAATTGTGTCACAACTAGCTATGGTGGTTAAATCAGCTGGTATCACAACTAGCTATGGTTGTTAAATCAACTAGCTGCCTTCTGGGAGAGTTACCACAAATCAGCCAGGAATTTGGGGCTTATGCATAGCGTCTATGGTAGAGTTAACAATTCACAATCCAGCAGATGGCACTCTTGCTTTGGTTACAGAGACCTGGAGTTGCCACCAAGGTCTGGCACAAACAGTGAAGAATCATTTTGCTTTCTCTGGGCCAATCCCATATTTTACATATCTGCAGGACTTGGGAAAAAAATCAGGCCCTTGTTCCAAAAGACATTTTCACAGTGTATTTGATCTTGATGAACATTGGCATATAGTTTTGTTTTCGGGGAGTTTTTTAGTATTTCTAAGAACCCTTTAAGAAGACTGGTCCTGTTTGATGACTTTTTCTGTACTGATTTTTAAAAATTACCTCTTTTTAAAGAACGATGCCAATAAAATGTCAGGGAATGGCAGAATGTACGTGGGAATCTACTCATAAAACTCTTAAGTGACTCACAGGGAAACCAAAAAAGATTTCTCAATCTTAGCTAACAATAGCAACCACTAAAAATATATTTTCCTTAGATTAGGTTGCTGGTTAGGAAAAGATCGGGGAGATGTATTTTTTGTATGAAGTGACTTATGAACTTGGTCTTACTACTGATCACAAATTCCTGGGCTAAGCCTCTGTCCAGAAGTATACCCTTCTGCCATTTTTAGTGTATTCAACCCTGTCCACCTGCAGTTCAGAGGAAGAAGTATCACAAAAGTCAAGATGGCAGCTGTGTCTGTGCAGTCAAACAAGGGGGGCTTTGAGTCATGGCCACTTCTAACTTTTTAACACACACACACACACACACACACATGGATGCCCTCCCTGCAACACTCTTGTCCTAGATTTTGGCTGCTGGATTTGGGGAATGTGGATAAAAGGGAGGGGTTGGAATGCCATCATTTTGAAATTGATCTCCCCCTGCTCGAAAGCACAAAGGGGATGATAATTAACAAAATTACAAATTGTTGATCGTATGAAAAGGAGGTTATGCGTGCTTTCCAAGTTCTTTGGATGCTAACCTGGTAAGTTGGGTTTTCCACTTGCTTTCCGTGCCTCGGTTACGATTGAGTGACTGTTCTGTGATTCAGTCACCAGATTTGAGAAGTAGGAATGATGGCAAACTGTATGTCTCTCGCCAGCCCTGAGTGCTCAGAAGAGAAATCTCATGGTGGTCAGTGGAAGTTATGGCCTTTTCACACAGCCTCTTTCTCTGTCCTAAAACTTGGGAGGAGCTGAAAGCTTGCCTTCCTGTTTCTCAGTGCAGGGATGGGCATCTGAAACCCTTAGGACCTGGCCCCTGAATGCCATTTTGGCAACCACAGATCCCCATCCATCCTCACTTGCCGAAGACAGTAGTGCTACTTCCTGCCATTTAAAAAAAAAACACATCCAAATTATAGGGTAACCCTTGAAAGAGGCTTAGCATAGCAGGTTTTTCTTTTGCTTTTTTTAAGGAAAAAGAAAGCAAAATTACATCCCAAAATGAAGGAAAAAGTGGAAAATTCTCAGGGTCTTGTGTGCACAAACCCACCTCCAGGACAACATTGACTTCTGGGGGCCTCAGCCTCTTTCCCTAGTGTTAAATGGTAGACTCTTGGCTACCTCCAAACATGTTGCTTCTGTTGTGGCTCTAGGACAGACTCCATGGATCAATAGCAGGAGCAAAAAATGCTGGCCCACTGAAAATCCTTTTCTAGCTTGCAACCTTTGTGTGTGTGTGTGTGTGTGTGTATGTGTGTGTATACACACACATGCACGTGTGTTTTGGGGAGTTGGGGAAGCTAAGAAGCAACATTTTAGCCTTTAATCCCTCCCCCCATTTTACCATTTAATGCCCCCCAAAACTGCTTCCAGAAATGGGTCATGACTGCATCAGGTTGGGTGTCCTGCCAAGCTGATGGAAGTTGGATAGTCCTAGTTTACAGCTTGTTCTGCAGTAGAAGATGTGAGACTCCAACTTTGCGTAGTATAACTTGGTCTTTGGGTATGAACGGTCCTGCTGAATATTGATCCTGTTGGAGGAGCAGTTGTCATTTCTGCATAGAACAGTATCTTTTGAAATGTATCATCTGACTGTGTACTTTCATACTGATAATTTAGGTGGCATGCACAACCTTAGATGTAGATCTGGTGTGTGTTGATGTGACAGAAAAGCTGCCCTTCTTCATCAAGAGACCATCTGTTAATGTGGTAAGAGAGTCCTTTAATTAGTGTCTTGACATTTCTCTTTTGCTAGTTGTGAGGTAGGTAGAACTAACAGGTTACAGGCTGCTTTCACATGTAACGATAAATCCTGTTGTGATTTAGTCAGTTTGCAACATGTTAAATTCAGCCCCTCACTGGGAATATATTGCATGGTATTTTTCAGCAGCCAACTTCATTTAGAAGCCAGGACTTGTTGGAGCTTACAAATTCTGGCTTGTTTTATTTGTGACTTGTTATCCAAGTTGCAGGCAATTTGTTTGGTTTTGCCTCTGCATGCTAAATGAACCCAAATATTGAGGTTGGTAAGCCATAATTTATGGCTCGGTGTTAGGTAGGAACCCAGCTGAGGTTTATTCAACACACCAGGATTAAATCCAGCCTTTGTGCCATGTGAGATCTCAGTACGTCTTGAAAGACAGGAAGGTACCTTCTTAAGCTTACACTGTTGCAATGCAGAGAGTAAGGAAGATGACCTTGATGGAGAAAGGAGAGAGCCCTTACTAAAGCAGTGAGGAGGGAAGTGTTACTTGAGACCATACAATGAAGGAGGAACATGAGAATGTCACAGACAGAAACCTCCTTATTTTGCATTAATATAAGAGGGGGAGGAGGTAAAGCATAATCAGGCTTGCAAGATTATAGCAGATTTTCATCACAGTAGTTTTAGCCCTAACATGCGAGTTGATTTCTTGAGTTCTCAATTGCTTTTATTGGAATGATGCATTCAGTGTTATTTCTGCAAGCTCCACCCCTTTCTTGCAACACTGTTTGCATCACTCCCCACCCCCACCCCACAAATGTCTTTGTACATACCTTCCCAGAACCCAAAGTCTGTTCTTTAATTCATATTTTCATATAATTGAAAACAGTAATTTTCACTCACTCATGCATGCAAAGAAACCTAGCTTACTGCATACCCAGAGAAAGTCTGTCTTTTAAAAATCAGTTCTATATGGCATTTTGGATTGCAGAAATCCAGGTGCTTTAATGTGGAATGCAATATCTTTTTCATGCCTTGTGCGTCGGAGGAGGGATTCTTTTGGAAGGCAATCCCTTGATCCCAGGGCTGTCTCCCCCTCCCCCCAGAGGAAGTGGGCAAGGAAAACCCATCCATAACAAACCATGGCTATCCATCCCCACTTCCTTCAACTGATGATGATTTTTTTTTTCTTGTAAAGGCAATACAGCGAGGTGTCTACTTTGAGCTTATTTATGTTCCGGCCATCAAAGACTCCACAATGCGACGGTACACAATTTCGAATTCCTTCAGCTTGATGCAAATCTGCCGTGGAAAGGTGAGATCAAAAAACAAGGAGTGTTTGCCCCGTGCCTTCCATCACTAGAGTTTCCTGTTAGCTGGTTTGAATGTAATGTAGCTTGCTTACGCCTATATTTTGGAATGCAGAGGCATCCGGAAGGGGGTCAGAAAAATCAAAATGGCAGCCAGGACCATGCAGCCAAAGCCTCAGCCCTTTTAATGCATTGACACGTGCCAGATGGGGCGGAGCTTTGATCACGGAGTTGCAACCGCCATTTTGGCTTTTTTGACACCCCACTCCCCCATAGATGCTCCTACTGTAGCATTAATAATAAATGGATCCGTCAGCAAACATCTGTTCAATATGTTCAACTAATCTGTTTCAAGGGAAGAGGAAACAGGTTGTATGTCATTGCAACAGCTTTGTCTGCACCTGAAAAGCTTGCAAAATCCTGAAGGAAGTCAAAGAAATTATCTTAACAGGTGAGCTGGGTTGCAGTGCCTTTTGGCCAAAAACAGCCCCAAGGTGGCCCTGAGTGCTCTTGGCAGGAAAAGGGGAGGGGTGGGATTAGTACCTGTGCATGTATACACACGGGCATGGCCCCTGCTCCCCCCCAGGGATGCTGCTGGAGGTTCCTGGGAAAGGAATAAAGAATTGGTTTCTCTCCCATGCAAGTTCCCCTTGTTTCCTCCCCTGCTGCCAGGATGAATCACCAGCACTTTTTTTTAATTATTTAGTTTATACATACACAGTTAACAAGACAATCTTTAATCTTAAAGAAAAAGAATGTTTAAAAAAATTTACAAACTAAGAAGGGAAGGGAAGGGAAGGGGAAAAAATAAAATTAAGGAAAAATTCAAAAAACTAAAAATACAAACTAAGAAAGAAAGAAAAAAAATCTACCTGATATTTTATACGGTACAAAAAAGGTAGAATCATCAGAGCTTTACTGTTGTTACTGAAATTTCAGGACAAAGTTGCACAAGTCCCTGGACTCCATGTGACTCCCCAAAACCCCTGTGCAAATTGCTGCTGGACTATGACTTTTCATAGGACAGAAGGGGAAAATTCTGAAATGCATGAGGAGTAACACATTAATGGCATCATTTTAATTTAAAATTGTGTTTTAGTTAATGCAATAGGATGGTTTACCAGATTTAGGTTTTGTAAAAAAAAATTTTAATGAAATGGACACAACATAAAAAAATATCATAAATAAATAAATAAAAATAAGAGGAGACTAAGAGTGTAAAAAACAAAAAAGAGGACAAAGAACAATTTGGAGGTACTTGTGCATGGAAATGCTCATATGTGTTTCAAGTGTTACATGAATGTAAATGTACAAAGATGTTTAACACTTGTTTTAAAATGGATTTTTCTAGCTGGATTTGCCCACTTGGACTGGGCCTTGGAAGCTGCTGCCGCCACACCATTCAAATTCTAGATGCACTTATTCCCTCCCCCCACATTAACCCCTTTTAAGGACTGATGCCCCAGTCAGCTTTTGTCCTTTTACTTTCTCATCTCTTTTTCCTTGTACTCTGTCTTCTAGATTTAAGCTTGATGGCAAGGAATGCCCTCCCTCCCTCCTTCTCCTCTTTCTCGTCTTCCCTTTCTCCTCTTTTTCCCTTTCTCATTTTCCTTCCTTCTCTCCTCCTTTCTCTCCTTCTTTCTCCCCTTCCTTCCTTCCTTTCTTCAAATCCATATGCTTCCATTAGAGTAAGTAATAAAGATGGGAAGATGGGAAGCTTCCAGACAGTGGGAGAGGAAAAAGGATAATTTTTTTTTCTTTTTATTCTCCAGTTAATTTCACAGAGAGGGCAGTGTTTTAGCCTTATGGTATAAACACTCTGTCCTCCAAAGGAGAACCTTCTGGCATGCTCAAAGTCTTCTGAGCTATAAAGGATGTCTTCAGAACATCCTGTGAAAGCCACAGAAATGGAGCCTTGTTGTGTTATTAGAGGAAGAGATCTTTTTCCTGAATAATTAGCAAATTTATCTCTTTTGGAATCACCACAATATGCCAGCAGTCTGTCTCATCTGCATGCATCACTCAGCAAACTGATAGGTAGTAAATTGCTGACATTTGGTATTGGAAGAAAGGATGGTAAAAAGAGAGAGAGAGAAGGGAAGAGAAGAGAAGAGATAATGCTCACAATTCATGGGGTTTGGTCTCTCAGAGGAGAGTAAGTGGTCCATATGGACAGTTGTAGCCCTTTCATTCTCATCACCATTGCTTAGGGAAGCCACCAGCTCTCAGCTGGTGCCCAGCTTTCTAACGGCCTTGTGATGCTGTTGGTGTTAGGGTGAAGATTGAATGCCCATTGCCAGCCTTCCTTAATCTCCCAGATGTGTTGAGTTACAGTGCCTACAACCCTGATCAATGTAGATCATGCAAGCTGAGATGTGACCCATGTTGTGGTCTGACACAGCTGCAGGATGTCAGCTGGCCTTTCATGAACAGATACTTATATATTGGTCTGTCAGCTTATATGCCACCTAAATCACAGACATGAACAAAAGAGATTTTTTTCTAACAAAGCGGCTATGATAATAATGAAGATGATAATTAGACAATTATAACACCCAATGTATTTCAGAAGTGCATTTCTTCTTGTGGGAATGTCCTTGTCTTCGCTTCAGAATTATTGTTTCTACTGCTAACATTTCCAATCTATATTGGATGTTTACACTAAGGAAATAAATATTCTTGGGCCTCCTTCCTTCCTGCTTTTGCCCTTTCAGACAAACATGAATGGTTGTGAGGTTTGTAACATTTGTTTTTTTTCAAAATCAGCAAAGGAGGCTGTGATTATAGACAAGAAGAAAACAGCTAATATTAAATCCTTTCAACTGAGATAATTCAGGTTGCAGGATTCAGGTTATCATAGCATAGGTTTTTTAAAATGTATTTGATTGATTACACTTATATTCTGAGAGCCAGTTTGGTGTAGTGGTTAAGGTACCAGGCTAAAAACCAGGAGACCATAAGTTCTAGTCCCGCCTTAGGCACAAAGCCAGCTGGATGACCTTGGGCCAGTCGCTTTCTCTCAGCCCTAGGAAGGAGGCAATGGCAAACCACCTCTGAAGAAAAAAAATATTGCCAAGAAAATGCAGGGACTTGTCCAGGCAGTCTCCGAGAATCGGACATGATCAGACAGATTAAAATATATATATATCCTACCATTTTTCCATGCAGCTAAAAGGAGCATGCATGATTTTCTTTCCTTTTTCCAATACATCTTTGTAACATCTGTAAAACAGGATGGATAGGGTAAAGCAGTGTTTCTCGACGTTGGCAGCTTGAAGATGTGTGGACTTCAACTCCCAGATTTTCCCAGCCAGCATGGTTCATCGTTGCTCATAATAAGTCTCACTCAGTGTCTGGAGTGACATATCAGCTGTAGCAGAGCTTGACTTGGATTATTCTATATACTTTCAGCAGTTCCTTTTCATCTCCTTTACCTCGTGTTCCCTGCTTTCTTTTGCGCAGAGTGTACAGGCTGTGTTGCTAAAGAGAGATGCACAGATTGGTGCAAGAAATGAGGCCTTTGCTCAAATGGGAACGTTCTCTGAGAATGTGGTGCTCTGGCAGTTTGTTCCGATTATGTAGACTCCATGCCTAAAACAAGTAACTCTTGCATTGCCTTCTTTCCTAGAATATCATTCTGTCCAGTGCAGCAGAAAAGGTAAGGCTGGATTTAGGCATCACTCTGGTTCTTTAAGGATCAGCAGCTGTGTGAAGGGGTGCCTCCTTTATTTAAAGGAATCCATTAAAGTCATTCAGCCAACCCATATTTGATTTTCTGTGTGGCTCGTTCTGGTGTCCCAAATTCCCCCCTCCCTTCCATCTCAAAGGCAAGGGACCCTCTTGTGCCTTCTAGCTCATAATTACATTTCTGCCATTCAGTAGCTTGTCAAAAAATCCACTGGAACTGGGAAAGGTTTGACCATAAGGGTGTAAATACTGACTCAGTTCAGACTTGAATCGGGGGGAAAAATGTGGTACCTGCCCGCCAGACATCAGATGTTTTAATACTAAATGCCTGTGGCCAGAGAAGGAACTAATCAGATGAGTCATTCTGTTGGCCAGGTTTTCTGATCTCATTTTCTCTCGCACTCTCACGCTCCAGCCCAGGTCCATAGGCAGGGGTGTCAAAAAATCCAAGATGGTGGTCATGGCAGCACATCCAAAGGCCTGCCTCTTTTGTACGTGCATTTAATGTGCATGCATTTGATTGTGCTGCTGTGACCACCATTTTGACTTTGTGACGCACACACAGACCCCTCCCACGATTGCCGCTGCAGCCATTTGGCTTGATGGGGGGAGTGTGAATGTGAAAATGTGAATTGGGAGGAAAGTAAGCATCTCCATGCACCTTCCTTCTCCAGTGGCTAATGCTGCATCCAGCCTTTGACACCTAGGATTGCATTAGCAAAGACTGGCAAACTACTTGCTTTTAAAGAGGATCATAAAGGGGCCATGGAATGCACAGGAAAAAGAGGAGGGAGCAGGTGCCTGTGCTTGAGTTGGAGGAAAGAAGAGAGCCATTGTGAGTAAGCCATGGTGGGGAACATGCGGTCTTCCATTGTCCATGGCCTTGGAATCTATTGCAGAACATAATACATCCTTTGGCAAAAATTGAATATTTCTTTGTCTGGGAGAAAGCTGATGTTGTTACATAAAATCTTGACGATTTAAGTGATAATTATGTGATGCAGCTTGTCTCCATAAAAATTAATGAACTGTTTGATGGTTGGGGGAAGAAGGCTGTCCTCCCATAGTCCAAGTGTTGACTCTCAGAATGCAGTGCTTTAACTCTCTAGTATGCAATTACAATTTATGACCTGCATCTGTATTTATCTCTTTTTTTCCTTCCTCCTGCTGTAGCCTCTCCAGTTGCGAAGTCCGTACGATGTGGCTAATTTGTATCCTTTTAAAATGAATTTATAAGGCCCTGAACTCTTAAAATATGCTACGATGTGTATTTGTAACCTCTTCCTGGGGAACATCAGCCATAGAATGCTAGTGAATAGCATCTCTTCTGTGAGAGGAGTAAAAAGTTTGGAAAGGAAACAACACACAAAATGCTGCCAGCAGGATACGAGACCACAGTATTACTCGTAAGTCAACAAAACAGGCCAGAAAAGGCAGAATCTGCAGTGGTCTGAATAATAGAACCTGGAGAGGTTTGACCATGAGTGCCTAAATAACTGACTCAGTTTAGACATGAAAAGGAATCGGAAGAAAAATCTGATACCTGCCCACCAGACATCAGCTATATTTAATATTGAAGGCCTGTGGCCAGAGAAGGACCTAATCAGATGAGTCATTCTGTTGGCCAGGTTTTCTGATCTCACTTTCTCTCCCACCTTCTCATTCCAGCCCAGGTCCATAGGCATATAAAAAGGTGCGTAAGCTCAGTTCCCACCTTAGGTCCTCTTTCTCCTGTATTGCACTTGGCTGTTGTTCATTGATGAAAAGCATGTTTATCTTTTGACACCCAAAGATCCTTAATGAAACTGGCAGAGGGTGGTTGTTTGGCCTCTCAGAAAGCAACGCCAAGGCAGCTGTTTCGACTAACAGCCGAGCTGTCCTTCTTCATGGAGGTGAGTCCGAACAGTGATGAACTTTGTATTGCAAAGTCAGTGTGTTAGCAATATTGACAAATACATAATGCAAAGAGGTGGTGATAAGCATTTCCCTTTTCTAGTTTCACCACCCACCTCCAGTAGCTGTGTGCCTATAATTTTGTTGTTTATTCGTTTAGTCGCTTCCAACTCTTCGTGACTTCATGGACCAGCCCACGCCAGAGCTTCCTGTCGGTCGTCAACACCCCCAGCTCCCCCAGGGACGAGTCCGCCACCTCTAGAATATCATCCATCCACCTTGCCCTTGGTCGGCCCCTCTTCCTTTTGCCTTCCACTCTCCCTAGCATCAGCATCTTCTCCAGGGTGTCCTGTCTTCTCATTATGTGGCCAAAGTATTTCAGTTTTGCCTTTAGTATCATTCCCTCAAGTGAGCAGTCTGGCTTTATTTCCTGGAAGATGGACTGGTTTGATCTTCTGGCAGTCTAAGGCACTCTCAGAATTTTCCTCCAACACCACAGTTCCAAAGCATCGATCTTCCTTCTCTCAGCCTTCCTTATGGTCCAGCTCTCGCAGCCATATGTTACTACGTGGAACACCATTGCTTTAACTATGCGGACCTTTGTTGTCAGTGTGATGTCTCTGCTCTTAACTATTTTATCGAGATTGGTCATTGCTCTTCTCCCAAGGATTAAGCGTCTTCTGATTTCCTGACTGCAGTCAGCATCTGCAGTAATCTTTGCACCTAGAAATACAAAGTCTTTCACTGCTTCTACATTTTCTCCCTCTATTTGCCAGTTATCAATCAAGCTGGTTGCCATAATCTTGTTTTTTTTGAGGTTTAGCTGCAAGCCAGCTTTTGCACTTTCTTCTTTCACCTTCATCATAAGGCTCCTCAGTTCCTCTTCGCTTTCAGCCATCAAAGTGGTATCATCTGCATATCTGAGATTGTTAATGTTTCTTCCAGCGATTTTAACTCCAGCCTTGGATTCCTCAAGCCCAGCATGTCGCATGATGTGTTCTGCGTACAAGTTGAATAGGTAGGGTGAGAGTATACAGCCCTGCCGTACTCCTTTCCCAATCTTAAACCAGTCCGTTGTTCCGTGGTCTGTTCTTACTGTTGCTACTTGGTCGTTATACAGATTCTTCAGGAGGCATACAAGATGACTTGGTATCCCCATACCACTAAGAACTTGCCACAATTTGTTATGGTCCACACAGTCAAAGGCTTTAGAATAGTCAATAAAACAGAAGTAGATGCTTTTCTGAAACTCCCTGGCTTTTTCCATTATCCAGCGGATATTGGCAATTTGTTCCCTACTTCCTCTGCCTTTTCTAAACCCAGCTTGTACATCTGGCAATTCTCGCTCCATGAATTGCTGAAGTCTACCTTGCAGGATCTTGAGCATTACCTTACTGGCATGTGAAATGAGTGCCACTGTTCGATAGTTTGAACATTCTTTAGTGTTCCCCTTTTTTGGTATGGGGATATAAGTTGATTTTTTCCAGTCTGATGGCCATTCTTGTGTTTTCCAAATTTGCTGGCATATAGCATGCATTACCTTGACAGCATCATCTTGCAAGATTTTGAACAGTTCAGCTGGGATGCCATCGTCTCCTGCTGCCTTGTTATTAGCAATGCTTCTTAAGGCCCATTCAACCTCACTCTTCAGGATGTCTGGCTCTAGCTCACTGACCACACCGTCAAAGCTATCCCCGATATTCTTATCCTTCCTATACAGGTCTTCTGTATATTCTTGCCACCTTTTCTTGATCTCTTCTTCTTCTGTTAGGTCCTTGCCATCTTTGTTTTTGATCATACCCATTTTGGCCTGGAATTTACCTCCAATGTTTCTAATTTTCTGGAAGAGGTCTCTTGTCCTTCCTATTCTATTGTCTTCTTCCACTTCCACGCATTGCTTGTTTAAAAATAATTCCTTATCTCTTCTGGCTAACCTCTGGAATTTTGCATTTAATTGGGCATATCTCCCCCTATCACTGTTGCCTTTTGCTTTCCTTCTTTCTTGGGCTACTTCTAGTGTCTCAGCAGACAGCCATTTTGCCTTCTTGGTTTTATCTTTCTTTGGGATGTATTTTGTTGCTGCCTCCTGAACAATGTTGCAAACTTCTGTCCATAGTTCTTCCGTGACCCTATCTACTAAGTCCAGTCCCTTAAATCTATTCTTCACCTCCACTGCATATTCCTTAGGAATATTAGTGAGCTCATATCTAGCTGATCTGTGGGTCTTCCCTAATCTCTTTAGTCTGATCCTAAATTGTGCAAGAAGAAGTTCATGATCTGAACTACAGTCAGCTCCAGGTCTTGTTTTTGTCCGCCACCTTTGGCTGCAAAGGATGTAGTCAATCTGATTTCGGTGTTGTCCATCTGGTGAAGTCCACGTATAAAGCTGTCTCTTAGGTTGTTGGAAGAGAGTGTTTGTTATGCAGAGTGAGTTGTCTTGGCAAAATTCTATCAGCCTATATCCTGCTTCGTTTTATTCTCCCAGGCCATGCTTACCTGTAATTCCAGGGGTCATTTGACTGCCCACCTTAGCGTTCCAGTCTCCCGTGATGAAAATGACATCTCTTTTAGGCGTGTTGTCCAGTAGGTGCTGCAGATCCTCATGGAACTGCTCTACTTCAGCTTCTTCAGCATCTGTGGTTGGGGCGTATATTTGGATCACTGTGATGTTAGATGGCTTGCCCTGAATTTGAATTGAGATCATTCTATTGTTTTTTGGATTGTATCCAAGCACTGCTTTAGCCACTTTACTATTAATTATGAAGGCTACTCCATTTCTTCTGTGGTCCTCTTGTCCACAGTAGTAGATCTGGTGGTCATTTGATGTGAAGTGGCCCATTCCAGTCCATTTCAGTTCACTGATGCCCAAAATGTCTATCTTTAATCTTGACATCTCACCAATAACCAGTGCCTATAATTACCGGAGGGGAAAACATAGTTTGCAGCAAACAATCATGGAACAATTAATTGGAGACTTAAAATAGGGGTGCATTCTCAAGTGGGATTTCCTGAAAGTTAACTAAGATATACAAAACATTCACAAAATTTTCACTAAGGCACATACATTCAAACCCAATGCCTGGGGAAAGAGCTGAGTTTTCAAGGCTTATTTAAAGGACATTAGGTGTAGAGAGTACAAAGATGTCCTTCATGGAGATATGCAAGATCTGTTGCTAAAGTGACAAGGGGTGAAAAATATTTTAAGTTCACAACAGACAGATAACATTTGGAAGTGGCTCAGGCAAACTGAGTATTCACATGAGTATAAGAAGGGGGAGAAGATACAGCACAATCAGAGTTGCAAGATTCTGTTATAGCCACTCTCAATAAAAGTAGTTTTAGCCTTCTTGAGTTGATTTCTAGGTCCATTTGGCCTTGTGGGGCTGACAGTAGAGGTGGGGCAACTTGAACCCCTGGGCAGATACTATCTGGAGGGAAGGTGCCACGACAGAAAAGGCACACCTGGGTCCCATCAGATGATACCGCTTTAGGGTGGGATCTGGAGCACACCCACTCTAATGGACTGGAGGAAAGAATGGGAGAAGGGTGTTCCCACAGACAGCTAGGCTTCATAGGTCACAACCAGAACCCAGAAGCTTACTGGTAATTAATGCAGCTTTCAAGTGGAGATGCTACATAGGTGTACCAAGGTGCACCCATAATATCCTGTGCCACTACATTCTGGACCAGCTGCAATTCTGAGTGGTCTTCAAGGGCAGCCCCATATGGAATGCGTTGCAGTAGTCCACACTCAAGGTGACAAAGGCATATGTGACCATGAGAAGGGATTCCTAGTCCAGGAAAAGGTGCATTTGGTGCACCAGACGAATCTGGGCAAAGGCTGCCACCTGCTCTTCAGGTAGGAGCTGTGAATTCAGGAGGACCCCCAAATTGCACACCAGTTGTCTCCTGGGGGAGGGCTACCCCATTCAGATATAAAGATGGAGAATCCATGGTACCAAAAGAACCAGAAACATATAGCTTGTTCCTCCCCACCTGGACCCCAAGACCTTGCATCACTTGGTTTGCCTGAGGTCAAGATGTACAACCAGGTATCATCAGCATATTGATACCAGATTCCATGTCAAAGCATGATCTCCGCAGCAGCTTCATGTAGATGTTAAATGGTGGTGGTGGGGAGAACAAGTCAGGGGCCTTACTCAGCCTCTCCCCCCCCCCCCCATCAAAACCAACTAGAACTGGTCAAAGAGAAAGGAGAAGAACCACTGAAACACTTTGCCTCTCCCAAACCCCACAGTTGGTCCAGGAGCATGCCATGATCAGTGGTATTGAAGGCTGTTGAGAGATCAGAGAGAACCAAGGCAGTTGCATTACCATTGTCCCAGCTCCACCAGAGATACTATGTCCTGTCCTAAAACCTAACTGAAAAGGATCCAGATAATCTGCTTCCTCCAGGGCCCCCTGAAGCAGCTACCCAATCTTCTTTATTAACCACCTTCCCTAAAAAAGGAGGAACGTTGGGTCCAGCAATAGCTTCTTGAGGAGACAGTGTTCCATCACCTCCTTCAAGGCAGGCAGAAGCACTCCCTCACCCAAAAATGCCTTCATCACCCTATGGACCAAACCACACCTCACTTCCCAGGCAGCCTTAACTGAACAGGAGGGCACTAAATGACAGGTGGTCATCCTTCTCCTTTCAGACAAGGTAATTTCTGTCACACATAATGTCACCAAGTTTTATACAGCAGCAGATGCAAACAACTGATGCTGGATATATATTGTTATTATACATGGTTTTTCTTTTTAAGGTAAGTTTTCTATTGTTGGTTTTCAATTATTTTATTTCATTATGGGTTTCTTTGTTTTCTATGGTCTTTGATTGCAATAAACTTGTATCTATTTTCATTTGGAGGGTTCCAGGTTGAAAAAGGTTGTCCTCTGCTATTCTGAACAGGCATTTGTTTTGTAAGCATCCTCTTGGATTGACTACGGTCCTTCACCCTACAGTATAAGTGTAGATAACCAAGAAGAGCATGGAGTGATTTGTTCCAAGCTAGTTTCTGTGGCAACCTGCACAGTTAGGGTGAGATAATCTACTCTGGTCCTCAGTTTCTATTTTAGGGCTGGCTTATATGGGGAAGGGAACTATCAAACTGGATTCATTATGGCTTGATACCCACAATTGCATGTGATGCTGAACTTTCTTTTCACCTACGTAAGAGTTCTAGTTGGTCCCATAACACTGCAATAGGTAATTCAACTCCATGGTTGCATTGGCTCGATTGTCTGCAATAGAGCAGGTTCTTACATCGCACATCTCATCATACTTTTCTCTATGTGTTGTTTGTGAAACATTCTTAATTTTAGAAGCCAGGAAGACTGCCTCTGGAGTGGTGTATACAGTGAAGAAACCTCAAACTCCAGAAGATGATGATGATTCTGCTCCACTCAATAAAAAAGCCAAGACAGACTTGTGAAGTACAAGTTCACCTCTCTAACACCCACCACTCAGACCAGACCTCCATGCTGTCATATC
The DNA here is from genome assembly GCF_035149785.1 of Candoia aspera. Classification (NCBI taxonomy): domain Eukaryota; kingdom Metazoa; phylum Chordata; class Lepidosauria; order Squamata; family Candoiidae; genus Candoia; species Candoia aspera. The sequence continues at coordinate 74,154,132 of NC_086158.1, read as the reverse complement.
CTAGGCTGGCTTGAGAAGAGGAGTCTCTTTTTATGTCTCTATTTAAGTGGTAATAATATCTACCACTTAGATGAACTCTCAGAGTGATTATATGGATCTTGGAAGCAGTAGATGATGACAATATAAAGTTTGAAAGGAATGGGAAAACATCTATATAGCTATGCTGCCTTTTATAATAAATATATCTTCCAAATCCAACTTTTCTATCCAGTTGCCCACTCTAATGTTCAAAACAGGAATTGACACTATATATGTAATCTGGGTTTTTAAAAATTGTGTTGGCTTTTATTCTGACTACGTATGCATGCTGAAAATTATTACAATACTGTAATTTCGGGCTAGAAACCAGGTGTCTGTGAGTTCTAGTCCTGCCTTAGGCATGAAAGCCGGCTGGGTGACCTTGGGCCGGTCCCTCTCTCTCAGCCCAACTCACCTCACAGGGTTGCTGTTGTGGGGAAAATAGGAGGAGGAAGGAGTATTAGGTATGTTAGCCGCCTTGGCTTATTTATAAAAATAATAAAGGCAGGATAGAAAATAAATAAAGTTTCAAGGATTCCACATCTGAGTTTCTGATTACAGAGTTATTGGTGCGACCTACTGTTTGTAAGGTCAGAAGGTTCCTTCATCTGAAGGAACTGCTGCCTTAGCTATGAGCAAAGTTTCTAGCAGTTCCTTACTTGTAGCTATAGTATTGGAGCATCCAGATAGTTTGTGCAATTTAACTAGAAGTAGCGTACTATGCAGGGTTTAGCAGTAACCATGCTTTGCCAGCTGTAAGATGAGACAAGATGAGGTGGGCTCAGAGGCAATGCATGTTTGTCTCAAACAAGGTAATAAACACAAATAATATAATAGTCCTGTACATGTTTCTAAGGCTTGCTTGCCCGTTTCCATCTCATCTCACGAATGAATGTTAATTTAGAGTGGATCATTCTTCCTGTCCATCTCTGTATTCAAGAATACAGTATATACAGTGGACCTCAAGTGTGAGTTAAAAGTTGGTTCTGGTCAGAGAATGGTAGGTGGAAGGAAGATACTGTTACCCAGATATCCAGATTGAGAAGTGAAGCATATCAGGAAACCAAAGCTGGGGAGAGAGGGTTCAGCACCCCAACACTTCCTGCAGCTTCTCCACTCTAAATTGCTCCTTCAACTTTCTGCTCTGTACCTGTTCAGAACATCACACGTTTTCTATATATAGTGCAAGGGTTGCACTATTGTCACTTGAAATTAGATCCTGATGATAAGCTTGTGAAGACTTGGAGGGTGTGGAGCAGTTGTTCAGGGTCCAGGTTTGCCAATTTGAGGCTACTGGTTGAGTCTAGCCCTGAAACCAGCAATCCATCAGTAATCCTGATGTTGGCCAAGTGGTTTGCAACTTGACTTCAGGTTTCCTGCTTCCAAAACACTTTAGGTAAATGTCGAAGTTAGTCCATATAACTTGAACTAGGGCTTTAAGCAGACCTTGTCTGTACATCCACGCAATGACATACCTGTCGTGCTATTTTCTCTCAGATAAGCTATGTTACGTAAAGTGATGAATAGTTAGAAGTAGCCAAAGATGGAGATGAAAGGAAATCTAACTAAATCTAGTTTATGCCAATACCATTCACTGTACCTCTCCATGCATTTCTGTCATTGCCAACCATCCTTCCACCATGTCCGTACAATGCACCAAACATTGCCTTTTGTTCTCCTCTCTTTTTGAGGATCTCATCAACTCCATACAACTGTAACTTTCTTGTCTTCATCAAAACCTACTCATTCATTCAAATGCGATTTGATCCCCATTCATTCCTTCTATATGGCCAAACCACCTCAACATACTGCTTTCGCCCTGGTTACTGATCACTCGCCTGTATTCAGTCTGCTTTCATTCAGCACCCATTCAAAACTGCTGAAAGTTTTCATCACTCATAATTACAGAGGGAAGGAGGGCCACAGATAGAGACTCAATGGTCTTTAGTAGCCTACCATGACAGCAAGCCATGGTTTATTTAGACTTGAATTATTGAATGCACCACCATTGGCTTTGTTCATGTAACCTTCTTAAGCCAGTAACTATGGTATAAAACCCACAACTTACCCAAAATGCTAAGCCGAAGCTAAACAAATGGTATGGTTTAGTGCAAAGTATTGATCCAGTCAGTGCCAATAATTTGAGTATTGGCCATCTGATTTGAGAAGGGAACCTGTAAAGAGTTTTCATAGCTTTACAGTTTATAACCTTCAACACTTATACTGAGAATTGGCAAACATTTTCTTTTTTAGTTGATGGAACATGTCTTCCACCCCAGATCTTCAGACAAGTAAGTAAAGTACTCAGGCAGAAGAAAAGCCATTCTCTTACTTAAATCTTGGAGAGAATTTAATACAAAATGTACATAAAAAGCCATACAAATATACAGAACTTTTCCTCCCTTACCGAGCATTGAAAATATCACTGCATTTTCTCTAACTTCACTTCAACACTTTCCTCTGTGTAACTTTCTGTTTTGAAGTTTGTAGTTCAGTTTCCATTATTTGGGGTAAAAACTGGTCTACCCTTCTTAATAAACTTTACTCAAAAAGCAGATCTGTTCCTTTTTAATTCTACTTCCACTGTTCCTTCGTAATTTCATTGCTTTCCATACTGCTGTTCTCCAGCCCCCATTCTTTTGCTTTAACAGTTTACTCTGATAATAGCAATTCAGCAGAAATGTTGGATAACACTTAAAAAATTAATTATGTTGGGTTTAGGTTGTGGGGAAGAGAAGCTTGTTGGGAAGCTGCTAATATATTCTGAAATGTGATTGTTTTGTATAAATGCTCCTAGCTGATTATCACATCAGTAACCCGCTACAACTGTAGTATCAACATGACTTTTTGAAAGATCAGCAGAGAAACAATAGCCAAAGAAACTTTACCCAAGAAAGAGGGAAGAATGGAATACAAGATATAAATAGGAATTAAAAAAAAAAAAAGACTTGAAATCAGTGGAATTGTAACACTCAAGCCATGCCTTTGAATATTTAGTCCTCAGACTTATTCCATGTGGCTTAACAAAGGCAATAAACCACTTGCTTGGTGAGGAAAATATGGCATCCCTTATCATGGAACTGTTCTTCACGCTGTTCATTCATGCTGGCAATTGTGCCATTTGCAAAGAAACTGTCATTCACTGAAGCCTTGGTTTTCAGAATGTATCAATGGGAGAATTCTTATAAGCATTCTCCTTCAGGCTGTTGAAAATTTCCTTGGTGCCATTTTGCCACTGTAGAACAAGATCCATTGGAGTTTTCCCTTCCTATACAAGACAGGAAAAAAATGATTATTTTTCTTGGAATGTGATTTTTGCTACCTTATATTTTTGGACTTGATCAACTTCCTGTAGGGCAGAATGGGGGGGGAGCTGTCATGCATCTGATCACATCACTTTGAATAAACACATTCAAGAAAATAGGTGTTTCACACTTCTAGAGTTCATGCCAACATGGAATTCAATTTGAACAATGAATGTGTTTTCAGTGTATACAGTAGTATGTATTGTACCCTTGCCATAAGTTCTTGTCCCATTCATCTTTCACACATACTTCACCCAAAATCCACAAGTAGGCAGTACCTTTATTAGACAAACCAAAATACCATAAAAGGGTATCTTCTGTTCCAAATGGTCAGTCCAGACCCTACCAGTGCTATCCAACAACAGATCTGTGATTGTTTTCTCATGAACTTGCCTACTTAATCTTTTTAAAAAATTATTTTATTCAGTTACCTACATTTGCCCCAAAGAGCCAAACCCATTTGCATAAATTCTCAAATCTAGAAAGGCAGTGAGGCACTGAAATACGCACGGACATACAAAAGCAAGAAAGAGAATTCTGCTCATTTTATTTTACCTTGCCTATGCTTAAAAATACAAAAATAATATTGCACAATCAGTTCTATGAACACATGTCCAATAAATGGCATCATCAACAAATGTGTATAAGAAACAATTTAAACCACTGGAGGTATCTGTTGCAAGCAAGTCCCACTGCAGTGATTTCAATTAGTTTTAGGATCAGTTTCTATGAGATGCTTCTAGGTTTATAAATGAGTTTAAAGATCCAAAATTCCACTTCGGCTTGCATATTCTATATAAAATCTGCAGCACCAAGGAAAACCACATTAACAAGCAAACAGTGCAGAAGTCCCAGTTTGTGGAGGATATGGAATGAGCAAATACTTTGGAAGAGTTATGGATGTGTTTGCTGCAGCTGCTGGCACCTCCTTAAGGAAGCTATGTCATTTTTTAAGCTTCTGTGGCAGCTGCGCATTCCCAGAAAAATACACATCTGACACACATCCCCAGAAAAATACACACACAGCAGCAGCGTATGATGAACCTATTGCATCTTATTTGTGTTTCCACAAATACGTTTTTCCTGGGAACGCACAGCTCCTGTGCAAGACCAGGAAAAAGGGTAGCTTCTCTAAGGTGGTGCTAACAGAGGAAGCAAACATCCACATCCCATCTGAAGCACCTTTTCATCTTTGAATCCAAATAGCTTCACAATGTTGGGCAAGTGGTTTCTTCGCACCGCAGATCTGGTATGATCTGCCCAAATTGTGACATGTTCTTGTAGGAGTCTATCCAATGCTTCCTTCCACAAAATAGTATTCAGTCCCATCTTTAAAATAGCCTATTTTAGATCCTGTCTTTTCCAAATACAGCATTAGAATCATTTGGGGGGGGGGGGAAATGAACCGAAAAATATATTTAAAAACAGTAGGAATAATTTTTCGGAGAAGGGTTGCAATGTGCAGTATGTTAATAATGAGTATAATTTGACATGTAATTTGCAATTTGTGAGTTTGTTTCATCACGTTTAAAACAGACTCATTAAATTCCATGAGACTAAACTGAATCACTGTTACTGTAAATACTATTGATTTCAGTGCATCTGCTCTCTGTATGACTTCGTCTGATTTCAACTCTGCTTCTATATGACTTCAGTTTCATCACAGTAGGGGAAAATTGTAAATGGAGTAACCTGCTACTTACAGTGTTCTTTACATTCAGGTTGGCACCATAGAGAATCAGGAGTCGAATCATTTTATATCGATTTAATCTCACTGCATCATGCATAGGAGAATCACCCTCCTAGAAGAAGGAAGGAAAATTGAATACGATGGTCTTGGAGGCTTGTCATCAATAATATTGACAATTCTTAACAAATGATACCAACATGTTGCAACCAAGAGCTGTTAGAAAAGAGGTATGGTATCATGGCACTGAGCTGGAATGGCTGGACAGAAGGCATCCTAAACACAGTTGCTATCCTGTTACAGAGAACACTGCCATTCCTTAAGTATCTAGAATCTCTATAGAGGGGAAACAAGTATGCAAATGTAGATATGCCCTTACTAAGCCTACATCACCTAAAGTCACCTTCATAAATTACGAGTTACTCACTAATGGCATATAATCTAGACAAAGAGCAAAGGGAACAAGTTGGTTCTCAAGCTTAGTTTTTTTTACTGTTATGGGTATGCTACAAATGTTGGGGGAATATGGGCTTGGGTCAGGCTGCAGACAGAGATATGGCTGTACATCTTCATTGTCAGACGTTTAGCCCCTTATTCAGCAGATTCACTGATATGACTCAGCAAGATAGTCTTTTTATTGAAGATGAGAATAAAGCCTTGTACACCCAGAATGTTTGTCTACTTAGTGCAGTGAAGTCACGGCTTATCTATAGGTCTGTGTTTCAGGGTTTAAAATGTAGGCTTTTTCCTCCCAACTTTCCAAATCAATGTATCTTTGGCCATGCTCTTGATGAACTCGGAGGACAGCTGATCTATTTTCACACAGCAGTTCTCTCTAGCCTGGAAACACTGGTTCTTGCCCCACCACCTTCGTTCCTGTTTGGATTTGTATCATCTCTTTGTACCTATGAGCTGTTTTCACCACTAGGGAAAATGGGGAGACAGAGAAAAAGGGTCTTTACATGCTAACCCTCTTTCTCCTCTGGCCCATGGTTAGTTAAATGAGTCTCTGTGTTTAAGACACAAAAGGGAACTTCCTGTTTCTCTCTCTCTCTCTCTCTCATTCCCTCTTGTTCACTTCCTTCTCTTCAAAATGTACTTTAGGTAGAAGTGAGGCTTTTCTATCCTCACATACTTCTTAATAAATCGACCTTTTATGGAAACTATCATTAATAACTGTTAGCATTCATTGATAGCTGAATAAGTTCACATTCTGTACCCAGGACAACTATATTATGAGAATATTCTATATTTTTAATGGGGCCTTCTGCAGTTTAATTGCTCAGCAGTCATTCAATACTCTGGTTATGTTCAGGAGCATATCCTCTAACAAGAGCTCTTGCTGAATTCAGATCTCCAACAAGTCCTTGCAGCTTGTAAAAATAATGTGTGAGTGATTTACCTTTCTTTTCTTAGAGTTGTAGTTTCTATGAAAGAAGTTTGTTGTTCTTATGGATCACTGGAGAGGAGAAGACTGCAAAACTATCGTATTCACATAGCAATCCAGGAAATGGAAAGGAAATGGCTATTTATCATATTGAAAAGCATTAATGTCTGTTTCTGAAAATCTGTGGCCTATGAATGCTATGTAGAAAGTGGTTATGCTTGGCTGATGGTCACTCTATTCATGCTATTTAGTAGCATCACGTGCCTCTCTTCCTCTGTATTTGAGTCATTTTGAATGGCCCACTTTTACAAGCACAGAGAGCTACCATAGGCTAGGTTCATCTTGCTCAATACTGCCTTCTGATGGGCATTCCAGTACCACCTACTCTATCCTCTGTTGATAAGGAGAGAACATACTTACTCTGTCTTTGGCATTGAGATCTGCTTCACAGGCAATGAGATGTTCTCCACATTCATATTGGCCTGTCCTTACTGCCACATGCAAAGGGCTGCTGAGCAACTAATGGAAAGGAAAAAAAAGTGAAAAAAAGCATAATCCATAATGGCAGACAATAAACTTGGATTGAGAAAAGGATTTCATGCAATAGGTTCCAGTTCCACATCTTCCCCAAACCGAATTTTGGGACAACCATAATAAAATACCTTGTCTTTTGCATTTCTGTTTATTCCTTTGTTTAACAGGAATTTCAGGACTTCTACATTTCCACCTCGACACGTCCAATGAATAGCTGTTGATTCAAGCTACATCAGAAGAAACAGAACAAAAGACTGGAGATTACAATAATGCGGGAATAATGAAAGCATACACCTGCCTTAAAAGTATTCAGGCTGTTGGCTGGTCATCCTCTAGTCTGGCAACAATTTTTCAGGTTCTTGGACACAGAGATTATTTTGAACTAAAGTTGAAAGATCTTTCAATAAAAGATTCAGATTTTTCTGGATACAAGCCAGCAAGTTAGAGATAAACAGATGGTTTGAGGTCATGGTGGCTGCTGAAAATAAACAGTAGTTCCTAGTGACCAAGACTTGATTAAGTTGTGTTTATTGAGGAACATAAGCACAGCTTTATTCCAGGTTAAACTGTTGTCTGTTTTGACTAGTAGCTATTACTTTCTAGTGTCAAAAACAAATGCCTTTCTCTGCCTAGGACTGTATATAAAACATAAGTTTTATCATTATGCTACAGTCCCTCTCCAATTCAGAATCAACCTTATGGCATTCATTATGTGCTCTGTTCCAGTGTTTATGTAGTGACTTTTACACTGATCTGTGTGACTAGCTGTCTCTGCTTTGGCACTTTCTGGATATGTTCAACTCCCCATGCGCTAATTTAATCACACAAGCAATGGGCCAAAAAGCCTTACCACTTGACCAGAAGCTTCTGCATATATTCAGCTTGGCATGAAAGTTGGGAAAGTCATGTGTGTACCATTGCAGAAGAAGCATACCCTTAGAAGGCAACTTATCACAAAGACCTCTTTATAAATTGTGCAGTGCAGTAAACAACAGTCTCCTTAGCAATTACATCTCACCAGAGGTATGCATTGCTAACATGAATAACAGGGGTGGAGTCATGTCTGCTGGCCTCACTCCAGACAGCTCACATCCTTTATCCTGATCACTTCTTCATGTCAACTGGAAAGTCAACTTGAGAAGAGGGCTTGTGGTCTACAAGAGTTTGCTTGATGTGATTGAGAATAAGGATAAAGCAGAATCCCTGTGAGGCTTCATTCATCGTCAGGTTAATTTTAAAGACACTTCCACCACCACCATATGACACAAGGAGGCCAGGCAGGTATGACGTGAGATGGTATCTTAATTCTGTCTCTGTTCCTTCTGTCAGCATACTCTATTCAAAAATAATAATGAATAGGGAAATGGCTCCTTCTCGTTCTCATAATTCTTTCAGGTGCTTCACATGCTTTTGAGAATCAGCCCAAAGAGCAGTATGAGTGCTTGCAGTTTCAGCTTACCATATCTTGGAATTCAAGTTGAGCCCCAGCTTCTACTAACTTTTCCACAACTTCCAGATGTCCTTGTGAGCATGCCCTGTGCAAAGCCGTACGCTTATACTGTCAATTGGGAGAGAGAGAGCACAATAAATCATAAACAACTGCCTTAAAAGAACACTCTCTCTCCCTCTCTCTTTCTCCTGGTGATTTTCTGATCTATAGTCCTCAGATTTCCTGATGGTTTTCCATATAAGTACTAACCAGAGCCAACGTGGTTTAGCTTTCTGGATCAGCCTAATGTTAACTAAGTATTGCCATCTAGATTGTGCATATCTTTGTGCGTATAGCACCAAAACTGCCATACAGGTTTGGGGCACACTGGTCTATAGAGCCTATAATAATTATCAGGAATTTCTTCTGGCACACATTCAGCAAAGCTCCAGTCTAACTTTTTAAAAATATTATTTATTTCCCTCTGCTGGTTTTGGGAGCTCTAATATCAGGGAGGCAAGAGGTGTTAAAGTATTAAGTATTGATGTAACCCTCAAAGTCAGACCTTTCTTCCCAATGTTGGGGGAGGAAAGGCTGGATTACACTCTAAGAAGAGGGCACATTCACCCTAAAATGATTTTGAAAGTGATTTCCTCTCTCCCAGAAAACTTGGAAACTGGTGGTAGAAAGCTTAGGGTGTTTCAAAGACAACAGTTCACTGAGCTATAGCTTCTAGTATCCTTTTGGGGGAAACTGTTCCACTAGGATCAAATGAATAGTAGTACAGAAATCAATCAGAGCTGATATACCTCATCACAAGCATCTGGATCCCCTTTGTCTGCCAAATACTTTTCAATCACTGGCATCTTGTTCTCCAAGGCAGCTTTTAAAAATGTGGGGACATCCACAGGTCCTGTCTGATATAGAGCAGAAAGAGATCATCACAATTGGCGGGGATGCCACTAAATGCAGAACAGAAGAAATTAAAATATTCTGTCACTTGAACGTACTATAACTTCTTGCTCAGGGTCCTTGAAAACAGGGACTTTGACCTTCTTAACTTTTTTTCTTTTCTTCAGATTAATGATTTTTTCAAGATCTTCCAGGTTTTCAAGTTTTGATCTTGCCTCTAGTTTCTTTCTTTTGAGCTGGACAAAAGGAATGAACAATATGGTAAGGTGGTTTGTATGTGACTGTCCTGAAAGAAGTACAATACAGTATTATTAACATGAATCTCAAGGGTCCATTTTGGCATTTCCAACCATACAATTTTGCTTTAGGCTCTAACTCTGTGTCTTTCAAACTTGGCAACTTTAATAAGATGCGTGGACTTCAACTCCCAGAATTCCCCAGCCAGCATGCTGGCTAGGGAATTCTGGGAGTTGGAGTCCACGCATCTTATTAAAGTTGCCAAGTTTGAAAAACACTGCTGTAACTCCTATAGAGCTGATGGCCTTCTCTGTTATGATGCCACTGTTATGAGAAGTTTCCTCTGTGGAGACTCATCAGATTACTTCTGTCTTGCTTTCATATCATTAGATGACAGGAGGTGGAGTAAGTGGGAGGGAAGAAGGAGAAAACCTACATAATGGAGACAGGGATTAAAAGATATTCCCAGAAGAGTGGAAAACTCACAGAGATGTCAGGTCTCTATATGGATTTGAACTACATCGAAAAACTGGGTTTCTTTTTTTATATCAAGTCTTAATATTTAGTTTTGTAGTATTTCTTAAAATGTTATTATTTCTACAGTCTGACTGTTCCTGATATTTATATTCTGTTTAGAGTATAATAATGATTTTTTTTTTCTGGTGCCTTCAAGTCAGCCTTGACTCCTGGCAACTGCCTGGATTAGTCCCTGCAGTTTTTCCAACAAGATTTCAGAAGTGGTTTGCCATTTCCTTCTTCCTAGGGCTGAGAGAGAGGGACTGGCCCAAGGTCACCCAGCTAGCTTTGTGCCTAAGACAGAACTAGAACTCACAGTCTCTCACTTTCTAGCCTGATGCCTTAACCAAACTGGCTCTTAATAATGATTATTAGTTTTTTAAAATGATATAATATAATCAGTTATTTACAATTAATCAATAAAACACTAAAAAAAAAACCTTCCATGTCTATGACACTTATACTGTAAATTCTTTGTTTATTCACCTGAAACTTTTTAATCTTTTTTTCTTTTTCTTCTTTTTGATTCATTTATTATTATTATGATCATCATCATCATTATATATATATAGAGAGAGAGAGAGAAGTCAGTTCTCAGGGCAAACATAGACTGAATCTGTAATCTAAAAGAACCTCTCATCATTTGATGGAGAACAGAATGGATCATTTCAGAAGATGATCCACTAACTTCTCTTGCTCCTTTCTACACAAGAGGAAGAAATGGAAAGCTTCCATGTTCACGTAAGATTCAACCATAGTTGTACCTTATGTCTGCTATGTATTATGAGCTATAGGCTGAGTGCATAAAAATTAAATTAAACCAGATACAAGTTATGGATTCATATCCTGAAGTGAAATACTGTGCTGGCCTCCCGAAATGAGCTCGGCTTAGTCCTCCCTCAGAATCTCCTCTGGTTTTCATCTGAATAGGACCATATGGGGCTGTCTAAAATGAGCCATACCTGTAGAAAATTGTTACAATGGTACAGACTACGCTGGAGCCATTTTGTTTCCGAGTCACTGCTGTGCCAATATTCTAAGTATGATTATAGTGGGGAAGGCATATGAAAGGAAGAAACCGCCTGGGCTTATTATACAATGCAAAAAGGTTTCAGGAAAAGTAAGCAGGGTTATAAGGATGCCCACCTGTTTTTCTCACTTGTCTTTATAGCATGATCAATCCTCTTTTTGTACTGTGGTTGCAAGAGAAAGAGGAAGCAATGCTTCCAAATGTGCAATAAAGGAGGGGCATGGCAGTGATGCACATTAAAAAGAGGAAAGGCTTCAATCCCATGGTTGCAGCTGTCTTTTGACTTCTTTTACTCTCCTTACCTCTCCCCACCCACCCCACAGATGCCCCAGGGCAGTGTCCAGCAATTAAGTCTCGTAGTGTACAATGAGCACATTTCTCTAGAGGAATCCACTGATTGCATCAGTTTTAATTTTGTCTTGGCAGGGTGAGATTACTGGTCTTTTATTTGTTTGTTTCTTAAGTTTGATATCCATATGCCTAGGTCTGCAGCTGATGTGCAGGAGTGCAGATTTTAAAAGCTATGTTGTTGGTAGGTATGCAGAGAAAATAGTTTTGAGGGGTGGAAACAACCATGGATTTTGTCTTTGCAAGTCCCCTTCTTCCTACCTGAGAACTTAGTAAAGAACTTGTTGGAAGAGAGGTATTGTACAATAATTATACTTGTAATTATTAGTAGTGCATCTAGAAGATAGAATACTTGAATGCATAAATAAACTTACTCTATAAAAATGTTGTGATAAAAGTAGCTTTTTGAGGGAATCCAGAGGGAGAGCTGAGCGCCAGTTTGGTGTATTGGTTAAAGGTGTAAGGTGTTAGGTTAGAAAGCAAAAGACTTGTGTCTTCTAATCCTGCCTTAGGCGCAAAGCCAGCTGGGTGACTTTGGGCCAGTCCTTCTCTCTCAGCCATAGGAAGAAGAAGGAAAGGGCAAACCAGTTCCAAAAATGCTGCTGAGAAAATTGCATGGATTTGTCCATGTAGTCATTAGCAGTCATGACTGACTTGAAGGCATAAAAAAAGAGAGAGAGACACATAGAGAGAATTAGAGACGGCAGAACAAATTGAGAAATGTGTTGAGTCAGCCAAATGAGCTACACGTCATACAACATGCTCCTGAAATTCTCCTGCTAGTCCTTCAAAGGTAAGATCAGTAGATGAGTAAGAAGCAACAGTCTGTTACATGATGCAGTTATGAGTTACTTGAGAACCTTTTAGGAGTATGTTGTCTCTGCTTTAAATACAAGCTGACACATCTTTCTTACAGTGTAGCAGCTCAAGTGACTTTTCACGAGGTGTTAATGAGTGCGATGTTAAGTGACAACCTATTCCATAATGTATAATAGTTATTGCACCAACAGCCCCTTTGCATCTATTTTTTGAAGCGATTCTTGATCAACGATTTTCAAAAGCCATCTTTACAACAAGCTTTGTCAGGGGAAGAGCCTGATTCCAAACTCTCCATGCAATCCAGGATCCTACTAAAAATGTCCCACAAATCTTGAAAAAGCATTTCCTCTGGAGGAAACAAATTATCTGGACCACTTTCAGTTGGGTTTTAGACCTGGGAACAGTATTGAGAGAGCACTGACCTATGGTTGGACCTGGCCCTCTAATCTATCCTGGCCCTCCTTGATCTCTTGTCAGCCTTCAATACCATCGAGCCTGATATCCTTCTGGACTGGCTTGAGGGACTAAGAGTGGAGGGCACGGTGTTACAGTGGCTCTCCTCCTTTCTCCAGGGTCAGTTCCAATCAATGTTGATGGGGGGAAAGGTCTAGCTCTTGGCCCTTACTTTGTGGGGTGCCTCGGGGCTTGATTTTCTCCCCATTTCAATATTTACATGAGATCTCTGGGTAGGGTCAGCATGGGATTAGGTGTCATGTCATTTAAATTTAATCTTGGTATATGGAGGCAAGATTGAATGGCTGTGAATTTTGGGACTGCTTGGTTCTAGCAAGTTTCCAACTTTGGTCCTGGATGGGGTTGTACTACCCCATATAGGCCAATGTACAATTTGGAGGTCCTCCTAGACTCATGGCTCTTGCTTGAAGACCTAATGGCAGCCATGGGTTTTTTTCTTTTTCTTTTTGGCTAAGAGTAACTAGACAATCATTTGCTGCATGGCAGGAGCAGAATTACAAGCATTAGAGTTTTCTAATCTGATATTCCTTTTTATAAGTAAATAGATGGGGAAGCAAATAACCTGCCACCACCTATAGCATCTGAGGAAGTTTTTGAATCATGCTCATATGAACCAGTACCATATAGTTTCTGTGTCAGTCTTGTCTGATGCTCCATGAGTAGCAGACATTGTCCAGATTCTCAAAACAAAATGCCCCAACTTTGTAGCTTGAGATACTTTCATCTAAAACTTCTTTGAAAGAGGAAATGTGTTATATCATGAATGCAAAGCTTAGGCACTCCCTAGGGATTCTTAATAGCTCATGCTTCTAATTTCTTTCAAGTCTCAAATTCCTGGTTTTCTCATTATAATTAGGCTTGACTGAGCAACTTTTTCCTGATTTTCAGCACAGTCCTACCAGACTCTTTGGCCTGTGACCTTCTAACATTCCTTCTAATATGATCATTGTAGAGAACATTAGTAAACCAAAACATTGGTGAATATCCTCCCAGAAGATATACAAGAACTCAATATTTTACCTCAGCTTGCAGCTCCTTCTCCTCTTTGTAAGTGAGATTGCGCCGTGTCACTGAGGGATCAATGACCGTCTTCAGGTCCTCTTGTTTCTCTAATCTCACTGTAGCTTCATATTCTCCATCTTTGAAGTCCTCCGGAAGGAAATCCCCTGTTTCTCTATCATCTGACTTTTTGCTTGTCATCTGTCAAAAGAAACATAAGTCTTAAGCTTACAGTTCCAAAAAGTTGTCCCTGACAGACCAAGGCATGGAGAAAGCTTATGAAAAATGGGTTGTGCAACCACTGGAAAATACAGAAGGAAGAACCTGTTGAGAAATAGAAGTGAAATCAATGGCCCGAGATTATCATCAGAGGCAGAGACTTGAGGAAATGGTAAATGGCTGATAAGAAGGCATGGACTGCATTGCTGAGGGCAATAGTATGTTTGCAATCCAATATCTGTGGAAAAAAGGTTAAGTATCAGGATATTCAGAAGCAAGGAGTCTGAGGAACGGATGGAGCAGAGGAAATAGTCTGCAAAAGAGAAACCCGAAGAAAAATAGGTGACACTGAAACTTGGAAAGAGCCAGAGGGGAACAAAAGCAGGAGGACTATTGTTAATCCTTAAGAATAGCATGCTCAGTTCTGTTGGGAGGTAGGGACAAAATAGCAATAGTAGGATAGTTATCAAGAGTCCGAGTGGTTCAAGAAAAACAGTTAAGGGTAGCAGCAATCTGAGAGACTGGGACAAGGTATGTAGCAAAACAGAGAAACCCAGAAGAAAATCATCCTGGGGTTCTCCCTCACCCACACAGGGGAGGGCTGGAGATAGGATGGTCGACTGACTAAAGTAAGGAAACTGTAGACCAATTACCACTGTGGACCATGAAAGTATTGGGTTGCAACATCTAACACTTACATTAGGGCACTTGCCATCACAGCAGCATTGTGACCTGGGACAATGAAAGCCCAGAACCTTTGAGGGATATCAGGGCAGACTTTTATACATTAATGTGAATTAGCCATACGTTGCTTAGCTGCACACAGCTAGTCATCAATTAACGCCAGGACTACTAGTTGTCTGCAACTAAGCAATTGTTGCACTAATGATATGATTACTAGCCTCCTGTAACTAAGCAGTGGCATCTGGACAGACAGGTAGAAAGGGGAGTGAGCTTGAATTAGACTTAGCATTTGGAGAGGTGGCAATACATGGAAAGATTTGGATACTAATGGACTCAGATACAGAATATCTTACATGGAAGAGGAAAAAAAATCTGTCCATTTAATATATTTATATTAAATTTAGAATCAAGTTTTTCTATTGCAAACATGCAGTATTCACAGTATGCAAGAGCTAAAGTTAGATGTTGCTACATCTCACTGAAATCACTGAAACAACTTAGCTGTGACTTCTATAAATCCCATTGCTTCCAGTGGGTTTTAGTCACAACTCTGTTTAGCTGGATTAAGGGAAATGATGAAGAATCTATCCAAGAGCACAATGATGTGTGTGTGTGTGTTTTTTAAATATCCTACTCCCTTTCTCCTCCCCACCCTCTATAGACTGACAGGCTCCTATGCCATCTGCTTTTGAAATGCTTTCTGGCTTAGAAGAAGCTTAAAGTGACTTGGGATCCTGCTGTTGAAAAACAGAAAAATCTCCTGGGCACACAGAATTTATCATGTTGTTCTTGAATTCACACCAGTTTTGTCTGTGAGTTGTTGACAAACCATACAGTATCTCCACTGAAAGGAGAGAAATCCCCATTTCATGAAAGATTTACACAGATCTCTTTCAGCTCAAACCACAGTAGTCTATGTGAAACATCACATCTATTCAGAAATAAGACCCACTACACTGAGTCCAATTAAATTCAATAATAATACTCTCAGATAATTACATGGGACTTACTTTCAGTTTTCATTTGCTAGGCCTCATAAACAACAATCCAGGTTGTCGTACCAGTATTGGGTGACAAATTAAGCTCTGAGTGGCGGAATAACTAAAGGGTTTGCTTATTTGTCAGAACAACTATGTGCTATAATTACAGCTAAAGTGTTTGCTGGACTGTTTGAGATAAGCAATTATTTCAGAAACACTTCTATTTTCTTTCCATTCCTTCACTGCAACTTGCTGCCATTAATAACACAGTCATAAACAGCAGAGGTGACTAGAGGCCTATTAAAGCTAGGTCATTCAAGTCCTGTTTTGATTCTTTATTGTGTTGTCCAGAATGGGTCTCAGAGCCAGGCCTGTGTGCCTGGCATAGTACACGCATAGCTGAAAATACTCTGAATCACACGGGCTGTATTAGTAGCTGTGAACCCATCATGCTCCCTCTGTTTCTGTTGTATTTTGTTGTGAACTATCTTGGAAGTCCCAATATGGCAAAAGATGGCATAAAATAAATATATACACTCTATTTAAAAGTATGTTGGCAATTAAATAAGACCAAGCTTCCTTTTTTGTATAGTTTGCAAGCTAAACTATAGTACATCATATTTCTACATAAATTACTACTATTAAATGTATAACCCGTATTTAACCTAAAGTTAGATCATTTTTCTTCAGCGACAGTTTCAGCAATAAATAACCCTTTCCCTATCGGCTTAAAGCATTTTACACACATCGTCATTTCATTAATCTTCATAATAATCTTTTAACATAGGACAATATCATTATTGTCACAATGTAACATATTGGTAGTGGTTAAAACTATGGGACAGCAGCTCAGCTAAGGCCATTGGTGAGTTCATATGTGAACTGAGATTCAAATGGTAGATTTCGTTGCTTTGTTCTTGTTTGCTTGGAAGGCCCACACCCTTTCATCAATGATATTTTCATTCCAATATAATTTTCTTATGTGTAGCATGAGTTCACCTTCAATCACAAGAAACAGTCAGTTTTCTCTTAGCACTACAAGTCCTATGGCATGCTATTTACCCCCACATGCTATTGAACTGGATGCAGTACCCACCTTAAAAAATGATCACACAAGGTAGTTTTATACTTACCAGATCTTCTACCAGTAGCATCATCATGGTGGCTGTTGTCTGATCCAAAGCCGATGGTGCAGTGTAGTACTCCTCTCAAGAAAGATGCCTTTACTATCCAAGGCAACTTGACTGAGACATGCCACGCTCTGTTAGTTTATATATCTTTGCAAAAACTTCTTCTGAGTGAGATAAGCTTCCAACCTGGGAATCCAAACAGTTCAGCAATAGGTGTTTTCACATTCCAGGCATATTAACTAGCCAGATCTAGTGTCAAGGATAGGAACTGGAGGGGGGGTGGGGTTGAGGGAGGGTGAGGGGAAGAGGAAAAGTCCTGCAGTGTAACGGCACTGAATATCTGAATCAGTGTGAAATACAAGAGCTTCATTCCATTCACAGTGACTAAATAGCTCAGCAATGCTAGCCATTCTGTCTGTCCAGTGCCCATTAGGACAGCTGTCTGCAGATACCACCCTTTATCATAACTGACTTTCACATGAGCAACAGACACCAGGAAAAAGACAAGGCAGCCATCGTTTTGTGGATAAACAAAGAAGTAGGTCAACTTATGGAAAATAATTATTTTCATGATAGCCTGTTCTAGGGTTTATAAATAGTTCTGTGGGGAAATGTATTCTTCCCCCTGACCACTGGTCACACACACACACACACACAGACACACACACACACACACACACACTTATCATGATGTCACTTGTCTATATTTGTCGAGAAGAATTTTCTGAAGGGATTATGAAGCCAGAGTGATGTCTCTGGTGCTAAAAGGACTCAGTGACACTTTAAGTTGCCATCAAGATAAGAACGCAAAACTCGCCTGCTTTACATTTTCTCTGGAATCTGTCACTGCTTATAAACAGGGATTATGATCTCTGGTTTCAAGGGGCAGGAAGGTGAAACGACAATCTAATATAAGTAAAGACTTCCAATGAAATTGGAAAAGACAGAGAAATTATAGCAATTTTTAAAAAGCTAACTCTTGTCCAAGGTATACTTTTAATGAAGAATTTATGGTGGACATTGGAATTTTGGCCCTAAGTAAACATAAAAGATGCAACTGGTCAATAGTATCCTAATCTGTTTAATCAGTCCTCACTAAAAGCCATTTCAAAAGTTCAAGTATTGGATTTTGAAATCATATTCCATCTCCAAGTGACCAAGGCAACGTGCAGCTTAAAAAAAATACCTGTCCTTAAAAAAAAAGAATCAAAGTATAAAATACAGATCTAATAAACTACGGTAAAGAGAAAAGAAATATCCCACTAAAATCAATAGTCATATTAGCAGCAATAATTTCAGATGAGTGCCCTCAGTAACCAATCCAGGCCCAATTTTACTGCACTACTATATAATGTTGCTACATAAAATATTCTTCTGATAGCCATTTCCTTCCCAGACAGCATTCTCATGAGGAAATAAATTGAAATAGGGAAAGTCAGAAGATGTGCTTAAAGTGGTTGTGAGAGAAAGGAGGAGCAAAGTCAAGGGCAGAAGGAGGAAATGGCACTTTATCCTTCAAAAAATTATTGGAGGACATTCCGTGGCAGAGAAACAGGTGCCGGGCTAATGTTACCCAGGGCTAGTTAGAACATGGACATGGCCTTAACAGAACTCACCAGCAGGGGTGAAATCTTCTGATGTATTTATTAATTTGAAAAAGACATAATTTCAAAAGAGATAATGTTGATAAGTGGACAAAGGGAATTACTAAAATTGTGCAATTTATGCTCAATATAACATTAATAAAAGAGACATCACTGGTTGCAGTTGTCAATGACATCCGGTAGAGCCAGGATGGGGGTGGTGTATACTATCAACCACAGTTTCCTTTTGGACCAGCTTCAGTGAATGGGGGGAGGCACCATTTTGCTGTGGTTCTCCTGCTTCTCTGTGTCTGGTTTCACTCGGTGTTGACAGATGGGAAGAGATCATGGCCACAGCTCCTTATTTGAGGGGTGCTGAAGGGTTTAATGCTTTCTCCCCTTCTGTTTAACATCTACATGAAACCACTGGGTGAGATCATCCATCAATTTGGAGTCAGGTGTCATCAGTATGCCAATGATACCCAGTTATACGTCTGAACCTTGGGTCAGCTGAATGATGCTGTTGAAGTCCTAGACCAGTGACTGGAGACTGTGCAGGCCTGGATGGAGATGAACAGACTCAGACTTAATCCTGAACAGACCCAGTGGCTCTGTTTATTTGGGCCTCCTGGTTCTCAAAATATTCCATCATTAACTCTAATGGGGTTGCATTGCACTTTCCAACTTCAGATTGGTGTGCAATCTGAGAGTCCTTGTTAAGTATGGAATGGATGTATCAACCCACTAAGTAGACCAGATCAGGAAATAAAGTCCACAGGAAGACTATAACTACTTTTATTGAGTCTGTATGGAGAGATGGATGGAATGCTTGTCAAATGTATAGATACAAGCTAGTTGGGATTATTAATGCTCTAGAAGGCAGAAACAGAATTCAAGATTATTTGATAAGCTAAAGTAATAAGCTGGAAGTTCCTTGACTTAAGAATATAAAAACAAATGTGGAGATATAGGTTGGGGAATGACTTGGTAATAATTCTGAAACCAATCTTAGATTGTAGATGATGGCAAACTCAGTATATGATCAATGGTATATTTAGGTTGTATCACTAGAAATACTGATACCGGTTTCCAAATCAAAGTAAGTAATAATTCCACTGTATCCATGATGCATTTGTTAAACCCCACATAAAGTATTGTGTCCTGTCCTGGGCATCAGATTTTAAATGTTCAGGGAAACTAAAATTGGCCCACTGAGGGCACTGAGGATGAAACTAATTCCTTTGAAGACAGAATGAAGGAATTCAATATGTTTTGCCTTGAGAAAAGATGGCTGGAGTCAGGGAGAGAGTACTTGCTTGCTTACTTACTTACTTACTTACTTACTTGATTTATATGGCCACCCATCTTATGAAAGCATTGTTCAGGTACCAGAAAGGATGCCACATAGAAGAAGGCCATGATTTGTTTCAAATAGTTTCAGAGGGCAAGACATGGAATAACAGTTTTGAAAGTTTGGGAAAATCTCATGAACAATATGAACAATTCAATGGTAGAACCAATTTCCTAGGGAGGGAGTGGGCTCCCTTCACTGGAGGTGTTCAGGCAGAAGCTAGATGGTCATCTTTGGCGAATGCTTTAATTTGGATTCCTGCAATGAACAGAGGGCTAGACACAACAGCTTAAAGGCCACATCCTCCTTTTTGATTCTATGATTCTATGTTGCTTGAGATACTAGGGGGAAGCCAGGATAGAAGTTTAAAAAGCATTAAATATAATCCACTTCAGTTTGTTATATCTCCTAGCTGGATGTTGAATGATGTACAAAGGACCAGTAAAATTCACTGGATGAGAATGAAAGTATTTATTTATTCAAGAAAAACAACTTCAGCATGCTCAAAAGTGGCCTTCAAAAGTAGATATCTCCTACAGAAATCAGTAACCTGAGACTTTTCAAGAATGCATTTCTTTCCTCACTTAATCAATACAACCGTCCTCACTCCCACCAACAAATATGGGTGTGCATATGCATGTGTGTGTGTGTTCATATCCTACTAGAATATTGGAGGCAGTGCACAATGACCCTCAGAATTCCTATTAAAATTTCATAGACTCCATAACAGTTTAAATGCTCTCCATTGATTGCATTTCATTGATTAATCTGCTAGATGAACTTCCTTCCAATCCTTTTCAGAAATCTTTGTTAAGTTGCATTCTCAAGGCAGTTTCAAAAGGCTGATTATTAAGCTCTTTGAGATTCTGCATAAACAGCAACTGTCCATTGGTGCTTTCAACATTCAGACAACCACATTACCCTTAAGTTCACAGAACCCATAAATACTAATCTATTAAATGTATATCCATCAAACTTAATATATTGCTGGACTTGCTTTTATAGGAGAGTCAGCTAAGAGGGAAGACTACAGGAATATTTGCTTTGTTACTGTTTCTCTCTCTTCACAATTATCCTGCGATGCTGGTTAATTTAAAAAGTAGGTTAGTGAAGAACACTCAGCAAACAGGATCTGAAAACTCTGTCCAATATATCACATTGCTTTTAATTAAAGGCAATTTGATATGGCTTCCTTAATTCAAAAAGTAAGAAGCAAAATATATATTTTGGTAAAATATTTCTATGTTTCCTGGAAGGAAAACACATTCCCAAAGCAGCTTTCATATTCCAAAAAACTGAAATATTAACAAAACCAACATACTACAAATGTTACAACAACCCCTCCAAAATTTTAAAATCACTCACAGTCCTAACAAAAAACAATAATGGAGATTAGAATAAAACTCATTCAGAAAAAAGCTTGGGAAAAGTGAATGTTAGGAGTTTTTTTGAATGTACATATATTTTGTTAGTTGATTAGTCACCTGGCAAGATTTGAAGGCAATGTATGAACAGATTTCTCAACCTATTCACTTTCATAGATGATTAATTGGAATTTCAGATTAATGATGTTATGGACCAAACAAAATGATGTTACCTCTCACCAGATCCAACCAAGATGAAGAGTGAGAGCATGTCAGAATGGCCATGCTTGGTTACACATTATTGCTATGGTATGCATCTTGAACCCCAGCCAGAAGACTTGGGCATGGTTTCCCGAGTCTGCTAACAAACTCAGATTGTATCAACTTGTAATTTTTTAAGTAATAGAAAGTGGAAGTTGCTAAATAATTGGCTGGAGAAAAAAAATCATATTTGTTGTATTTAGTGTTAATTAAACATAAATCATTTTTAATTTAATATTTTGTCCTGCTCAGTCATTTTTAAGTTATATCCTTGTATGTTCTCAACCATGACCCATGCTCCTCAAAAAAGGTGGACATTCCTGGATTATGAGGAAGGCTGATACAATGGCCATTTGGTATAAAGACCTTAGAATGAAAGAAAAGTGGTATGGTTCATGAAGCATAACACTGTGGCACATTGATGCACAATGCTCAGACTGCAACCCTGTCTAAGATTCAGCCTAGTCATATGAGGGGGATAATATTTGAAAGCATAGGACTTGTTTGGATAGATGCTTCTACTTCTGTATACCCAAATATATGAGGAAGACCCCTCAGATCTCCATCCTCATTGCAGGATAGTCTAGGATTTATTGGGCAGGGTTGGAGATGCTGGAACAGAAGATGTGCAAACCACACATGCTTAGAGCCTTTGTATGTGGACTTGGAACCTCTCCCTGAGCTCCCTGCTTTCATTGTGGGATGTGATAAACTCTGTTGCCCTGCACTTGCTGCTTGTCCACAGTGAGGAAGTGACTGGGTGGCCAAGATATTCTGCTGCCTGAGACAAAGGACAAAAGGTCTTCCCACACAAATACATGACACATACGTAAGATTACTGGACTGCCAGTTAAACCTCCTTTCAACACTGGCAGTGGGACAACATGTCTCCACTGCCCTTGACAGAGACATGCTAAATGGCATGGGGCAGACTGTATGACACACATAGCTGTCTTCTCCAATTAAGGAAACAACCTGGAGAAAACGCCAGAAGGGAGACTACTTACATTCACTCTCCCCGCCCACACCAGCATTTGTCACCTGAGGCAGCCACTTCATAGACTTATGGGCTACCAGATCTGAACTACAAAATCCAGGTGACCACTAGATGGATACAGAACACACTAACTCTTTACTGACATCTTCTGGCTGTCCAGACTGTTGCAGCCCCTATCTGATAGCCCTACTGGATAAGGTGTTGGACTAGCCCCAGGGAGACCCAGGTTCACATCCACCTTTAGCCATGGAATCTCCCTGGGTGATTTTGGCCTAGTTGGCAGCTCTTTTTCTCAGCCCACTCTACCTCACAGGTTGATTGCCAGGGAGAAAAATGGGAGAGGACAGCACTGTGTACACTGTCCTATGCTCCTGAATGAAAGTGGGATACCCATCTAACAAACAAATACACAAATACAGAGCTAGTTTTATCATGAAAACTGTGAGAAGTGCTATTTTGCTTCCCTATTTCCCGTATATCTGTTCATTTCTTTTTAAAAGATGGACTTAGAGCCAAGGGGTATCAGTATGTCTTTTTATATGAAGTGGAATATTAGCTCTGAGGAAACACGTGTGGATTGTCTCTTGATGGAGCAGGGTTGACATTCTCAGCTGCTGCAAAGTGGCAGAGCTTTGCCCAAAGTGACATGCTAGTCTGCTTCTCGGAAATCTCCTAGATCTGTTAGGACATTAATGAACCTTAAAGATGTAGACAGATGATGATTCAACTTCATGCTATTGGTGGATTAAGTATTCCTCAATTTGAGACAGCATTTATGCCCACAAGAATCACAAACATGACAAGAACCAAACATTGTGGAGAGAGGAACAGGAACGTAGGAGATGTCCTTTTAGAATAAACATTTGGATTCACACAACCAGATCATTTGAAAAAGAGGTCTTGTAAACAGTTTGAGGGGGAAAGATGACTTTCAGACCAGCTATCTATCCATATCATGCCATTTGAATTTGATTTATATTAATAGGCTTTGGATCACACATATCACTTCATTTTGAAGACAGAACATTTAAAAAATAAACTTGGGTACAGTTTTACTTACTCATTTTCTTTTAAATTTATATCCTGCCTTTCTCCCCATAATAGCACTCAAAGTCTAAAATCCAAATAAATCTACTGTATTATAATTAAAACTCAGAAATTGATAGATATAAATTACATCATCATCATCATCATCATCATCATCACTTTAAAGAAGTCTGATAATACAATAAGAAACAAATCCCAGAACCAATTAAACTTGCTTCCCCAGAACAAGGCCATCAGAATGCTCAAAGTTTGCCTGAATATAGAATGGATTTACTTGAGAGCAGAAGAGAATACTTTTATCCTGGCTCCCCGAAGCTAGAAATTCGAGAGTCTGGGAACTGCTACTCTCATATTTTTACCAAATAGGCTTTCAGTGATGATGTCTTCTGTGTCATGGTGTCATTGCACAAATGAGAAGAATTATGTATTTTGGATAATTTGAATAAAGATTTAATGATGCCTGAAATGTCACATGCCTTCCTTTGCTTCCCCCAACACCAATGCTCTAGCTTATTTTCAGGTTTGTTGGATACAAGATACAAGTTGCTAACCCAAGTTGAAACTGTTCCATCTGTGCATACCTCCCAGATGAAAGTGAGGGATAAGAAATCCCCTTCCAAATGAATGCAGTGCTATCAAACCTGAACATGGTTCAGCATCTTTTGGGAGGATGCTGACTTTGTCTATTCAGTACTGTATACTCAAGCCAATAAGATAAATGATTTATAGTCATATAAATGGCATCATATCATATTGTATTTATTATATTATTATATAAAATGTATTATATAGCAACCAGGGATGTGCAGCCAAAGGTGAATCCAAGCAAGATAAAGCTACTGTTTCTGCCTTGAGGTTCTTCTCAGCCTCAGGATTGTCTCTTGACAGGACCATTTTGGAGTCCTCCTGGACTCATAGTTATTGCTAGTTGGGCAGGGGTTGACCATGGCAGGGAGTCCTTTGCTCAGTTTCAGTTGGTGCACTAGCTGAAGCTCTAGTGTGAGGGGACTTTGCCACAGTAATTCACACCTTTATCACCACTTGGTTGGACTATTGCAATGCACATGGGTCCATACTGCTTCTCAGCAGCAGGACCTGCTCCTTGGAATGAACTTCTGGTCAGAATCAGATCTGTCCCCCCTCTGAGTTCTTTGTTGTTTTGCTATGCTACTAGTTGGTTGTTTTAATTATTAGTGTTTCACTGACTTATTTGTTTGCTGTGGATGTTTTACTGTTTTATTTACTATGGCTGTTTTATTATTGTTTTATCATTGTGCATATCTTGTTATTAACCAATCCCTGGAATCCTAGCAGATAATGGTGATCTACTTATTGAATGAATGAATGGATGGATGAGGATGAGGATGAGGATCCAAAGCTTTGGATCTAGGCAGGCTCATTGTACCTGTTAGTACCTCCTTAAAGAAGCTGAGACTTCTGGAGCTTGCATGATAGCTGCACATTCCCAGGAAAACACACATTTGGGTTAAGGAGATGGGAGGAGGAGGAGGAGGAGGAGCAGGAATGGGTTCTATGACAGTTGCAGCAAGTGCAACCACCATTCTTCTGAATCCCTTTTTCCACTTCAGATCTGAATGGCTGCACATTAACAACCATGAAAACACATAATCTGGCACACATCTGCTCAGAGCAACTGTTTCTTCTTGTATCAGATTCTTGAAATAGAGATGAATCACTTAACGTTACATCATTTAAAACAGGTAACCAAAGATTTTAGAAACTGTGTGTGTCTCTTTCTGCCATACCTGTAAGAATCCTTTTGTCTGAATGTTATTGTAATATTGCTTGAGCTAATTAAACTAGTGTAAACTCAAGCACAAATCGGAGGGGCAAAGTTTAGCATATCGTGCAAACTCAACCACTGTTTTAACATGCTGTGTGAACCAGGCCACCACATGAAGCCATAGTATGGTCATACCATATTATATGAACATACACATTCTGTTTTGTTAACTTAATTCAGTGTTTAATGTCTGACATGGTTGGGATACAATTAAAAGCACATGAGCAGAGTTAGTTTTAAAAAAATAGTCATGAAGGAGAGGCAGGAGGGAACAGCCCTAGTTCCAGCCCCACCATTAGAGAGCTGCTTCACAAAAGGCAACACTGCTATATCTGGACTGCAAAGATGCAGATGACCAGCAGGGGGAAGCAAAGAGGTACTCCACATTCTAAGTCTTTGCTACCATCTATTGTTCATCTGGATTTTTGCAGCCCAGCTATAGTACAAAGGGTTATCAAATTGCCAGCTGTTTAATTTATTACTATTGTATTTGGCTAATATGCCAGAAGAATGTGGTTGGATGTCTGGGCTCAAATGCCTATTCCAGCTCATATTTCTCTGCCTGACCCTCCCTCACTGGTTCTTATGACAGCCAAATGGGGAGATAGAAGCATGAGCATCATGGAAGAGGATTGGAATAACATACATCACAAATCGTGTACATAATATCAACAAAACTGTCAAGCAATTTACAGGGATACATTCATTTTCCGTGAATGATGAAGCAAGAGAGAAATGAAAACAGCAGTGTCTACTCTATAAACCCTCCAGGGGGAAAGAGTTGCATTATTTCCTATGGACACATTTTATACACATCCAGTGAACATACTGTATATATATAATTTCAGCCCAGAAGAGGACTCAGTGATAATGCTGCCACTTGAATTAATCTCATGCAGGTTGCTATGAAACCATCAGGTAAACATAAACAACACCCAGGAAGAGAAAATTACAAGCAGAAGCTGTTGGTAGAACAGAGGACTTAATGGCCTGCCACGTTCCACAAGAACATTGCCTTTACAAGCATCCATTGTTGGTTAATACATTAGGCAATAACCAGCTCCATGGCTGGAAAACTTGGTGGCAAGACTGTCAGCTAATTCAGAGGGTATTGCTTCTGAGAACAGGACTTATTTAAACATGCATTTCAAGTATTAAATTTCTATGAGCATGCATCAAAATATTAATGAAATTTCTTTGTTTAATATATTTTCCAGGATTATATTAAAACACTAACAAAAGCAATGTATTATAACAAGACTAATATATTCATTAAAAGGGCAGCAGGGAGGAACTATTGATCTGTATTCATACAGGGAAGGCCTGACTGAAGAAATCACCTAAAATATATAGCAGCCAACACCACCAGAAGTTCAAGGAGGAGAATAT
Organism: Candoia aspera; assembly: GCF_035149785.1. Classification (NCBI taxonomy): domain Eukaryota; kingdom Metazoa; phylum Chordata; class Lepidosauria; order Squamata; family Candoiidae; genus Candoia; species Candoia aspera. Next base: position 74,127,628 of record NC_086158.1, on the reverse strand, counting down.
TCTAGAGCAATGTTTGTCAGCTTTGGCAACTTTAAGATGTGTGGACGTCAATTCCCAGAATTTCCCAGCATTTTTTATAACTGATACAATAATTACCATGTACCTACTATATGTCGAAATGGAAGAGCGCCAGTCCACCAATTCTCAACTATCATAGTGAAAAGAGGCTGTGGGACTCCTGAAAGGGGCCTGGAGCCTCATGCACTCCCTGGGATCACAGAAGGCCTACCCAGATGTTTACACAGATGTCTGGGCAAGGTTTACATGACATGTGCAACATTAAAGAGTGCAGCTGGAGAGCACAGTCTCATTCTCCATGCCTACTGATTTTCAACACTGTCAACAATGCTTGAACAGAGCTCTGAAATCATCCATACCAGAACTTTTGGTTCTTCTTTATGAAATCCATAAATCCTTGATGTGTAAATAGCTTGTTCATAGCACCAGGCAGGAACAACGTGGAAACCATCCAAAGAAACAATGAGTACTGGAAGATTAGAGTCCCTTATCTTCATCACATTCCATAATGTCAGAAGCCACTCATACTAAAATGAGATAAGTTCAACAAACACCCTTGCCATGGCATCAAGAATAAGGAAAGGATTAATATTTACATATGCAGCATTAAGATTATTGATGTCGATATACCCATGGGATATCATGTCTGCAGTTATCTGTCAACTTATCAAATAATTTCAGAGTTACAGCAATGCTTGCCAAATACTAAGGGTAGTTATATAGCACAATATGTCAAATACCATAATCAGATATGCTACTGAAACATCTAAAAAATGTGAAACAAAAGATATCAGCTATCTGGAGGTAAGTGTTGAATACTGAAGGTTTCTGGATGGATTGTTTTGTTTTAGCTCTGCTATGACCATGAGTTCTTTTGAATGAAAATGAAAAACTTTTAAATGAATTACCTGTCATGAGCTCTGATGGTGAGCAGGAGGGGGCCCCTATCCAGGGGGGAAAACGCATGCGTAGTAGAGAGAATTTGAGCAGTCATTCAGAGAGACACAGAACAGACCCGCCTTGACTTTTGGGATTTATCTGTATGGGTTTTCCCACGCTTCTTCAGTTTGGTAGGATTTTCTGTCTACTGTAGCAGTAATAAAACACTAGAGACTTATTCCTCGTCTTGGTGTGGTTCCTGCTTGTCAGGACATTACCTGCCTTTTAGGTTCTTCCTTGTGGCTAAGTTAAAGTATTATCTACCATCAGTCTTTAACCAGAAGAAAATTATGCTAGCATAAATTGGGTTGTCCCCATTGCCAGTCCCTACTCTTCCACAGTAACAGTGCTGGTGAAGGGAGCTGACCTTAATTCCAAGTTAAGGAAAATGGTGGATTGTTTCCCTCTTATCAAGCATCACCTGCTGTTGGGGAAGGGGATACTCTTCTCTCTAATGTAGGGTTGGACAAGTGGGTACCTGGGACAGAGAATTAGACACCTTTCAAGTTGCATGAGTAACAGGTTGCAGGTGCTAATAGGGGGAGCATCAGGTGAAGTGGGACAGAATACTCCAATGCTCCTACTTGATCTAAACTCTGCCTTTTACCTCTCATACATGGGTGTGATGGTATGTTCAGAACCTAAATGGGATTCTCACTCTGGACATTGATACTTTCTTATCTTACCAATCAAAAGAACCACAACTTTCTCAGTGCACACAAAAGCTGCGGTTAAGAGGCTGAGAAAGTTCCCCTTTGGCAGGGTGGGAGGTAAGATGGCTTCTGAAAATGAAAACAAATCACTTATTGTAATCTCTAACCATTCCAATAAATCTAGTTAAAGAAGCTTCTGTGAGAATCTTGCTTTAGGGTACAATTGGCTATCAAGAATTGACAATGGAAATGGATATAGTGTTCTTCTGAAAGTATGCCAAATTAATGTTGAAAGTAGCTTGACTGACAAGTGACCGTTGCTGGGGGGATGTGGGTGCAGGAGGGAGCAAATGATAACAAGGGATTTCCATCCCTCATTAGTAGTGCAAGGGATGGGCATCACTGGCAGCAAGTGACCAATACATCCAGTTCTTAACATGGAAGTTGCCAGAAAGTAGATATGGAGAATACATAACTGTGATTGGCCTATTTGCAATAACAATCATCCCCATGATGCCTAGCGCCCCCAATGCCAGAATGAAATAATTGCACCCATTACCTGTCACCAACAGAGGGTTATAAGTAATGAAGCTGCATTGTACAAGGAGCTATAGAAACTGCATCAGCATTAGACTGGCTCTCAGGAACATTGCCTGATTAGGGTAAGAGTCGTAGTTCTGTGAGAGACTGCAGACATAGAGAGAGAGTAAAAACAGCAAAAAGTGCAACCACACAAAACATCGGCAGGAGCATGGAACAATTTTTAAAATGTGCAGTGGTGACAGAACACCTAGTCGGCAGACCTCAGCTCTCTTTCCTGGTTTAAGTTAATGTTTCAAATGCTTCTCTGCAGCACACAGGCCTAGCAGTCTATCAAGACAGCACTGAACTCCTCTTTATCAGGAACCTGAATAAGGCCTGAAAAATACTATGGAAAGTGCCAGTCAAGGATTTTGCAGCAATTGCCTCTGGTGCAGGCTCAGCTGCCTTTTATCTGACCTTTCCCTTGGTTGCGTCTTTTGGGTGTCTCCCAAGGTCATTCCCACGTACCGTTACAATGGATGCCCTCACCCATGTAGATGTTAAACAGGAGGGGAGAGGATGTTGAACTCTGTGGCACCCCACAAAGAAGGGGACTGAGAAGTTTTCTGCAGTTGTACTTTTTAGTCTTTGCGTTATTTTTATTATCTCTGAGGACTGAACCTTGGGGACTTGCAGTATCTCACTCCAGTTTGATGAGAAACCACTGATAAGCAGTCTTTCAATACGACTTTTAAGCCAGATACTGTATGCATCCATGTAATTGGCATGCCATCCAGTGCATACTTAAGTAGTGGTTTTTCAAATTGTTCAAAAATAATGAACACTTAGGAGTGTGTACCCAGCTTTTACTTTCTGAACCATTTAAGCAGATGCACCTTTTTTCAGGCTAGAAAAAATTAGGAAGCTGCTGCTGTCTGTCTCCTCTTACCCCTGCATATACCGGCACTTCATGTTTGAGTATGTAGCTTCAATATCCCTTGAAATCAAGAACACCGACATTACATGATCACATCTCCTAAGGTTGCTACTTCCACTTCCTTGATTAAATCCTTCCTACTGGTTAGTACCAAGTTAAGAAAAGCTGATTCTCATGTGCTGGCCCTCACCTTCTGAAGAAGCAAATTGTCACCAAGATAGCTTAGTAATTTCTTAGGACTATGCTTGGCAGAGTTGGCAGATGGTGAGATAATTAAACTTTCCCATCACTACTCCTTCAGGCCTCTTTGAAAAATATTCAGCTTGGTTTTGGAAGGCATCATTTACATCTTCCCCTTGGTTGGGCAAGTAATAGTGGACACCAACAATAATAATGCATTTTTTCATTCCTCCACTTACCCAGCTGCTGTCTACAGTTCTGCCAAGTTCATTTACTTGGATTTCTGAGCAGGTGTGGATACCTCTAACTTATAATGCAACTTTTCTGCCCTTTCTATTGCTTCTGTTCTTTGTTGAACAAATTGTATCCTTTAGCTGCTATATTCCAATCATGAGAGTCATTCCCTCAGGTCTCCATTATAGCTATAAAATTATATTTGCTTTCCTGTGCTAAGAGTTCGGGCTAATTTTGTTTATTTCCCACACTTTGTGAATTCATGTATAGATGATGAAGACTATGAATTTTATGAGAGGATGTTCTTTCTGATTTTTCACTGAATGGTTTAATAGGTCCCATTACAGCAATATTCTCACGTACTTCCACAGCATGTACATTTTCATATGAAGTCCTTACTTCGGGGTTTTCTCCTCTAATCCTCCCAGGATTTAGTTTTCAGGCTTCTCAATCAAGCTCACCATGCTTTAGCCAAACATTTTTATCAGTCTTCGTGAGATGCAATCCATCTTGTCCTTGTGGTCCATCATGCAAATATTCAAATCATGATCTGAGAAACCAGATCTCTCTCTCCCACACCGTTTCAGCCATTTCCTTGCAGGATTCTCCATTCCTTTTTCTCTCGTCTTCCTTCTCCTGAAGACTTAGACCTGTGTCTTCTGCCAGGCCAGACAGCTATATCAGAGTTTCAGCAGTGCAGAACACCTTCTATGTCCCTTGCTTTTGACTATCACTCTAAATAATAAAAGTATCAAGCTCCAATCACATGAAAAACCAGAGTAATGATTTATTATTTTAAAGCAGCTTTTTCCAACTTGGCACCCTTCTGGTGTGTTAGGATGGCAACTGCAGGAATTCCCAACGCAAACACAACCTGGGTGGGGAAGAATGCTTCAAAGTAAAATTAATTGTGTCTTGCAGAGTCCTGCTGTGAAGACAACATCAATATTTGTGGCTTCTGGGCTTTCCGTGGTGGATTGGAGCTAGCTGCCTGCAAATAACAATAAAACCCATGACTTGTTTCTTACGTATTCTGCGTTTTCCTTCCCATCTGCCTCCACCAACCCTGTTAAAGGAACTGTCTCACAAGGACCCCTGCTGTGAAAATGATAACAGAATTGTCAGAACTTCCAAACCTTGTGACCTGCTAAAAAAATGTTCACACACAGAACTGCAGCAGGAAATTGTGACAAATTGCTTAGCAATTTTGGTTTACAGCAGTACCCTGGGAAGAGAAATCTGTATATAGAAATGTATGGTTGAAGATCAGTGAGGAAAGTCAAGTTTCCTGTACGATGTACTTTGCTAGCAGCCAATCCAGCTAGTTGTAGATGGGGGTGAGAGAGATTATTGTTCCAGTCTGTAGGTTAATACATAATGTACAATTATCAAGGATGTAATTAATAAACAAGTTTGAAATTATATAAAATCAGGTTAATAGCCATAAAATAACATCTGTTGCAAGAATAAAATCATCTTCACTTAATGACACTATGGAGGAAAATACATATATATATATATATATATATATATATATATATATATATATATATTCCTCCATAGTGTCATACACACACACACACACATATACATACATACAGGTAGTCCTCTTTTAGTGACTGCCTTGTTTAGCGACCATTCACAGTTATAATGGTGATGAAAAAGTAACTTTGCAACCAATTCTCTCATTTATGACCTTCACAGGTCTGTAAAGTGAAGGAAAGCTGAAGTAAGATTATAAGCACAGTCACGATTTCACTTAGCAACCCCTTTGCTTAACGACAGAGTTGCAGGTCCCAATTGTGGTCACTAAATAAGGACCACCTGTACATACACACACTCACGGAGCAGCAGCTACAGTCACTGACCTCAAAATGGCAGGGGCAACCAGGTGATAGAAGCCCCACCCCCTTTCTTATGTGCATGCAATGCATGTGACACACATTAAAAAGGGTGGGGTGTTGATTGCCTGCTATTTTGAAGCAGTGACCATTCCGGCCAATACTCTTGTAAGTGTGCGTGTGTAAAATCCCAACCTTAGTTATAAGAACAATAGTGTATACCACTTGGAAGCACCTGATTCTATCCATCTACAAAGTCAAGCTATCCAGTGTGGCTCCTACTAATGTTGTTTTTTTTAAACCATGTTAGATGGAGGTGGGCAGATGAAAGAAGTTAAACTATTGGATTCTGCATATGATGATTAAAAACAGAGGAGCTAAGTGGGGGTTGTAAATGTAGATCAGTCACATAATTTCCCTTACAAGATTTTTATTTTTCCCCAAGAACTGTTGCTTTTTCTTTTGCTTTCTACTCCATCATGTCAGCAGATAGAAAAGATAGTGGAAAGAGACTCAGAGGCATTGGGGGTGGGGGGCAAAAAAGATGGTGGCCTCTTTCTTCCATGCATTGAGGCAGATAGAAAGCGGAAGGGCTTTGATCATGGTCACCATTTTTACTTTTTTGTTCTGCCCCTGATGCCCTGGCAGGAGTGTGAGTTGATTCCTGAGAAAGGAGACAGAGGCAGAAGGTTTAATGTGGGGAAAACAAGGATTTCCCCAACTCAAGCTAATGATGTGAGGGCTTTGTATTAGCACAAGTAGTTTCAAGCTACAGGCGCATTTGGGCTTTGTGAGATGTGTTTATTTCCCTCCCTTGTTGTTGTCTTTTAGAGTAGTGTTTCTCAGCCTCAGCAACTTTAAGATATGTGGTCTTCCACTCCCAGAATTCCCCAGCCAGCATGTGTGGTCTTCCACTCCCAGAATTCCCCAGCCAGCATGTGTGGTCTTCCACTCCCAGAATTCTCCAGCCAGCGTGCTGGCTGGAGAATTCTGGGAGTGGAAGTCCACACATCTTAAAGTTGCTGAGGTTGAGAAACACTGCTTCAGAGCTTCGGTTTCACTAAAGAATTGCTAATGGTTGGTGCCACTTTCCAAAGGAAGGGTAAATTATTCTCTGTCAGCTATACGTTGTTTGCAGAAGAGAACGAACATTTACTGAGGCTAGAGGAATGCTGGCTGAGGCTGTTACAGCTCTTTGACTATGAAGATACTACTTGCTTACTTGGGAACACGTATAGTTGGGTAACTGATATTCATGACCCAGCCAAGTAACCTGGATACATAAAAATATAAATGATTACAATTGTAACTTGGTATTTAATGTTCAGATTAAATCTTGCTGAATGCCACTTGCAAATCAGCTGATTTATGTTCAGTTTGGCCCTTAAAGGAATACAGATGCTGAAACTGTAATGACGATTTTAGGCAATAACACTCTCACATAATATTGCCTGAAGGACAATTATTAATGGAGGCTAACACTAAGAAAGTGTTAGATGCAGTCAGCCCAAGTGGCCTTTATAGTTCCTTGGAAGTTGTAAATGAACATGTCACCTGTTGTGGTTTAATAGTCCAACAATAATTATGGGAATCCAAAGATTGGAAGTCAGCATCAACATGCCTCCTCCCATATGTTTGAATGACTTAATAGATCAAGAAGTGTTTTATCGTTTGGGCATCATAAAATAATGTGATTTCAAAATGGATTTTTCACCATGTGACTATGTATTGTCCATGACCATAAAATATAAGTCCTATAAAGAGCACTTGCCTATTCATTGTTACAGATATTCATCTATCATTACAAGAAGGGTAGAATGAGGGCCAGCTTCTATCAATACTTAAAATATCTCTATACCCCAGTAATCCCTACCCAGAGCCACCACCTGTCTCCTGACATTCATGTGCCCTTCACACTGGATCTCTTATTTGCAATGAAGACCTTCACAAATTCAAAATGCACCCTTCGTTTCTTGCACCTAATTATGGCAGACATGTGCCCTGATAACATCTTTTTCTCAGCTGAATTCCCATGACATGTGTCCATCTCATCCCCAGGCTGTGAGTGAGATGCATTTAAGCCACCCTTAGCTGTACTGAAGTTGAAGTACTATTTTCTCTTTATTTCAATACCTTCCAACAGCAGCCTGAAGGTGTGCAAAATCTGTTTGGCTTTGACACCTTGACTGAAAGAAAGACACAGGCAGCATAGGGATCAGGATGCTTCAATTCATGCCAGTGAAGTTTTCTGATGACTTAAGGATGGGTGGGGAGTATTTCAACTCAGCAGTAGGAAAAGCCTCTTTATAATAGCACCCTCATTCTACCCTTCTTGTAATGGTAGATGAATATCTGTGACGATGAATAGGCAAGTGCTCTTTATAGGATGTATAACGTAGGGTAGTATTAGTCTTCCCATATTATAATTGGAACATTTATAAACCAGGTAGGATTGACATTGAATACTCTAAAGATACCAGAGATACTGGTGCTACTCATTCCAGACATCCTGTCTATTCCAGCAGGCAACCTTAAGTTACACATTTTTACCCCTAACTATAATTTAATTATTAATCATTTGATTTATTATTATAATTAAATGTTTATAGCTGACCTTCCTTCTGTTTTATCCTCACAATAACCCATCTAGGCAGATCAGGCTGATGAAAGTTAGTACATCAGGCTCAAATCCACCCACTGAGGAATGTGGGGGCATTTTGTGTTCCAGTTCAGACCTTTCACATTTGAATTCCAACTCAGGCAACAAAATGCCTTAAGCTCATCTCGTGAGCTTAACACGATGGTGCTTCACTACCCTAACTCATGATTACTTAACTCTCAGTTACATTTATGTAATACTCCCCACCCGCAAGAAAGAAACTTTGAAAACACCCACTAAGACTCTGCTCACATGTAAAGTTTCTTACTAAGTTCACAACTTCCTTGACTCATATTTCACTGACCCGAGTACTGTTTATATCATGTTCTTCAGATTCTGTGGTCTGCATCTCAGTATTTCTAGCCATTGGCAATGCTGGTCAGGAAACTTGAGAATTGCAATCCCAATGCATTTGGAAATTGATTTATCCAGCATCAAGCAAGTAGTAGCTACTACTACTCATGTCCACCATGGCTCAAGGAATAGACTGTCGTGTATGATGAGAGCAGCGAGGCTACCTTACAATGATGATGACTTTAACTTATAAGATTTTCAACTAAATCATTAACATTTTATTTTAACATCTCTATTATTTTAGAATGAGAATTTTTATGATTATTATCCTCCTTGGAGCCCATTTGGAAACCAAGTGTGTCTGAAATCTTGGCAGGCTTTAGGATCCAGGTAGACTAACCAGGATATCTGTTTCCCACCTTGAAAGCTGCCAGACACATTTGCGTATTACTAAATAAGTGATCCTGAATACTTCCAGGGAAGATATGGCGGACTAAAGTCCACAATGGAATGAAGAGCCGGCAAGTACACTGGCTCTTCGATAATTCCTCTCTGGGCAAGGAGAGGACTTGAGATCATCCACAAGGGCTCCAGACAGCTGCTTCTTGTGAGGGAACTGCAAGCCAAACTTGTCATTCCAAAAATCTCAAATAGCCCTAGAACAGTACATAAGCAATTTCTGAAAGTGATTAGAAAGTGAGGTTAGTGAACTCAATGACCTTTAAAAAGGCTCCGTCATGGTTGTAAGCATAATGGCTGATTCCTTTCATCTCCTGGTTCTCGGACCCATGGCTATCCCAACAGCTTCATTTCCACTGGAGTATTCTCACCAATACAAAATCAGCTGTTTGTTCAGTGCTATTTTTATTATTTCAGGGTTACTTAGATGGACAGACCCAGATTTTCAGCCAATCAGATTCTTTCATGAATGGGATTCCACCATGATGATCCATAATAAATTAGCTTTTGCTAGAATGTCATGGACACAAAGCAAGTTAAATATGAATCATTCGTTTTCTACAGGTGAAGCCTTTTGATATAATCCCTTAAAAATCCCTTAAATGCTTTTTTTAAAGGCTGCTGCATCTGCTTGGATTGAATGAGTACTCTTGACTCCACTGTTAAAAATAATTCTTGTTAGGTTTCCCCACTTGCAATCTCACAATAAGTGCATTCTCAGCCCTTCCACTTTTACTGGTGCCACTTGGCATTTATAGATCAGCTGTCTGCCAACAAAAAGCAAGTATTTAAAGCGCTAGATATTAGCGAGTTAAGTTTTGCACATTTTTGTAATGGTAGCAATGGGCAGGGAAGTAGCCCAGATTCTCTTTGAATCTGCTAATGTTTAATCAGAACAGTTGCTACAGAAATCTTTCATCCCTTCTAATAAATTCCAAGCCAAACTTCATCCATGTGCTTCTATGGTTAGAGTGCAATCTATCCAACTGTATCAAAGTATGTTGGAAGGTATCCTACAAGTAATATAAGATACAACTGTTATTTGTAAGATCGGAGATGTTTGCTGAATCATATCTAGACTCCATTATTCTGTTGCCCTTTATAAATAGCAAAATATTACTGGAACAGAATGCACATTCCACCAATTCTGCTTGTCTCTAAAATGTATTATTTAGAGATACTGCTTCTGAATTTCAAGGTTCTATTTTCTTACCATTACCGAGAACTATTGAGCGACCTATCTGCCTTGAATGTGCTTAATCTACTGCTTATTGATTTTATTAACAAGAGGGTCACTCCACATTTCATCAGCTTGAAGGAAACTTTAAAAAATTAGAAACTTCAACAACAACAGTTAATGTTGTAGAGTTACCACATGCAACTGTGTTTTTATTTAAACAAGCTTCTTCAGAACCTGTCATGAATGAAAGAGGGGGTGTCTTATGCTAACTGAAGGTGCTTCCAGGCAGAAGTAACATTACAAATGTGCAGCAAGCCCTCTTTTTCACTTTAAGAAATGACTTTTGGAAAGAAGAACAAGGTTGGAAGAAAGATTATAAATCAAAGAAGATAAGCTCCAGACAAATAGCAAACGACAAGACTTCCTGCCTAACCGTATGTACAAATAAAGCTGGCTGGGGAATTCTGGGAGTTGAAGTCCTCATATCTTAATGTTGCCAAGGTTGTGAAGCACTGATCTGTAGTAATATTCCCAACCCGATGTCTTTCAGAGACCCATTTCCCTAATCCACATTCCCTAATTTGCCCCCAAAGATTCTTAGAACCAATTTGCACATTCAGAATGGTTGCATGGGTCAGTTTTTACTCAGCATCAAACCTTCTGACTTTATTATATATATACACATGCACAAACACAAATATGCCCATACACAATATGGAGATTTATTTATTTGATTGATTTCTAGCACACCTTTCCTAAAGGAGCTCAAGGTGACCATAGGGTATGGTCAAAAGCCAGGATGCACCACAAAAAACAGGCAAAGCTTTGATCACACTGTCATGGCAACTATCTTGATTTTTTTTACCACACCCTGTAGATGCCCTGCCTTTATATGGCATTGCATATTTGAATTTCATCCACAGAAAAGGAGACCTCCCTTTGATCTTAGCCAAAAGGCTGAGATCTCTCAATCTAATTGCCATTGTCTGCTAACCATATTGTGGGTATTACTGATAATCATCAAGTACCTTTACTAAAGTTGTGACTACCATATAACAATATGGTAAACTATCAGATTATTCAATTAATTGGATAAAATCTAATATATTTCTGCTTGGATCACAAGTATCTATGAAAATTTCTAAAGGACAGGGATTCATTTGTTGTTCAAATCATGTTAAATACGGTATCTTGGAATAAAATATCCTCATTAGTAAACTATTTTAATTTGCATCGAACAGGTTAATATTGATTTAAATATATTGGCAAATATTATTATGGGGAATAAATGTAGTCAAATGTGGTACTTCTGGCAGATTTGTACTTTAACAGAAATTCCTATGTTAATTCCCCTTAACTATTTAGCTTATTTTAGATTGATACATTAGTTTTATGGGACAGGAAGACATATACACCACAGTTCTCTTTAGCTAAACTTGTGCTCCTCCAGAAAGAATTTAGATTACCTAAAAATACTGAATAGCAATATAGGCAATTAAAGAAGTTGTTGATTTCCCAATTTGGACCTGATATAGGGGAAGCCTCTTAAATTCCTCAAATATGGGCCGTATTGGAAAAGGTTTCAATGGAGTCTAAACCCACAGTCTGGATATATAAATAACTGAAAAATATTACTAGTATTGCTAATGCTACTATTAACAACTAAATATTACTAGTAATAAAATATTATTAATTATAATTTACAGGTACTTTGGAATAAAGAGTTGGAATATCCTATTTTAAAGAATCAGCTGTCTTAGGTTTTAAAGAAAACTAGTCATATATACTATGATTTTAAGATGAGGTTAGTTCATTAAAAAAAAAATCCTTTTTCATTTTTACTGGACCCTGAGCAGATGTTCAAGAAATCTGGCTGTCAAACTTTTTCTGCTGGAGAAGCAATACATTTGAAGAAAATTTAACACATAGGATTTGGACTTGTTCTTTGATTGTCCCATTGGGGCCTAATATTTATATTTTTATCAATATGACATTGAGATTTAAGATGTCAAGATGTGAATATAATATTCAGTTATGTACGCAAAATTTGGAATTTGTTGATTTATGAAGAACTTTGGGTTTATCAGGCTTGGGGCATAATGAAGAAGATGGAAAGAAATGGCAACCCCAGATGTGAAATCCTGGATTAAAGAAATGTGTTTGCTTTCAGTTTTTGAAATGGCCTTTTATAGACTTAATGGAAAGAGTGACCAATCTTGTTTCTTGAATGTCTTTTGCCTTGAATTGTCTTTTGAATCTGTGGTTCAAAAAATACAACATTATTGTATCTCATTTACATATGCTGGTGTATTTTGTTTTACCTTGGGCTTTTTTTCTTTCACTTTCTGGTCTGTATCAAATAAAATAATAAAAATTTTAAAAGGAAAATAGAGAAAGAGGAAAAAAGGATGGCCATTGCCATGTGAACAAAGGCTGGGCAACAGTCTTTCCCTTTGTCACATCTAAGCTGTAAGATCAGTACGATCTCCAGATGGCAGCAGAGAGATACAGAAATTTCTAATGGGAGTCTGGAAATTGGAGATGCTAAATTAGACTCAAATTCTACTGGGTAACCAAGGTGTCTGCCTGTTTTTTAATGCTTCCATCGCACCATCATAGCCATCATCTTGACTTTTTTGTTCATACCCTCTGGACACCTCTGGTGTGTACCTTCTGTGGTTTAGAAAGGGGGGAAAAAATCATCCAAGCTCTTCCGGCAGCTCATAAATAGAACAATATAGTACAATGCGCCAGTGGAGCAAAAGCTAAATTCTGAAAAGCTCTGATCAAGATTAGGGCTACAATAACTGGCCTGCAAAAATCTGAATCATCACTAGGGAGCAGGAAATAATATGTTTTCTGTATTTCTTTGCTGCCATCTAGTGGTTGTTGGGATTTTTTATGCCCAGATGAGCTAACCCTACTGTGATAAGGTAAATTTCCAGAAACAGGGATAGTTTGAAGTACTAAATTCCAGGAAAGTTTGTACTCCCTTGGGAGGTATAATTCAACTCTTCACAAACTGTTCAGGACCTTTTTTCCTCTTGGTAACTATTGTGTTGATATGGGTGAATGAGTCAGAGAACATAGCTTGGATACTTAGAGGAAGGAAAGATTTACAGTAGATAATTTACCAAGATAGAGCATTTTTGCATTTAGCTAGCGATATTCATTTGGCCTGCATCAAATCACTGTAATGATTGCCCTAGCCCCAAATACTCAGACTCACAAGAGGATGCTAAATGAAATCTGATTTATTAGAGTACTAAAGACAAATACAGAGAAAGCTGAGAATGAGCAAAAGCGCGCCAAATACAAACTTAAACCCTTGCTTCAAACGTATCCCGCCTCCCTCGTAACAGCCCCGCCCGGCACAGGTGCCAGCAATCGTCAGAGTTGCTAGCCTGGGAAAGTAACCTTGAGCGCAGTAGATAACACAAATACATTCCAAAGCAAAGCCAAAAGATAATCGTTCCCATCCTCCCTAGACAAATGAAACACGCATCCAATTAATGACATGCGAAACGTTACGATGCATCAAATACATTGAAACGGCGCACATGACATACCGCCCCCTTAAAATACCCCTAGGGACCTGGTTTCGAGGGATAAGCGGAGTGGAAACGGGCCACCAGAACCGGGGAAGCCACATCTGGTGCAGCGACCCACTCAGGATGAGGGAAATGCTTCCAACGAACTAAATATTGCAAAGTATTGCGAAGGCGTCTAGAGTCCAAAATTTCTTTAACTTCAAAGTGTTGCTGACCATCAATCATGATGGGGGTGGGAGGTGGAGGTTGCCGATGCCAGCGATCAGAAGGAATAGTCGGTTTGAGTAAGCTGCAATGAAAAACAGGGTGTAAGCGTTTAAGGTTATGAGGCAAGTCAAGTTTAAAAGTCACAGGGTTAATCTGAGCGACAATTGGGAAAGGACCCACAAATTTAGGCGCCAGTTTCTTTGAAGGTTGTGCAGACTTGATAAACTTGGTAGAAAGGTATACCGAGTCCCCAACTTGGAATGCAGGTTGTGGGGCTCGCTTCCGATCAGCATACAGTTTATAATCTGCCTGTGCATCAGCCAATGCCTTTTGAATCATTGGCCAAGAGTCAGCCAGTTGTGTTGACCAATCATCTGTAGTGACTGCACCTGCAGGAGGTTGTGGGAGATCAGTGATAGGTACAAAGTCTTTACCCTGAGCTACCCGAAACGGGGTTTGCCCAGTGCTTTGATGCACTGCATTGTTGTAAGCCACTTCAGCAAATGGTAGGAGGTCTACCCAATTGTCCTGCTGATAATTCACAAAAGCGCGAAGGTACTGCTCTAGAGTAGAGTTAACCGCCTCAGTGGCCCCGTCCGTCTGAGGATGCCAAGCCGTAGACAGGGCTTGCTTCGTGCCTAACAGCTTGAGAAACGCCCGCCAAAACTGCGAGGTAAATTGTGTACCTCTGTCCGAAATCAAGCGGGAGGGACATCCGTGTAGCCTGTACACGTGTACAAGGAATAGGCGGGCCAATTGACGCGCTGACGGAATGGACACGCAAGGGATAAAGTGAGCTTGTTTGGAGAAATAATCCTTGACCACCCAAATGACCGTTTTGCGTTGGCTGGGTGGTAGCTCTACAATAAAATCCATGGAGATTTCTTCCCAAGGGGAAGAGGGGGCTGCTACCGGCTGCAGCAGCCCTTGGGGCTTGCCCACCTTGCGCTTGGACATTGCACAGACAGTGCAGGAAGCAATGTAGTCTTTGACATCTTTACGTAATGTGGGCCACCAGAATTGCCTCCGAACGAGGTGCAAGGTTTTTACAAACCCGAAGTGACCTGCGAGTTTGTCATCGTGTGAACGTGTTAACACATCTTTTCTGAGGTTTTCAGGAACGTAGAGGCGGTCGGATTTCCAAGCGAAGCCTCTGTCAAAAGTAACATTGTCTTTATTCGCAAGCAACCAAGTATCCGTTTTTAGTTCTTTTAAAAACTTTTGTTGCAACTGGGAGGGAATTGACAAAGTGCTTGGCTGAACAGCGCTTGTGGTGGGCGGTTGCTGCGCGCGCGTTTGGCTTCGCGTCACAGCCTGCATGCCCAATTGGGGCGCCGACCATAGGGTGCTTACCACATCTGGCGCCGCCCCAGAGTCTTGAGGTTGCCTTGACAAGGCATCAGCCAAGAAGTTCTTTTTCCCTGGAATAAATTTGAACTGAAAATTGAATCGATTGAAAAATTGAGCCCAACGAACCTGTTTAGGGCTCAGTTTTCGAGGGGTACTAAGTGCCTCCAAGTTTTTATGATCAGTCCATACCTCAAAGGGATGATTTGCCCCTTCCAACAGATGCCGCCAAGCTTCTAATGCAGCTTTTACTGCAAATGCCTCCTTTTCCCAAACATGCCAACGCCTCTCAGTCTCAGAGAACTTGCGGGATAGATAGGCACAGGGCTTGAGGCATCCTGCCTCGTCTTTTTGCATCAACAATGCGCCAATAGAATAATCGGAGGCATCTGCCTGTACAACGAAAGGCTTTGAGGGATCAGGGTGTTGTAAAATGGGCTCTTTGACGAAAGCTGCTTTCAGCCGCTCAAACGCCGTTTGACAAGCAGGCGTCCACCTCAACAGCGCTCCGGGATTCTTGACTCTCCTAGTATCTCCCACCCCTTTTGTTCGAAGCAGGTCCGTTAGGGGCAAGGCAATCTCAGCGAACCCCCTTATGAATAATCTGTAGTAGTTGCTGAACCCCAGGAAACTTTGAAGTTGCCTGCGGGTGCGGGGACTCTCCCAGTCCATGATAGCCTGCACCTTGGCAGGGTCCATTTCTATACCTTTATCAGAAATCCTATACCCCAAGTAGTCAATTTGGGTCTGATGAAAGGCACATTTCGATAGCTTTGCATACAATTCAGCAGATCTGAGTTTACACAAGACTTTCTTTACCAGAGCTACATGCTCTTTCATGGTTTCCGTATAAATCAACACATCATCCAAATACACCAGTACACCTTTAAACAGATGTTCATGCAAAACTTCATTGATTAATTGCATAAATACCCCAGGGGCCCCAGCCAACCCAAACGGCAACACCTTATACTGGAAGGCTCCCAACGGGCAATTGAATGCAGTTTTCCACTCATCACCCTCCTTGATTCGTACACGATAGTAGGCTTCTCTTAAATCCAGTTTAGAGAAGATCTTGCCTTTGGCCAGATGTGACAACATGTCCTTTATCAATGGCAAGGGATATTTGTTGGAAATTGAGACGGCATTTAATCCGCGGAAATCCGTACAAAGTCTCAATGTCCCATCCTTTTTTGGGCGAAAAAGAACCGGCGCCCCCACGGGTGAATTCGCCGGCTCAATGAATCCGCGCGCCAAATTTTTGTCCACAAATTCCCTCAACAGAGTCAGTTCCTTTTGCGTCATGGAATAAATTTTTGGTTTAGGCAATTGAGTGTTGGGCAGCAGTTCTATGGCACAGTCCGTCTTTCGATGGGGGGGCAACTGGTCAGCTTCCTTTTCACCGAATACATCAGCAAACATCCTGTACTCGGCCAGCAAGCCTTCCAGAGGAGAGGCCGGGTAAGGCGGAGTCGCAGCTGCCGCAACCCCCACCATCTCCTCTGGGGCACCCTTCCCCTCTGCCGCTTGATAAAACCCATCCCTAAATGTGATGGTCCGGTAAACCCAGTTTATTTGGGGGTTTTGCTGCACCAACCATGGTACCCCCAACACCACCAATGGCCCCCCTACGGGAGCCACGACAAAAGACAACCCTTCCTGGTGACTGCCCAGTTGCAAGGCTACCCGCCCTGTAAAATGGGTGACCGGTTTGCCCCCTGCCATGGACCCATCCAATTGAGTAAATGCGATGGGTCGTTGTAGAGGGAAAGTGGGGAGCTCCAAAGCTGCCACCACGTCGGGGTGCATCAGACACCGGGAACACCCCGAATCAATCATGGCCCATACTTCCACCGTCTTGACTTGGGAACCCAATTTCAATTTCACCATGAGTATGCGGTAAGTGCCACTCACCGATGGAGGCTCGCGCCCGTCCTCTACCACCTGCCCAGCGGCGCCCTTTAGAGCAGGTGGCTGGCGTTTCCCGCCGGCTGCGGGATTTCGGTCTCCCCTTCAATTTCGTAGAACATCACATCGTCTCCCTCGGTCTCAGCCACCGCAGCTTTCTGTTTCCTCGGCAACGCAGGGGACTTCGCCGGCGGTTTTCCGGGCCGTTCCTCTACCTTTGCCTTCGGGCATGCTGCCACTCGATGCCCCTCCTTACCACACCTCAGACACAAGCCTTTTGCGTACCGCTTCTCCCGCTCCTCGTCCCAGGGTCGTTGTCCCGGTTTCCCCCCGGTGGTCGATGGGCGGCTGGGCTTCACCTCCCGCCCCGACTTGGCGGTCTTCCGCTGGGCAAAGATCTCCTGGGCATGTTCAGCCCTTCCTGCCAGCAGGATCCACTCATACAGCGTGTATGGGTCGTCCCTCCCCAGGGACCAGCGCAGCACCTCTGTATTCAAGCCATCTTTGAAGAGCTCGATAATGGTTGCTTGGGACCAGTCATCCACCTTCCCAGCTAGCGCTTTAAACTCCAAAGCATAATCGGCCACTGATCGGGACCCCTGCTTGAGTTCCTTCAGGGCTCGCTTTGCTCTCTCCTTTGCTAAGGGGTCCTCGAAGTGTTGCTTCAACGCCCAGAGGAACTCCTCGAGATTTTCCAGTTCAGGCGCTTCCGACTGGCACATCTGGACATACCAGTCTGCCGCCCTCCCCTTCAGTTTGGTGGCAATGGTGATGATTCTTGCCTTCTCCGATTGGAAAACCGCCCCCCATTCCTCCATATAGGCTTTCGCATTCGTCAGGAAGAACGAGAGTTTGGTCAGGTCCCCATCAAACTTGACAGGGAAGTCTCGCATGCCGCCTCCCGCCGGGCTGCGCCCCACCACCGGGGCTGCTGCGGCTGGTGCTTCCCTGACTCGGGGCGGCACGGGGCCCCGGGGCGATCGCCCGGGCGATGCTGCGATTTCCATCTGGACCGACTGGTCCCCTTCGCGCCTCCGCACCACCCGTCGCCGTTCCGGGGTCAGCCCCTGGGAAGAAGGGGTTGAATGCCTCTGGCTTGATTCTTCCCGGACCTCTCGCAACGAGGTTACATCCAAGCTCAGCTGTTTCAGGATAGCCTCCAACGAATCCATTTTCGACTCCAGCACTCGGATCCGATCCGGAGTGGGTGAGCCCTCCGTTGGCTGCACCTGCACCACGTTGGGGGATAAGGGGTATCTCTGCCTCCAGGATGGGCCCCCCGCTGCTGTGGCATCTCCTCGGGTCTCATCCCAGGTGAGCAGCTCGCCCGGAGAATTCACGGTGGTCTCCGGGGCCGTTTTCAGCCCCCCGGCTTCGCTCTCCGACTCGGAGCTCGCCTCCTCTCTGATGGCGGACAGCTCCCCACCTTGGGACGGTCGGCCGGACGGCCTCACGGTCGAGTCCGGTTCCCCTTCCTCCATCATCACGATGTCGGGTTCGGTCATCGCGGGCTCTCTCCCTCACAGGTTAGACGCTTGTCTTTCCTGGACAGGGGCCAGCGGAGTTAGGAACTGAGATTCTCAGCTTTATGTAATGATTGCCCTAGCCCCAAATACTCAGACTCACAAGAGGATGCTAAATGAAATCTGATTTATTAGAGTACTAAAGACAAATACAGAGAAAGCTGAGAATGAGCAAAAGCGCGCCAAATACAAACTTAAACCCTTGCTTCAAACGTATCCCGCCTCCCTCGTAACAGCCCCGCCCGGCACAGGTGCCAGCAATCGTCAGAGTTGCTAGCCTGGGAAAGTAACCTTGAGCGCAGTAGATAACACAAATACATTCCAAAGCAAAGCCAAAAGATAATCGTTCCCATCCTCCCTAGACAAATGAAACACGCATCCAATTAATGACATGCGAAACGTTACGATGCATCAAATACATTGAAACGGCGCACATGACAATCACTGAGCTAAAGACCACACAACCATCTTGGAGAAAAATAAACACACTGACACCCTAGTTTGAATTTGTGTGCATTCAGTCAAAGACCATTAAAGAATGAAGGGATTTGACTAAACAGAACAAAACAGTTGTCAAACCATATTCTTCCTTTCCCTCTCTCTTTCTTTCTCTCATTTTCTCTTATAACTTGCCTCTACATACAGAATACAAATACTTTATCCTTCAAAATATTCCCAGCTGCAGCTGCTGGGGATTCATAATAGATATCTGATTGCTAAAACTTGTGTGCTGTTCATAGGGTTGGTTTCCGTGTCACACGGGGACAGTCCTGTCCTCTCCATATTTGCCCCAGTGTGAACTTTCTACACGGCTGGAGTGTGATGTCTGCTTCTTTACCCTAAGAAACTGAGATTGAACTCTCTCAAGGTGTTCATTTCAGTTATTTTAGGCATACTACTATGGGCATGTTTAAAAACAGTAGACCTGCAATTTCAAACTGGAAATCAAATTTGGATTTTGAGTGGAAATTTATTTTGACTGCCAAGATTTGAAAGCTTTGGATTTTTGATTCTTTTAATTATTTTACGAATATGAAACCTTATAATCTCTCCACTTCTAAAACTAAATACAACTGCATTTCTGCTATTGTTGACTGACTGCCATCTGTCCCAGCTGTCAAATACAGTTGGCCTTTGGATATAAACTATCAGATACAGTCAGATCAGGAAGAAAATTGTCCTACAATATAGCCAAGAAAACATTCATAGGAATATAGTTAATTGAGTAATGCAGCAAAATATGTATCAGCCACCCTCCTATAACAATGCTTTGCCAACATAAGATAATTCAGCATAAATCTCATTATGCTAGTGGAAACTAAAATATTCTGACATCAAGACAGATAAGCTGGCAAAACCGTTTAGCTTGGCCAGCAAGATTTAGCCTCAGCAAAGTTCTTGAGATAGCAAAGAGAGCTCCATACTCAACATCCCTTCAATTCAAGTCTGATGTAAGGATTTTCTGTCCCAGCCTTCCTTACCTGGTGATCCTCAAATGTGTTGGATTTAGCTTTCAGCATTCTCAGCCAACTTGCTGGTTGCAAATTCTGGATATTAGTCCAATACATTTGGGAAACATCAGACTGAGGAAAGCTAATATATGAAGAGAGGGCTTTGCTAACAGGTCAGAGTAACATGTGGTAGAAAAAGAGAGTGCTAATAAAGTTTGTCAAAAGTAGAGGTGGCAAAATAAAATAATCAAAATAGTGACAGGTGAATGGAGGATATGAAGAGCTAATGAGTCCTGGAGCTGAAGAAAGGAAGAATCGTGAAAACGGTGAATTGGATCATGTACACTTTTGGCAAGTTAGAAAGAGAACTTGTTTTCTTTGAATGAAGTTGGTGGAGAGGATTTCTGAGAACACCCTGGACTGCAAGAACAGATCATTCAGTACTAGATGAAATAAAACCAGACAGCTTCCTAAAAGCACAAATAATGAAGTGAAACCTTATGAGTTTTAGATACATAATGTGAAGGCAAAAGTCATTGAAGAAGACCCCAATGCTAGGAAAAATGAAGGACAATAAAAGAAGAGGTCAACTAAAGAACAAGATGGGCAGATACCATCACCGATGACACAAACATCACCTTACAAGAGCATAAAGAAGCAGTTATTGACAGACAATCCTGGCACAATGAAATTCATGAGGTTATGAAGAATTTAAGGAATTCAGTTAGTGAACAACAACAAGGAAGTAGGCATGCAGAAGTCTTGAGAGCTGGCACCTAAGGGCAATGAACAGGTACAATTTGGCAAGACAATGTTTATTGACATAGCAGCACTTCAAATTTTTAATCACTATAGCTCCACACATATATGTATTCTCAATGCTAAGATCAAGACTTTAGATGATGAACTGCATGATCGAAGGGGCTATCGTTGCTGATAATGTATTTTAACTTAGATTTCTGCATTCTGGATTTAGTCCCCTGCAAGCATAAACTACACAGCATGATCTGGAAAAAGAAGAGAGCAGTCCAATAGATGACACGTACAGTAACCTTAGCTTTTGCAACCATTTTCTTGAAGTTCCTCAAGCTCACTTTCAAGGAAGACCAGAATTGCTTCACTTTTACTATTATAATGGGTTTCCCTAGATTGTACCCCAAGAACTACTTCTTCCTAGCATTTTTCCACTATTGTGGGGTCTGCTTTTTGGATCCAGAAATGCCACTTTGCCCGATCGTCTGCATCTTCAGGGCGCAGGCCCTCAATTTGCATGTCCTTATTGATGGTGTCTTACCGTCTCTGTGTTGGTCGCCCATGTGGTCGCTGGCCATCGATTTTCAGATGGTAAACTAGTTTGGCGACAGTGGAAGGTTCCGCTCTAAGGACATGTCCATACCAACAAGAACATGTCATAAAAACATTTTCTTAATCTTCAGGATAGAGTTCTAATTTTTTATTTGTTTCCTTTGAGGCCTGCTTTTTGGGAAAGGTGGCAAGATCTTCTTTAAGGAGAGCCGGTTTAGTGTAGTGGTTAAGGTTCCAGGCTAGATGAAGAGAAGACTGTGAGTTCTACTCCTGCCTTGGGCATGAAGCCAGGTAGAATAGTGGAACAGCTCAGTTCACAAGCAATCCTTGCTTTGATGCTGATGTCCTGGAGTAATTTTTTAATTTAATACCAAGATACTTTCCGTCATGTGAAGGGACTTTCCCAGTCTACTTAATAGTTATGGGCAGAGAGCTCTAGGGATGGCTAATTTTCTAAAATATACATACCTTGAGCTGTTTGCCAACATTTTAAACAGCACAGGACCGTGAAACTAGTAATCCTCATCACTGCTACTTCTCCCTGCCATTGCTTTCCTGTTAAGCTGTGCTCTCCCTTTCCAAAAGTTTATAGCTGGAGCATGGTCCTTATCTTGACAGTAATGACATTTATTCATGTATTGTTTAAAAGATTTATATGGCTGCCCAGAGTCACTGGTTTGGGATGGGCAGCTATACAAATTGAATACATACATACATACATACATACATACATACATACATACATACATACATGGCCTTTGCTTCTCTGACAGTGGTTTTGTTAACATAACTCGATAACTAGCATGAAAAAGAAACTTCCTTCAAAGTTTCTTATGCTTAATCCCTGGACCAAAGAAATAGCTTCTCTCACAGTGATGCAATCCTTTCCAAATGAAATTCCAGGTTTCAGTCTAGATGGGAAGAACTTGGGACAGAATGTGCTCTTTGGAAGGATGATGAGAAGCTGCACGAGGGCCAAATAAATTATTTGATCAAGCAGCTTTTTTTAGCAGCTCAGTTTATTCGTAGATGTCAGAAGCAATTTGGCAGACTGGTAGATCTTAAGTAAACATAAAGTAGACCCTATGATCCAAAGCAGCCCAGCTGACAAAAGGCCAAATTAAAAGTGCCTGAGGCAGAAGTATTTATTCAAAGGTAGGTCTTTCCCCCATGTCATCAGCTAAGGAGTCATGTCCCTGAGTCTTTTAGGAGAGATGAGCAATCTCTTCCCCTACTGATACTTCCCAACAGTTTTTCTGGAATTGTTGCTCAGCTAAAGTGATAAATGCCTTGGGAACAGATGGCAGATATTTAAGTTGTAGAATTTTAGAAAAGATTTTGCACCCACATGTGACTTCTTTTCTAAAAATAGGTTCCTCTTTTATTTGTACTAGTGCATTTAATAAAGAATATCAGAGCTCTCCAGCAATGCTCAATTATTGATTTTTTTAAAATTAATAACACTATAGAACAGTGTTTCTCAACCTCAGGAACTTTAAGATGGGTGGACTTCAACTCCCAGAATTCCTGAGCAAGCATCTTAAAGTTCCTGAAGTTGAGAAACGTTGCTATAGAGTTTTTCTTTTAAAAGCAAAAGCTAAGTTCCTTTAAACCAGCCAAATCAATATTAAACTCCCTCCAATGTTTCTATGAATGAATGAATGAATGAATGAATGAATGAATATATATATGAATAAATATATATATATATATATATATATACACACACACATACATACATACATACATACATACATACATATATCACACAGACACAGACACATACAATTCTTAGATCTACCTTGGTCCAAAGTTTTCTTGGCAAGATTTCAGAAGTGGCTTGCCATTGCCTCCTTCCTAGGGCTGAGAGAAAGTGACTGGCCCAAGGTCACCCAGTTGGCTTTGGACTCAAGGCAGGACTAGAATTCACAGTGTCCTGGTTTCTAGCCTGGTGCCTTTAACCGCTACACCAAACTGGCTGTCAGGCACAGAGGCTAGATTAAACTGAATTGGGGAGGATGCCAACAAGTTTTGCCCTCCTTGTTCCCCAGTGCATTTGATGATGACAGCTTGTGATGTGAGCACGTTCAACTAAGCATGCTTAGAAACTCGGCCACAGTTGAAAACCTTAATCAGGATGAATATGCTTGCCCTCAGTGTTTAAGGGCCTCCAGAAGTGCCAGGCATAGGGATGTTAGAAGTGGCTTTACCTACATCCATTTAGCCCTCATATTTGGCTAAAGCCCAGGAGAGATCAGGTGACAATTGCTTCTAATCTCTCTTCAGCCATAAAGCTTCATTTACCTCAGCCAAATTAAGCTACAGGATAGTGATAAAGATAAAAGGAATAGTATGCACAGCTCTTCTATGATCTCTTTAAAAGAAGGTGAAATACATGCAATCTATAAAGGCTTAAAAACCAGGCATTTTTCCATGTTATATTATTCAAATATATTCAATTTGCTATGGGCATATTAGGGCAAATGAGGATAAGTGATTTTGTTATGCATGCATACACATAAGTTAAATTGTTCTGAAGGAAAAACACGTATTACAATTTGAGCAAATCCCATAACAAATTACATTCAGTGAAAATACTAAACCACGAACAATTACTGCCATGAAGACAAACAGATGCTCGCTTAGCATTCCAAAATAGCCGAAGAATATCCTAGTTTTCAGAAATAACCTCCACCATGTATGTGCACAGTTATTTTTTCAGAATATTCATTGGTGCAGTGTCCATTTTTGCAGGACACCTCTAACCAATTATCTTGTCTTGACTCAGACAGTGATGTAGTTCAGTGATCTTTTAAAAAATTCCCTCTTTAAAAAATACCTTGTCTCAGCCACGTGGGCTCCCATTGGCAGTCTGAGAGGGTAGCACTGAGAAAACAGCTTTACAATCTTATCACCCATTTGTGAGAACCAGGGTATGTGTGGCCTCAGACCTGAGTCTCTAATCTAGCATCTTTAGAAGTATTGAGATTTCAGCTCCCAAAATTCCTGCCATCAGAGCTAACACAAATTCTGAAGGCTGCAGTCCCACCAGATCGTAAAGGTAGCAGGCTGGGAATGCCAGTTTTCCTTACAAGTCACTGTGAAAAATACAAATAATGTCACTGCTTTAGCTGTCTCATAATTATGACACTCTTGAAAATAAATAACACAAAGCACTATCTTTCTCACTATTATTGCTCAGCATAGGAAACCATTTCAGTGTGTGATTTGTGAACAGAAGTATGACTAGGAGTTTAAATTCTGAGCTGAAAAATAATTTGGGCGCTCATTCTAATTTTTCCCACCACAAGGAATGTAATGTACACTCAGCAAAATTATTGTTCCTATTTCTTTTATAGTAATTTAATAAGATGATAATTACAACAGTAAAAACTAATACAAACTGAAAAAAATAGAATAAAAAGAGAGAGTAGAAGATGCAGAAGAGAAAAGAAGAGAAAGGAAAGGAAAGGAAAATAAGCATATAGTAAAGAAAACAAAAAGAAATATATAAAGAAGTGACTTCCCACTTCATCACAAGTATAAATAATTTTTGTAACTTATCACCTTATCTTAAAATAGAGCACATGAATTCTTCTTCCATATCCCATCTCTTATCTATAAACAAATCCTTAAAGCCTGTTGTTCAGTCCTGGTCAGCAAAAGGCCATTAAGGGTTACCAGAGATAACAACATATCTATTTCAATCAAATAAACCAACTTTATATTCCTTCCCTTTACTTCTAACAATCTTCATCTTTATTCCATTCAAATAATGTCCTAGAACTTGATTTCTTTTCATTTTTTTCTTTGTCCCTTCTCACAAGATTCTTCAAAACTTTAACAAGCCTCTTTTGTAAATCCAGTAAAGGAAAATTATCCAAGTCACTCTCTTGATTTATTGTTTGTATATCCCCTTTAATTATTAAGACATCAGCCAGTTTCTTTTGTACATCCAGTGTAGCATCTTTTTCCATATCATTCTTGTAGCCTGTCATTTGTAAATCCACTTTCAGATCAGTCGCAGTCTTGTCTGAAAAAAATTGTTCCTCTTCTATAACATATTTTAAACACAGTCTCTCCATAGAGGCAGATGTCTCTGTTGACACTATTAAAATTAACTTCTGGGTCTGTTGTTCAAAAATATCCTTCAGTATGTCCAATGTTAGAATAACTTGCTTCATTCTGTAATTATAAGTTGAATTTAAGTATTCTTCTCCTTTAATTGTAACCTTTAGTTCCCTCTAGTTCCCTGTACTATCCAATTTTTAAAATTGTATCTTATGTTTTTTAAAAAAGAAATCAAAACAAAAGCATAATAGGAGGAGGAAGGAGTATTAGGTATGTTCCATGCCTTGAGTTATAATTAAGGCAGGATAAAAAAATCTAAAAATACCCCTTGAAGTTAAAACTTCTTTCACTGAGGATTGAAGGAAACTCACCCGGTGCTGTAAAACTTGTCTGTCCAAAGGTTCCTAATAGCTGAAAAGCAGTTAACAAGCAATTTCTGAAAGTGAGTAGGAAAGGAAGTATAAGAACTTAGTGTCTTTTCAAAGGCGCTGACTGCGGTTTCAGCAAGACGGCTATTCCCTCATCTCCCAGAGCTCTACAGCTGCTGGGGACAACTATCTTGCATTCTCCTCAAGAGGAGCAGCTGTCTGGAGCACTTGTGGGTGATCTCAAGTCCTCTCCTTGTCCGGAGAGGAATTATTGAAGAGCCAGTCTACTTGTCACCTCTTCATTTCTCCATGGTCATCAGCTCCACTTTTCGGAGATGTCTTCAGCTGTCTTCTTCCTCCAGAAGTCCATAATTATTGTTCCTATTTCAATAAATCCCAGAATGGAAACCATATTGTTAATTTGTCTCTCAGAATTTCCAGATTTACCCATAGGAGTCTTTTGGAACTTCAAAGGTTAATTAATGTATTATGGCAGGGTTCCTCAACCTTGGCAACTCTAAGCTGTGCAGACTTCAACTTCCAGCAAAGCTGGCTGGGGAATTCTGGGAGTTGAAGTCCGCACAGCTCAGAGTTGCCATGGTTGAGGAACCCTGTATTATGGGATAAGCATCAAACCAATATTCAGGTTCCTTCCAGGTGTTTGGACTTCAACACTCATCATGATTAGAGAATAACCTTTGGCAAAAGATTGTGGAATATATAGTTCAAAATTTACAGAGACACCAGGCTGCTACCCCTGACATAGGTCTTTATGGATTATAATCCATTTTATAAAATCCTTAGGCTATAATCTTCAAAATCTTACAATGGTGTATTTCTTGGCCTTATGATGTCATAAAACTGTGATTGCTTTTCCTTAGAGTATCCTGTCAAAAGAAAGGGTCTCAGAAGAATCACATGGTATAATTTTCTATAAGCAATTCAGTGCAAACCAATAGGTGGATAGTTGCAGATCTCAATAGTCTTCCATCCTAAAACTCTGGGCACTTCTTACATAGCCACAGGTTTCACCGTATCCCCAAGCCATAGGCAACATTTTTACATTGCCTGACGAGAGCTTTCCCATTGCTTTCCTTGCAATGTGCAGTGTTCTTCATGATACAACAAGACTTCCTCTAGCTGATAATGGGGGAGTGCAAAAATCAATGCCCAGCCAGCCCCAACACGTTACTTAATTTTATCTTCATCTCCCTGTGTTTCTTTTCATAGCAAAGGAAAAACTAACAGACAAACTGGTCATTCAATATCAAATGCATGTGAAATGGTCCAAAATTTTGATGGTACCTGAAGATGCCATGCTGAACTGGAGAGATGAGAAGGGGAATGGGGCAAAAACTCTCACCAGTGGGAAACTATCCATCCTGCATCTTCAGCTGCAAAACTATCTCTGCAGGACTTCCTCTTTTGTCACAGATGAGTTGGCAGTGAATCAGCTCAGGTGAAAAGGACCACCAACAGCTCTGATGCCATTACAGCATAGGGGAATGGCCCATATGATGAGGCTCCCTACTTATATAGGAGACAGCAGGTCATACATTGACCAAGGCTACAGATTAATGCTTCCTCCGGTGGCTGGATTAAATGTCACTAAGCTAGAATGAAACAAATCACACTACAGTTTAGTGAGAGAGATGAACTCAGTCTATAAAGCTACTTAAAGGAGAACTGGTTTCATAAGAGGCTGAATCCCTGGGAAAGTCTGTGGGTCAGATCTTTGCCCTAGGAGAAATGAATAGTTAGCTTTAGTCAAACCACTGTTTCCTAGACTCAGACACTATTTTTTTAATATGGGATTAATAAATCCCAAACTACCAACCTCATAATTAGTGTCTACAGCAAGGTTTCTCAACCTCAGCAACTTGAAGCTGTGTGGACTTCAACTCCCAGAATTCCCCAGCCAGCATGCTGGCTGGGGAATTCTGGGAGTTGAGGTCCACACAGCTTCAAGTTGCTGAGGTTGAGTCTACAGTATAAGGAGCTCAATCTAATGTATTTATCATGCAACCACCTTCAGCTGTGATTGATGATATCTGGCTAAAGGCATTTGCAGGATAGAAATCGAAATAGTTATACAAAGGACAAATGATATATATGACATAATTCCTGTTGCTAGTCCCAGCTCCTGCCAAACCTAGCAGTTCGAAAACATGCAAATGTGAGTAGATTAGTAGGTACCGCTTCGGTGGGCAGGTAACAGCGTTCCGTGTAGTCATGCCGGCCACATGATCACGGAAGTGTCTACGGACAAACGCCGGCTCTTGGCTTTGAAACGGAAATGAGCACCGCCCCCTAGAGTCGGACACGACTGGACTTAATGTCAAGGGAAACCTTTACCTTTACCTTTACTAGTCCTCATTTAGTAACTGCCTTATTGAGTGACCACATTTATGACAGTGATGAAAAATAACTTTATGACCAATCCTTGCATTTACAACCTTCACAGATCTGTAAAGCAAAGGAAAGCTGAAGTAAGATCATAAGCACATTTGCAGTTTCACTTAGTGACCACTTCACTTAATGACCAAGTTGCCAGTCCCAATTGTGGTCACTAAATAAAGGCTACTTGTATGACATAAACATTGTTGTGATAATATACTCTTCAAAGGTAAAGTTATTTTCATTCAATTTTTGAAGGAATGGTTGGATTGAATAAGTTCATATTTTTAGTATCAATATATCTAATGAAATTTCAGCTATCTGCATGGGCCATATTCAAGGGGAACATTTATTGGAAACCATGTTGAATCTGCCTGCTATGGATGTAGAGGCAGGCAAAACAAAAGATAGACCTTTCCCTGTACCAGCAACATGGCTAAATAGATCACAGAGATCCAAATTGAGACCTTCAAGATCCAAAGATTTAAACTATGGTTGCAGAAGGGATGAATATACCTTATATATTCTTATATATTCAGATTTTTTTTAAAAAAAATCTGAAAATGTGGTCAATTCTTATCAAAAGCTGACTTCAGCAAATTCTCATCCCTTACAATTCTTCCTCCCAACCCCATAATCCAAGTACTTTTTTACAAGGCAATATCTCTGGGGGAGCTGGGGGTGTTGACGACTGACAGGAAGCTCTGGCATGGGCTGGTCCATGAAGTCACGAAGAGTCAGAAGCGACTGAACGAATAAACAAGAAAAGGCAATATGAGTACTACTAACTGTTGATAATCATATTATTTTTCTAATCCCAACTAAATGCTTGAGTTCATGGTTTGTTTACCTCATATGTAGGTTTACCACACTTTTAAGCATTTAATCCAAGAGAAAGGTAAAGCTGGAGAGGGCTGACTTTAGCACGCTTTCAAAACTTGCATCCCCTTTCCCACTTTGAAAGAGTGCTAAGCCCATATTTCCCCAGGCAACTTGCTCCCCCTTTGCCCTTGTGAGCCAGGCAGGGAGCAAGTTATGACCGATGGTTAAATCTGTTCTTTTCCATTGTGGATCTTTACAGCTTGACTGTCCAAGACATTTTTTATAAACCCGCCAAGTTGTCCAGACTGAAGCACAATTCCAGTCAGTCTGGGACATACAGTAATCCTACTCATACGGATGCAGTTTAACCCTTTTTAATAACTATCAGCTGTTTTACATTTGTGGGTGATTTGTATGATGGACCCTGGAAAAAAAAAATTATACTTGGTTGAAGAGAATGTCTCCCTGAGCAAATATGCAAATTATTTGTGGATATGTTTCCTTATGTAACTATTTATGTGCTATCTCTGCCAAAAAGATAAGCTGTTGCGTTTTGCATATGATGATTTCATTTGAGCTGTATGTTCAATTTCTTATTCCCTTTATGATAAAATGGTGAAAATGAGAGAGAGAGAGAGAGAGAGAGAGAGAGAGAGAGAGAGAGAGAATAAAACTGCATGTAAGGTCAAAAAAATTAAAAAGGAAATGAAATATTTATTTTTTTAAAAAAGCCACCCCAGCAAACAACCCTGAAGCAATGATGTATGTGACAGAGAAAATATGCTTGGCAGTGTTCTCTTGGCTTGGCTTTTTTGTTTTACTTGCAAATTCTCTTTTGATGATAGGCAGATGTTAAAAATAATCCTTTCCTCCCCATGATGGCGACAAGGTCATGATGGAATAATGCAGAACAAATAATTTGACTCATGCACACCTTTCGCTTCAAGAGTCAGTTGGCAGGGCCTGAATTTGCCCATCGATTTTTAAAAGGACCAATTTCCATAGCAACAGCAAGAGCTGTGAAATGTTATGAACGCCTTGTGTACAGGGTTCTTGCTTAGCTAAAAAAAGCAAGGAAAAAAAGACAAGGATATGAGCTCTAATCTTCAAATAGTACAACTATAAAAGGAAACAGGTCTGAGAAATTACATTTATTTATGCCAAGGTAAAAATGTGCCCCAAGCTGGTCAGGGGAAAAATAAATACATTCCTTTCCTGATTTAAATGTTTTTCTACCTGTATATTGCTTTGAAGTCCATGGCTCTAGGTTATGTTGGTTTTACTTTGCCAAACTGGACATCCTTTAAGAAGATTTGTCAAGAGAAGAGAGAGTAAAAAAGGAGAAGGAGACAAAATGTGAAAAAGAAGAATCTAGAGCAAAAGAACCTCGTGTAAAAGTCAAGAAATAACCCAAATATGTACAAGGGTGCAAAGAACTGTATTTTCACCATTTTTTAAACAACAAAAAACCTTAGGATTACTAATAGGAGCAGGAACATTTAGCTGAAGTAAGGAAGAGAAGGGCAGAAGAGGGCACAGCATTTTCTAAAATAATGCCCTGTTTGAATAGAAATGATAATGCAGAACATAAACTTTAGCACAGCATACATTTTCATGGTCCATTTCATCAGATGCCTTTAAAAAGTAAACTCAAGCAGCTTAACATGACACTAACAGATAGAAAATCCATTGGTTCATATATGATGCTATATAGCAGTGTTTCTCAACCTTAGCAACTTTAAGACATGTGGACTTCAACTCCCAGAATGACTGAGTGGGGAATTCTGGGAGTTGAAGTCCACACATCTTCAAGCTGCCAAGGTTGAGAAAGACTGCTATAGAGATACAATACCCTTGTTTATCCCTGCTTCTAATTCTTTCTCCTTCCTGTGTGTTGGTTTTTAGAGTATAAGCTCCTTCAGTTAGGATTTTCTCCTTCAATATGTCTTTTTCAATGCTTTGTAAAGTGGGATCCACACTGATAATGCAATAGAAAGAATAACGATGAACCAATAGCAACCTAGAGTATAAAATATCAAAATATCAGATTGTGAGAGAATGTTGCCTCAGGGCACCAGAACTTGTATTGTGGTTGTCTGTTGTTGTTGTTTTTAATGTTTTTATTGTTCTGTGAGCCGCCCAGGGTTGTGGTTCACAATATGGGTATAAATATAAGCATTTTAAATAAAAATAAATAAATAAATTCTCTCCTCCCACTTTTTGCCCAAAGAAAGTTGTATTTTATATGGCTACATGCCCGCTTTGGCAGTTTAAAGGTTGATTTCTTCCATCTTCTATTCAAAGTCCTATAAGAATAATAATGTATGTGATTCAATATTCCAAAATGGCCTAATAAATTTTTCTGCCTTTATCCTGTTCAGGTTTTACAAAGATTATTCCCGAAGAAAATCAATTTTTTGTGGAAAAGGCTTAGTATTTATCTCTCCTCACAGACATATAGATTCATTCAGGTCCTTCAACTCTCCCAACCCATTTTTGGAAATGTGTCAAGTCCATAAAACGATATGCCAAAATGAATAACTTACTGCTGAATCTTATGAGTATGCCAGGTGGCATTGTCAACGGATACACTGAAAGATGAATGAAAAGTGAGCATTCACATATAATAAAAATCCTTTTACTGTGGCAATAAAGAATTGTACGTTTTTTCACCTACCTTTTAAGACAGTAATAAAAATGACTGAGCTTGGCACTCAGTGTAAAAAAACAAAAAGTCGACTAAATTGTCTGCTCTTCTGGAAAACGCAGGAATCAGGAGATGCAGTGGAAAGACTGCCACAAAATGTATTCCCACAATGAAGATGGAGCAACCTACATTTTATTCCAAGAGTTTCTAAGTTTTTGATGACAGAGAATCTTTCCTAGACCTCAGAGGCCAAAGAATGAAAAGGAAACAAATGCATTGGCGACTTCCAAAGTTGATAGTCCACACCAAGGCATTTGCACTGGTTTGACTAAGGTCCATTGCTAGGTCATCTGAACAGTCCTAGCAACAGATCAGCTAAGAAGGATTCCAATCCAAATATTATTTTAACTGTCTGTGTAGCATATAGTTGATTCTTTTAAGACTGGTAGAGTACAAAAGAACATTAAAAAAATAGATTTTGCTAAAATGCAACCAAATGGTTGATCCAGCTATTAATAGGATAATAATAAATAATAAAGAACCACAAGCAATGATGAATAAATTAGTAAGCTATTGCCAAGCTTTTCCCTTGATATCTTTAAAAGTGAGCATCTTTTGTTGCAGTTGTGTATCTCAGGGTTTTTACTTACTGGAAGTTGCCTTGAGTTATAGGTTTGGGGTGGCATAGAAATAGTGTTAAGTAAATAATTTTTTAAAAAAATAATAAAATAACTAGAAATGCTATTTGTTCCAGGCCATACAAAATATATTATTAGTTTTCCCGTGTGTCTATTGGATTATTTCAGATTTCAGACAGGAGGATTTAGCATGTTGGTTAAAGACACTGGACTAGAACCCAGAAGTCTGTGAATTCTAATCCTGCCTTGGCACAAAGCCAGTTGGGCAACTTGAAATAATAATAATAATAAAGTCAAAGGTGGGGGCTTGAGGAAGAACAATTTTTGCAGCTCCACAACCATGTCCAGAAGGAAGAAGCTCAGACCTTCTCCTTGACATGCTAGTGTGTGTGTGTGTGTATGTGTGTGTGTGTGTGCGCGTGCGCGCACGCATTCAGGAAAGCTTTATTGTGGAGAAGCACACAACCATTTAGTTCTTTGCCTATATAATCTGAGCAGAAATATGCACCATTTTCAGGTCAACATCCTGTTTGGCTTTTGAGAGGATGGGAAGGGCTTCATTCCAGGAAATGAGTGGGAATAGGACAAGAAGTAATCAGGCCATTACAAAAATTAATGACATTTTATTTAATTCATTTAATTTAATACAATACTAATGATCCCCCTGTGGTTAATATATCTTTATTCTGTTACATTAAAATGTGCAATTCAGTAGCAAAGTTTGGAAGACTTTTAGAAGCCTCTTTGAGGGAGGGTGTGATGCTGCCAGCCTTGAAGGAGGTAATGGTGTGCCCTCCCTTGAAAAGTCCATCTCTTGACTCTCGTCTTTTTGACGACTTTTGCACTGTCTCTAAACTTACCTTTTTGTGGAAGGCTGTAGAGAAAGTGGCAGGCAGTTCCGAACTTTGCCATTTCCATTCCTCAATCCCTCCTAAGCAGTCTGAAGCACACCTGTCAATCATCTTTAGCTCCACTGCCTTGGAACAAAATGAACCAATCTGTGCTCTCCCTCCAGCTGACCAATAAGAGTCAGCAAAAAAGTCATTCGATTAGGGGCCTCCCTATGCTCCTGCTGGCAAAATTCCCCTCACCTCCACAATACACAAAAAGGAAATTTTAAAAACTGCTTGTACTTCCTCTGGCCATGTTTTCAATATAAGTTGTCTGCATTTGGTTGTTTGCCCTCTTCAGAAACCAAACCAAAAACTCACCCCTGAAGTTTTTGCAATGAGCTGAAGCTGGCATTTCTTCCATATTAAAATCCCACTGTCAACTAGGAAGGCCTGATGTAATGTCATTATTTTTCCAGCTGGACACTTTTCCCAACATCTGTAACTGTGGTTTTAATGCTGGCTGAAGTGAAGAAGAGGGGTGATAAGTTCTAAACGAAATGCATGTTTTTAAGCTGTACCTAAAGACAAAGAAAAGAAATATAAGGCCAAACAGCCCATTTGTGGGTGCTGCCATGTAGAAAGTAAGGAAGATGACCTTGATGGAGATATGCGAGTTCCATTGCCTAGTCAAAAGAAGCTGAAGCATTTTTTAAGTCCAGAATGTCTAGACCAGTGTTTCTCAATCCTGGCAACTTTAAGATGTGTGGACTTCAACTCCCAGAATTTCCCAGAATGCTGGCAGGGGAATTCTGGGAGTTGAGGTCCACACATCTTAAAGTTGTCAAGGTTGAGAAACACTGGTCTAGATAATATTCAGAAGCAGATCAGACGGACACCTCCCTAATTCACTAAACTAGGAGGAGGAGGAGGAGGAGGCAGAAGTGGCACAGCA
Source organism: Candoia aspera (assembly GCF_035149785.1). Classification (NCBI taxonomy): domain Eukaryota; kingdom Metazoa; phylum Chordata; class Lepidosauria; order Squamata; family Candoiidae; genus Candoia; species Candoia aspera. Next base: position 74,093,692 of record NC_086158.1, on the reverse strand, counting down.
CAATCAGACTGGCAAGTTTTCATTATTACAGACAAACTCAATAACAGGAGTTTTAGCCTTCCTGTGGAGTGGATTACCTGGTCTGGTCTACCTAGTGGGGCTGACAGCCTGTCTCTCGCCAAGCTCATCAGGCCCCTGTTAACATCCCCCCTAGGAGTGCTGTCCTGTGGCATTTAGACAAGCACCATTCTGGAAGAAGGAAAGGTGGAGAAGAATCAGATAGGAACAGTGGAAACCTAGAAATGAAGGTCAGCTGTTGTTCCAGGAAGAGGCTGCTCTTTTGTGAAGGAGTCAAAATTGGGAGTTAGGGGTGGCTGAAGAGAAAAAAAGGAAAGGACACAAGGAGAAGGAAACCAGAAGTCACAAAGCACATAGAAAGTGAGCAGCTTAAGGCTCAGAAGACATTCCAAGGAGAAAGAAGATGAAGTGGGGAAAGGAGGAAGGGAAACTGCTGTAGGAAACTGTGCAGAAGTGAGACGGGAGTGAAGAAGCTGTAATCAGCAATCCAGCCGGCTGAACGCCTCTGAAGTTCCAGGTAAAACTGACCTGGGAGAGAAGACTGGAAGGCTTGGCTGTCTTGTTATTTTCCCCAACTCTTTGCTATGCAGAATTCATTAAGAGCATTGACAGCTGCCAGGACCAGAGAAAGGAGGAGAAGCAACAGAAGCAACTGGGTGGAACCTTGGTGGAATCTACAAAGATGCAGGACAGGGAATGGAGGACAGAGGGCAAAGGAGATTCCTGCATTCATAGGGGCCATTGGGAGAAGAGGGAGGGCTGAGGCACAGGAATGGCCCTATGTCAACAGAAGAAGAGCAACCGCCATCCTGTTGGTTCACTCAGACCAGACAACCAAAGGAAGAAGCTTGAAGAAGTAAAACAAGTGGCTATAAAAATGATAAAAGTCCAAGAGCTTTTATTGTAAAGCAATAGAAAAAAGAGTCGACAGAGATAATAATCAGGGGAATAAGAATAGGAGAGGTAAAGTGAAAAATGTAGTAATTGGGCAGAATGAGAGGATGTTACTGTAAGTCCAGAGAAAGTTTCAGAGCTAAAACTGAAGTCTAACTAAAAGGAATTAAGTTAAAATAAGTTGTAAAACGAATAAAGGCTAGATATGTAGAGAGATTTAAAAGTGACAGAGATAGGAAACCACCTCTTTAATATGTGAACACCCAAGGTATTCTGTGGGTGTGTGTGTGTTTGTGTATTTAATCCGTTCAATCATGTCCAATTTTCAGCGACTGCCTGGACAAGTCTCTGCAGTTGCCTTGGCAAGGTTTTTTAGAAGTGGTTTGCCATTGCCTCCTTCCTAAGGCTGAGAAAGAATGACTGGCCCAAGGTCACCCAGCTGGCTTTGTGCCTAAGGAGAGACTAGAACTCACAGTCTCCTGGTTTCTAGCCCAGTGCCTTAACCATTACACCAAACTGGCTGTCTTATTCTGTATATAGTGGTATAATAAAGCACTTTCTGTAATAAAAATGTTACCTCTGCCTGGTTGCCATCACCCCTTATAAAAGAACCAATGACTCTAGTATTTGGCACACTATCATGAATTTCACCCTTCCTAAAGTCAAGCCAGCATTCCCCTTAAGGAATCTAATCTGGGTGCTGAAGCCCAGAGACAGAGGAAGACTAAACCAAGAATCCTCTCCATTGGGGAAACCAACCACTCACAACTGAAAACCATTCTCATCTGGAAGTGTTGTCCATTGTCTTCGGACAGAGAGCAAACCAGTTCTATGACTTCCCTCTTGCTCCCAAGGAAATATACAATTTCTTATGACCAAAAGAAGTTGGCATGTATTTTCATAGATGAACATTTTATCCCAGCAAGAGTTTTCACCAAGGGAAAAACCTCGGTTCTCATGCCAGTCACGCCTACAACTGAGACTACTTCCATGCAGATCCCATTAATATGAACATGCAAGGCATTCATTCGAGTTTCACAGTCTTCGTGTAAAACACAGTTTGTCCAACTTCTGCTGGACTGTTAGTTACCAATTACTGAAGCTATTCCATCTTACAGCTTGCCAGGATCATCTTGCTGTTCCTTAATTGCATTAGAAATTGGAACATGGCATTTCTCATGCCAAAATGAAATTAGCCTCCACAATTATTATGACACAGATTTTAAAAAAAACCAGATTAGCCTCCACAATTATTATGATGCAGATTTTTAAAAAAAACAGTTGTGGGACTAAGAGGAAGAAGTGGCAGGATAAAGTAAAAGGTTACTCTGGATATTATAGATGCCAGCAAATTCACAAATAAGTGCTGATTAATGTATGTGCATACGTTCACTAAAGGTCCCAGTTATAACTCAGAAAAATTATGACTTTGGCCAGTGACATTTCTAATTCTAAAAAAAAAAGGAAATATGTTGATCTAAAACTCCTTGCAATTTTGTATATGATTGGAAATCTTTCAAATCTGTATAACGTTATACTAGTGTTAGGTGTAGAAATGGGCAAATCTGTTGATGGCAGTTTCCGCTTTTCATTTTTCCATGTATGCCTTTGGTTCATCCTCATTTTTAAAAATTAAAATGTATATGCAGTTTTATACAAGTATCTCCAAAGTATGTATTTTTGTTTTCAATTTTTCCTAAATACAGAGTCTCTGCTCTAATATACTGAAATTTCAATTATGTTATAAATATATGTATTTTTGAAAAGAGTTTTTCATCATCTACACTATTCATTTAATTGCTGAACTGCATTGCAGAATTCAGAGACCTTTAAATTTTAAAGCATAACTGGGTTTTGATTTGTGCATTGTTTTGGACATGCAAAATTAGGTAGTTTCTCAGTCCAATGTGAATGAAACAAATTTCTCTTGCATCTGTAGTTAGCTGTGGAATTAGGATACTTTGAAGGATAGAATTTGGAATATATTTGCTCTTCTGCTGTCATGCCAACCTTTCTGAACTGCTTCCTTCCACTTGTTTCACTGCAGATAATCTAAATGCTTAGAGTTGTGCCTCATCACATCTCCCTAAAAATGAGGAGGGGAAGAAAGAGGAGGATACATTATGGGTCAAGTGGAATCAGAGAGTGCTGACAGCCTGTCCTAGATAACCCCCAGGGTGATATCCAACTGCAGGAGGTCACATTGAATAAACATTGAATAAATACATTGAATAAAGCAAATATATTTGACTGATCACAACCTCTCACTTCCAGCCTCATGGATCATCTCCCAAATCCACAAAATAGAAGTGACAGTGTACCCTGAAGATGCTCATAGTTGGCAGTGCAACATCTGGATGACAGCAAGTCAGATATCCCAGATTCCTTCTCATGAGAAAGAAAAATCATGGAGACATCAGGAAAGGGAGGGTCAGCTATCCTGCCTTGAAATCTCCTCAACTGAAGCCTACCTGTTCCTACCACAGCATTTTAATTGTTGGGTTCTATGTCAGACATTTCCTTTGCTACTGACTGTATATCTTAATCCACAGGGCTATTTTGAGCAAAGGTGGGTTTCGATTCTCACAGCAGCAGTAAGAGAAACCCAGCAGGTAAACACTTAAGGTCGAAGTTGCAGTATAAGCTCCACTCAATTGACCTGCACATCTGCACTTGGTAAGCTCCATGTGGTATACCTGCAATAGAGGATTCTACCATGAGATAAATCAAAGTGAGACACCTGATAATTTAATATCCAAATTAAATTTAGGCAGGTAGGAATGTCTAAGGAAAGGATGCTTATGGGTCTCTTTTATGGGATAACAAGTCTGCTGTTTGAAGTGGGACAAAGAAGTTTAGGATGTAGTCATATATAAAGATTATATGAAATAGCTGCAGAGCAGTTTTATCTATTAGAAATCTATGCTAGATAAAAAAAATCTGAACTTCATCAAGAACGTCTCAGTTCTAGTATTTTTAATACTATGGAAATGAAATAATGGTTTATATTCTCCTATTTTGGCAATTCTGCCATTGTTATTTATTAAATGCATTTACAGTCCCTGACAAAAACCAAGAAAAAAAACTGGTTGTCAGAACAAATGGTGGATATTTCCAGGAAGAGTAAAGAAGCTAAAGCCAAGAAAGGCAAATATCTCAGGAAGGAACTTAATAAAGAATTTCAGAAACCTGTTAGAAGAGACAAGAAGCAGTATTACACTGACATCTGTAAAGGCACTGAAGATGGAAACAGACAGGGAAAAACAAGGAAAATCTCCCCAAAGATCTTTGAATTCAAAAGGAGGTTCTGACCTTGAATTGTTATGCTAAAGGACACCAATGGACAGATAGTAACTCATTCCAACAAATCAAAGAAAGATGGAAGAAGTGCACTGAAATTCTGATATCAACATCTAAAATACTTTACAAGATATTCCCTACTTACAAGAACCTCTAGTACTAGAAGATAGAGTAGATCAGCGCTCCAGACATAACCTAGTCAGAAGGCTACAGGAATTAATGGAATACCTACAAAAATATGGCAAATATTAGAAGAAGAATCAGTAGAAGTTCTAACCAAGCTATGCCAGCAAAACTAAATAATGACACAGTAGCCAATAGATTTGAAGAAGTCAGTTTACATACCAGTACCAAAGAAAGGAGACACAACAGAATGTGTAAACTATCATACAATATCCTTAATTTCACGTGCTATCAAAATAATACTTAGGATCATCTAATGCAGATTAGAGCCCCACATAGAAGGGAGATGCCAGATGTTCAAGCTGGTTTTAGAAAAGGCCGAAGAACAAGAGATGTTATTGCCGATGCATGCTGGATAATTGAGAAAACAAAAGAATACAAAAAAGAAGACAGTGTGTGCTTCATTGATTATAGAAGAGCTTTTGATTGTGTTGACTCAGTCAAGCTGTGGAATGTCCTTTGGAAAATAGGAATCCCAAAACACTGCATTGTTCTCATGTAAAACCTATATACATATCAGGAAGCCACAGTACAGACAGAACATGGTGAAAAAGACCCACAAAGGAGTGGGGCAAGGCTGTACAATCTCTCCTTATTCAACCTTTGTGCTGAACATATATGGAGGGAGACTGGATTAGAAGAAGATGAATGTGGTTTTAATTAAAGGAAGAAACATCAATAACCTGCACTATGCTGATGATGCTACCCTGATAGATATAAATGCAAATGAAGTGAAAGCTCTAATAATGAAAACTAAGGAGCAGGGCAACAGTTCTTCTTGGGGGTGGCTGGCACTGTAGATCCCTCTCCAATGCATAAAATCTTCGCTCCTTTTATTCTTATTTATTGGTTTGTTTATACTGCAATTTATATTTTGGGTTTTAATTGTTGATTTTACTGTAAACCGCCCAGAGTCCCCCTTTTTGGGGGAGATGGGCAGTAATAGAAATTTGAAAAATAAATAAATAAATAAGGAGCACCATGAAAAATGGGACTAAGATTACATATAAACAGCAAACTGATGACAATAGGTAAAACAACCAGCCTTAGAATTTACAGTGCAGATGTTGAAGTGGTAGATATTTTCTGCCTTTTAAGATCAGCTATTCACAGTAAAGGAACTAGCAGGCAACAAATATACAACAGACTAGCCCTTGATAGGGCAGCAATAAAGGCCTTGGGAAAGATATTAAGATGTTGTAATGCATCTATGCCTAAAAAAGATCAGAACTGTGCAGGCAATGGTTTTACCTGTGGTCGTGAAAATTGGACTTAGAAGAAGCAGGATAGAAGAAGTATTGATGTTTTTGATCTAGTCTGGTCTAGTGTTAAGGTGCTGGGCTAGAAACCAGGAGACTGAAAGTTCTAGTCCCACCTTAGGCATGAAAGCCGGCTGGGTGACCTTGGGCCAGTCGCTCTCTCTCAGCCCACCTCACAGGGTTGTTCTGGGGAAAATAGGAGGAGGAAGGAGTATTAGGTATGTTTGCAGCCTTGAGTTATTTATAAAAAATAATAAAGGTGGGATAAAAAATTAAAAATGAAAATGAAAAAAAAAACTTTATTGCTGGAGAAAACTCCTGAGAATATAATCTCTGAAGGCAGGAGGGCCTGTTACGGTCTCCTCCATCTCTTCCTATTTCTCTCCAAGTTTTTAGTGATGCAAGCGACTTGAGTGTATCTTAATATTTCCCCCCATCAGCCTCAGCCTGTATTTACAATGCTGAGGACAGCACGTCACTGGTTTGTATTCCCAAATCATGCGTGTAGTACCTGAGTCCTAAGATTATGGGCAGCTCACCCACAAACCTTAGGCATGGCCTTCCTGATTCTTTAAAAAAAATGCAGTCAAATTACAATTTTATAGGGATCAAGTCAAGTCACACTTGGTCTTGGACTGTAAATAAATAAATAAATGGGATCAGGCACATCCACAGGAAGGGAGTCAAAAAAGTCAAGTTGATGCCCACAACCATGCCATTAAAAAATTACCCCTTTTCACATTGCGACACACCTAAAAAGATGTGGGGCTTTGATGGCATGGTTGTGGCCACCACTGTGACTTTTTTCGCCCACTGTGGACACTTCTGAAAGGAATATGAAATACACAAGGAGTGATCCTATGAAGTGTCTTGGTTTCATTAAGATTTAAATTAAATGTAGATTTAAATTAAATTTGTTATGGCCCCTTCAACTTCTTTGTCCTGTTCACCAGAAACAAGTTTTGGGGTGAGGGCCCCTGGCACCTCACTCAGATGCCAAGTGCAGCTCTTGGTTGAAAACATTTGTGCTTATCTTAAGCATTAAACACGTAGGGAAGGTGGGGGATTGGCAACAGTCCCACATATTGTTCCCTCCTGAGAAATTAATGTTTCTGAAATATTCTGGAAATGTTTCAAGAATATTTTGCCTTGTGGAATGCCTATTTACAGAGTCAGGAAAACATGCCCCCATGACATCACACTGCTTTTTGAATTGCTAATGCTAAAATGAGGATTTAATTTAATACACACTCTTCCAGCCTGAATGATTAGTACTTCAGAAACATTTTATGGTTGGAACTGAGAAGGCTATACTGGGGCTTTAACAGGTTAGGATGAATGTCCTTACAAAAGATTTAGACATCCAAAGATTAGCAGAAGTCTGATCAAAAGCCAATTTTGTTCATATGAAGGTGAGGAGAAAGTGGGCAAGGAACCACCAAGGAGGAAACCACACCCTCACCAACACTGGCAGGGCAAGCTACTGTATATAAACAGGGAGCAAACTCCACACTCACTCGCACTGTTGATGTTACCTAGTTGGGTAATGAAACATTGCAAGCAAACAACCAACTGTTGCAAGTCACTTCCCGTGAAATGGACAGCTATATAAATTTGACAAATAAATAAATAAACACAGAGAGAGAAACCAAGCTCTGAGAGCACCAAGGACTCCACAGTTCAAACCTGAGCTACAGATATTGATTCTGTATTGGATTATTGCTTGTGTTCAAGTGAAGGCTGTTAGCGAGCCTTTTGATTCCTGCACTGAGTAAAGGTTGGATACAAAAGCCAAAATGGCCTCTTGCCTCTATGAGTCAGAACTGAAAAGATCTGTATTAAATCCAGGTCAATATCTGGCAGTCTACTGGCTTCAAAGTTGAACACTTTGCCATTTGTGCAATGAGTAGCTCCTTGAAAATCCTGCAGAGGGCACTAATGCTTATTCTGAGCACAACACCAGCACTGAAAATCATCAGCATTTCTCTCCCTCTTAATCAGTATAATTTGTAGCTTTTCTTATGGGTAAGACTGATTTCCTAGAGCATTCCATTTAAAAATTAATAACAGATTGTGTGACATGTGCCTATGTGATCTCAGCCAAAAAAAAAAAATATTTTCCCAAAGTGGAAATCGGGAACTTATCTTGGCAAGTCCATACAGAAACAAAAATGGCACTGTCACAAGGATTAAGGACATTGTAAACACCACAGATTTGACAGTATAATTGTAGAGCACCAAAAGTCACTTTGGGTAACCCATAGAAAAACATTGATCTGAAGAGGAGAATTAGAATATATCAAAAATATGAAGCCACTCTACAAAGACCACTCTGTACCTGTTGGACAGAAAATAGACTGTAGCTTACTAACCTTCCTGGCCCTTGCCCTTATATGAGCATCAGCATTATCCATTGGATAAAAGAATCAAAGAACATTTCATGAAATTTTTCAACCAAAAATGTGTTTGTGCCTTCAAGTCAGTGTTGACTCCTGGTGACTGCCTGGATTAGTCCCTTCAGCTTTCTTGACAAAATTTCAGAAGTGTTTTGCCCTTGTCTGCTTCCTAGGGCTGAGAGAGAGTGACTGGCCCAAGGTCACCCAGCTGGCTTTGTGCCTCAAGCGGGACTAGAACTCCCAGTCTCCCGGTTTCTAGCCTGGTGCCTTAAGCACTACACCAAACTGGCTCTCAACCAAAAGTACCCCTTGGGAAAACTATTAATTTACAATATTATTTGCAGGACAGTTACCTTCAAGTCAACACTTTCTGTTCTATCACAGATTAGTTGCTGTAAACTGTTTCATAAACTCAGGAGATTTGTTCTTCTTTATTTCAAAAGGAAACATCAAGCAAATTGGATTTTTTTCTTTTTTTGGTCTTCTTAAAATTTCATTCTTAAGAAATAAAAATACATACTAGTTCTTTGGTTCAAAAAACGTGATTTTTTTCAGCTACATCAATATTCATATAGTTTGCTTATTCATCTACAAGGAATTATCATATTTTACATAAAGATGTATTTAATTGTATATGAGTAAAGGGCATCTGAATGTCAAAAGAACAGTCCATATTTAATATTTTTGGGGTTCTAACACTGCATTGGGACTTGAGTTTGGTGAGCAGCTTATACAACTTTTTGCTGGTTACTGGACACCCTAAGTAAACTTTTTGAAAGGATGAAAGTCAGATTTCCTTTGCTGGTGATGTAAAAAATGTGAGGGATCATTGACTCTTATGACTTGGCCTTGTGAGTCATTGATACCTTTCTGCAATAATACTTCAACATACATAAGTATGTTACCCATAAGATGGGAAAATCAATTTCAAGATCAAAATAGGTTAACCTTGAAACATCTGGTTCCAACCCTACCAAAAGTGTTTCAGTCTCAAAACAGAAAGTTCTGATCCTTAAATATGTTGGAATTATCAGGGATCAACTCAGCATTGTCTCATAAGCATAAGGGGGTCACTCTAGCAAATCACATCTCTACTGTGCTTGTGGGATGTCATGTGGGTCACCTGACTTCCTCTTCCTCCTTCTTCTTGAGCTTGGGGATTAACAGTCTCCATTACCCTCATGGGCAGACATGCAAGCAGGGGGGCTGCAGAATGCAGCTCCTCTCCCTTTCTATTCCACATAGAAGGTGTCTGCAAAGAACCAATGATGATTAAGTGCTTTCTACTATGAATCTACTTGTATCCAGATCTACTGAATAAAAGTAAGCTATTTTCTTCATCTAACTACAGTATGAAGACTGAATTTATTTCTGAACGTAATTAAGCTTAATGTGCAAGTTCTTTTTCAGTTCACACTTCTACTCTGCAAGATTGCTGTAGCTGCTTGGAGCTCTTTTATTAACCTTTTAAAAACTCCATCAAAATAGAGGTTGGGACAACCTGCTTTGAGGACCAGAATACTTCCCACAAGGTCAGAATGGCTGTTCTAGGGATGGATTTTTGGCTATCATAGACTAAGCCAATTCTCTTCCTACAATATCTAAATGAGCCTAAATAGCTTTAGAATTATCAGAATGTCAAATTATGTAACATTTCTATTGGCACTTTAGTGAATTAGCTTATTACAAACATCCATTCATTACCCTGATGAGACAAGGAAAAGTCTAAAATGCCATTATGATCACTTATAGTTAATTAGATACCACCAAATTACAGAACAGGAGAAACAGCACAAGTTTGTGGGTTGACCTATTGTAGAGCAGAGGAGAGCAAACTTTGGGCAGGCAAAGATGCAACTTTTACTTTTTTTTAAACCCCCAGTCACAATGGTCTTGTAGTAGAGTCTGAATGATGCAGGACATCTCTGGCCTGGGCGGGGCAGGGTTTAAATTTTCAGATCCTGTTTTTGTGGTTGGTGGGAGGGGTGCTTGGGTGGCTGGCTGCTTCATTTAAATTTAATAAGTAAACAAATAAATAAGGCTGCTACAGATCAACAGTTTTACCACCACCTGGCATGATATAGGAGCCACAGAAATAAGTCTGTGCACTAGAATATCAAGTAGCAGGAGCAGTCTGTTTGAAAACTTGGAATTTCAGCCAAACCACAAATATCTTTGGACCTTAAACATGGACAACCATTCCCAGTTCATTCTGTCACTATAAATCATGTTATATAATGTTCCAAGAGCCATTTCTTAAATGTATTTATTTGTTCCATACACAGAGAATCTTTCCAAGGAGAAGATGCCCATGTTTAATCTGGGTTGCATCAAAGCAGGGAGGGACTGAAGAAGAAGAGAATTCTTGTCATGGAGGCAAATAGGAGGACAGAGGACTATATCCATTGCCTTGAGTTCCTGAATAAAACATGGAACATAAATAAATAGATATTTCATCTGGATACACAAGGCAGCTAGCTCAGGTAAAGAAAAATATTGATTGATTGATTGATTGATTGATCAAATTTATCACCACCCATCTCCCAAAAGGGACTCTGGGCGGTTTACAATAAAACATAAATAAAACTATAAAACTATAAAGTGCTATAATACATAATACAATAAATATAAAAACCTCGATGGCTGGAAGTTCTTTATGATTTGCTGGCAGAGCAGGGTCCTTCTAAGAAACTAACCATCCCCAGGAATGACTACTCTCTCTCCCATCCCAGGCATAATTACAGAACCAGGTCTTTAGCTGTTTCCTAAAGTCCAGGAGGGAGGGAGCCAATCTCACTTCCGGGGGAAGGATATTCCAAAGGGCAGGTGCTATTGCAGAGAAGCCCCGCCTCCTGGACCTCGCCAGATGGAATTCTCTTGTAGACGGGGTCTGTAGCATGCGCCCTCTGCACGACCAGGTGGGACGGGCTGATGTGATGGGGAGGAGACAGTCCCTTAGGTAACCTGGACCCATGCCATATAGGGCTTTAAAGGTGATGACCAACACTTTGAATTGGACCTGGAAGCATACTGGCAACCAATGCAGCTCGTGGAGCAAAGGAGTGATGTGTGCACCAGCTGTAGCTTCCAGATACTCTTCAAGGGTAGCCCCATGTAGAGCGCATTCCAGTAGTCTATATGGGAGATAACCAGGGCATGAGTGACCATTCGAAGGGCCTCTCACTCCAGGAAGGGGCGTAACTGGCGCACAACACAAAGTTGCACAAAGGCCCTCCTAGCCACGGCTGCCACCTGCTCTTTGAGCAGGAGCTGTGAGCCCAGGAGGACCCCCAGTTACGCACCGGGTCTGTCTGGGGCAGTGCAACCCCATCCAGAACTAAAGATGACCATTTCCCAGAAATCGAGGAGCCATTAATCCACAGCCACTCCATCTTCCCCGGGTTCAGCCACAACCTGTTGTCCCCCATCCAGGCCCCCACAGCCCCCAGGCACTTGGAAAGGTTGGCCACAGCATCACTTACTTCACCCGGGATGGAGATGTATAATTGGGTATCATCTGCATATTGATGATACCTCACCCCATAGTGATGGATGATCTCGCCCAGTGGTTTCATGTAGATGTTAAAAAGGAGTGGAGAGAGTACCAAACCCTGTGGCACCCCACAAAGGAGGGGCTGCGGGCCAGATCTCTCGCTCCCTATCAACACTGACTGGGACCGACCCTGGAGGAAGGAGGTGAACCAGCGCAGAACCACGCCGCCCACCCCCAACTCCCTAAGTCGGTCCAGAAGGATACCATGGTCAATGGTATTGAAAGCCACTGAGAGGTCAAGAAGAGCAAGGATGGATGCACTGCCTCCATCTCGCTCCCGCCAGAGGTCATCCATAAGTGTGACCAATGCCGTTTCCGTCGTATAACTGGGCCTGAAACCTGACTGAAAGGGGCCAAGATAATCCGTTTCATCCAGAATCCTCTGGAGCTGCAAAGCCACCACTTTCTCAACCACCCTCCCGAAAAAGGGGAGGTGGGAGACTGGGCGAAAATTATCCAGTATAGTAGGGTCCAGCGACGGTTTCTTGAGGAGGGGGCGCACCAGCTCTTCCTTAAAGGCTGCTGGGAACACCCCCTCTCTCAAGGATGTGTTTACCATTGCCTGGACCCAGTCACATGTCACCTCCCGTGCTGCTTTCACCAGCCAGGAGGGGCATGGGTCTAACTGCCATGTGGTAGCATTACAGTCCAAAGGATCCTGTCCACTTCCTTGGGTTCAACAGGATCAAACTGGTCCCAGATAACCTGGTAAGTACGTTTCCTAAGTATCTCCTCTGACTCTGTCTCACACTTGGAGTCCAACTTGGTCGGGATCCAAGCGATTTTATCCTGCAGGTGCCCCGAAAATTCCTCCACACGGCCCTATAGATGGATGTCTGACTCCCCTTTCCCTAAAAGTGATCAGGTAATCTTAAACAGGGCCGCCGGGCGGCATTCTGCGGAAGCAATAAGAGGGGAGAAGTACTGGCACTTTGCCGCTCTTACTGCCACAAGGTAGGCCTTAATCTAGCTTGTGTTCAGTCAGGTTCGGTTTTTGTCTTCCTCCAGCAGCTCTCTACGCGTCTCTTAACCCTCTTCAAAACCCTCAGCTCCTCCGTAAGCCACGGGGAGTGCCAGGTTTGGGTGAGCAAGAGAGGCCGCACAGGAGTGATCCTGTCCAAGGCTCCGGCTGCCTCCCTATTCCAGGCAGCAGCCAGGGCCTCCGCTGGACTGTGCAGGAGACTCGGGTATAACCCCCAGCTCCCTCTGAAACCAGCCGGGTCCATCAGTTGCCGGGGGCAGACCAATCAAATGGGTCCTGCCTCCCTGCGGAGGGAGGCGGCACGAGAGAATCTCAAGGCCACCAGGGTTTAATATGGTTTTCTTCCCGTTTCTATATTCAAATGACATATCATTGGTCCTTCTCTCTTAGCACAAAGAATTGGTCCTTCACCACCAGTGTTTCTCAACCTTGGCAATTTCAAGCTGTGTGGACTTCAACTCCCAGAATTCCCCAGCCAGCCATGGTCACGCTGTTCACTACACTTGGAGGAGAAGGGCAGTGTTTTTCAACCTCAGCAACTTAAAGATGTGTGGACATCTACTCCCAGAATTCCCCAGCAAGACTGTTTCTTGAGGTTAACCCTTAGTGTTTGTTAAATTGTCACCTCAATTTGCATGTCTAGCAACAAGAGGATGCAGAATTTGGGGAGGTTAAACTTCATTGTTCTGAAAGTTGCCTTGCAATTTCTCAAACGCCTCCTCCTTCTGTTCCTTCTCCTTTTCAGAATATTTAAGAGTTTCTTTGGGTGATATTTCTGAGCTTGCATTATTACTGGAAGAGGCAGAATGCTACGCTCATTGTGTTGTTCCTAGTTACATGTCTGCATCCTGAATAAATGGACAGTGATCCACGTAAGCAGTAATGCAAGTCTCAAACTCTGTGAGCCCAGAACCCTCTGACATTGCAAGTGAATTTTTACAACCCCTCATAAATAAAAAAATTAATAAAACTAAAAGTTAGCCTGTAAACTGAAATTAGAGTCACAATGTATGCCAACATCCATATATTCAGTGACAACTGAACAGCCTCTTTCATCAATCAGCAGCCTATAATATAACGAACAACAACAGACAAATAAGCCCTATGAAGAGTCATTAAAGCCCATCCCTATCAGAAATCCTTTGCTCTTCAAACTTCTGAGCAACTTATTACTGAAAAAGTTTTGGCTAAACACAGTAAAAAGGAGAAAAAATAACAGAACAAACAGAATTGCAGGAAAGAATGGCATTGCAACACTTTAAAGAACAGGCCACGGCCCACCAATTTCCACAACTGGCAGATGTCGTAGGTCTTTGAAGCCAATATGGATTAATTAGGACATTCATTTTTTCTCAATTTCCTCTTAGAGACTTTGTGAATGAAAGCTACTAATAGTCATTAAAAAAAAACAATCCGGCAGCATCAATTAAAAACCACATATCCAAATGGAATAAATTTAGCAACCCACAGATATGATGTACGTATTTCCATCTTCATCCTTCTTTCTACATTCTTGCATGTTGCTTCCTGCTCTTATTTTTACCTCATGCTCTTGCATTCTACTTCCTATTTTTAAAATGTTATTTTATTTACTTGCATGCTTAAAACTGCACCCACCTATTCCTCAAAGTCTCAAGGCCATGCAATTTATGGAATACATTTAGCCTAGCCAAAAAACATTTCATCACATTACATAGGTCAGAACTTTGGCAAACCTCACAGAAAAAAAACAATTGTTTGAGAAATGGATTGATCTGAATCCTATTCTTTTCCAGCAACCCAAGGAAGTATACATAAAACTCTGCCCTCTACTTTTATCCCCACTACAAAAATGGGAGAATTTGGCTGAACTGAGAGCTGGACTTGAGTTGAATTAGTAGCAAATGTCAAGAAAATATCTGTGGCTGAGTTTGCATAGCATGTGAACCCATCCAATTGAGGTATGTTTATCAAAGAATGGTTAAATAAACCATGACTAATAATCATGCATGAATCCAATCTATTTGTAACCTTGCTGTCTTGCTCTGACAAACTCAGCAGGAGGTCTGCTCCTAAGAGAGGTGAAGAATCATTTGTTCTATAGAGATGGTTGAATTGAGACTCTTAGGATCTATCACCTTAAGGGATCATAGTGCAGGAGGCAATTATTAAGACAGGCAACCTGGTGTTTTCCAGAAATTTGGGATTATAATTCCCATAATTCTTTGCCAATGGCCAAGATGGCTGGGGCTGATTGTGCTGAAACCTATGGCCAAGATGGCTGGGGCTGATTGTGCTGAAACCTATACTATCTGGATAGTCCCATGTTGCTTAGCCCTCTATTAAAATATTCAAACTAAACCAAGTCAAGATGTATTCATGAGCTAAAACCAGCCCTTCATTTTTGCCAAGTCCTTTAGTAGTTCTGCACCAAACTATCACTGTAGAAATACAAAGCCTTTGATTAATGACATATTAATCATTATTGTACAGTAATGGCTGGATAATAGTGTAAATTGCTGGTATGAAAATGCTCTTTGTGATTCTGGTGGAGAGATTAGAGCTCTGGTATCAGGTAAAGATGTCAATGCTTGTATTGCCTTCAGAAGTCTTCCAGGACACCCCCATTCAGACAGTTTTTGAAAGTTTAAACTCAACATGTGAATGACTGAAAGTCTGGAGCATGATTTTCAAAAAATGGTTCATGATCTTAATACAATATTCATGATTGGGGAAGAACTTTCCAAGAGATTCTGATAAATTGAAGATGTAGATTAGATAATGCATGTAGGAAGAGGCCAGATGTTTAAGCAACCTGATTATTTTCCTGGACTATTGTGGTGTTCATTAGGAAATAGGAAGAAATGAACCTAACAAAAAAGATACTACCTCAAGGGGATAACACTATCATTGCTAATGTTATAACGCCAGGAAAGAGGCTTTCCTCCACATGAAACCTGCTGTTCCTAATTTAGATTTCTCCACCTCTGCAAATATGCTTAAAGTGCATCTCAGGCCATGGGGAGAGAAAGCCCTAGTGGTTAGGCTGGCGTTGAGAATAAGAAAAGGCATCAGCTGAATGCTTTGTCTAGCTAATTCCAAATATAGGACTCTGGGCAAAATTGTATAATAGTCACCAGGATATTTATGAATCACCTTACATTAATTGTACATAGGAATCACTTTAGGTGAATGTGGTGGCAACCACCAATTTTAACGTCATTATGTTGGCTACCAGAATTCCAGTAATGCAATTTGAAGTGTGGGGATCATCTATAAGGTTGTATATTGTATAGCATTGGGATAGATCAAGCATCACCTTGCCAAAACTGAATCTGCCTGTCCAGTGTGAACATCTGGAGAGCACTTGCTGAGCATCCTCTCCCTCCACAGGAAGTACATGAACTAGGTGGCAGGCAGGCCTTCTCTTTGGTGGTCCTTGTGCTTTGAAACAGGTTTATCCCTTTTCCTCCTTACATTCCAAAAGGCAGTAAAAATGGTCTTATTTCGTCATGCCTTTGGCTCAACTGAATGACCATGCACACTCAGATGGGGCAAGTCTGATTAGTTTATTGTTTTCATGTTTGTTCTTGCTCTGCTCCACACCAACCAAAATACTGTTGTTTGAAGCACTTTACACATAATGAAAATAAATGATTCATGTATAATATACGTATATGCACACATAAACATTTTTCTTTGCTGAAAGGGTAGCTGTCCAAGAGGGCTTTTAGTAAACTATCTCACATCCACCCATCATATTGTTTGTATAGGAAACATACAAGCAGGTTTGTGGGCAATGCTTGAACATGGTCTTCATCTGTTTCACTGTTTTGTGAAAGAAAAAATAAAAGATAGCACAAGCTGAAGCAGATCTTTTTAAAAATGGCACCAAAAAAAGACCAGTAATGGGAAAACGTTTTAAAGGCTATGTGCGTGTTAGAAATCATTACACACTTGTCTATGTATATTGATAAAGATATTTCAGGAACCCATATCGGAGTTGTTGGGTAGTTGTACAAGCAGCCCTTGAATTTAGATTAAAAAGAAAAAAGAAAAACATCACTCCAAATCCAAAACTACAAATGTTGGTTGAAGCAGAAATCAGTGTCAAGTACTGTACTTTATATTACATTTGAAAGTGACTCTTAAATGTCTACAAAAAGAGAGAGAGAGAGATCACTGCTATAGGCAATTGTGTTAAAGTGATTTTTTTTAAATTAATGTTATACTAGTCCAGTATTTCTCAACCTTGGCAACTTTAAGATGAATAGACTTCAACTCCCAGAATTCCCTAGCCAGCAAGCTAATTCCTTGAATTCCAGATTCCCCAAAGTTGTGGGGCAACACGTAATTTTGTGAGCTCTATTCATTTCCTGTTCTTCACAGAGACCAGGCATGTCTGCATGTTAGTCTTTAGTCATTAGCTCACAGCAGTGAAAACAAGGCATGTTTTGCTTTCAATAATGCTTTTTTTTTAATTCAGGCAGAGTACCTTTTTCTCCTAATCTGTAAATAAAACTTTCAGCATGACAATTTGTGCGTACTTGGTGTGCCTTTTTTGATCAAATATCACAACATTTAGACAGATGTGCAAACCAAAGAATAAATGGATTCCAGTTTTGGATTTTAGTTTGGGAACTGCAAATGAAATTGCTTTCTATCAAAATACAATCCAATATTTTTTCGCTCCACCATATCCTTAGTCAAAAGGTGTCTTGAAAAGGCTTCCATGCAGTCCAATTTGTACAAAAACACGAAGGAGAAAAGAGAACAGTGACAGGTTTATTTTGAGAGAGACAACCAGTTCTGAAGATTTCTTGCTGCTTTCTTAAACATTGACCAGCATAGAAAAAAAATTACTTAAGTTTCTAATGCTGCTGTTTTGTTTAACATGCTTTGTGTTTTGTAGTTTAAATTATGTCTGACGGGAGATAAAAATACATTTGTTTATTCAGTTATTTATACAGCATAAATTATTTTTTTAAAATGATACTTTAACAAAATAAATAATAATAAAAGGCTAGGGACAGCTCATCAAAGCCATTTTCACTTTATTTGGACAGGGCCTGAGCATATGTTATGAAAGACAAAACTCAATCAAACTGGATAGATTATGTCAGATGTGACAATAAGACCTTGTGCTATGATACCTATGGGTGCTATAAGAACTGACATATTTTGAAGCCAGTCAGGAAGAAAGCAATTTGTATTTATATACATTTGGGTTCCACAGGGCTTCAAAGAGCAATTCTCTCCAGTAGAGATTTAAGAAACACATTTCTATCATATGAAACAGCACCCAGAAGAATGGGCCATTTTGTTTCTATCTGCAATTTCTATGCATAAGGAGTGCAAAAGCAGCAGTTCCTATCCTTGGATTGGATGGCCAATCTGATTGCTCCTGCCTTTATCCGATGAACTGCATACTGTTTATGTAAATGTACCCAATCTACAATATTTCCTAAACTTGGAGGCCAATTTTTCTACCAAATGAAAATAGACATTTTAATTCCTTAAATGAAATGAGGCTCAGTGGATGGCAGTCTCTAGTGGACCTTGGCTGAATCTTGGAATCAACAGTAAACCCTATTTACTCCTCAGATGGGAGAACTGCCTGGAAAATCTAAGGTTGTAGACTTGACTGGAAATCAAAGAAAAAAACATCCCCGAAGCTAGTATTGGCAAATCACTTCTGTAACACTTCTGGAACTTGAAGGTATTGTTACCTTGTGCCTTGTAGATGTAATGAGGAATCATTCACTTTGGCTACAAATCAACAATTAACTTCATGTTTAATCAGTGACTTGTTATATTGAAAGGTTTGCAACATGTTGCCCTGGAATTCTTCTTCAAAGAAAGAAAGAAAGTGCTTAGAATATAAGGCTATTCTGATGAACAGGACTTCCAGGTATCTATCTGTTCCTGTAATGCAATCTGCCCAGATGTTTGTTGTTTTTTTAATCATATGGCATAGCAGTTTGGTGTTCATGCTGCTTTTTCTTGCTGGGAAATCCTTGTGAGGTCCAGCAGCCAGATGTGTAGACTATTTAGCCATGACAAGTCACATTGCCTGGGGTGCACCACAAGGAGGCTAGTCTACAGTTGTAATCAAAATTATTCAACCCCCATTGCAAATCAGGTTGATTGTCAAAATGTACAGACTTTCAGCTGTTTGCAATGAACAAATCAAACAAAAGCAATTGAAATAGCTCAACACAACGAATGCTTCAAGTGGTGTCCCCAAAGTCAACTGAAAATTCAATTTATAATGACTTTTCCAGTCTCAAAATTATTCAACCCCTTCATGGCAAGCATCTTCAGTACTTAGAAGAGCACCCTTTTGCTGTTATGACCTGCTGCAAATGAGATGCATAGCTAGACACCAGCTTCTGGCAGCATTCCTGAGGAATCTTAACCCATTCCTCATGAGCAATGACCTCCAGTTCAGTAATATTCTTGGGTTTGCGTGCTGCAACCGCCTTCTTCAAATCCCACCAGAGATTTTCTATGGGGTTCAAGTCAGGTGACTGTGATGGCCATTGTAGAATCTTCCAGGACTTCTTCTGCATCCAAGCCTTAGTGGAATTTGAGGTATGCTTGGGATCATTGTCCTCTTGGAAGGTCCAATGACGCCCAAGCTTCAGCTTCCTTACGGATGGCATGACGTTTTCTCCTAGGATTTCCTGATACTTCAATGAATCCATCTTGCCGTCCACACACTGCAGGTTTCCAGTGCCAGAGGATGCAAAGCAGCCCCAGAGCATCACTGAGCCACCACCATGCTTAACTGTAGGCAGAGTGTTCTTTTCAGTGTATGCTTCATTCTTCTCCCTGCAGACATACCGCTGATCCATTGGGCCAAAAAGTTCCAGTTTTGTTTCATTGCTCCACAGAACAGAATCCCAAAACTTCTGTGGCTTATTTATATGATTTTGAGCATATTGGAGTGGACTTTTCTTGTGCTTTTGGGTCAGTAGTGGTGTAGGTCTTGGAGTTCTGGCACGGAAACCTTCTGCGTTTAGTACGTGCCTTAATGTGCTCACTGAAACCTCAGTGCCCGTTGCCACCAAGTCTTGCTGCAGGTCTTTTGCGGTCACTCAAGGGTTTCTCTCCATCTGCCTTCTCAGAAATCTGGTTGCAGCCACTGACAGCTTCCTTTTTCTGCCAGTCTAGGTAGTGTAACCACTGTTCCTTTAACTCTGAACTTGCAAACTATGCTTCCAATGGTGTCTCTAGGAACATTCAGTGCCTTCGCTATCTTTTTGTATCCTGTTCCTTGTTTGTGAAGGGCAATGATCTCTTCTCTTACCTTTTTGGACCATTCTTTTGACTTAGCCATACCGTATTTCTAACATGGAGTCAAACATGACACTCAACAAACCCCTAGCCACTTCAGGTATTTCATGTGTTCCAGCTCAAGCACACCTGGTACAACTAATGAAGCCCTTGATTAGCTGCATCAGGTGTGCTTGAGACAACACCTGTTCTGCATACTGTATGTGTGCTGTTGTGATGGATTCTATTCAGGGGATTGAATAATTTTGAGACTGGAGAAGTCAGGTTGCATTTTCTATTGAATTTGGGGACACCACTTGAAGCATTCATTGTGTTGAGCTATTTCAATTGCTTTTGTTTGATTTGTTCATTGCAAACAGCTGAAAGTCTGTACATTTTGACAATCAACCTGATTTGCAATGGGGGTTGGATAATTTCGATTACAACTGTACATTGTACCAAGTTGGGCTGAGAGAGAGTGACTGGCCCAAGGTCACCCACCCAGCTTTCATGCCTAAGGCAGGACTAGAACTCACAGACTCTTGGTTTCTAGCCCAGAAACTCAACCACTAGACCAATCTGGCTCTCTGCCTGGATGGTGAGATTCTACAACAGGAAAACGCCAAGATTCTGGCATTAACTATGTCATCTGTTTGCTCAGATTAGTTCTACAGATTTTCCAAGTTCCAGATAATCCTTTTCTAGCAGTGTTTGACAGATCTCCATCCCTGAGTTTTCCATCTTTGATCTCTATTGGCACTACCTATTCTACACAGGATGGAAATGAGACAGAGGAGTACTCTTTGCAGCAAAACTGGGTTTATTTGCTCAGAAATTGTATAATGTCTTCTAAGATTAATCTGAGGAACAGTAAATACATTTTAAAATCTTTCTGCTACACCCCCAAATGATAAACTTTGGAGTTCTTATACCAAAGTGATCTCCTTTCTTAAGCTTTCTCTGGTACCTTAAATATGGAGTAAGTATTATATTCTCTCATTTATTCAGTCTAGTTCTTTATAAACAATTGAAATTTTATTTAAGAATAGTATTATATGAGAAGATAATATGGGATACTTTCATTTAGAGGAACAGAACATACTCGGTACTTATTTATGGAATGATAGTTGACTATGTTACAAGAGCTATCAGTGTTTCTCTTTTCTTTTATGCACTCTGGTTATCTAGTTTTCTTTTTATTCTGTGAAACTATTAACTGCCTTTCTTGTCTTCCCAACTCCTCTTAGCTTTCTGTCCCCCACAGTGTTCC
Organism: Candoia aspera; assembly: GCF_035149785.1. Taxonomy (NCBI): domain Eukaryota; kingdom Metazoa; phylum Chordata; class Lepidosauria; order Squamata; family Candoiidae; genus Candoia; species Candoia aspera. The sequence continues at coordinate 74,072,580 of NC_086158.1, read as the reverse complement.
ATTAACTATTCAGTTACTTTAGTAAAATGCAAATAATCTACCACTTCATGACATTGCTTGCAGAAGAAAATATGGGAAGAAGGACATACCTATATTATTTACAGTTTGATGGGAGGAGGAGGAGGAGGAGGAGGAGGAGGAGGAGGAGGAGGAGGAGGAAGAGGAGGAAGAAGAGGAAGAGGAGGAGGAGGAGGAGGAGGAGGAGGAATTTCAAGAATAATTTGAGGGAGGAATAAATGAAGAAGGTAGGAGGACTCCATCAAAAGTATAGCTGAAAAATGATTGTCTTTAAATAAAAGAAAAAAATCAGAATGCAATAAAGATGTTGCAAGAGTCTGGAAGAAAGGAAAGGGATGGGAAGGAGAAGAATGAAAAGTTAGACAAATTCATTGAAGATTAGGCAACAATGGATCAAATAAGAATGAAGATGAAGAAGATGGGTTGTGGAAACTACCTGAGTGCAAAAGAGAGTGATGCCATACACAGAACCATTCAAAAAGAGAGCCTGGGCTCATACTGAGGTATGAGAGCAAATAAATAACATGCAAATAGGCCAGCTTGATTGCAAGCGTTAGGAGGATAGGCGTCCCCACTCCCAAGGATGGGTTGGTTTTCTGGAAAGGGCACTAAAAAAATTATCACAACTTTCTGCTTCATTTTGCTCTTAAGTTCTGAAGACAGTTGTCCAGGGAGATGTTTAAACTGAAGACTGGGCAAATTAGACACTACTGTCCCACCTCAATTGCTGCATTTTATGACAGATTCAAGTTTTCTGCTAAAGGGAATCCCAGCCATTATTATTTTATCACCTTCTGGAAATTTTATCACCTTCTGGAGATTTTAGAGAAAGGAGAAAGTTGCATTTCTACAAATATTGTTTTAAAAAACTGACCTTTTGTGTTACTTTTTAAATATTATTTCTTTTTTAAAAAAAAGAATTATTTGGATATTTCAGGGCAGATTCAGTGTTTCGTTAATTTGTCAGTTAGACATACAAATTAATAATATCTCACACTGACTTTGGTGCCCTCAAATATATGCGTGCTGTCTAGCATTTTTTTGTGAAGACCAACACAGCAGGTTTCTTTGGTTTCTCTAGATCTCTGTATCGTCTTTAAGCACATCTTTCCATCTTTTATAGTTTAGCAGTCCATTTGCCTGTCTGGTGTTTCCTCTTTCTATCTTATTTAAAAACAGTTTTACTTCCGATTTTAATATTTTTATCAATATACACCACAAGGTCTTATTTTGTTTATCTTAAAAACATTCATTTCTTTGTTTGCAATGTCTCTTCTCATTTGTTTTTTCTAATTATGGAAAGATTCAAATAACTTTTTATTTTATTAACTTCCTGGAAACTAGCATTCTGTAAGATCTGTTCATGGTGGTCTTCATCTGTATCACATATTCTATCCAACTTTGACTTACTGAGATTTTAAATAATCTTCCAGTGTCCTGATGACATTTGACCAAATTAACCCTTTTTTCAACTTTACACTTTTTTTTAGCAAATCCTTTCATTTTGGCGTTTCCTTCTTTGAACTCAAATATAACTAGCTTGGCTTTGTGTATAACTTTTCATATACATATTTCATATATATGAGATGATACTGCAGTCTCCCAGTTTGAAAAAAACTAAGTTGCATGTTACACCAAAATAATACCACATAAATCTCAGAACTGCTGCCCAATAGCTGGTTCTTCAACCATGTTCTCTGTTTGGCAGCTGAATCTATTTCCACCTCAACCACAGTTCAGCAGAAATTGCACTGAAGCCAGTTTCCAAACATCTACCTTCAATGGAGAACACTCAGATTTTTCTTTTGGTGCTCCAAAGGCAAAATGCAGCATCAGTTAAGAGCGTGGATAAAGAATGGGGTATGCACTGGGTGCAGCTTTTGTGTCCTCATATTGGTTAACTGGAGATTAAGTTGGAGGATGCATGCATGACCTCACTGGGTGTTCTGTGCACTTTGAGGTAATGTCAATTAAGACAATTGTGAGTCAGCTTCAAATTGTTTCCAAAAGCATGGGGAGCTAGAACAGTGGAAGGATGGAAGGATGGAACTACCTGTATCAACTAAGTGCTTTCTTTGATTTTGGCTTAGCATGCACATGAACCTATCCACTGTGGTTTGTAAATCATTGTTTGTGGCTTAGCTGTGGCATTTCCTCCTTAAGAGTTCTACAGAGGAGTTTGGTCCTCTCAAGTTGCCTAGTTCATTGACTGTACTTGATTGGTCAGATTAAGCTATTAAACATTCTGAATATCCCCTTCTCCCACTAATATTTGTAAGATATACTTAGCATTAAAATAAGAGAGATGCCAAATAGTTTGGCTTTGTATTTTAGGTTCTGTGAAAGATGTCGCCAGTCACAAATTCCATAGTTGCAAAGTCACATTAGCTTTGCCACGGATGACTCTTTCTTCTCTATTACAGAAGATATGTGTGAAGACAATAATCTGTCTGGAGAGAATTTAAAGAAATTCTGTTTTAAAAAACCATACAAAGGGAGAATTGAAGCCCTGAAGTTGAATATCAGTACTTAGCACCGTGATAGCAGACTGAACAGGCCAACACATCCTGTGCTCTAATTTTTCTCAAATTGATATGATGTATAGAACTCCTGTTGGTTGGTTGGTTGATTTATTTTTATTTAACACATTTCTACTCCACTGCAAAATGACTTTTGGCAGCTTACATAGAATATAAATAGAACAATTTAAAATGTCCACAATCACATATAAAACAAACAGAAACTAATGAACAACAACAGTAAAAACCATCAGCCACAAAAAAACAAAGATGAAGCAATAAAAACAAAAAAGAAAAGTTGGCATCCATATAAACGTAGAGGAAAGCCATCTAAAACAATGTGGTTTAGAGTGTACCATAATGCTTATCATAGGAACATTTTATATATCCTTTTTTTATTAGTGGTACATAAATGATTACTCTGGATTTGCCTGATATCTGAAGAGGTGTGTCATCTCAGGATTAGCTAGTGCAGGAGAAATGAGCCATCATTTCATAGCAATACAAATGTATGGAAACAGTGATAGCAGGGAAGGGGAATCTTCAGCTGCGAATGAGATCCAGCCCCTAAAGGTTCCCCACCAAGCCCATGAGTAATTTGAGAAAAATTCTTCCCCTCTCCCTTGTCTGGCCTTGTTTTGTCTGTCAAGCCTTGGTTGGCATACAGCCCCCAGCACACTTGCTTTGAGTCATCTCAGTCTTGGGCTGAAATAAATTCCCACCTCAGATTAAGAAGAACTACGTAAATGTTCAAAGTTGCAGCAGAATTGCAATGAGTGGTCAAAAAGTCCACCAGAAGAATGGAGAACTCCAGATGCTGTGGAGTATGTAATTATATAGGCAGATGGCTGAATTTATAGTAGAACCACCACATAGAAGATTGTTGGGCAGAAGTATTCAAAGCTGAATACAGTGATTGTCCAAGACAATCCCATATCCCCAATTAAAGGAAGAAAACAAAGTAATGCTGCAAAAATAGTCTATATGTTCTTCATAATCTATCTAGTACTAAAAAAGCAACAGGCAAATAAAACAAAATTAAGGTTTCAGCAACTACACTCCACAGTCTTATGTGAAAATTACAGTGCTTGAGCAATCAAGTCAACATTATTTTACCAAATAGCGACTTTATTTATTGCAAACCCAGCCAAACAGATCATTATTGTACAATATTCTTATGTTGTTGAAAGTCATTTAATATAGGTCATAGTAAATACTATTATTTAAAAAGAAATATAACAAACTCTTTCCACCTGAAAAAAATAGTTGTGATAATTATAGGTTTATATTTAACATTTAATTTAAAAAAAATAAAACCAATCCATCACTGGAGGAAATGAAAGTATTATAATTTGAAAAATAATAATCTAACCAAATGAAGTCTTCTATGCTTTGTGCACCATGGAAATCTGTATGGCGCCACAATGAACAAGCCCTTTAGGGAATATAGAGGCCAGGATTCATAAAGGAGTATTATCTGAGAATAAATGACACAGCCTAGGAATGGAATGTGTATTTGATTAATTAAAGAAATAAAGTGAGGTTATAAATATAACTTCTCTCTGCTCCCCTGCAAAAAAACCTTCATCTGAATAATGTTATCATAAACATTACTTTTCATAAAGACATCTTAAGTTCTCTCTGCATTTAGAAATCTCTCACAAAACAAAAGATGGACACTAACCAGCAAAGTAAAATACTTTGGATTTCAAAATGAAACTCAGCCCGTTATAGGAGAATTTGGATGCTGAAAGAGAGTGAGAGTGAAAGAGAAAGAAGCCTTTTCCTTTTATCATAAAATCAAAAAATATAATTAATGTAATGAAAGGAGCACAGTCCCCTCAAAGTTTGGTGTTTGGCCCTGTCCATTTCAGTGGGAAAAAGTTAAGTGCATGCGTAACTTTTTCATTTAGCTAATGGGATTTAAAGGTGTTAATTCTGGCTAGATTGTATCTGTAGCTAAAAACAAAATAAGCAAACTGCTTAAGCATCTTCTCTTGGAGTATTTATCCAAAAGCTCAAACTCCCCAGGAATGTTTCAGAAGCTGTTAACTTAGAGTTTTTCTGAATCAACAGCACTGTTTATAGAGGACAGGAACGCCATGCTGTTTCAACCATGTACTCTAAGGCCCTTTCCAGATGTTTTGAAAACAAACCTGGCTTTTCCTTTTAGCACTATTTAGATTGGCAACCTTTGCTGGCCCAGCTCCTATGGCTTTTAGAAGCTGCTGTGCAAAAATTAAGTAAGTTCTGGTTTTCCAGCTGCTTTTTCCCCAGGTCAGGAAAAGCTTCTCTTACTTAATTCTTGCATGCCAGGTTGCCCTGAAAAGTACTAGATAAACATCCATTTTTAAAGTTTCCTTTTTAAAAGAAAGTGTGCATTAGGTAGATCTGATAGTATAATACTATGCTTTAACCCCAACACGGGAAGGAATGCTTTATGAGAAATAGCCATTTTTTACGAAATGTGAGGGAAGAGTATTCTCATTCATATCTACTTAGAAGTCCCATTGAGTTCCATTGAGTTCTAATGGGTGGACCTCTAGTTATCGTGGACTGCAACTTTCACTATGCCTCATCCTTGGCAAAGGTAGCTAGATCTATAGGACCTAGAGACCAACATCATTTTGAGCACCACACTGTCCTTCAACCATAGGAAGTGGAATGATGGAGAAGAGCATCAGCCCTCAAAAGCCAACAAACCCAAATCAATCCTAAAACAGAACACTGAATCCTACATTCAAAACATGGCATGAGGATAACGCAGGATGAAAATAGAATGGTGGAACTGTGTGGTGTTAACAATTTTACTGATGATAGTGATATCCATAGCAATACACAGCTAGATTCCAATCCTGGTCAGAAATTACATGCTAACAATAAACATAGCTGTTTTCCCTGCAATAAAACAACTCTGTGACTGGGAATTGTTCCCTCTTTCTTGGTTATGCAGGCAGGTGGGTGGGTGGAAGGAAAAATAGAGAAAGCCTTTCCTAAAATGGCCCCCTCTGGATATGATGGCATTTCAGATCCAAAGGGAGTTGCCTTCCCAAACCATCTGAATGGCAAGAGATTGGGGAAGGTTAAGTTGAGGCCAGGCAACAGAAGAAATCCAGGTGAAAATAGTTTGCTAAAAATCAAGATTAGCTCGATGTCTATTTATAATCTCTGTTTATTAGGCAGTCATACTGAATGATGAAACAGACTTTTGATGGATACCTCAATGGCAATCTGTGAGATAAAGGTATTATTTATCAAAAGACAAAGGAACAGTATTTAGTAAATGAATAACTGAGAAAAAGCTACATTTCCATTTCCATGGAAAACAAAGGTCCAGTTAGATGAGAAATGATGAGCTGGGAATGCCACCTTTGTCTTTTAATAGAGGTGCTTTTCCAACCAGGGCAAACAGCAACTGAGGGAAGGGGAATGGGGGGTGGGGGGATGATAGGCAAGTAACAACAACAAAAAAGTGCCCTTTATAGCTGTTCCAATCTGGATTTGCTCACTGACAGCTTCTACTTAGAAAAATAAAGGGAAAGGAACAAATGCATTCACAAAACTGTTATATTTATCCCTAAGGCTACAATCCAGTTGCACCCAGAAGCCAGTGCAGCTCACACAGCAGTGCTGTTACATGGGTGCCCATAATTACCCAAGATGGATTTGGGCAGAGGCCTTCCTGGCCATTGCTGTCATTTGCTCTTCGGGCAGGAGGCTAATGTCCAAAAGGACTCACAAGTGGCGCACCAGCTCTGTCAGGTTGTGGGGGGAGAGAGCAACCCTGCACAAAACTAAAGATGGAAAGTCCCTGGATCCAGGAACTCACAGCCATTTCATTTTGCTAGCAGTAAGCTGAAGCCATCCATGACCTTGCAGTGAGGGCTGCAAAGCAGAGCATTTAACCAATTGTTATCAGGATACCAGCATCAATGGCATGCTGTAACGATTGCCTAAACCCAAATACTCAGTCTCACAAGCTCGGGCTTAAAGATAACTGATTTATTAAAGGAATAGTATGCAAATACAGAGAAAGCTGAGAATGAGCAAAAGCGCGCCAAATACAAACTTAAAAGCCTTGCTTGTGGGCAGGTCCCGCCCGATCGCCCGTCAGGACGCTCCCCCTCCCAGGTGCTGAATGCCGTTAGATGCGCCTGGGAAAGTAACCTTGAACAGGAGCGCAAACCCAAACATGCATTCCAAGCCCTCAAAACAAGGGAGGGCAACAGAATGGAAAAACCCCGGGTGAAGGGATACGGAACAGAGAATGACATGTGAAACGTTACAATGTTAACCAGACATTAGAATGCGAACATGACATATTGCCCCCCCAAAAGAAATTAGGGAGCCGGTTTGTCAGGATAGGCAGAGTGAAATTGGGCTACGAGACGAGGAGAATGCACGTCTGGAGCAGCAACCCATTCAGGATGAGGGAAATGTTTCCAGCGGACGAGGTATTGTAGAGTAGAGCGCTGGCGTCTGGAATCGAGAATAGATGCCACCTCGAAGTGTTGCTGGTTGTCGATCATGAGGGGAGGTGGAGGAGTGGGTTGTGGATGCCAACGGTCCGATGACAGGCAGGGTTTGAGTAAGCTGCAATGGAAAACAGGATGTAAACGTTTAAGGTTGTGAGGTAAATCGAGTTTAAACGTAACAGGGTTGAGCTGAGCAACAATTGAAAAAGGACCGACAAATTTAGGACCAAGTTTCTTAGAGGGTTGTGGGGACTTGATAAACTTAGTTGATAAGTAGACTTTATCCCCGACTGCAAAGGATGGTTCTGGGGAACGCTTTGCATCAGCATGGCGTTTATAGGCAGCTTGGGCATGTTGGAGGGCAAGTAGAATATTAGACCATGAGTCCTTGAGAGAGTCCGCCCAGCCAGCGAGGGTGGCTGGGAGCGGTTGAGGATGAGGAAGTTCAGGAATGGGAACAAATTCGCGTCCAAAAACTGTTTTAAAGGGAACTTGACCAGTGGTTTGATGAATGGAATTGTTGTAAGCGACCTCAGCAAATGGGAGTAGATCGACCCAGTTGTCTTGCTGGTAGTTAACAAAAGCTCTGAGGTATTGCTCTAAGGTAGAATTAACAGCCTCTGTAGATCCGTCCGTTTCTGGATGCCAAGCAGTAGAAAGTGATTGTTTCGTACCCAGAAGTTTCAAAAATGCGCGCCAAAATTGTGACGTAAATTGTGTGCCTCTGTCACTCACCAAACGGGCGGGGATACCGTGGAGACGGTACACGTGGATGAGGAAGAGGCGTGCCAGCTGTTGCGCGGTAGGGATAGAAGCGCAGGGGATAAAGTGGGCTTGTTTGGAGAAAAAGTCTTTGACGACCCAAATGACAGTTTTGCGTTGACTAGGGGGTAGATCAACGATAAAATCCATGGAGATATCCTGCCAAGGGACCGACGGAGTGGCTACGGGTTGAAGGAGACCCTGGGGTTTGCCCGGTTTGCGCTTTATCGCCGCACATACAGGGCACGCAGTGACATATTCTTTTAAGTCTTTGAGTAAAGTTGGCCACCAGAATTGCCGGCGAACGAGGTGCAAAGTTTTCACGTAGCCGAAATGCCCAGCTAGCTTGTCATCGTGGCAGCGTTGTAGTATGGTTTTCCGCATAGCTGCGGGTACATAGAGACGATCGTTGCGCCAGGCAAGATCATCGGTGAAAGTGAACATGTGTCGGTTGGCTTGCAACCAAGTATCCGTTTTAAGGTGGGAGAGCAACTGTTGTTGCAAATCGGAGGGAATTGACAAGGGAGGTGAGCTGCTGGAAGGCGGAGCGGCTGGAGGCGGAGTCGATTGTGCTCGAGTCTGGCTGCGAGTCACTGCTGCCAGACTTAATTGTTTGTCGGTCCAGACGGTGCCTTGGACCGTTGGCCCTGGGCCATCATCTTGGGGTCTGCGCGAGAGTGCATCAGCCAAAAAGTTTTTCTTGCCTGGTATAAATTTAAGAGTGAAGTCAAAGCGGCTGAAGAACTCAGCCCAGCGCAGCTGTTTGGGACTGAGTTTTCGGCTGGTGCTTAGAGCTTCCAGGTTTTTATGGTCAGTCCAGACTTCAAAAGGGTTGGAAGTACCTTCCAATAGGTGTCGCCACGTCTCTAAAGCCGTTTTCACAGCAAAAGCCTCCTTTTCCCAAACGTGCCAACGTCTCTCTGTTTCAGTGAATTTGCGAGAGAGGTAGGCACAGGGTTTTAAAGCGCCAGATTGGTCAGATTGTAACAAAATTGCGCCTATGGAAAAATCCGAAGCATCGACTTGTACAACGAAGGGTTGAGAGGGGTTTGGATGCTGTAAAATTGGTTCGGTGGTAAAAAGTTGTTTGAGCGTTTGGAACGCTTGCTGACAGGCTGGAGTCCATTTAAGGAGCGCGCCTGGGTTCTTCGAACGTCGCGTATCCCCCTGTCCTTTAGTTTTTAACAGTTCAGTAAGGGGGAGGGCGATTTCTGCAAAATTTTGGGCGAATGCCCGATAGAAATTAGAGAATCCAAGGAAACTTTGTAATTGTCTCCTGGTACGGGGAGGCTCCCATGCTACAATAGCTTCTACTTTTGCAGGGTCCATTTCAATGCCCTGAGCTGAAATTCGGTAGCCTAGGTAATCAATTTGCGATTGATGAAACGCACATTTTGACAGTTTTGCGTACAACTCTGCTTTTTCCAATTTAGCCAGTACCTGACGCACCAAGTGGATATGTTCTGACATGGTTTCAGTATAAATCAATACATCATCCAAATATACTAGTACCCCCTTAAATAGGTGGTCATGCAAGACCTCATTGATTAACTGCATAAAAACCCCGGGTGCCCCAGATAAACCGAATGGTAAAACTTTATATTGGAAAGCCCCAAGAGGACAGTTGAACGCTGTTTTCCACTCATCCCCCTCTCTTATGCGAATGCGAAAGTAAGCTTCTCTCAAATCCAGTTTTGAGAAAATTTTACCTCTGGCCAGATGTGATAACATATCTTTGATCAGGGGCAAAGGATATTTATTTAATATTGAGACCGCATTGAGCCCGCGGAAATCGGTACAAAGCCTTAATGACCCATCCTTTTTTGGCCTGAATAGGACAGGAGCTCCTACCGGGGAATTAGCAGGCTCAATGAAACCCCTAGCCAGATTTTTGTCAATGAACTCCCTTAGCGTGGTAAGCTCTTTGGGAGACATGGGGTATATTTTTGGGTGAGGCAATTTTACATTTGGTAAAAACTCAATGGCACAGTCCGTTTTTCGGTGGGGTGGCAAGCGATCAGCTTCCTTTTCCCCAAATACTTCAGCAAAATCTTGGTACTGATTGGGTAGCCCCTCAAGAGGTTGAAGCGTTTGTACAGTGGTATACGCTACCCCTCCACCCTCCATGTCCTCCAATAGGTCCTTTTCGGGTACTTTGTAAAATCCATCCGCAAACGTCACAGTTCTATGCAGCCAGTTGATGAAAGGGTTTTGTTGCACAAACCAAGGCATCCCCAAAATTACCAGAGGACCCCCCACTGGAGCTACCACAAATGGCAGCTTTTCCTGATGGGAGCCCATCTGCAAGGCGACCAGTCCCGTGGAAAGATTAACTGCTTTCCCTCCCGCCATAGTTCCATCCAACTGGGTGAAAATCATGGGTCTTGGCAAAGGGAACGTGGGCAGTTCTAGAGCCGCTACGACATCAGGGTGCATTAGAGAACGGGAGCAACCCGAGTCTAGCATGGCCCACACTTCCACCGTTTTGGTTTGTGAGCCCAGCTTAAGTTTAACAGTCAGTGTGGGAAAGTTTCCACTCACCGAATCATGGTTACGCCCGGTTTCTTCCACCTGCCCTAGGGCGCCCTTCAGGGCAGGTGGTAGGCTTTTCCCGCCGGCTGCTCGAATTGCAACTCTTCCTCCTCTTCTCCGAAGGGTAGGTCGGGGGGGTCCAGTTCCGCGAGGGCTGCCTTCAGTTTTCGCGGTGGAGCAGGAGCAGGCGTCTTTATCGCGGGTTTCGTCTGTCGTTCCTCTGGACGGCGTCTCGGGCACGACGTGGCTCGATGCCCTTCTTTTCCACATCGGAGGCACTGACCCTTGGAGAACCGTTGCTCCCTCTCTTCTTCCCAGGTTTTCGGTTTGGGGCGGCTGGCAAGTCCAGATGCGCGCGCTCCTCTAGCGAGACGTGTTTGTCTAAGCTCTTTGGTATGGGCATAGGTTCGTAGGGCATTTTCTGCGCTTCCCGCCAACTGAATCCACCCATATAGCGTTTTGGGATCATCTCTGCCCAGAGCCCATCGAAGGATTTCGGGTTCAAGCCCCTGCTTGAACAATTCGATGATTGTTGGCTCAGACCAGTCTTCCACTTTTCCTGCCAAGGCTTTAAACTCCAACGCATATTTGGCAACTGAGAGGGACCCTTGGTAAAGTTTCCGCAGGTCATTTTTAGCCGTTTCTTGAGCTAGGGGGTCTTCGAAATGCTCTTTAAGTGCCCACAAAAATTCATCGAAGTCCTCTAACTCAGTTGCCTCAGCTTGGCATAGTTGCACATACCAATCCGCTGCCCTTCCTCTCAGCTTGTTGGCAATGAAATTGACCTTGCCGTGTTCAGACCGAAAGTTCCGACCCCAATCTTCCATATAATGCTTGGCATTCGTAATAAAGAAGGAGAGCGTTGCGGGATCCCCATCAAACTTCACTCCAAATGGTGGGAAGGTTCTTGCCGGCTCAGCTGGCTGTGGCGGTGCCGCGAATGACAGCGTACGCCGAGCCCCCACAAGTGGTCGATCCCTAGGAGGTCTTGCCTCTCGCTCTCCCCTTTGATGGGCTGATCGAGTCTTACTTCTCCCCCGGGTCGACAGGGTGCTGTGCCTGGGGTACTGTGACGGCTCTTCCTCCCAATCCTCCGGGGTGGGCTCTGCCTCTCTGGGCTGATCCTCTCTGGGTAGATCCTTGAGGATCGTTACTATTAAATCCATTTTATCTTCCAATGCCCTCATACGGGCCGGAGTGACCGGCTCCTCCGGGGGTTGGTTGGTTATCACCACCTTCGGTGACAGAGGGACTTCGTGCTCCCAGGCCAATTGGGGAGACCCCCTCCCCGTGGTTCTTTCCATAACAGATCTCTGTTCACTCCTGAGACTCTCCTGTATGGATGTCAACAGCTCGTCCAATTGGGTATCTCGCAACTCCCGACGTGCTGCTCTTTGCGCTCTCGAGGTTAGCGCTGGCCGGCTTTTGACCACCTCCCGCTCTTCTTCGCCTCCCTCACTTACGCGAAGTTGAGGTTCTGTCATCGCTAGCGTTCCCTCTTATCCAAGGATTGGATGGGGCCAGCGGAAAATGGAAAAAATGATTCTCAGCTTTATGTAACGATTGCCTAAACCCAAATACTCAGTCTCACAAGCTCGGGCTTAAAGATAACTGATTTATTAAAGGAATAGTATGCAAATACAGAGAAAGCTGAGAATGAGCAAAAGCGCGCCAAATACAAACTTAAAAGCCTTGCTTGTGGGCAGGTCCCGCCCGATCGCCCGTCAGGACGCTCCCCCTCCCAGGTGCTGAATGCCGTTAGATGCGCCTGGGAAAGTAACCTTGAACAGGAGCGCAAACCCAAACATGCATTCCAAGCCCTCAAAACAAGGGAGGGCAACAGAATGGAAAAACCCCGGGTGAAGGGATACGGAACAGAGAATGACATGTGAAACGTTACAATGTTAACCAGACATTAGAATGCGAACATGACACATGCCAAAACATGAACAAAAAAATGGTACAAATGTTATGCTGGCATAGTTTTCTGCCAACTCTAAGATGTGTGAAGAAAGGCCCTTTGAGGATGCTTTTCATTCTGAGCCTACTACTTGTGTTTGCTTTTAGTCACTGCTGCATTGGATCTTCATTCCCACCTAATCTTAACAAACCTGACCTGTTGTGCTGGCCCTCCTGCTCTTTTATTTGGACCCAGAACTCTGTCTAGTTTGACTTGTTTGCTCTAGAATTGGGCCAGGGGAAAACAACTTATTAGAATGCTTTTTCTAGGAGTTTCCCTTAAAATATGTTTACAACACACAGCTACCAATTAAACCTCCTGACACACCCTAGTTTGTCAGCTGGGAAGTCTTAGTTCTTCTTAGTCCTGGGGAAGATAGAAAGTTCCTTCGGATCTTCTTGCTCAAAGACTGAAATACAGAACTTAACAAATCTTGCACCAATCCAGGAATACAAGGGTTAGCTAAGACATCATGGAGCTTTGGACAGGGAGAAAATTTTACTGAGAAATTCCCTTGTTAAACCACTGACATCAAATCTTATTACCATCTTGAATATGCTCTTGGTCTCAATGCAAGTAGAGAATTCATTTATAGAGGGTATCATTGGAGAAGGATAATCTCAGGCTCATGTTTAGATATCAAAAAGCTCCATCTTCTTCCTCAGTTTTATGGAAAATGCTTTGTAATTAATAGCCAGCCCTTTCGAGGAAGCTAATTTGCCCAGTCAAGGAGGTTCTCCATCACTTGAAGTCCTTAGGGGTAGCCAGCCAGTCACAAGTTATCCCGTGGCCAAACCCCCTTCCTAATTATCATAGTGGTAGTTAAAGGCTCCCTCTAGTTTTTACCAGTTGTGCCATTCTATCAATGGGATTACCCTGGAGAGGCTTTTTTGGGGAAGCAAGAGCCGGATTCAGGCCTCTCAGCTTGGAGGTCAATTTACTAGATGCCAAGCAATCTTGAGGGAATGTATTTTATAACCTGGAGCAAGTCCCCTGTGTGCCTGATGGAAGACCTCTTCTGCAGATCATCAGGGACAGGCAGGTTTAGGACTTGAACACACCAATCTTTAACCATGCTCCCCAAAAGCTGGCAACTAGCACAAGCCATTGCTTCAAGTTATATTACGGTTTTCCAATTGTGCTTCATTTTGCATCAACTACAACTTCCAGATATTTTTCAAAGACTGCCCCACAGAGACAGCATGGCAATAGTCAAGACATTGTAGACACTTGGGCACGATGCCCTCTCCTGGACCTTTATACACAGACACACACACAGGGCATTCCATCTCTCAATTTCTTGGCTCCTGGGATCTGCAGCCCAGCCCTGGCAGCACTTTTCCTGAGTCTTCTATGACAAAATCACTCACAATAAAGCTTCATTGCTATAGCTGGGAGAGAGCCAGTGTAGTGTAGTGATTAAGGCAGTGTTTTTCAACCTCAGCAAATTTAAGATGTGTGGACTTCAATTCCCAGCAGTCCTAGAAACCGGGAGACTGTGAGTTCTAGTCCCGCCTTAAGCATGAAACCAGCTGGGTGACTTTGGGCCAGTCCCTCTCTCCGGGTCAAACCACCGCTGAAAAACTTTGCCAAGAAAACTGCAGGGACTTGTCCAGCAGTCGCCAAGAGCCAACACTGACTTGAAGGCGAAGATGTGCACACACACACCCCTCTACACCTGGGAGTTGCACTGAACTCCACGTACTTCACTCCTACTTTGATCCATTGCACTTCGAGTTGGCTCATGGCACAACCTTTTTCTTACTTGGAGCCCTCTCTCGACCCTTCCTCCCTCTGTAACTTTAAGTTACAGAGTAACTTAAAGTTCTACCTTCCCATGATTAAGGCTGAACCGGCAGAGTACCGTCCAGGTTTTTACTTCTTAGGAACCCAACACCTTTCCACAGGGGATCCGTTCTTGAAATGTTCAGCGCTGCAGAGTTCACGTCTAAGATCTCCCGTCAATATTAAGGCACGGAAAGGACATCTACGGGCAGTAGCGTCACTGCGCCTTCACCGAGTTTTAGAGAGCATGCGCAAGGGCTGCGCACATGCGCCTTGCTCCAGCGTCCTGGTAGCGTGTGTGCAACTGGACCAGGAAGGGTAAAAAAAAAAGGGGGGGAGATGCCTCGCGGGCGGGGTTGGGGGGAGAGAGCCGGGCTTGGACCAGAGGCGGCGCGCGCGCGAGGACGCGTTCGCCGCGGGCCCGCCGGATGCCATTGGCTCCTCGGCTGGTGCGTAACGTTTGCCTCCCGGGAGCCGAAGTCCCTTCAGCGGGGCAAACTTACCAGCCGTCCTCCCGCGCCGCTCTTCCCTACGGGGCTCCGAGTGGCAGCAGCACCATGGCCGTGCTAGACGAGAGGGCGGGCGGGCAGCGAAAGGCTGTGCCCCAGTTTGTGTCCAATCAGAGAATGAATTGTGTGCACCGAGCAGGGCAGCAATGCGTAAACAAGCTCTGGGAAAGTCCTCCGCCCCCCTGCACCGCTCCCTCCGCTCCGCTGCGCGAGTCTTCCTCCCCGCCGACTCTCGACGGCCTCCTCCTCCTCCTCCGCTTCCCCCCGTCCTCCCCCCCCGGCGGAACTCCTGTCAGCTGAACGGCAGCTTCCAGCGCACCTCTCGCTCCCCGGCACCGTTCAGGACGCCGGCGCTGCGTCCGCGCGGCGCGCTCTCGGGGCAATCTGGGGGAAGGTAAGGGACCTCTGCCACAGCTCTTCTCCCGCTCTCGCCCTCCCCCACCACCCCAGAGGAAAGTTGAGGAAGGGGAGAGGCGCTGGGCGGAGGGATGGCGGCAGGGGAGCAAGGGGGCGGCTCGCCTGTCAGAACAAGTTGCGGGAAGGTGTGGGTCTGCTGCTGCCAGCTTGCGCCCTGTGCCCCCGGAGCAGCGAGGGCAGCCTCGGACGCCCAGGCCACTCGTCCAGGCGTTCCCAGGGACCGGCGCTGAGAGTTAACTTCTTCTTTGCCCCCCTCCCCCTTCCCTTTCCTTTAATTCGGGAGCCTCTCCCAAGCCGCGCAGGCTGGGGGAAGCAGCTGAGCCGGGCTGACACTTCCCCGGCCCTCCCAAGCGAGGTGGGTGGGGGGAGATCCCGAATAGACACTTTGGCGAGGTTGGCTTTAAGCTCCGCAGTGG
Organism: Candoia aspera; assembly: GCF_035149785.1. NCBI lineage: Eukaryota > Metazoa > Chordata > Lepidosauria > Squamata > Candoiidae > Candoia > Candoia aspera. Next base: position 74,057,187 of record NC_086158.1, on the reverse strand, counting down.
GCAACCGAGAGCGGCCAAGCGCCCCTGGCCTGTGTGGGTAAGGACGGTGTGAGTTTGCTGCGTCGCTTCTTCCATTCCGGATTTTTCTAGCCAGCCGCCCGCCGGCGTCACTCGTTTTTCAAAAAGAGCGGAGGGTTGCTGGTCCGGAGGAGCATCTGCTCCATCTCCGGCTCTTCGTCCCGAAGGCGGCTTTGCTTGCTGGCTTCCGCTTTGGATTTGCTGGGAGCCGTATTATATAAGATGTCACAGGAGGAGGAACGACGCAAGTTGTGACTGGGGCGAAGAGACAGCCGCGTACCCCTCTCTCTCGGGTGCGAGATTTATGGCCCTGCTCAGCCGGAGAAAACCTCTCCTGCCGGCGCACGCGCGCAGTCAGATCTCAAAAGTGAAACCGACGAGCTGGTCGTGCACCTGACCTCGCAGGTGCGTGAGTCCGAAGAGATGTTTAAAAGGGATTTGAGACTGAAACGTCACCCAGTGACTGGGGTGTACGACCCGTCTCATTGGGCACGTGGGTTTTCCACCCCCGTGCATTCGTCATGGAGGAAAATATAGGTAATCAATATTTGGGGCCGTGGGTGGAGTTAAAGAACTCAGGGGCGTATCGAATCCCGCCGATTGAGAAGGACTTTCGTGTAAAAGGGTTTGTGGATTAGAACCCACGTGTGTTTTGCTTGTTAATTTGGCCTGAAAAGGATGAATGAATGGATGAATCATCAGTTCCCCGGAATGGTGACTCACTTCTGCTACACGCGCCCGCGAGCATGTATGCTTTAAATTAGGGGTGGTGTTTTTCGATCCCAGATCGAAGTAGAGTTAGTATCTTAGTGCAGAGGGGAAACAATAACGAAAAGCATCCTTTGCTGTCAATCCTAACAAATTTCATTTGGAGCTGGAGTGTACTTTTGCGCTCCAGCATTTCATCCTGGCATGTTAAATTATCTTAAATCTGTGGGTAGATTAGGAGTATTTAGTGTCATCTAGTTTGCATTTAGCAGAAGCTTTGAATTTTGTTCAACAGCATATGGTTATTTTTTGTGCCACAGGGAGAGAGAGAGATGGAACTGATGAAATGTAAATTTATTTCTCTAATAGATTACACATTCTGTTTGGTTTCCTTTACAGAAGTTATCTTGGTTATGATGACTTTTAAGACACTGTGGCATTTGAGCTTGTTGAAATTATATAATGTACATATGATTTAAATAACAAAGCAACAGCTAGCAACTGCACCTTTTATAAAGCTCTGTTGTCCTGCTCTTTTAGAAGAGATTCTTAATAAAAGGAGAGATGCTACCGTACTAAACAGTAACAATAGTACTGTGGACCATAATGTAGCAGCTGAACATAACAGAATGGCCGGTTTTTAAGCTTAGGGTATTCAGGGTATTGAAACATTTATAGTAACAGGATCTGCAATAATTTAAGGTTGTATTCGAACAGGTTTCTTGATTTGCATGACTTTTTACTTCCATACAAGTAAACAAAAACCCTTTCTTCATTTATTGTTTTGTTCAGAGTTTTAATGTCGAAGTCATTGGCAATAGGCCAGAATGGTTTAATGGACTGAAGTTTGAACTGAGCCCATCAGCTGTGTTGATGGACTCAACCCAGTTAAATTTAAGTTACAATTACAATCTTAAACATATTGCAGTTAGAGTAAATCACCCAGAATTCAGTGAGACATAGGTGTACAGCCATTTCCACACTACTAATTTATAGTGTCTTATAGCATCATCTAGTCATTGCTGTAGAGATATAAAGCCTGCCTTCGTTGGTAATATATCACCACATCATTGGCTGGATGCCCACTATAAAACAGTATAAATCATTGGTGTGGAGACAGCCTAAGTAAACATACACTGAATCACATGTTAAGCCCCACTGATATCTCTGAGGAAAGGTAGTCACAGATAGCTAAGTCAGCACTGATTTTAGTAGACTACTAGATTTAATTTGCTTTAGAGTGCAGCTCTTAAATATAGTAGCTACTAGGAAATACGATCTACAGTGGGGTTTGTTTTTGAGTTATAATGGAGTTTTATGAGTTTATAATTATGAGTCTATAATTATATAATGACTTTGGAGAGCCTAACTCTTGGTGAAGTTCAACAGTTTAGGAATTTAGGTTGAATGCTTCAGAAAGAATTTGTTATGATGTATGAGGACATTGCCTGCGAGGAGACGATGCAGTCAGCTTGCTTGAACCAAATGGGTCTGGAACTTGCAAATTACGCGGAGGGAAGATTATTTGGGAATTCCATGTTTCATGATGGAAGAAAAGGAAGTATAGCTGAGATAAGCCAGCTTTATGGAATAAAAGTTAATTAGTTCCCAAAATATATTGCAATATCTGACTAATATGTCATCAAACTTGTACTTCTGATGTTGGTGCCTTTTGTTTCTAATAAAAATAGGAAGATCAACTTTTCTGTTCTCTGAACTTTGATCACTGGTTTATTATGCTCTGAACTATCAGAATAAATCCTGCAGGGATCTTTTTCTAGGAGCTTTTGTTGTCTGTTTCTTTCCATGATATTGTTTCTGAGGGTGTCCTCTAATGAGGTGCCTGGCATTCCTTTGTTATAGGTCTGCTGTGATGTAGTTCTGGTTTTGACAAACATTTGGTGGCCAAGAGCCACAATTAATATATCAGAAGGGCTGAGGGCTACAAAGTATGTATGACCATTTACTGTATGTAGGTAGAACAACATTTGAAGTACAGAGCTTTGAAGCACATTCTTTATTTTTAAATTATGATAGAATGTTTCTAGAATATTGTGTTTCCCACTTTGAAATAGCAGAAAACATGGCAATCCGTTTTCAGCAAAGATAGGCCCAGGGAGATCCAAGGGCTACAGAATGGCTAAAAATGTGAACACGAATGTCCATACTCATGTACCCATCACTGCTATTCCCTTTCATTAAACAGAGCAAGAAAGAGTGAGGAGCAGTAGGCAAAATAAATTGAAGGCAAGAGCTCAGAGGACATTTAAATCAATTTATTTTGTACCAGTACATTTCATTAGACTTTGCCATGACTTTCTAACCTTACAAAGCATCCTTGCTTCAGCCATATCAGCATACTGTATCATTTGTTGCCTTTTTCTCTTTAAATTTCTTCTCCCTCCCTCCCTCCCTCCTGGACCACTTCATCCTACTACAAGCTGGTTAAAATGTCAGCTCTGTCTAGTAGACTCAGATTGATCTTACTCAGATCCTATAAGTGATTTATAAAGCATGTGCAACATAAATATTAATAATTTTCTGTAATTACAATACTGTAGATAACATGTCTTGTTTTAATCCATGCTTATCCTCACTATAGGCTAAAGTGTATGACCTTATACACTACAGCATACACATTATAGGCTAAAGTGTGGGTAGATGTTTAGACTGAGTGTTACTGTGACTATGAACTATAGTAACTAATTTGTATATTTGTAGCTTCCTTAGCTTCTGAACTAATGATCAGCATGTTTCTTTCTGCCATTTGCAAAGGACATTGTAGCCCAGAAGTGCATGGAAGCTATGCTGTAAGTAGCAATGATCGGTCCTTATAGACTTAGATGCAAATTCATCATGTGAAAATATTACTAAGTATGTAAAGGTTTTAAGACTTCCATCTGAGTTACATATTATATATTTTTTGTCTTTTTAATTAAATGTATTTATTGATTCTATTTATTGCAATTTATATTGCATCAATTCTGAAAAGTCTTTAAATGGCTTATAAATAATACAAAAATAAAATGGAAAGATAAACAAAAATTAGCAAACCTCCCAACCAACAATGGTAATAAACCTTCCTGTCCATTAACACACGAAGGAAAATAGTCATGAGAACAATTTGCTTATTGGAAGGAAGGGATATACCATACCTCAGAGGCTTTCCTGGATGCCAGCAGTTGGTGAGATTCTTCATTATCCTATGAAAGTGAGAATGTCTGGAGGGCTATCCGTGTGGGGAAAAAAGGCTCTAGGGAAAGAAATAGGAATATCACTTGAAGTACTTGGTTATGGAAAGCTAGGAAAGCATTAACTAAGCAAGACAATAGAAGTTGGGTGAAATTAATGGCTACTGCATATAAGGAGTCATTACATGCAGGAAAAGAGGAAGCTGTAAGAAGGGTTGGAGAGCACCGAGAGGGAAAGAATGTCTACCCATCAGCTATGGGCAGACTGAAAAGGGTGTGCAGAACATTTTGGTAGCTATACTGTACAGTAGCAAAGACAAGAAAAGTGTTGTCTTTGGAGTTGGTGGTTTAAAGACACTCTCTGTCATGAGCACTGATGGTGAGCAGGAGGGGGCCCCTATCCAGGGGGGAAATGCATGCGTAGTACTGAGGAATTAAGCAGCCATTCAAAGAGACACAGATCAGACCCGCCTTGACTTTTGGGGTTTATCTGTCTGGGTTTTTCCCACGCTTCTTCAGTTTGTTAGGATTTTCTGTCTAATGTAGCAGTAATAAACACTAGAGACCTATTCCTCGTCTCAGCATGATTCCTGACTGTTAGGACACACACTCTGCCTTTTAGTTTTCCTCTTTTACCTTTTATCTTTGGATTTTTTTTTGGATTTTTATAATGGTTTTTATGACTCTTTATTTGTAAGCTGCCAGAGTCATTTTTATAGTGAGATGGGCAGTGTGTAAATTTAATAAATAAATAGAAAATTGAGATAAAGGGTACAACATTCAGAGGAATATGGCAAAATTGGAGGGTATCTAGAGCAGTGATGGCGAACTTTTTGGGCTCGGCATGTCAAAAATTCAGAAAATTTGAATCTGCTGGCATGTCACCCCCCCACTGAACAAAAAAGAAGAAAACTTTGCGCAAAGCCAGCCAAAGCACACCCCTTCACTCAAAGGTACCCCCTTTGCACCAAGACATGCCCCTTCGCGCCCCTCCGCACATATTGCAAGCAGCTTCTCCAGGAATTGGCTTTGCACAAAGGGGCAATAACTATTATTATTGCTCCCTTGCATAATGCCAGTTCCTGGAGAAGCTTCAGGAAAAGTCCTTATGCCTAGGTAGATGTTCCATCAAGACAAGTTGACTCTGTTGCCAAGGTTTGTTCCTGTAAATGGTTGTTCTCAATTTATTGGAGTAAATACACCTTGATAAAATACAAGCCCTTGACTATGAATGCTCTCTGGAACATTCTGTTCCTAAATCACCAAATTTTGCACATTCCTAGTGTTCTGTTTTATATCTTGTACAATTTTAAATTATTGTATGCAGTAATAATTTAGAGCTTATGAAAGAGAAAGTCAGGATATAAATTTAATTTATATCCTGACCCCCCTCTCTCTCTCTCTCTCTCTATATATATATATATATATAGCAAAGAAAATTGCATGTCCACAAAGTAATCAGGAGTCAAAAGCTGAACCCCAAGGAGACTTTACTTTTCACCTGGAAAAGTCAGTGCTTCTGAGCAACCTATTAACTGTTTAGAATAAACAGTATCCTAAAGACTGCACTGTCACCAGAGTCAAATCATGCTGCATAATTCAGAATTGGGTAAATAAGGAATGATATTCTTTATAAGTGATAGTAGCACTATGTTATTTTTTTCATCAGCTTTCAAGTTGCTACAGATACAAATCTATGCATAAAAGCTTATGTGCTTAATCTATGGTACTCCTAATCTGTAGATGTTTTGCATATGAGAAACTTGGTTAGGTTGTTTGCTTATTATGCTTTCAGGGGTACAACTTTGGGATATTTATTTTTTATCAGATGTATATCCCACTGCAATCATAAAAGACTCTCAGCAGCTCATGATAATATAGGTAGTCCTTAGCAACCACAGTTGGGACCAGCAACTCCGTTGCTAAGCGCTGTGATCGCCAAGCAGAAAATCACATGACCATGACAGACTTACAGTGTCACTTCCCATTTGGTTGTTAAGCGAAACATCGCATGACCGTGACTTGCAATTTTACTTCTGTGTTCTCCATTAACTCTGCTTGTCGCAAGCCAGCTGGGAAGCATGCTGATGACGATCATGTGATCACGAGATGCTGCGACTGTTGTAAATGTGAGGATTGGTTGCAAAGCTGGGGTTTTTTTTTTTTTGCACCTTCGTAACTTTGAACAGTTGCTAAATGAACTAGTCGGTAAGTGAGGACTACCTGTAAACAGAACACAATAATCAGACAAAATATCTTACAAATATGTTAAAACTTCTCAAAGCAAAAATGGTATCAAACGCTTCCAGAAAAGCTGTCTTTTCAGCTTTTTCCAGAAGGCAGATAATGTTGAAGACAGGCAGACCTCCAGTGGAATGCTATTTCAGAGGGCCAGCACCATTACAGAAAAACAAACTCTGAATAATGGGACTCAGCCAAATATTTCTCGTAGCACAAAGTGGTCGGGCCAATTCTAGTGGGGAGATATGGTCCCTCAGGTAACCCAGTATCAAGTCATAAAAGGCTTTATAAGTTAAAACCAGCAGTTTTACTGGTTATGAATTCAAGTCTTTGAAAAGCTATCTTGTGGGTCATTGCAGTTATGCATACAGTTAGAACTTCTGACAAAAGCATTGTCTAATTAAAATGTTATACAATGGCATTGATGTATAACAATTAACAGATTTCGCATTCCACGTGGTAAAAGAACTAATAATGTGATAAAGCCTGAGAAGTTTCACTTACAATAGACTAGCAACTGCTGATAATTCTGGAGAATTAGATATGAATCAGTTGAGCAGATTAGCATTTCTTCTCCCTAAAATGTCCATGTTTATATGCAGATGTCAGAAAATTGTATTATACTGTAAGTAAAATGTTGCAGAAAAGCATTATTGATTTTGATAGTTTTTGCTGTGTCGGTCACAGCAAATACCTTAACTTTTAAAATACCAATTTATGTTCGCATACATATATGCAGTCTTTGGTATTATAAGGAAATCCTCATTGATATACCCATATCAAATATATCTGTCTTCATAATCCAGTTCTAATGCAAGTGAACCAGATGTGACATGCAACAACTTGCACAAGAGCATGATTGCAATATGTATGTGAAAGGACAACGGAAGGTGTCATGTCAGTGTATTGTATTGTGCCAGTCTTCAGGATATGCACCTGAATGTGAATCCAATGTATATTAGCAGTTCTGGACCCAGAAATAGGGAATTGTCCAAGAGCTTGCTTTCCTGTAAGTCTCTTAAACTGGGTTGCAGCAATTGCATCAATAAATAATCTCAAAAATAGATGAAGGAAATGCCTGCCTATGAATGTGCTCATTTTGTGTTTCTTCATCTACCTGTTTTAAAAACATAAAAGCAGATTTTGTTTTCTTTAAGGAGTGGCACCTTTAATTTTTTAAAACAGAGAAGAAGTGCTTTTATCCCAAAGGTTAGTCAGACTTGAATGGCAAGGAAAAGTATATAATTAATCAATCCAAATTAACTGCATCCAGCCTTCTGTTCCCACAATGATCATCCAGATCCTACAGAAGCCCCATAAGCAGGTCACAAATGTAGTGTCTTCTGTAACTGATATCAAGAGGTCTGTTTCCTCCAGTACTATTATCCACTAATAATCTTGACCTCCATGAATTTGCTTGAACCCCTTTTAAGCAATTCAAGTTGGTGGCTTGACTTTTATCTTCTGGTAGCAATTCTAAAAAAAAAATTATGCTCTGTGAAGAAGAGCTCTTTAAATTTGACTGGAATCTCTACAATTTGGATTCAGTGGATGACCTCATATTCTAATATATGTTTCCATATGGTGCATATTTTACATGTCTTAATCACACAACCCTTATTTGCCTTTTTTCCTTGTAAATTAAAGCTTCCCAATCATTGTAGCCTTTGTCATAACAGAGATGCTCTGGCTCTTTGATCACTTTGAATGCATTTTTCTGCACCTTTTCTAGCTCTTCAATGTGCTCTGACATGTAGTGACCAGAACTGTTCACAGTTTTAGGTACAGTATACAATCACTCCATAAAGTGTATTATCTTGTCTCTATGGCATCGTTCTACTGTGTCCTTACATCCTTAGATACTACATACTACAAAATAAGAGAATATAGTTATTTCAGGGTTCCCCAGAGCATACTGGGCTAAGTATGGGAGAAATGCAGGTCCTAAATTTATGGGTGAGTTTAAAATGCATGGGATGTGACAACTTCTATAAGATTTCTATGCTAAACGAACAAGTCTGAATTATAAATGGGTCCCATTTTAGAAGAAGAAAAAAGTTGGATATCAGTATGTCAGTTCTGTTCTCTTACATCTTCATATACCACTGTCACGTTTGCTGTAATATCTACAATGTCATCACAAATTTCTAACCTCCAGCCTCCCCAAAAGTTGACTGAAAGAATCAAATATTACAGGAAAAAAAAGGTGCTTCTCTTTCCCATTACAAATACTGGCCATTCATATATATGAACTGATTACTTTGAATTGCAAACTACTTATATGTCTATTTCTGTACCACATTCCTCTTGAAATATTTTGCATACCACTTTGTTAAAAAAAAAACTTTACCATCACCTTGTAAAGACTTAGTTTCAATTCCCACTGGGACTCCATAACTGTGCAGAAAAAACGGGTCACAAGAGAGCTGCACATACAGTAAGCCCAAGAAAATGTCCAGGCACCATCTTGTGATACACCAAAGAATAAAACTGAGGTAGAAAGGATACGGTAGAGAATGGAATCAGTCAGGGTGAGACACAGCCAGTCTGCAGGATTCTAGTAACTCTAGTTTGTTGGCGAGCAGCCCCTTGTAGGCATGTGTCATCACCACGTTACTTGGGTTTCACTCCAGCAGATTAACCTCTGATGTCAGATCTCAAATAGTATTGTTTTCAAAATGTTTTTACAATGGAACTATACATGGCAAAGTCATCTACATAGTAAGGGTCTCTTATTTTTTAATGCTTTCACTATCTCTTTGATACTTAAGGGGATGAGTATGAAAATGTTTTTTGGGGGAGAAGTTTCTTGTTGACCATTGCTGGATTCATGGCACAGAAATATTTGAGATACAGTAAAAACATACATGCAGTCTGGGTTTGCTCTGGAATCTAGATGGACAGAAATTCAATACTTTATTATGAAAGTGTTCTATAATCTAGAGATAGAGTGCTTTATTAGAGCAATTAAAGTCTTAAATAAAATCACATCTAGATTAAAAGAAGTGCTAAAGACACCAATAACACGAAACTTTTCTTTAATTCAGTCAGCAAAATAGCTTTGATTCTTTTGTGATTGTAACTATTTTAGTTTCCATAATTAGTCTAATTACTGAGTTTTTGGATTGGGCTGGAATTTCAATGCAATAAATAAATAACATGTAGAGAAACCTTCATAGACTAGAACAATAAGTTTCTGGTTACTGGTTATAGAGACTTGATGAGAATAGGAAGGTCAGATTTACTGTAGAACATTTTGTTATCCTTAATGTTCCCAGAATAATTAATCTAAAGTAATCTACCCATGGATTTGCTAATTCTTCCCAATGGTCATATCTGAATTCCATGTTGTTTTTTATATCAGATAATAAAATTGTATCAACAGTGAAGGTCAAAAGAAATCACTCAGCAAAATGCACATTCCACAGGCAGGGCTAAATGGAAATAAAAATGAGGCTGGGTAGAGTGTATATGTGGGAGGTATGATAAAAATACTGTAGATGTTTAGCAAAAATTTACAATGAATAGTAGCATCTGGTCTCTGCCTTAACGTGCATTCTAGGCACTGCATAAATAAAATGATGAGATCCACAGGTTCTCATCTTTCCAATTTTTATTGTTTTTCAAAAACGTCTTTCTGGGGGAAAAAAGCCTAAATAGATATTCTTAGATTAAAGCTTCATACTCTGTTCACTATTTGTGCTAACTACGAGTAGCTGCAAATAACCTGAGACAGGAAGGCTTGGAACTATTACTCATTAATGGTAAAACCTACTAGGGATTCTACCCACTTTCTTTATTAGAAACAAGACATGCATCATTTTTGAAGCAGATCTTGAACCCTTTTATACTGTGTGAAATGTAACCAGGTAAGTTTTCACATGTTTAAGCAAGCAGAACTTTCTCAAGAAGTCTTTTGCTTTAGGTACGGGATGTAGCCTACATTATCAGTTGTATGCCAAAACTTTGCCTACGTAATTTAGGAATATTAATTCACGCCAAAAATAGTTCACAGAGGGCAGTGATTCCAGAGTTAAGTATCATGTTTAAAAAATACATGAAAAGTTTGCTGTGTGTTTTATCTCTGAGGTATTGCGTTCAGTTGGCTTTCCAGAAGCATATATGTCAAAACATTTGAATAGGGGCTCTGGCCAAACGCAGAAACGCTGAGCAGGATGGGACTGATTAGTACTTAGGAAATCCCAGGGCTTCAGTCTAGCCTGGAAAGCTGAAGACCAATCCCCGAATATGGAAAGAACCTTTATATGGTTGTCAGGCAAATAACATGGACAAGGACATGTAGCCACCATAGATAGCAAATAACCAAGATAGACCTGAGCATGACCTTATCTTGATTCTGCTGTACCATATGAAACATCCTTAGGTAGGGTTATATTTTTGGTGGCCAGGGAATGCCCTTAGTCTGTATGAGGGCCACGTGCAGCAGGGCAATCATGCAAAGTGGGAACAGCCATATCACACAAATGGCAAGAGTTGAGATTTGGAGAGGATTTTTTCTAGGATTTGTCTTTTTTTTTTTTAAAGCTGTGTTAAGATTATTTTAGTTCTTACAGCTCCATTTTTGTTTGCTTCCTCCCTCAAAGTGACGGGGAACCAAATCAGCAGATCGAGGCAACGGTTGTCAGAGGAGGCTCTGAAGGCTGCAGGTCTTTGTAGAGTAAGCTGTTGCAAATTTATATCCCGTGTAAGTAATGAGTAAGCTGTTAGGTTGAGATTTGGAGGATGTTTGGCATTTGGGAAAGAAAGCAAGTATAAATTAAATAACTAATGCATCTTCATTTGGTGTTTTGGGCATTGTCTCATTATAAAGAAGCCTGGCTAAAACTTGTGGAACCTCCAATAATTCTTTTGCTAAAAAACATTAAGTTTAATTAAGTTGTATGTGTAAAACTAGTGTGGTGTAGTGGTTAAAATATTGGACTAAGACCAAGGAGACCTGGTCCAGTTCACCTTTGGACATGGAAACTCACTGGGGACTTTGGACCAGTCATTCTGCCCCAGCCCAACCTACTTCTCAGGATTGTTGTGGTGGGGAGAAATTAGAGGAGGAATGCTATGTATGCCATCTGGAACTCCTAAATTAAAGGTGGGTTGTAAGTCTAATTAATATTAACAATTGTTAACAACTGTTTTGCTTTAATGTATTTTTAAACCACAGTTGTTTAGTTGGTTAGTCTAAGACAATGTTTTTCAAACTTGGCAGCTTTAATAAGATGTGTGGACTTCAACTCCCAGAATTCCCTATCCAGCATGCTGGTTGAGGAATTCTGGGAGTTGAAATCCACACGTCTTGTTGCCAAGTTTGAAAAACACTGGTCTAGGAGAATCTTGTAATACAAATACCATATACTGAGCAGATTTCTAGAGTTTGGTCAACTTACGTATTCGGCAATTCTTTGCTGTAATGGAACATTTTAATAACCCATAATCCCTTGCCAGCTTCAGAATGGTAGAACAGTTATAGTAGTAGTACAGAAATAGTTGTGTTTCTGTTTCCAGCTGTTCTGAAAGCAGTTTCTCTTTTCCCCTGAATCCAATGGGCTGAATATATTTAGCCTTTAAAACATTCTATAGAGCTTCTGGTCACAGAGAAAAGCATTCTTATTAGTAGAGGACTTGCCAAAGTTGTGGGCCGGCTTTGACCTTGTTTGGTTTTACACCAGATGAGAAGCACAATTATAAGCCAAACTTTGGACCTTAAGTAAAGGTAAAGGTAAAGGTTTCCCTTGACATTAAGTCCAGTCGTGTCCGACTCTAGGGGGCGGTGCTCATCTCCGTTTCAAGCCAAAGAGCCGGCATTTGTCCGTAGACCACTCCGTGGTCATGTGGCCGGCATGACTACACGGAACGCCGTTACCTGCCCGCCAAAGCGGTACCTATTAATCTACTCACATTTGCATGTTTTCGAACTGCTAGGTTGACAGGAGCTGGGACTAGCAACGGGAGCTCACCCCGTCACGCGGATTTGAAGCACTGACCTTCCGATCGGCAAGCTCAGCAGCTCAGCAGTTTAACCCACAGCGCCACCGCGTCCCTATTTGGACCTTAAGTGAGGCTATTAAATCCAGGGTGCAAAAATCTGGATGACCACTAGATGACAGCGAGGAGAGGCAGGAAACTAGCTCTTTGCTGCTGTCTTGTGGTCAGCTGGAGTTATACATCCCAGATTGGTAGTCCTAAACTTAATTCTTCAGCATCAACTTGATCCTTAAAACAGCCTTTTAAGGAATAGAAGTACTAGCCAAAGTAATAATCTGTTTTATGTTTTACTTTCAATTTTTGTTTCTCTACAAAAACAAAGATTTCACTTGCATTTTCAGACAGTAAAACTCACAGCTTTTGCAGTTTGTGCCCCCATTGTAAATGTAATAAAATAGCTGCTTGTGTAGATACTGCTTTTTATCTGTTCAATTATAAACTATTCAGACTCTGTTTCTGTGAAATAAGAAAAAAAAAGTCCACAACGGTATTTTATCCTGTCTCAAACACACAAGGAAATGACTCATCAATTTAGCTTCAAAATTAAGCTTAAAAGTTAATACTCAGACGTAAGGAAGTCAGCTAACTTTAAAAATTACATTGAAACCTGTACCACGTATGGAAAACCTTATACATTGTTCATTTTAACTATGAATGAATTTCATTTGAAATATGGAATGTGTGCTTCTTATACTCCCTGAGCAGCCCTTTAGCATCTCACCTTCTTTCAGGCAGTTGTATGATCACGTGGTTATGAAATTAAGCAATCAAATACCCTCTAGGTCAGTGTTTCTCAAACTCAGCAACTTTAAGATGTGTGGACCAACTCCCAGAAGGCTGGCTGGGGAATTCTGGGAATTCTGGTAGTCAAAGTCCAGACATCTTAAAGTTGCTGAGCTTGAGAAACACTGCTCTAGATATTTGGTACTCCAAGTGCCATCCACCTCAGCACAGAAAATAGTCAGGAATTATAGGAGATGTGATAACTAGGCTATGATATAGGAAGTGGCTTTGTCCTGTCCGACTGTATTCACACCTGCATTGTTAACCTTGCAGTGGACTTATTTCAGGCTTCTGTGTGAGCCTGAAAAAAGGGTACAGCGATATCTAATCGCAGGGAAAAAATACCTTTCTGAAGTTAATCAGTATGTCTATGGTCAATTTATTATATACTTATGCCTTGCCTTGAATTCTACAAAGGAAGAAAGTTAGAATGCAGAAGTAATAAATAGGTGAAGAAAAGGACCTTTCAGTTATATACAATTAAGTTTATAGTAGGTTATGGAACTACGTACCTGAATATGTTTTGTTTTTTAACTGACTATAAAGCAAATGTTTAGAGACCCCAATTAGGTTCCTTGTAGGACTGTACAAAGTGTTTAAAAGAGGTTTTTTGCAATCCACGGGAGCATGAACAAAGCGCCTCTCTTGGAATCATTAAAGCAGTTGCATCTTTTGCCAGGCTCACACAGCTGCTTCCAAAGCTGCTGCTTCTGGTCTCTGAATGTTATGAAGCATTTCTTTCAAATGATCTGCACCAAATGCATTAGTGCAAAATGACAATTTCCAGCCCAGAATTGAAAAGGCTAAGAATGGAAGTCCTCCAACGGCCTGGTTTTTATAGCAGCACAGCAGCCACGTTTACAGAATACTCTAATGCTTGCTTTAATTTTTATTGCCAGAAAAATCACATCCCTTAAATATTAACAATGTCTAAATTAATTCTGAGGCTATAGAAACAAAAGCACTAGGTAATTTTACTGAATGACTATACCTATGATGTCTCCTGAACAAGATGCTTTCCATATTACAGCTGTGGCAAAACCAGATTTATTTGATGAGAAATGGCATAATTTCATCTGTGATTGGGGAATAAATAAATGTACATTAAAATCTTCCTGCCACCCCTTAAAATGAAAAAAAAGTTATCTCCTCCCTTAATTTCTTGATAGCAAATTGTTGTAAACCTAGGGAGGAGGCAGTCTTCTCAGACCAACCTACCACACAGAGATGTTGTGGGGGAAAATAGGAGGAAGGAGTACTGTGTGTATCATTTTGAGTCCCTGACAGAAAGGCAGGCTCTATATCAAATGAATAATCATTCTGTCTTGTTTACTCACCAGTTGATTTTGAGCAATTAACATTGCATTTAACATTGATTGATTGATTGATTGATTGATTGATTATGTGCCAACAAGTTGCTTTCAACTCCTAGCAACCACATAGAGCAGGGTTCCTCAACCAGGGCTCCATGGATCCATATATAAATTTATTTATTTCAAATTTCTATCACCGCCCCTCTCTCCCGAAAAGGGGCCTATACATGAAATGAATATAATAATTTTGTAACTTCTGGCCTATATTTGAGCTTGAATGTGCAGGGTCAGAAGGTCGAGAAAGGCTGACATGGATAGATCTTCTCCATGATGATCTGTCCCCAACCTGTTCTTTCAACTCTCCCAAAGGTGTACTCATTGCCACTGTAATGGAGTCCATCCACCTTGCTGCTGATCATCCTCTTCTTCTCTTTCTTTCACCCTTCCCAGTGTTAGTGTCTTCAGAGGGCTGGGTCTTCGCATAATGTGTTCAAAGTAGGATAATTTAAGCCTAGTCATCTGTGCCTCAAGTGAGAACTCTGGGTTGATTTGCTCAATGAGAGAACATATAAATAGTTCTCTTTAAGCAGGTGCATCCAAAACATTCTGGGCTTAGGGAGTGACTGCTTAGTTTTTCCCAAGGGCTACCAATCTCCCTTCCTGTATGCACCCTCTGTCCTTTGCTACCCACTTTTTACTCTAACTGTCCCTTGCCTCTCATCTCTTTTGACCCTTTTTCTGTCTCCAAGTTTCCTTAGCTTTCTTGTAGCTTTCCGGATAAGGAAGGTCCTTTACTGGCACTGTGAGAATAAGAAATGGGATTGTTCACATCCCTTTTGCAGATAATGGATCTCTTTTTTGGCAGAAAGAGGCAATTTGAAGCAAAGAGGCCAGGACTGAGTAAAAGTCATTGTGCAATGGCTTGTGTGTCTGGATTGCAATGGAATGCATTTTAAGGCTATTGCTAACATGATCGTTTTAGTTAAGGTGCAACAGGCAATTTTGTTGTCTTGAGTCCATTGTGAGCTGCTATAATTCAGCTCCTGCTCTTCTGATGTAGCCATATTTATCATTGTGGCCCATCCTAATGACAGCATAATGAAAATCAAATTAATTATACAAAAAGCTGGTTTTAGTATGCCTGATGTCTATGTATCTAAAATCTTATCTATGTTTTGAGTTGCATTTTTAACTAAACTGTAAAGCAAGTAGCCATACCAACTGGGATATGTTGACTTTTCCCTCTGCCAACACATTGCTATGCCAAGTTTCCAAGAACCCTGTACTTTATGGACCCACAATCCCCAATCAGGTGGCCTTCCTATGCATTATACTAACTCCCATTGGTTGCAGCTGGCATTGCCAGGGATGAGAAATGATGGCAGCTGAAATTCAACCTCTGGCAGTCAGAGTCTGCACGCTCTGCACAATCTCATCACTGTCATGTACATTCAGGACTGGTGAATGGAGTTGAAAAGAAACCCTGGGATTAAGGGGATGGGAATGGGTCTGTTCCAATGAGGCTTGGTTTGGGGGGCTGCCCCTCTTGCCTGTCCACCAAAGGAGGCTCTGGGTTGGAGGGTGGGTGTCCTCTTCCTCCCCTGCTGGTGATCACCGCCAGGTAGGAGCCCGGGAATAGGAGGTTGCATCACCCCTGGCGCAGAGTTGGGGTCTTGGACCATAAGTGGCCTTGGAAGATGCAGGCTTCCCCAGGTGATGGACTGCCCGTGGATGGCTCAAGAAGGCAACGGACAATCCCCACCCCCACCCCCAGATATCTTGCAAACTCCTCTCCTTTTGCCGCTGTTGTTTTCAGCAGTCTGGGGTAAAAAGAGGTCAGCAGGACTATAAGGTGGGCTTGCCTGGGCTTGCCTCAACTACAAGTTGGGCTTGCCTCGGCATTCTTCCCCGGTTCCTCCTCCACCTTTCCCTACAAACTCTTGCAGGCAACTTTCTTCCTGTTTTAATGAGCAGGAAAAGGTTAGGGAGGGGAGGAAAGCATAACCTGTTCCTCTCTGTTGTGCGACTCCTGTTTCCTGGAATTTATTTTTTTCCTTGGCTTGTTTGTTTCAGGGCTCAAAGATGTCTAACTCTAAAAAGAAAGTGGGGTTTGGCATTGTCATCCCTTGAGAATCCGGATCCTGCTCCGATGCTGGGAGAAGTCTGGCTGCAGCCAGCAGCCCCTCAGCTCCTGTGATCCTGATCCTTTTGCCTTCCAAATCCACGCCTTGAGTCCGATCATTTTATTCTGTCTGCTTGTGCCACGAATGGCTACTCAGAGGAAGCACTTTGTGAAAGATTTCAACCCGTATATCACCTGCTGTATCTGTAAAGGGTATTTGATCAAGCCAACTACCGTCACCGAGTGCCTCCATACTTGTAAGTAGGGATTTGGAAGGCATCCCTTGTCCCCTGCTGCAATTAATGCTCATTAATTAATTAATTAATGCATTGGCAGTTGTGAGATTAAGGCATGTGGTTTAGGAATCATTATGTTTAATATTTACTAGAACATATTTCAGTACACTTTGTGTATCATGTACAGAATATGTTTGAATTATTGCTTAATTGTAAGAAGTTGGAAACCATGAAGGGCGTTTTAATAGTAGGACCATAAGACGGCAAGATACATAGAATGTGTGCCTGGATCCACATGCTCTAGGAATCAGAGTACTTTCAGGGGAACGTGGAATGTGAGACAAATAAATGAAGAAGGTATATTTGCAAATATTTAGAAAAAAATGTATCTCCCGCATCCTATGTTACAACAGCCACTAAAGCACATACTGCTGTTCAGAGAGCCTCCTTCTCCTTCAAGGATATTGTTAGCTGAAAGCAAGAGATAAAATATTTAACTCTATAAAAAGCAGACATAATCACATGAATTGTACAGTGCTAAATCAGGCATTATGTTTTGTAGCTTTCATAACATGATTTGACAATCTTCAATATTTTTAAACTTCATTGGAAGAGTTGACTTTTCCTTTTCTTTTTTGTTTGGGAGCAACATGGCACTTGTTTGTCAGATTTCGCTATGTTGCTGCTGATAAATTTCCAAAAAAAAAGGCAAAATAAGAGCTCAGTTATTTGTGCTGTTAAATATCATGTCTTTGTACATGAAGAAAACTGGGATATATTTCTAATAGATCTTGAGTCATTAGATTTGCTTTAAAAATTAAGCAGTTTGCCGTTAGCATTGACCCATCTTGTCTGATTTTGCAGTTTGCAAGAGTTGTATTGTGCAACATTTTGAAGACAGCAATGATTGTCCCAGATGTGGCAATCAAGTACATGAGACCAATCCATTAGAAATGTTACGGTAAGGGGATATTTAATAAAAATACTTTAAAGGAAAACAGTTTACCAACAATGTAATGAGGTGGTGTAAGAAAAATACATACATCTAGAGCTGGAATTCCAAGTTACTGAAATTTTAGATAATTGAGAATAATAGAATTTTAAATAGTTCTTTGTCACCTTAACAAAATGTTAGTCATTGAATCTTGTTAAAATCAATTGTAATTAAAGTTTACAAGATACATTTTAAACTACTTTGAAATACAACATGAGAATCTGCCTCATTTCAATTTACTCAGTTTCATGTCACAAATCATTATTTTTCCAGGTTTAACTATCACGAGCCAATTTTCAATTTTACTGGAAAAAAATCCTTCCTTTATATCACATAAATGTTTTTACTCATTTACTTTGCAACTACAGCAATATACAGTTCCATAATATGATACATACCCAACATTTTCATCTTCTCTTCTTACCCAACTCTGATGCTGCTTTGACATGCATTATTTTAGAAAAACACTTCCATAGTATAAATTTCACATCTCTAGTGTTTTGATGGCTTATTTTCTTTTTATAAGCTTAAACATTGCTGTGCACCAGTCCATAAGCACATAAATATACTGCTTTTTATAAAGGGTTTTCCCTTTCCTTCCAGCAAGCATGCTTCAGATCGCTTGCTTTCCAGATGTCATTAGCAGCAGGAAACCAACCATCTTCCTGCATTCTCCAACAGCCTGCTGAACAACTGACTGACACACACTCATACCGCAGTGTTCCCCAGCAGTATGGTTGGCTGACAGGACTACAGCACCTGCAACAAGCCATATAATCTTTTTTTAATTAAACAAAACTTAGTGGTAGGAAGCATCACGGACAACCAATATGAAGGTTCTAAACTTTATGCTCATTATGGAAGAGAATGAAGTGTCTAGGAAGAGAGAAGATGGTGATGTAGAATGATGGGAAACTACTGTAACATGGTAGTGGCTGTTGCTCTGTGCTTTTTCCTTGGTTGAAGAGAGAGGGTTAAAGAAGAAAAAAAGTGATATTCGTTTTTTAAAAAGCAATTACTTTTAATCTCCCAAAATAGCAAATACAATGCAAGGGAAGCACAAAGTAAATAAAAAAAGCAGTTGGCAACACAGCTCATGCATTTAACTTGTATTGTTTTCAGTAGTAATTAACTGTAGCTGATTTTTAATTAGACCAAGAGTTACATCCTTTGAGATATTTTGGATTTCCAAAAGCACAAATGAATGTTCTCTTGCTGAAGAACTATGCTAGTCTAAGATATAAAGAATGGTGTGTGTGTGTGTCTGTGTGTGTGTAATTTTATACAGAAAATACAAGAAATAAAAACGGAAGAAGTACACATAAAATTAAATACTTGGTTTTGCAGTTATACGCATCACTCCCACTGACCTTTTCCTTTGTTTATATATTCATGTGCTACTATTATTGCTACTTTCTCTCTGCCTGGGAAAAATAATGGCTTGTGCTACGCATGGCTATCTATGAAAAATCACCATATAGTCAACTATATGAATATCTTCTCAAAATCTCTAAGTATAATTGCTATCTTATTATCCAACTGTGGATACAATTTAGTGTCATTATAATGAATGGTGGTTCAAGCAACTTCATGGTCTTGGGATTCTGGCAATATCTTAAAGCAAGTCTATTGGTTCTAACCTAGTAAGATGACAGGACAGGTTTGTGGATGGGGTGTTTGTGCATGTGTCTATGTGTTGATAGATTGCTTCTCCTCTTCAGAAGAATACTTGAGTTCTTTCCAATTCTACTTTTTAGCCAAAAGAACATCTCACAGATCAATCTCATGGTCCTCAAAAGGGCAAGTACTCAGAATTAATTACAGGATTGTTGCCATTCAAAATTACAGAACAAACAATAAAGCCCCATTAGTTATGTGGGATCAAAAGTCAAATTACAAATATTGCTATCTTATGGAGTACATTTCTTCCCCACAGAATACAGTCATGGAGTTTGTAATCACTTTCAGAACATTTGCTTGAGAAGAAATTGAAAAAAAGATTTAGAATATTTCTGTTATCATTTTCCTATGAAGTTCTATAATCTATGCCTGCAATGTCTGTTAACATATGAATAAATACATACTAAGTATTTTGAATTCTTGATTTTTTTTTCTTTTCCTTTCAAGGCTGGATAATACTTTAGAAGAAATTATATTTAAGCTGGTTCCAGGACTTCGAGAACGTATGTTTTTTCCTTCTCTTAACAAGATTATTTATTTTTCTAATCCTATTGTTATTCCAGCATTATTAATTTGAGATACACATTTGTTTTTTGTTACTGATAACTAGAGGAATTGCACCGTGAGGCTGAATTCTGGAAGAAAAACAAACCTATAGAAAATGGAGAAGGTATTTACATTTATTTCACAATGCAACATTTTAACTTCCAACTCATTAAAATGTCAGAAACTGCAGTCTTATTTTTCACTTGCATTTGTTAATAAACGCAGACATGTATATCTTACCGAAGGAACAAGCCATCCACCATCAATGCCTCTATTTTATATAGGTTAAACTTTAGATTATTAGACATCATAAACTCCATTACTTCTTCAGAACATTTTCTGCCTCACCTAAGATTGAAAAGCAGAAGTAGAATTTCTCTGCATATTGATAACACCTTTTCCCAAATTCCCTCTCAGAGAAGTTTCTTGTAGATATTGTACAGCAAGAGGAATAGAAAAGAGCTGCTCCAAACAAAATGGAATTCTCCTGGCACTGCTTCAATAAGAGACATAACATTGGTTTCAATAAAACATGACCTAGATTGCAGTCTTAGCTTGTTACTTTCTACATTGCCATCCATGCACTTTTTTCATTTCAGAAGAAAATCCAAATTCTGAAAACCCTAAAGATGGTGAAAATGGAGAGGAAAATCAAGAAGATAAAGACTATCACAGGAGTGACCCACAGATTGCTATTTGTCTAGATTGTTTACGTAACAATGGACAGTCTGGTGATAATGTAGTAAAAGTGAGTTTTATTCATTCATTCATTCAATTTGTATAGCCTATATATATATAACTCTATGTTTATATAGAGTTTTGAACTCTCTATACAGCATGAATTAGTAGAACGGTGCAGAGTAAATAGGTGTGCTATAAACAAGTTAGGTTTGTTACATGAATGTTCATTTTCTATAATTAAAGGAAATCTGGACTAATTTCTTAGTTTTTTCTCCCATTCCTATACCTGAGTCTTCATTCCACTGTCTAAGTGAGTTCATTTTAAAGTTCTGAATTTAATTAAAGGTAAAGAAACTGATTCTCAGCCATTGTAGTTGGTGCTGTTGAGAGTTATAGTACAATAATATCTGCAGGGCCTCAAATTCCTTGCCTCTGGATTAGAAGAAAAACATCTGTGGCTAACAGAGGAAGAATTCAGCATCTTGCTCCCATCTGATTTTTCTTTGTTGCTTAAGAGATTGGTGGGATTTATATCTTGTCATATCACAAATATCATAAATAGTATTCATTCGAAGTAAAATAATAAATAATATATCAAAGCGGTCATTGAAAACATTCAGTAAATTTAATCTGAATAAAATCAATGTTGCATGTCAGCAGAAGATAATATCCTATATATGTTCTAGGACTGGTAGGTTGTCAGTTTACATTGGCAGAATTTGGGATCTAGCCAATTCAGATTTTAATGTCTAAGTTTAGAGTTTTTTGTCTCTCTTTCTTTAGGGGTTGATGAAGAAATTCATCCGGTGTTCTACACGAGTGACTGTAGGAACTATCAAGAAATTTCTAAGTTTAAAATTAAAGCTTCCAAGTTCTTATGAGGTATGATGTGCAATCACCCCAAAGTTGTAGACTCTGTCCTTTGACTAAGTGAATTTAAACTGTCATACCTTTAGCTATCTAAACCTTTTTTCCTTGCATGACAAATATGGAATGTCATTAGCAATCTTTTTCCTGTTTACTTGAAAGTCAGTACATGTTCATGAGACTTATTCCAACACAAATTGGCATTCAACTGAAATTTAAATGTCATAATCCAAATTAAAATCTTTATTATACTGAAGGTGGACAATCACCAAGAAAGAGAAAGACTTGACTATTTGGGGAAAATTGTATACAATAAAAATAGCTTTCATCTGAAAAATTGTGTAGTATATTACAATCCAAATAGACTAAAAAATTAGACTATAAGGCATAAGTAATCCTGAAATTAGATGTAGATTTTTTAAAGCAATTAAATGTATAAAGCAATTTTCTTATGCTGTATATATCAGTATTTATGATTGTAGTTATTTGGATAACAATTTACTAGAGTATATACTTTGTGTGCTAATGGCCTTAGATTCTGTCCTTGAAAAGAAAAAGTTTAAAAAATCAAGTTGCAGGTGGTATGAAATGGCATGCTTGAACCCCTGGAGAATTATTGCCAGAGTAGACCATGCTGAACTGGACGGCTAAAATAATATAGAAGCAGTTTCATATATTCTTATGCCAAATAAGATTTCAGTTTTTCTCCTTCCCTCAAGCAGAAGATATACTGCATATAAAACAGCATAAGATAATTTCTTAATTTGCATATTTATCTTGCTATAAAAAATACAAGTGTATAACTCTTCTATGCTTTTAAAAACCTCTAATAATTTAGTATGAAGGCCAAATGTATCCCAAAGTGAATATGGTTTTAAAAAATGCAAGTGTATTTAACAGCTGTAATGGATGTTCCTCCATTACATATTCCAAGCTATGTTCTAAATCCTTTATTTTAAGCAGCTTCTTTAGATGGGAGATATGGTTTCTGTTTCGGAATAATAATTAAAATATATGTAAGTAGCTAAAAAGTCATTTTGTTTGCATTTTGCTTGTTCATTAAATAACTGTCTTGCACAAGAACAATCATGCTGTGGTAGGCTCCTGGTCTTTTTCTCCTCTTATATGTTAATAATTCTGTTGTAGGAAAGATGAACAGAACTGCAAGAATGTTTTTATAATACTTAAGGTTATACTACAAATAACTCTATTTTCTTTTAAAGCTGGATGTACTATGCAATGGGGAAATCATGGGGAAGGATCATACTATGGAATTCATCTACATGACAAGATGGAGACTACGAGGCGAAAATGTAAATGAAATAACACTTTTTATTGCTTTTAGCTTAGATATTTATATATTGATTAATCAAAGGGCTTCCTGCCATTTTTAAAGTGTTTGCAGTTAAACAAGTATATCTTGTAACAAATGATGATCTCCTTCTTGTATTTGTCCCCTGACTTCCTGTGAAGCAGGACAGTGGCATGGGGTTTAAAGAAGGAGATAAACTGCTATTTAACTGTTTTGAGGTAAGGGATGGGGTTACCTCCCCTACCTCCTCTACCTTAAGCACAGCTATTTAAACCAGGAAAGCCTTTCTAAGCAGTCTGGCCAGGTCAAAGGAATTATCGCTTGTAAGTGAAATAAATCCTTATCAGTCATGAATCCACTGACAGAATTCATTGAAGGAATGCTAAAAAGACAATAGGTAATAAGGTGTGCAAAAAATAAATAAAATAGTATAGTAGATATACTGAGGTCATAAAAACTTACTTAAGGCCTTGATTCAACGGCATCTCATGCATTGATCTAGGCTGGTTCAGTGAGTTATCCAGGGATTCCAGGAAAAAGGGAAGCTGAACAGGAATATGAGCGATAACCAGAAACAGACCACCAACAAGCACAAAGTGCATTTGGCTATTTTTTTTTATTTTTTTGCCCTTCAAGACTTTGATGGGTAACTGTTCCTCCTGTTATCAGCGGGCAACAGTTCAGGTAGTTAGAAGAAGTGCCATCAGTAGGGTCAGTAATAGCCAGCATTTTCCTAGGGTGGTGAGAATTATGAAGAAAGAGGAAATCTTCCAGTCAGATAACTTGGCCTAATTGCATAAAGGGAAGCTGGCTGATACATAACTAAAGTTAGGTAGGAAATGGGGCAGCTATTCCACCAAACTAGGAGATCTTAAATATTGTAGGCCAGTCAGTGCTTAGGATTTGTCATGTCTCTGTTATTTGAATTCAGGAAAATCTTGACCTTAAATAGGTGTGAAAAGTATATAATATTCTTAGAAAGTTTGTATAAATGTAAAAGGACTTAGGGGAAGGGACGTAGCATCTACCGTAGTGACAGAGCGCACATCTCCAGTTAAAGGTCAGAGAGCAAGTGATAGAGCAACTCAGCTTGAGACTTGATAGAATAGGCAATGCCAGTCTAGCTGACCAATAGTGTAATTTTGTTAGCTTTTAGTTTAATCCATTTCTAGTTCCTCCAAGTCCAGTGGAAAATGTTAAATATTCTGATACGAACTGCTGGTTCCCAATAGCTAAAGTGCACAGCTCCTAAACTGCTATGCCATCATGGTATAATATGCGAAGGTTAATTCAAACCATCATGCCTGTATAGACATGCAGCATGATTCAAGAAGCCATCAATATCATATTGTAATTGTTACTTCTTGCTGAAAAAGGTGAAAATGAAATCCTGTTGTGCAGAAACAAGAAAAGCTTGAAGCCTAGGAATGATGTGTCTTTGAATGACAAGATGGCAATAAAAACTTTTTGATACTGAGCTGTTAACAGAGACAAGAACTGGGAAAATTGGAGGGGGAGATATGCTAAAGGATAGAAGCAACTACTTCAAATTCCACAGAGGCTGTTCCAACCAGACTGGAAGTGTTCTTAAAACCTCAATTTTGACAGGAAAGCTGCCATTTCAAGCTTGAAATGGGGTCATCTCAAGATAAGAACGGGAAAGGGCAGAACAGTATAGGAAAACTCACGGTGAGGTTGTAATGGCCTGTTTCAAGCTCAAAACAATCTGAATAAGAGATGGTTGGCATTAGCTCTACTAAAGAACATTTATTTTTCCAAAAAGCTAGTTATCTAGATAGCATCCAAGAGCATGTAATTTACAAATGTACAGTTTCAAAAATATGAATTCTAGATAGCACTTCTGCATGTACTATGAAGAAACACCACCTGTTATTTTGGCAAATGACCCAGATAAATTGAAAAAATTAAAAAACAAGATTGTGATGAACTTTGGGGTACAAAAAGCAATTTATCAGCTTGCTGAAAGTCATATTTCATCTTAAAAGAGTATTATGACTATGCTGAACAAATATAGGTGTCAAAACAAATATGAGTAGAAAGATAACACACTCAGGTACAGAGTATTTATTGTCTGGTCTGCTAGTGTTTCATGAGAGTAGTTCTGTAGTTAAGTATGTATGTAGGACAGTTACATATTTCTACCCCTGCTAACCTATTTTCTCCAGTAGTTAAACCTATAGTTTAAATGTCTTTAGTACATTTTTGTGTGGTTAATAACTCTTTACATTTTGTCCATGTCTTTCAATATTTAATGAATCTTATAAAACTACGGAAGTTGCACAGTCTATAAAATAATAATTCCAGTTAATTAACATGGAATAGGAATGGTCTTTGGAACTTCAAATGTTGTTACTGAAAGCCATTTAAAAAATCTCTCTCTCTAAAAGTTGCATAAGTCTGCATTTTAACAACTGTTATAAATTGGTGAGAAATAGACTATTTCCATTTTTATGAGACCTATTCTTTTATTGAATTCACAGTTGGTATAATTAATATTAATTTTAATTGAATTTGTTTCTATAGTTTCTGTCTGCAAAATTCTTGGCAATATAGAGATTCAAATTTTTTTGCAAATCTTATTGCTAACCCCTTTCTGTCTGCCTTTGATCCATCACTGTTATGATGTTTTTTTTAAGACGTATTGCTGCATTCATATATGTCAGGGATACTTTAATTCAAATAGGGGAAATTCCCAATATCCACCCTCCCACCCATCCCCAAATATATATAGAACGGCCTTTCTCAACATTTTGACCCTTGAAATATTTTTCAGGCCTCAGGAAACCCCTGCATTTTCAGGCTCAAGTACAGGCCAGAAGTTACAAAATTATTATATTCGTTTCGTGCGTAGGCCTGTATATATGCATTAACAGACTAAAAATAAAGAATGAAACTTCTTTAATGTGACGTTGCCCAAATTTGAAATAATTTTTTAAATAAATCATGATCTCCCAGGGAACTCCTAGTGACCTCTCACAGAACCCTAGGATTCCATGGAACCCTGGTTGAGAAACCCTGATCTAGAAGATAATATTTTTTTGTAGCTGGTATTAAGAGAGCAAGAAAGCTGCACATTGGGTAGGGAGGAATTGGCAGGGGAGAAAAAGTTATGAAAGTAAATGCCTTTTTGACTTATGTAGTAGAATATTTTGTATCCAGTCCATAGCCTTAACACCTTGCTACCAGTGGAGTCCTTGGTGCTCTCTGAACTTGGTTGTTTGCTTGCAGACGTTTTGTTGCCTGACTAGGTAACATCTTCAGTGCTAGAAGGGAGTGGGGTTTGCAAACCCTTGTCATGAGTACTGATGGTGAGCAGGAGGAGGCCCCTATCCAGGGGGGAAAACGCATGCATAGTACTGAGGAGTTAAGCAGCCATTCGAAGAGACACAGATCAGACCCGCCTTGACTTTTGGGGTTTATCTGTCTGGGTTTTTCCCACGCTTCTTCAGTTTGTTAGGATTTTCTGTCTAATGTAGCAGTAATAAACACTAGAGACCTATTCCTTGTCTCAGCGTGGCTCCTGGCTGTTAGGACAACCCTACTCCATTCTCATACTGAAGATGTTGCCTAGTCGGGCAACAAGACGTCTGCAAGCAAACAACCAAGCTCAGAGAGCACCAAGGACTCCACAGTTCAACCTGAGCTACAGATATTCTCTCCTATTGGTCCCTCACTACCTTTTCCATTTTCATGTATGTAGAAACTGAGCCAATTAAAGCTATAGATTTTTTTTAAAAAAATTCTGATAGCCATATAGCTCATCTCTTAAGGGTCAATTAATTACATTCTTGAATATGAAACTATTTTTAAATGACCGATTATCAATGTTCAGTTGTGGATGCCTCTTATCTGATCAGAAAATCATCTCCTTCGCAGTTTCGGTGTCAGAACTGCTCATCATCACAAGTCTGCTCACAGGATGGCTCTTTTTATCAGGTAAGAGGCACTCCCGACTGTACACATTGTAGTCATTAAGACAACATCCTTTGACATTCAGATCAGATGGGAGCTGGATATATCTTTCGTTTTCTGCTGGACCAAGTTCTAGGCTAAATTTAATTATGAAGATTGAACACCTTGGGTTTTTGTTTCAATGTCTGCCTAGATTTAAAAAATCACATGGGGCAAGCTTTATTTATTAATTTATATCCTGTCTAGCATGCTCTAGGCCACTGTTTCTCAACCTTGGCAACTTGAAGATGTGTGGACTTCAATTCCCAGAATTCCCCAGCCAGTGTGGCTGGCTGGGGAATTCTGGGAGTTGAAGTCCACACATCTTCAAGTTACCAAGGTTGAGAAACACTGCTCTAGGTTCTAAACAGGCCCCATAATTATATAAACCAAGTTCATAAATCAGTTTGAAATAAAATATAAGAATGTTATGATATTACATTGATTTAAGTCAGATGCCCTGTGCTGCTGCTGAATTGTAGCACTTATAGTAAGGCGTGATAGGATACTGTGTGCATGAATATTAAAACAGGTAAAAAAAATGTATGGTTAATTGCAAGTTGACAATCTTATTTTTGTAAACTAATCAACCATAATGTTAGCATGTATTGCCTTCTTTGAAGCTTTGCTAACTTTAGCAATAATCTATGTAACTCAGCATATGTAATCATGACATCATAATGCAGCCATAGGATAATCTCTGAAATTATTTCATGTCTAAAAGCATGGGACATTAAGACTCATGAATTGTACTGTACATATTTTAGGAAATGAGTATAACAAAATTGGTAACCATTATGGCTACAGTATCTTAGTTTAATTATTGGGTTATATCAATATTTGGTTTCATAATTTGGGGCTTCATAGGATTGGCAGCTTAAGTTTTTAAAGTGATTTTTATGAAATATTAGAATCATAATGCTAAAATATTATGGTTTGTATAGTAGCCATACTTTCAAAGACGGGGAGTTAATCGACAATGCCAGAGGGTAATACCATTGTCATAATGGGCTTCCAATCTTAAGCATTCATTATATACTTCAATTTTATCCTGCCCTTCCTTCAAAGAGCCCCATTTTACTCAGCTCCCCATTTTTGTATAGCCAGGCAGATATAGTGAGTCACCCTATCCATGGGAAAGATTTAAAAAGCATTATGATCTCTTTATGGTGGGACTTTAAAATGTAGTGTTACATCCAGCCTTAGAATCAATTTGTTTGACTGAGGTCTATTACACATTGCCATCTAAACTAGTCATGTCACATACCTAATAGAGAAAATAGTAAGAGTCCTTCGCAGTGAGGTGCAGGAAGTATAGCCATCGTTCATGCAAATGGACAGTTGCGTTGGGGAAAATGCATATTACTGGTTTGACACGTCCCTGTATCTGCAAGCTATATTGTGAGGATTGGGAGATTCTCATAAGGGAGGTATGAACAACATGCAAATATTGTTAAAGAACATTTCTCATCATCCCTCACCATTGCCAGTGATGGCTGGAGATGATGAGAACTGGAATTCAGCAGCAGGTTGCACACACCTGATATAAGGATCAAAAAGCTCAGCCCACAGCACATGATCTAACAAATACTGTACAGGAACTAATCTTCTAAGGCATTTCTAAGTTTCTTTTGCTTTCTGGGATGTGGCCTATTTGCAGCTGTGGCAGTGGCGTCTGCCAGGGAAGGTAAAACAATGAAATGTGTATTTCATGCTTGTATCCAATGCTCAGATGCAAGTATGAAAGGCTGGGGTTTGTATCATGATCGTACATGTTTGCATCACCACAGTTTATACCAGGTGATTATGAATTATGAACTGCTTGGACATCTTAAAGAGAGCATTCTTAAATGAAGATTAGGCCCAGTCAGAACAGCCGGTGAAGATTCCTTGTTTCTTATGCAGTGGGGTACAAAGCTAACATCAGTGTGCAGCATAGTGAGGGCCATCACAACAACTAGCAGCAGTAGTTTCCTGCAGTCCTGGGTACCACTTCTTGGCAACCTTGTGTTTATTCCTTTGTTTAATTTTAAAAATGGCTATGTTGTTTATATTTAATGACAGTACTAAAGTACATCTCTCTGTTGATACCTGTAGGGGGAATTAAAATGACTGAAAACACCTGGGTTGGGGACAACCCTCCCCCCCCCCCAACATCCCTTATAGGTGGTGATTTGCCTTATTTAGCCTTTCAAAGCAATCCTTCTGTAGATAAATAGGAATTGCTTAGAAAAGAAAAGTGCTAATGACTTCAGATTGTTCAGAACATAGCCAATTTATTTCTCATTTTGAGAATATTGATTGGTTCATTGATGAGCCAGGTGGACATGAGAGTTTAACTTACTCAGTTCTTATCTTTGTTTTATTTTTGTTTAACATGTATTCATTGATGAAGAAGGACTCACTAACTAAATTCTGTCGAATCATTATAAATCATTATACTGCTTGTTTATTTATGTCTACCTGCTGTCATTGTTTCTGTTCTGTTTTCATTGTGGTTTTAGTCTTATCCCATGGTACTCCAGTATCGACCCAGAATTGACTTCAGTTAGACCAAAGGGCCAGATCCCACTGAGATTAAACCTGCACTATGTTGTTTACCCATCGACAGATTGCACAATGAATGGATGTGCCTGGATTGGGGGGAGGGGGGAACCACTCGAATTTCAACCTGCAAATACGGACTTTTCTTCAGTTGATCTACTACTTCGTCCTTATTGTTAAGAGTAAATCAAGTGCCATTCTGCAACTGAAACATTCATAATATATTTGCGGCATCCAAGACTGTAAATTATAGCCAAATCATTAAATGTATAGTCAAGAATCTGAATCTCTTGAATATTTGCTTTGCCTGATAGAAAACTTCACTGGTTCCATAACACTGATTACCTTAGAAAAAAATAGCTGTCTCCTGTTTCACTTGTGGTATTCTTGTTTTTTCACATGTACTGTTTTACTGAAAAAAAGTTGTCTAAAAGTACTGTATAAAAGGTCAAAACTATACCTTTAAACATTTTGTATATAATACATGTTTCAGAAAAGTGGTTATTTTATCACTACTTTTTCTTGTTCAACTTCTCATAGATCCTGACGTAGTTCACTCATTAGTATGCAGTGATCATTTAGCAGTATCTGAACAATTAGATTTTGTATCAAAGAAGTTGAAAACATCCAGACTGAGTTGAACTTGAATGATATAGTATCATGTGATCTCCTTTCAGTAGTATGCAAGACTTATTTAAAGTTTTGATATGGAGAAATAGCACATCGGTACATGTGCAGCAGGTAAAATAAGAATTTTTAAAATAAGGGATATTTCAAATTTTATTATGATTTAACTAAAAAGGAAAAACAGGAACTGTCATGGAAACTTTATTTTCAAAAGTGTGGGCTATATTTTTAAATTGTTGTTGCCTTCCCTTTGAAATTTGCTAACAGTACAAGAAAGTTGTGGGTTGAAATTGGTGATCTTAAATGTGTTGGATTACAGTCACTGGACTGACACATGCTTCGTATTCTTTGAACATATATCAGTACATTATAAAATGAGCCAGTTTAATAGCATCACAGGAACAGTCTAGGTTTACCAGGAATCTCACTGTTGTTATGGAATTGGTTGTCAAGTCTGAAACTGAACTAGATTTAAATGGTTAACAAAGCTATCTGACCAAAACTACTGGCTGTTCAGGGTGTTTGGGTTTTTTTTCATAACAATAGTGTTCAAAAATGTTAATGGTTGCCTTAGGTATTGCACGTGAATTCTTTCTTGTTCAATAATGTTGTGTTATGGATATTACTACAGAAATCACAGTGTATTGTATACTTTTTTTCTTGTCTTCCATTACTTTTTTGCAGTTATAACCCAAGGTAACAGTCAAGTTTAATGATTTGTACAATTTTTAATAAACACCGTTCTTTATATAGTAAATTACACACCATAAGTAAAGTAATTCACTCTAGAAAACTATTGAGTTTAGGAAACTAAGACCGAATACTGTATGCCTTCCTTGTAATACAGGGGTCTAATAAGTAAGAGCATAGGTCATTATTTCTAGAGGCCCATTGTGCTGTTTGGACCAGATCAAATCCTGGACTAACAGATTTGGTCCTAGAGTTCTGGTCCAGAGTAACCAGCTGTAGAACAAAATACTGTGCAATGCTTGTTGTACTTGGGGCCAGCACTTTTAGACAAATAACAGTGGTTGGAGAGATTTCTCAGTTAAATGTTAAATCATCTGTTAAATGTTGTCAGCCCATTAAAGAAGTATCATTTGTGCAGACTTCTTTTGTTTGATGCAATAGCTTGGATCCAAATGCCAGCTTCAGCTCATGCCTAGGGGAATTTTTTTTTTCCTTTCAAATAATTGAATGTGCCCCATGGCATACGAAAAACCATTTTTGCCATTCCCTTCAAAGCAGCTGATACACTGCGTTTGAAGCCACCTTTTAAATATAACAAAACTTTGGGCTCATGGAACTTGTTCTGTGAATCTTAGTCAGGATTTTACATAATTCTGATAGGGTTTACCCACTGTGTTTTGTCATCATATAGATTGTTTGGCTTTGGCTTAGCATATGCTGTGAACCCAACCCATGTGGTTTGTAAACCATGATTGATGGCTTAGATGACATATGAACCCACCCAGTTATGATTTATCCAATAAATCAGTCATGCCATAGCACCAAACAAGTCTCATCTAGCTGGGGACCTGATTACGTAGAGCTGTTTTATTTTAACATGTATATAATGAGAACAGATTTCTTAATGCATTCAGTGTCTAAAGAGTGGCTTTGAATATTCCCTTGAAGCAATGGGGAAAGGATATATGGGTGATTTGTGAGTCTCCTTCCATAATTCTGGATAATCCCCAAAGCTGCAATTCCCCTGTCTCCTGGGATAAATGGCTATGATCCAAGAGGTATGTGTGTAATTTGTGCACCTTCCCATGGAATACACAGGGCATTACTTTTTACTTTATCAAAAACCCTAGGAAATAGATGCATACTCCATATTTTCAGGGCTTCTGGGTAAATCTAAATCTGCTTGCTCTTAAGACATCTATCAGTACAGATCAGTCCTACATAATGACTTCATGAGTTTTTCTGGTATCGTTGCAATTAATTGAAAGATCTTCCAGTACTGCTGAGCATACACGGCTAACTCATTAGCACTGAGACTTGTCTGTCCCAATACTAATACGGAGTATCTGGTCTTTTTCTCATGTCAGCATTCTGTCAAGCTGAGCATTGTTAAAACTAAACATCCAGGCAAGTGTAAAAACAGTCTTGATTTTACAAATGAAGTGTGTGCAATTTCTGTTTCAGGATTCCTGTGCAGAATGAGTAGCTATTGCTTTATCTTGTCTCATTAGAAGAAATGAAATATTCCATAGGTTAATTCCAACTGATCTAAATTACATTTTCAATCTCATATTTCTTATGACTGAAGCATTTTGTCTGAATCCTCCAAAATATTTTATGATGTATTGTAGAGCTGCCTTGTACTTAGCAGGGATTTTGCCTTTTTCTATACCAAAAGGACCACATAAAAACAAATACTTTGGGTCTGAGTATAAAGACTTTCAATAACAATTCAGTGAATTTCCAGATTTCAGAACCAGCTTATTTCATTTTTGTAACTTGTTTTAACCTTGCTTAGTAAGAGAGATTTTCCAATCAAGTTGGGAAAAAAGGTCCAAGATAGACTTATCAGCTGTGAAAGTAAAAGCCTTAAAATGTTTCTTGCACATGTAACCTCCTTGTGGCCTACAAATTTACATTTCTGATACAGGTGAACTGTACCTCTACACTGTAGATGCTTTTTGTCAAACTTCACAACATGTTAATATGTTGATACAGAATCTGAACATTTCCTTGTAAACCATGAAGAGAGACTTAAAAAAAACATAATTTTCCACAAGCAACACAAAGGAAATAGAATTATCCATTGAAAGCAATAAAACAAAATTTAGTGAGGGAGCAGGTTTCCTTGTCATCAGTATCCTATTCATTGTAGATCACTGCTTGTGGACCTGGCCTGTGTGCTCAGGCTTATACCAAAACATGTCCTGTTCTCTGAAATACAGGAATCTGCAGAGGGGCAAGGGGGTGTCAAATAATGACTTGTGTGTCATGACATTATCATGCCAATGAGCTGACTTTACCTACTTGCATCAGATGTCATGAAGCAACTGACACAAATTACATAATCACATGATTTGTGCAGTGATGTCATGGTGGTTCATGTTTAGGTGTCACTGGGACTCATTATGAAGACTGCTGCTAGGAAGTACCATAGTTCAGGGGGAGGCTACATCTTTTTAGGCAGAAAGGTCACAAAATAATTGGCATCTTCAGCTAAAAGATGAGTTCAGCCTAGAAGTACAGCTAGCTCCCCACAGTATGTGAAGGCAGTACTGAGTTGATAGAAAGCATTAAAGCATTTTAATATGCTGTACTTTGGAAGAGACTGTGCTTGCTATATTGAAGCAAATATCTTTATTTAAATGTTACAATTTAGATTTACCTGTCTGCACAAACACAGAGGTGATACTGGTTTTTTTCTTCTGTGAATGACATTTTAGCTAGCTGTAACACATTTTCAGTTTACCTTTGTGACAAGTGATCTGCCATTTTTAATAGAAGTCCATCTCAAATTCTTGCACAATGCAATTATTTTTTAAAAATTAAGGAAATCTATAGAGTACTAAAATATTCAATTCTCCAAGATAAGCTGATGCTTACCATTATTTACATGGAAAGTACTATGAAAGCTGTACAGCAAGACTTACCTTCTGACTATTTTTGAGTTCCTACAGCAGACTAATACACAGTGGGATCCACTGATTTTGTATGTGTGATAAGGAGATTGTAGTAATATAAAAGACAGAAAAAAATTGAAAAATGTCTACTGATCTTTTCAAAAATGACCAAAAGTTGCTTTCTTCAATGTTTGTTCACTCATTCATTCATTTTGGGTCGCATTTATTTTACTTCCTGAATTGTTGCTGAAGAAATTTGAGTTTCCTTAGAACTGATCTTGCTAATCTGTTTTTTTAAGGCTTAACTTTATAAAAATAACTTATATTTATATTAAAGTATTTATATGAATTGAAAGTAAATGATCTATTAGAATCTTCCTGAACTGCAAAGCATGCTGGTTGGAAATTCTGGGAGTTATAGCCCATAGATATCTGGACAACACCAGGTTGGAGAAGTTTGCTTATAAGTCACCCTCTGTTTCTCAGTGGTGTTTTCTGGCTAGCTAGAAAGGAACAAATACAAAATGCAAAGAAGTGATTTTTCAGAGTACTTCTGGGTAATTCCTCCACACACAGGAAGTGCAGATTTTAGATATCTGTTTTTAGTACTGTTGGCTGTAATTTATTTGACCACTGAACCAAATATCCAATACACTCTTACTCTACAAAGCACAAAACTGACCAAATTAATGTTACACTTTCAAAATAATTATGGTTTCATGATAATGTATTTAACATATGTGACAAAATATTAGCATTCACTTTGCAAATACTGTATTTTTAGCTTAAAGCTGGTTTCAGTAACATCTGTCCTACAGATTTACAGGTAAGGCAATGTTGGGTGATACATTTTTTTTTCAAAGTAGCTCTTATTTTAATGGAAAACCTTCAAGAACTCAGATCTTGAATATTTGTTTCTGAAAGTATCTAATAGATACTTTTCTAGAATTGAGAACCATAAAGCATCTGTAGGCCCTCTCAGTTGTTAAAAATCAGCCATTTAAAAAGTGAAATACGATGCAATTCTTTTAAAAAACATATTCTAGATAATTGCTTGAAAAGAGCCACTCTGACTGTATTCCTAAGTCATTTACCTGGGAATAAAACATATATAGCTTTTTGGGGCTACTTCCTGAGAAAACATGCATAGGACTGACTGAACTGTCTTTGTAAGTTCCAAGAAATGACAAAGTATGATACAAGTAGTAATTCTTTTGTACGTATTTCTAATTGGATATTATCCCTATGAAAACTTGCAGTATGTACACCTTAATGCGTAATATTCCATTGCTATCTCTTTTTTTTTAAGTTTGAAATATTTTAAGTTTTTTGTCAAAATTAGTAATACCGTAAGAAACCTTTTTGTGGTTGTAAAGTTTAGAATATCAATATTCAAATTGAAGTGAAAAAAGGTCATTATTAATGACGTGGTCTCTCCTACTTATTAAGAATATATGTATTTTTGTAAAAGAAAGGCACTTGTAAATATTCAATCTTTCACCTATGTTTTGTTTTGGAAAAAATGTTGCTGCTTAGGGAATTACCTAGAAATGTTTTTGCTTTGTGTTCAGGACAAATTCATTCTGTTCATGGCTAAATAGTTACAACTGAGCTAAATGCATTTTATATATGGACTTAACTGAAATATGTGTTGAGCATGCCACAAGACTTTCTCATTAAATTCACCTGAAGGCAGAATATACATTGGTGCTGTGTTTTCATCTTCTTTATTAGCTTGGTGGTGTCTTATAATTTCTGTTTTTGTCATCGTGGTATAACAAGTTCATTATGATAGCTGCAATCCCAAA
The DNA here is from genome assembly GCF_035149785.1 of Candoia aspera. NCBI lineage: Eukaryota > Metazoa > Chordata > Lepidosauria > Squamata > Candoiidae > Candoia > Candoia aspera. The sequence goes on along the minus strand of NC_086158.1, from coordinate 74,021,954 downwards.
CAATTGCAGCAATGGATATGTTCAGTGTCTAGATTCTAAAAGGGCTGTCAGATTTTGAAATGAAAAATAGTAGCAGTGCAAGTGCAGAAGAAGGACCTAGAACAGGCATAACTAAGGCCAAATCTGGTGAGCATGGTGGTAAGAGAAGGAATTAAGAAGAGCAGGATAGAAACCAATGGAAAAAATAAAGGCCAGGACCATTGTCTTTGGAGTTGGAAATTATCAGACTCTGAAGTCAACTGATATTTGGTCCTAAAAGAAGATGCTTTTATCAGTTGGTTCAGGAAAAATACTAGCTCTTTGGCAAGAAGACTTGCTAAAAAGTACAGTGAACTAGGAAAAAGTACAACATGGCACAAAAGTTTGTTTTTGTGTAGAGGGAGCTCAGCTTGTACACCTGCAAGATGTTAATAGGAAACTAGGAAAACACAGGTTTTCAATTGCAATTCACAAGTGGCTAATTCTGGGCTGATTATACAGCTTCATATACTTCAGCAGAAGAAGATCCATCTTCACTCAATGCTTTCTCTCAAATATTTTAACATTGGAGATTGGTTATAGTTCTGATCCAGTATTTTCCAAAGACCAAAAGAAGGCAGGTGGCCAACCCCTTCCATTTTATCGTCAAGAAAACTGCATGGATCTGTCCATGAAGTCACCGGGAGTCAAGCTTGACATGAAGAGACCACCTTTTTAGTTTCTTGGAATACCTAATTTTCATATGGTGCCAATGAATTTGATGTTGAAGGTCTTCTGGTCTTGACTTGACTTCCAATCGTTTAATCTGAGTGAGACTGCGTTCCTCAATTATAGGATTAAGAATATTTTTAGGACAGTAGCTAACCTTCATACAGTCTAAGAAGAGAAGACATTGCATACTTTGAGAAGTGCTTCAGGGTTCATACAAGTGCGTGCGCGTGCACACATACACACCCTTTTCAGGCTTGTGTAGAAACCTTTAAAAAAAGTTGTTTTAATGAGTAGCTAGCCAATAAGTGATGTATTTCAGTGAAATCCAAAGCACTTCTTCCAAATCATTTTTAAAATATGTCAAGCCCTAGGAAGAAACAGTGGACTTTTTATTCTATTACTATTTTCAATTTGAATTTGTCTATGCACTTTACTGGTGTATTGGTGAAATGCACAGAAACAGGCATATTCTAGAAAGGTTACTGAAACTTTTTTTTTTTAATCATATGGCATAGCAGTTCGGTGTTCGTGCTGCTTTTTCTTGTTGGGAAACCCTTGTGAGGTCCAGCAGCCAGACGTGTAGACTATTTAGCTGTGACAAGTCACATTGCCCGGGGTGCACCACAAGGAGGCTAGTCTACATTGCACTGAGTTGGGTTGAGAGAGAGTGACTGGCCCAAGGTCACCCAGCCAGCTTTCATGCCTAAGGCGGGACTAGAACTCTCAGGCTCCTGGTTTCTAGCCCAGCACCTTAACCACTAGACCAAACTGGCTCTTTTTTACTGAAACATACTGAACGTTACTGAAGCAGAAAGACTGATTAGCAAAATGCCTTGCCACAAATTACTAACATATATGTAAGCAGCCTAATATGATATTTGCATGGGCCCAGCTATCTTCTGTGGATTAGGTTTCATGGTTGCATGAAACATGATATGCAGACATGAAACCTAATCCACAGAAGATAGCTGGGCCCATGCAAATATCATATTAGGCTGCTTACATATATGTTAGTAATTTGTGGCAAAGCGTTTTGCTGGTCTTTCTGTTTAAGAGGTATGTAGGTAACTCATACTTCGCATGGGTGATCAGTTGACTGGCCATTCACAAGTCTGCTATTAATTATATTACATTCATTATACACTGATTTTAAACATGCTGTGCTTCAAACTGCATTCATTGCTAATACCACGACAGGCCCAGCCCAAGAACAATGAAGAATCAATCCAACCAAACTCCAGTTCTTTATTTGCTCACACCGTAGAGACAGAATCTTGCCAGACTAAAGCTACTGTACCTAACCTAAGGGGAAATAACCTGGGAGGCTCTAGGGCGGGGCTATCCTGAGCCTCTTCATTTTCCCACCACTGCCTCCCAGACTATGCCTCTGCTTTTCTCCTCCACCTCCTTGGAATGTGCTCCCTCCTTCCTGAGAACCAGCGGCACTGCTGAAATCCCCCACATCACCCCCTGCTTCTGAGACACATTCCATAACATATCAAGAATATCCATAGCATCACTGTAAGCTGCTGATGGAAACCCGAACCAGTACAACTCATATGCTGCAGTATGCTTCTAGCCCCATTGGATAAAACCTTATAAAAATTAAGTCAGATTGTAAAACTAATTTGCTTTTCAGCACCAAATTGCTACTTCTTGAAAGCAATAAATATATGCGTTGTAACACCTAACATGCAGCCTATGATAAGCATTTTATGACACTTGTTTTCTATATATTTTATTTTGTGCTATGAAAATTATTTAGCTCATATGAAAAATTTCTCATTTGTAATGGCTTTGAAGGAATGTGTATGTTGGGATCAGATATGCAACACCAGAATGTCTTCATATGAACCATACAAACTTAAAGGAATTCAGTGAGACTTCAGTCTCAGATAATTGTAAGTTTTCATGCTACGCTGATTATAATTTAATTCAATTTCAAATAATCTTTGCCCATTCTTACTTTATCTGAAGCTGAATATTTAGGTCTGAATCCAAAAGGCCACATGGACTTTTCAGAACTTCCCACTACAGAGCCCTGTAGGCTATGCCCCTCTCAGGGTGAGAGACATTGTAAACAAGGAAATACAAGTGCAAGCACTGAGTGCACAAACAATCCAGATAGTTATGTGTAATTATTTGATGAGTCTTTCTACCCAGTTTCATGCGATGCATTTAATAACTTAGTAGGTGATTTTTCCAGATGTGAAATTCTATTATTTTGGACATAGAGATGTTGCAGCTTAAATCCAAAAACAGCAAGGAGAAACAGAACAAGTTAAAGAACTGGCACATGAACCATGAGACAAAACTCACCTTGATTTAGTGATGCAGAGAGATGTATTGTGAGCATGATTATATGAGAGAACCAGCAAAGGTAACAAGTGGATGAAGTTCATCGCCAATGTACTTTGTGTAGAATTCATGAAAAATGGTTAGTTGGTTAGTACGTAAATGTGAAGTCTCCTTCTAGTTGAGCTCAACTCCTGGTGACTTCATGGACATTCCCATGCAGTTTTTATGGCTAAATTACAGAATTCTGAAATTCACTGCAACACTGTAAGTTAGTGCGTGATTATATGGAGAGCATGCAAACATTGCTGTGCTTCACAGCAGATGACTACTTTGTTTTTTGATATATATCTTTCATTCAGGAACTTGAAACAGAATACACAGTGCCTCTCCTATTTTTCCAACAATAATTCTATGAGTTATGATGGGCTGAGAGACAGAGACTAACACAAAGCCACCCAAGGACCTTCTGTGACTGAAGCTGGAGTAGAATTTTGATCTCTCATTCTTAGTCTAACACCACATTGGCTCTCCAACATTTTATTATAGAGCATTAATGGTTTTCCAAATCATGACACAAAATCCGTAAAATCAGTATATAGTCTTCTTTCCTGCAGTGTCATAAAGCCAGTTTGGTCTAGTAGTTAAAGCAACGGGCTAGAAACCAGGAATCTGTGAGTTCTAGTCCTGCCTTGGGAATGAAAGCCGGCTGGGTGACCTTGGGCCGGTCACTCTCAGCCCAACTCACCTCACAGGGTTGTTGTGGGGAAAATAGGAGGAGGAAGGAGTATTAGGTATGTTCGCCGCCTTGAACTATTTATAAAAATAATAAAGGCAGGATAAAAAATAAATAAATAAATAATTTTCCTGATTTGCCCCACTGATGAGCTATCTTGGCTCTAACATCTACCAAATAATGTATCATGACCAAACTAAGCCTTTTTAGGCAAAATACTCCATCTGCTGGCCAATTTAATGATGTTAAACTCCCATTACTAACCTGGTATTTCTTCAGTTCTGTATTGATATAATCCCTACCAAAGGAAAGTTTTTTTTTAATTTCCTCTTCAATATTTTTGAGGCTCTACCATGGAGAAACCACTTGCAGGTCTTCTGCAGCCCATGGAGATGTTCTGTTTTGTGTGGGGATAGCTTCTTACATCTATCTTTTGATTCTTGAGCTCAGCTTCAGCATTTTAGTTTATTCTCAAATCAGGGCTTATACCACACCTGCAATTTATATGCACATACACCCATATACAGGATTTAGGAACTGGAACTTCCCATTTTCTGGTGTATCCAGTTTTACAGATGATGGCCTTTCACCTTGTCCATCCATGCTGCTTAGGCTTCTGGATGTAGGCTTACCGTCTTGTCAGCATGTTGGAACCATTGGAGAAAGATTTTAAATACAGGTTCACCCTCAAGCCAGCACAGTCCCAGCTACCATGTGGAAAAGTTTTTGACTGAAAATCTACATGCCAGCATGTTCACAGCCATTTAGAAAAACATTTGAACTCAAGTTTATTGCATATCAGTAACTGTCATGTCCTGGGAAATTTACCAGCAATTTTGCAACCCATCTTCATCTGCCATCATCTCTCTTAGAAGGGATTCCTTTTTTCTTTTTTTTTTGGTAAGCTAGCACACAAATTTAAACAAATACGTGAATGAGGGGGAATGAGGGAAGAACACTGCCAAGTTACAAATAGTTTCTTTTCATTTTGTGGAGCAGATAAAAGGGTTTTTTCTTTGTTTACAATCCAGTGCACTGGGGGAACAGGACCTTTGAGTCAGCTCAAAGGATGCACCTGTTTGGAGGTAGCCTTAGACTTGCAAATATATAGACATCCCTGTGATTCTAACGGTTTGAAAGGTGAGCATAGATCTGAAAAATTCCATATTCGTTTAAATATGTATCTAAATATGGTTGGCGTGCCAAGGATTAGAAATGTATGCTCTGGAAACCTTCTGGTTATGAGCCCTATGCATTTATTAATGAAGCTATGCAGGTATACCTGCACACAAGTCTAGTTTGTACAATAATGCTATACTCCACAGCATTTTCATGTTCCTTCTATTACCCCTGCTATAATTAATACCAGATACAGTAGGTTTCCTGCCATCTTGCTAGATAAGCCACCAGTTGTTAAGTCTGGCAAATATGCAGGGCCTCTCTTCCATGTGCAAGCGGGCCTGCCTATTTCTACTTAGCTTCCAGTCAGCGATAATTAAACATTGAGCAAAATGTGTGAGAATCACAAGTAGTTCTCCAGCGTATTTCTTTTAAAGCTTGCTAATCACTCTCCTTCCACAGCTCTATCTTTACACATTGTTGTTACATGTTTTAATTTAGAGAATAAGAACCCTCTTGCATAAATAATTCTGAAATTTTGGGCAGGAACATTTTTGAAAGTTAGGATATTCCCTCTGTTGTTTTCATGGGTCTGGTATCAGTCTTTTTTATGAATTATGAGTGGAGAAGGATCCTTTCCAAATGACATTGCTGAAAACTTGTCCTTACAGTGAGGCATTCACATTACAGCATGCCAGTGCATGTATGAATCAAAATGAAAGGATGAAATCACCTTTTTTTCCATAAAAAGGAATGTTCCATGCCGGAACAGAAAGAAGTATTCAGCTATTGCTCAGACCAATATAATAATTTATTCATAACAAAAAAGGAAAAATAAATAAATAGACTATATAAGCAGTTTATGCTTTTTAAAACGAGAGAGAATATTTGAGAAAATAGTAAAAGCAGATACATGGTTATGGGAGCTTTCTCATCATCTACTATCATCATCTCTTAACTGGACATGCCAAGAAATAAATCTTGGATCTTCTATTTGGAAATAACAAGGTTTACAGTCCTATCTATTGCTATAACTCGGCTGTCCCCTGATATTTTTGTCCCTTGATATTTTTGGACTATAACTCCCATTATCTTGCTGAGGCCAATGGAAGCAGAGTCCATTCCAATAACAAGAGGATCACAGGTGTCCACACTCTACAGATTCAGCCAGGAATTTCATAGTAAATTGATGCTTAGCTTCGGTGTCATCAGATTGCCAGACCTTCTATCAAGTACAGGTAAGAATGAGATGAACCACTTTGCTTCTATTAAATTAACCAACAGATGAAGCAATACAGATCTGTATTCAGTGGAATGATTCCCAGAAAAGTGCATGGAACTGCTGCCTTCAAAAAAGTCCCATTCATTTCATGGCTGGATGCAGGGCCGCAACTAGGGGGGGGCAAGCAGGGCGTGTGCCCAGGGCACCACGCTGGGGGGGGGGCACCAAAATGAATGCTAGGGGGGTGCCAAAATGGGCACGGAATCCATGTTTGCCCCGGGTGACACAGACCCTAGTTGCGGCCCTGGCTGGATTCATATGTCATATTAGTCCATTTCATTCATATTTGGCTTGTGATGTGAGAACCAAGCCACTACAATTTATTTTGTAAACCCTGGCTAAAACAATCCATGGCTTAGCCAAACCATGAATCCAACCATTGTGGCTTCTAAACCATGGTTATGTCTTACAATTACCTATGAACTATGACTAGCTTAGTTAACCTGATTAAAACATAGCTTATTGGAAATTATAAATCTGACTATTAGATCTAATGTGCAATATCACATTGAAAGCATAGTTGAAAAGGCAAATAAAAGGAAGCATCAGGAAGATGAATCAGTGCCAGTACTGAAGTTGTAAATTTTGAAGCATAGAAGCCCATCATACTTCAGCTGCATCTCCAGGACAGTCTACCCATGCAGGAAGCATTGTTGAGGTTTCACCCATAAATCCCAAAGAGCAGCAGTACATTATAGAATAGCAGATTTATCAAAACTGCTGAGAAAAAAGCTGGAGTTCCACTTGTCAGCCTTCATACTTCAGTCCATCATCCATAATCACAGAATCAGTGGAGAACATATGGAGAGGCATATGCACGTGGCTGAAACTTGAAAAACTGGAGCTGTAAATCTTTAGGCTTCTGTTTCTGATACATGAAATAATGTCCATCACTGTTCTCTATGGAGAGAAGGGTGTCAGAACTGTTTTGCAGAAATAGGAAAAGCAGCACAAAATTGTTTGCAATTATCCACTTAATGATGCAAGTGATTAATGTTGGAAATGCCATTTGAAATAGTCTATACCAGTGTTTCTCAACCTTGGGAACTGGCCATGGAATTCTGGAAGTTGAAGTCCACCCATCTTAAAGTTCCCAAGGCTGAGAAATACTTGTCTATACTAATAGTCAACGCACACAGCAAGTTATTGTAGTCCAATTAGGGTAGGTGCAAAAGCATGTCAGTCATAATAACTCTGACCATGTGTGATACCTGCAACAATGGATCTATTAGGGTACAGTTAAACCCTAAAGAATGGATAGATGTACGTATGGAGAAAAACAAGCTCAGAGAGCAATTACAGCTTCTTGTGATAAGGTGATGTTATCTACTAGCCAGGTATCTCTTTTAAGCAAGGGGGTGGGGGGTGGATTAGGATTAATAGCATGCATCCTTCTGATTTAACAATGTTATTTGGGTAAATGGAAAAAGGATTCTCTGAACTGTTAATGGAATCATGGAAATCAGGTAGTCTATCTCCTATGGGATCAGGGCATTAGACAGAAACCATAGTAATGAAGAAAGTTCCAAACTTTCCCCATGATAAACATGCTTAGAGCTTCTTGGATATGGGCGTTCTATCATTTAACCCATGTTCAATAGTGGTGGTTCCAATGAGTCTGCCTTCTTTTCCCAAGACAATTTCATCCAACTTCATGAACGGGGAGGGAGGAAGTGCTAGAACATGGTACTGCACTGTACTTGTTAGAATACTTGAGCTATCAAAATCTGGTTTCCTGGCTCTGCCATGACAAAAGTTGACTGCATTCACATAACACACTAAGCTTTCTTATTTTTAATCTTGGTGAGTTTTGGAGGTAGAGGCTTTGTAAATTGTGTGACCTTAGCTTTTGTGGTTAGTTTATAATTCACTATGATATACAAATCTAGAAAAGGGAGTTCATTGAATAACCCGTGGTTCAGTTAAACATGGGTACGTTTATTGTGCGAATAGACCTTTGTAAAAGAGGAACAAATAAAAAGATGACCTGTCTTAATCCATTCATGTCAACTTGATTCTTTCCTACTTTCCCACTCCCCATACTCTGTTCAGGCACAAATACGGTTTCCCTTTTTGGAGTATTAGTCTTTCTGCTTTGACATGATTGCTAGCTTTACAGTCACAGTAGTAATAAGAGTAATAATAGTAATTTCTCCATTCTAAATGGAAAAAAAATCAAGTCTTCATTAAGTCAAGTCAACTCTTTTCTTTGCAACAATACCAAAGTGGTTTGCCATTGTCTTCTGCAATATTTTTGTGATTTCCTAGTCTAGCCTACACCCCACCTATTTCCTAATGGTCTGTGATCCAAGCCCTAACAAATAGATTGTACAATGTTTCTGATTTGATTGCAAAAATGTGCTTTGGAGCAGGTGGGGCACAAAGCTAGCACCCACCTGCAACTCTTTACAGCAGCCATTTACAGAATTGCACATAGATGCTAGGTCCCTGTGCATCTCAAAGCACTTGTTTGGAATCAAATCCAAACACTGCACAGGCCTCTTAAACAGGTTCTGTCAGCAAAATGTCACTGTCAAACTGGGCTTTGATCAGCACATGAGCCCTAACTTTCTGTTAATCCAAAAGATGACATATACGGTTTCATAGTTGCCCTAATTTCAGCCACCTGATACATGCCATTTGCCCACATTCAGTAAAATGGTCTATTATAAGATGAGTTTATAAGAAACAAAGCATCAATTTTGTTGCTGCTGTCAGTTCCCCCAGTTTCAGCCACTCTGAGGGGATAAATTTGGTGTATAATTCGAAATGACTGTCAAATGGCAGTCGAAATAATTTTGGCTGTTATTTTTAAATGCTCTTTTGTGATTTTTTTTTTTTGCTTCTAATGTGCTAGGTTTGATATAACAACATGAAACATCCAGACAAATCATGCAAATGCTTTAAAAAGTCTGTGTTATGACACTGAAGTATTAAATTAGGAACAAAATTTGTAATGCAAATAACCAGCTTTTAGAATGATTGGAATTAATGAATCTGCATGATTTGGGATCAGCCAAGCAGCTTTCCACAAATACGTGTCCTGCAGTTTTTTGAAACTTATTCTTGTAAATTCCAACCAGCAATCCCAAGGGTTGGGGTTATTATTTTATTTTATTTTATATTGCCCCACTTCCTCTGGAAGCTCAAGGCAGCTTCTTTATTTTTATTTATTTATTATCTATCCCTTTATTACTTTTATAAATAACTCAAAGTGGCAAACATACCTAATACTCCTTCCTCCTCCTATTTTCCCCACAACAACAACCCTGTGAGGTGAGTTGGGCTGAGAGAGAGTGACTGGCCCAAGGTCACCCAGCCGGCTTTCAGGCCTAAGGTGGGACTAAAACTCTCCTACTATGCCTGATTGGCTCTTGGGCTGAGGGAGAGTGACTGGCCCAAGGTCACCCAGCCGGCTTTCAGGCCTAAGGTGGGACTAGAACTCAACAGTCTCCTGGTTTCTAGCCCGAAATTATCCTTTCATCTTTATCTCAACAGCAACTCTGTAAAGTAGGTGGAGCTGAGAGTGACTGGCCAGAGTGACTGGCCACTGATTTTTCATTTGAACCACTCCACAACAATGGCTTTCTTAATTAAAGTCCAATACACTGGAAAAATACCAGTTTGGGGAAGGCTGTTCAAAAGGATAATCTGTTATACCAGAAACATTTTTTTCTCCATTTTAATTCCAAACATCATCATTCAGAAAGCTACCTTGATGACTTCATTCTAATGAAGCATCTTCAGCCCCATATCCAAAAAATGCCATTATGTAAGATATGACTTTCTAGTATATTTTATGTTTTTCTGTCCAAAATCCTGGAGACCAGTAATTATGGATGTCCGCCTGGTTTAAATTTAATTTCATCTGGGTACCATTTCATGTATGGGGTTAGAAATGGATCTCTACATATTGCTTTGCTATAATTTCAGGCATCCCCACCAACCATGGCCAATGGCAGTTGTAGTTTTGCAACATTTGGAGCACCAGTGATTCCCTCACCCTGTCTTATCTGGAACTAGTATCCACTTCCTATCGTACTCATCTGCCAATCTTGTTTTAAAAAGAAGGAAGGAAGGAAGGAAGGAAGGAAAGGAAGGAAGGAAGGAAGGAAGGAAGGAAGGAAGGAAGGAAGGAAGGAAGGAAGGAAGGAGGGAAGGTCTAACAAATCTTCAGGTGAGAGGGTGATCACTATTAAATCATATTATGTGTGTAAGGTGAAAAGCTCAACATCATGTCTCTGAAACCTTGAGAAAACTTAAAAACAAGACACGCAAATATTGGACCCAAATATCAGAAAAGATATTAGTGATTACATAAAATACTAAATACTAATACTGATACTAAAAATTCATTAAAAATCCTATTGAGAAAGAGCCTTAGCAGTTGAAATAGTTAATCCCACCAATTCAACTCTGAAATGTTTTAATATCAACCCTTATAAAATGAATGCTCAAGGACACCTCTATTATTCAAGTGACAAAGGATTTATTGAAAGGATATCTTTCCATAATGAACACATTTCATACAGAATCTCCTATCGTATAGCACTAAAGTTGTACATAAAACCAAATAAACAGCATTTGTTTGATAAAAATATAATGCTTGTCAAACTCAATATCACTTTTCTTTAAATATTGGCTATTGAAAAGATCCAGGTTCAAAACAACAGGCTCTGAGATACCTCCTACACAGGTTATCACCAGCTTGGCAACAAAGACTCTTAACTGCAACAAGTACAGGACTCATTATCTTACCCAGTTGGTTGTCCTTAATTTAATTTCTTTGGGTTTTTTTCCACTTGTATTTTCCAGTTTTCTCTGATTCAGGAGCACTTATTTTTCTCCCACATTCCTTGCTGTCTGTACTCTGTCTTTGCTACTTTGGAAATAAGTAAATATTGCCATCTCAAATAAGCTTCCATGTGCCTTCAAACTTTCTTGGTCTTTCAACCACAGTCATCACTGTCCTGTTCAGACTATGAGACAGACAGGCAGAGCTACTAATAACATTCTTTATTGAACAAACTATTTACAATCATAAAAGTTCTTGCAATAGATTAGAGCATGTAATTCAATCAAGTCCACCCAGGTGGCAAAGGACACCCTGGCAACACTGCAGAATCAGATAGAGACAAGGCAGCAAGGCAGAACTTGGACAACCCTTGGCTCAGATTTGCAAGACTGGAAGGCGCTGTGGTGCATGACAAAGGAGGGTTGGGACACTCAGGTAGGTGTCCAAGCACACAGGCTAGATCCGGCTGGCACACAAAGGCTTGGCTGAAGTATCTAGGCAGAGCTTGGTTCTGGAAGCAAGATTGGACTGGACTGGAGCACTCAGGCAAGGCTGCGAACTGGAGGCAAGGCTGGGCTGGACTGGGGCATTCCGGCAAGGCTGCGGTCTGGAGGCACACCCGGATCGCACTGGAGCGAAGTGACAAGGCTTGGAGCTGGACGCGAGGCTGTGCTCAGCAGGGATGGCAGAGAAAAGCTCTACTGGAGTGACCCATGCAGATGGAGGTTCCACAAAGGCAGAAGGTGCTGGCGCTGGTTCCACGCTGGCTACAGGCAAGGCTTCTGACTCTGGAAGGGATTCTCCCGCAGGTGCTGTGAGCTCAAAGGAGTGGTTGTCTCCAGCAGCTTGCTCTTGGCGCACCTGCCTTTTTATTTGCTCTTTTTCACACCATTTTCCCTTACTGGCCAATCACGCTTCTTTTTCCTTCGCACGCTTTTCTGCTCTCCTCTCTCAAGCACTGATTGGAGGCTTCAAATCTCCCTCCAGAGTTTGTCCAATACTCTCCTGCTATTTCTCCCGCTCTGCTGAGTCACTTCCTGGATTAGATTCCTCAAGTCCTTGCTGATGGGTTTCGTTTTCCCCTTCTGACTCCGAATAAGTTGTGTTTTCAGAGTCAGAAGCAGGCTGAAACCTACAATCATCTCCTGTCTGGAAACAATGAAGCAGGGGTCAGTGTCATGTCAAATTTTCAATAATATCCATGCTTTTAAAAAGGATAAAACATTCAACCTTTTGGACAGCCTAACTAATTCTGCAGACATCCACCAACAAATTGGGTGGATTCTGAACCAAAAGTGAAACCAACAAAGCAACTATTCAAGTTTATCAGGGCATTAGACTAGAGGACATACGTGCTTGGCTTGTCAATTCTAATTATTTACACACTGCCCTAAGTATTGATTATGTGCCATCAAGTTATTTTCAACTCCTAGTGACCACATACAGTAGATAGATAGCATACTTTTTACTTAGAGAATTAGTCTGCCCTCTCTTCCACATGATCACCTTATTGTTATTGTATTTTCCTCAGTCCTCTCTTTAAACATGCTCAGCCTCTTGAACTCTTTCTCACAGGTCTTGATTTCCACACCCCTAATCATCCTGGTATTCATTCCAGTTTTTCCTCAAAGTGCCTGTAGCTTTAGTCCATCAACCAATTCCTACCAGTTGGGTACATGACTTATGTTTTGGTCAGAGTTAGATCCAGGATGGCTGATCCTTATTTCTTCTTCCACTTTCTGAAAAATAATACTGTCAGAAAGAAAGGTAAGAAAACTGTTGGATCTTCCCCTTCTGGTGGAGTCAGTTTTCTAGCACGTATTGGATAGCTGAAGTCTATCATGACCATCTGTTGGCAAATTGATTTTAGAAGGTATCATCCACATCTTCTGCCCAAGTAGATGGCCTCTCATAAATTCCCACAATGGTATCACTTTTGTTTCTTACTTGGACTATGCAAAGCATTCAACAGAGATGCTGCTTTGCAGTGCACAGTGGTGCATACAAAACACTTCTTGTTCAGTACTTAAAGCAGCCATGTCTTTTGCAAGCCTCATGGGATTTTTATGGCTTTCTCAACCTGTGTCTGCATGTATAGCCACATAGCTGCAAAGAAAGTCAGTGAAGGGGCTGTCCATGCAGCTGAGAACAACTTCTGTATTTGCAAAAGACCCTGCTGTTACAACAATTCAAAAAGAACTTGTACACTCTCCTACATGTCGCAAAGCACCTCCTTTGATTGCTTTGCACAGCCTTATTTCTTACATCTTTTAAACTTACCCTGATTGTGTGCTTTCACTATCACACACTCTCAAAATTCCAAATGTAGCCCTAATCCTTGTTTTATGCAAAGGACAAGTAATCTCTATCCCTAATGCCAAAGATCTTATCCAAAGTAATAGTTCTGTACAACTTCACTAGATCATTCAAGAATCTCTTGAGTAAATGTAGATTTCATCCTCTATATTCAGTCCTTGAACTTTACAATAGGAAGGAAGGAAGGAAGGAAGGAAGGAAGGAAGGAAGGAAGGAAGGAAGGAAGGAAGGAAGGAAGGAAGTCTCCCCTTTTTGTGAAAAGCTGATTGTGAGCAAAGGTTTACTAGTATATCCAATTGGTAAAAAATTACTAAATGATTTCTAGAATTAAGAATTGCTTTACTACTCCTCAGGAAAAAAACAACTACATCTCTAACCAAATAAATTGTATTACCTGCAAAAAAAGAAAGTCCACTATCATCAAAATATATTAAAATACTACAAATTGTGTAGATACATCAGGAGTAAAAATAGTGTGTTTAAAATAAGGAATATGTGGATTATCCTTCATCTTATTATCTCTCCTAACAAAATCAACAAGTGCACTTTAGTTACACATAGTTTCAGGAAATATTTGGTAAAACTAAATAAACATGTCTCTCTTTTTTTTAACAGAAGACAGTCATATTACAAATCTAGGTAGCTAGATTGAAATTGCTTCTAAATGTGTGACATTTGGAGATAAAAGGAGGGGAAAGGGAGGAGGGGGAGAGACCTTTTATATAATGCAAGCTCAAGTTTTCTGTATAGGTTGTTATTCAATGAAAAGTTGGAATAGAAATCTTTTAATACATGGTTGGTATTGTATCTCAGCCAATAGTTATTTATCAAGATACCAGAGACATCCTGAAATATTGGATGGATGAAAAGTGAGAGCAATTAATACATTCTGGACACCACAGTTGCAAAAGGAGAGTGGCAATGAGGCAAGGAATAAGTTCTCAGGAGGGCAACCAAGATGGTGAAGTGTCAGGAAGCCCTAGGAGGAAAATGTAAAGATCTGGGTATGTTTTGCCTACAGATGAGAAGGCTAAGCAGAGATAGGGTAGCAATCTTCAAATATCTGAAGGGTTGTGAGATAGAAGAGGGAGTAGAATTATTCTATATTGCCCCAGAGGATAAAGAAGAACCAGTGGGTTAAAGCTAGTTTCAGGGTAGATGTCAAGAGTAACTTCCTGACTGTATAAGCTTTCAGCCAGTGGAACAGATTGCCACATAAAGTGATGAGTTCTCCTTCACTAGAGATTGTCAGACAGAAGCTGGATAGACAGCTGTTAGAGATACTATAGTAGATCCTACACTGACCCAGGAGTTGGACTAGAAGATCTCTAAGATACTTTCAACTCTCACCATCCAGTGTTTCAGCAGCAGCCACCATTCCATCAGCTCAGTTAAATGACTAGCTCCATCAAATTCTTCCTGCCATTTCAGTTGATCACAGAAAGAAGGCCTGCTATTTATTTTTAATAATTAATAGTTGACTTTCCCTTTTCCCCTCATCCTCCTTCCTCATCTTTTTTTTTTTCTTTTAGATGGTAGGTGTAACCTCTTGCACTAATGGTAGATGTGGAAAGAACTAGCATTCTGGTAACTCTTAAGAACTTGCTCTAGCAAGTTAACAGAATTTGTTAACAGAATATCAGACAATCCTATTCAATTCATTTGATGACAAGAGGACTTTTTGCTGTCAGAAAAGAAGGAATGGGAGCAGAGGGATCCTGACCAGTGAAAACTGAACTCTGTTCTTTGCCTGTTACATGTAACCATTATGTTCCCTGTTACCATAACTAGAGAAAAAGCAAGGTAAAATTAATTATTGCAAATTCTGTTCTTCCAGGGCTTAGAATCTGTCACGTTACGTAAGCCGGTTGCAGGGATTGCTTTTTTACATACAATCAATAAAATACGATTTTATTGATTGTATGTAAACTTCTGTGGAAGCTTTTTTTTTCCTGAAGGAAAAAAAAGGATCCTTAACAATATTGGTTCAACAATAATATAACAGGTTCCGATTGAAGTGAATATTTGTAGCTCAGGGCTGAATTGTGGAGTCCTTGGTGCTCTCTGAGCCTTGTTGTTTTCTTGCAGACATTCCATTGCCAGACTAGTTCGCACTGAAGAGGTTGCCTAGTCTGGCAATGAAAGGCTCAAAGAGCACCAAGGACTCCATAACATAGGTTAGTGGCTTGGTTATGGTGGCTGGGGAATTCTGGGAGTTGAAGTCCACATGTTTTAAAGTGGCCAAGTCTGAAAAAGCACTGCTTTGGAGCAACCAACGCTTCCTTCTTGGGGAGAAAATCTGAAGTTTGATAGATTTGTATCTCAGTTACCCCTGGCAACATACTGATGGATGCCTAAATATCATCATTGCTTTTTAATTATCTATTTTATATGGGGGAGAGTGGCATCAAAAGGTGCATTGGAGCCTTTGGCTAGTAGGACCTTTCTTTGCTATGGAAGAAGCCTCTGAAGGAAAGGATCGCCAAGGGCTTGGGATGAGTACTTCCCCAAAGATTTTTATGATTCACTGCAAATGGAAAGCTGATCCTGTTCCTCTATAGCACTAATGCAATTCTTGTAGCGATCCACATTACTTCACACAGAAGGTATTCAGACTATGTAACCGATACAGCTCTCCCTTATTAGGATGAGGCAGACTTGTGCAGCTTCGTTTTTCCACATTCCAGTCAGATTGGGAATCTCCCATCCAAAATGTTTTTCTTAAATGCTTTGTGAAGCTGGAAGATACAGCCTAAATAAAATCCAAAGGATATAGCTCATTGTTACCAGAAATGTATCACATCATGGGCCAGTGCTCAGCAGTGATGGTGAGGGATTTTTGCATCGCTCTGATGCACGACATGATTGCTTGAGCCATCTGTTGGTATCTGGCTAAATTTATTCTGCAGCCTTCTACAGCATTCAACTGCTGATTGGTCCTCCGTTCCAATTCCCTATGTGGAAGTGGCTGTGTCAGCATTAAAGGTGGATGTTGGGATCTCTCTGTAATCCTGAATGGTTTAAAAAGCTGGAGACCAAATCAAGGAAGCATTGCCATCATTCCAGTAAATATCAAAGCAAACTGTTAATAAATGTTGACAGATGATCAGCTCTGCATCAAAAAATAGCAAAGCATTTTGTGGTAGCTAAAGACTAATTAAATTTATTCTGGCAGGCAGAGTGGTGTACAGGTGTAATGTTAGACTAAGACAGGGTACCCAGGTTCAACTCCAATTTAGCCTTGGAAAATTACTGGGTAACTTTGAGCCATTCACTGTCCATTGAACCTACACAAAGAGTTGTTGTTGTGGGGATAAAATGGAAGCCCCTATGGAAGCTATCTTGAGTTCCAAGAGAAAATGTTAAATAATAACAATCTAAATAATAACAATAATAATAATAATAATACAATGAATTAGAGTGCACTATGAACCAAATGTGTTTTCCTGAGTCTGAGTATTTAAACATCCATACTATAATTTTATAGATCTACAGTAAATAATAATAATGATAACAACAGCAGCAACACTATCATCATAATGGGCTATAATACACATATATTTGGTGTTTTCCTAAATTTGGACTATTTATACAAGCGTATTTTAATGTTATAGATCCATTTTATAACAGGAAAAAAATATCACCCAGACGGCAATCAAATCTAAAATATACATTTGATAATTACCTTAACAACAGCCATTGATTTCCAGTCAGCTGTTGCAGAATGATCACACAGACATGCTTGACACGTGTAGAGCTCTTCCAAACAGCTGCTTTAACATCCTTTCCTTCACACTTTTCAACTAGATTTGGCAGAAAAGGATGTCAGCATAAAGGCAACCACCTCAATTAGCTGTTTTTACTTTTTTTACTTTTTAAATAAGGGACAATTTAATTGGTGGATGCCTTGGTGTCCTTTCCCCTCCCACCAGTGTCACCTATTGGTGGAAAAACCACCAATCAGTCTCCCTAATCTGTAGCAGGGTGGGGTTTGAGTGATTCTGGGCATTTCCTCCCAGAGCAGCCAAACTGTGTTCCTTTGGTTTTTGCTGTAGGACCATTGGTTGCCTTTGAAATCAGTTGGCCCATGGGGACACGCCTCCCTCGTCACAGCTACAACCCCCTTCCCCCCAAAGACAACAGTCCAGCTCAGTGAAACACCCTAACTATAACAGCTGGGGAAAATTATCTCTGAGGATGCTTTTAATCCTTTGGAAATGAATTTTTTTTAAAAAAAATTGGGAGGATGGAGGAGCAGTCATGAGGGGTAGAAAGATGATCCCTTGCTCTCTTTTTTTCACAAGACTCCCTCTGACACGAATTCATATCACTACGGTGAAAATCAAGGCAGGACGGCTGGCATTCCATACGGATGGAAAAAGGATTAATTAAAGCAAGGGAAATACAAACACTCAGACTATTGTTGCTAACGTTTACTTTGTAAATACTGTAAATCGGTTGGAGAACAAAGAATGGGGAAGACAGAAACCAAATACTTGTCTATACAATTTTTAGTAGGGTTTTTTTTCCTTTTTTTTTTTTAGCATTTATAAATAACAATACAGTGGAGGTTTTAGTACTAAACTCAAAGATTTGTACTTCTTTTCCTATAATAAAAATAACTCAATGCACTTTGTCTGGTATGGTCAATCTTTTATTCATGTTGTTCTGAGTGTCAGTTGGATAACTTTAGCAATTTTCTTTGTGTGCTTATTGATATTATCTCTTCGGGAACCATGTCTTTCTTTTAAATAAATAAATAAATAAATAATAAAAGAAAGGAGACATAATTTAGGTTTTTTTCTATGGCTTTTTTGACAGAGGGCTTCCTTACATGGCAATTTTTTTCCCCTTCCATTTCACATTGTGTTGTGGAAGATGGTGGGTCCTGCAGAGGGTTAATGACTGGTGAACCATCAGACTGAAATTTGCTGTGATAACATTACAGAGCAATGAGTCAGTGCGATCACCAATAGAGCAAGAACAGCAGCAAGACTGAAACCATCCTCCACTGAACAGTAGCAGACAAACTTATCAACAGAGAGCAAGAGATGGTTCTCCAGATTCGTCTCTGAACAGGGCTGAAACTGAATCCTGAGGCTGGCAGCATTTCGTGCCTTGATCTTCTGATCTCCCATGTTGCTTCCAGAAATATGTGGTGGACTGCATCCTGTTGCACATTAAGAACATCCATTCCCTTGTGTAAAGGAATGTAGAACTGACTTTGGGGGAGGAAGGAGTGAACCATTAAGGGAAACTTACAGAAGAGATTACCCAGTCCTGAAAAAGAGGAAAGCATGAGAAAGAAACTCAAAATAACCCTGCCTTGATGTTGTTTAGTGTAAGATGGGATAGAGAGAGTCTTTCACGATTCTGTTATTTTACCTTATTACAATCAAGAGCATCCCCACCATGCCTGTTTCTTGACATAGCCTACCACAAAGAGCTGATACCTTGGGAGTGCTTGCCAAAGCAGGGGCAATTTGGCAAAAAAATCCAGCAAAAGAAAGGAATTAATGACCATGGAATGAGTTGGTGGCCCACAGGACTAGGAAGTTCCTTGTGCACTATACAAGAGGAGGACACAGTCACACAAAGATGCACAGTTCATATGGCATTCTCAGATTTACTTCATGCTTCACCTTGAAAAATCTGTTAGTTGTTAACCCACCCAGCCCCAGCCCCTCACCACTGCCCAGGTAGATCAAGCACCATTCTGAGGTGCTGGTTTCCCATGAGATCAGTATTTTCATTAAAGCAACAACAACAGGCTGTGCAAGTCAAACGCCTGATTTCTCCTACAGCCAGGACAAAATGCGACTGCAGCAGATTTAGATGGCCCAGAGGAGCTGAACACACCCTTGTCATTGACCATGTCACCCCCACTCTCATCACTGAAATGTGGTAGATTGTTCATTGGGCAAGATTTGTATATCAAGAGAACATAGAAAATATCACTTCAGCAACAGAACAATAAAGCCAACTTCCAGCTGTCTTCATGAGCTGAGGATGAGACAGAGGTGACATTGTGAGGACCTGTTCTTAAAAATGAATGGGCTTTGTGCTGCAGCAGGGAGATCTGAGGATGAAGGCCATAATGTGATTTTATAAACTTTGTTCCCCTTCAAGCCACAGCAGAGAGAATATAACCTATTAATCTTTTGTAATTCAGCTGCTTCTTAGTTAAATCTGCTTCTGTAGCTCCTTTGTTCAAGAACAGCTATCTTAAAGTCAGGGACAGAGGTCCTTGCTGGATCCTAGACTATCAGTATATACTTTGTGTACACTTGGTAGCAGTAATTGCACCCCATAACAAAGGGGGTTACTAGATGAAGATGCAGTCCAAGTTTTGCAACATGATGAGCCCCCTTAAACAATGTTATACTTGTTCCAAATCTCAGTATATTCCCATTGTTTCCATGAATGGAAAACTTCTGTTTCAAAGCTGTTGCTCTCCCTGAAACTGACTAGCCATGAAAAATTGAAACTGGAACCAGGCTGGACAGACAGTTGGTCTATTGTTAATTAACTAGGTCAGTTTCACCCCCAGATCATTTCATTTGGGGTAGGTATGGCAGGAAGAATTGCAAGGAAGAAAAGAAAAGGAATAGATCTGCAAACAGGCATGCTGAATTTTTGCTGAATTTTTAAAGAGACAGAAGTGGGAAGATACAAACACCAGGAGATGCTGTGGCAAAGACAAAATTCTGTGCTATTAATTGCACTAAAAAACCTACATGCACATAGACATATATAGCCAGTAAGTTTGATCTTGCCGTAATCAAAATTATTACTAGATCAGCAGTGCAGCACCTGATATATTCTGAATGGTGCTTACTTTGTAGAAGAGAGCAACTTCTTCTGGTGTATGTAGAAGCAATCTTATATTAACAGATGCAGTGACAGGAGAAAATGAAATCAGAAGTCCTTCCTCATCCTCCTCCCTACCTTGTCATCCTCCTCTCCCCTCCCCTGACCCTGTACTTCTTTTCTGAGAAAGCAGACCTTTGTTTTTGCTATGCAATTTATTTAGTACAGATATATCTCACCTTTCCCCCAAAAGCAAAAGATGGAGAACTGTCATGAGTAAGGATGGCGAGCAGGGGGCTCCCTTCCAGACTGTTAAGCGCATGCGTAGCACTGAGGAATTGGTGAGCCATTCCAAGAGGCACAGATTGGGACCGCCTTAACCTGCGGGGTTTATATGGCTGGGTTTTCCCACGTTTGTTCAGTTTGTTAGGATTACTGTTATGTATTAGCAATAAAACATTAGAGACCAGTTCCCTGTCTCAGAGTGTTTCCTGGGAGTCAGGACAAGAACATGGTTTTTCCCTTCTCATTTTAGTGTCTCTCTACAATTCTGTGAGTATAGTATGGGATTACTGAACATCTCAAAGTCACTCTTTGGCTCAGTGGAGAATTAATAGAGGGTCTCCATTGTTCTGGAGTTAAAATTGCTGGAAGAAACATTAACAATCTCAGATATGCAGATGATACCACTTTGATGGCTGAAAGCGAAGAGGAACTGAGGAGCCTTATGATGAAGGTGAAAGAAGAAAGTGCAAAAGCTGGCTTGCAGCTAAACCTCAAAAAAACCAAGATTATGGCAACCAGCTTGATTGATAACTGGCAAATAGAGGGAGAAAATGTAGAGGCAGTGAAAGACTTTGTATTTCTAGGTGCAAAGATTACTGCAGATGCTGACTGCAGTCAGGAAATCAGAAGACGCTTAATTCTTGGGAGAAGAGCAATGACAAATCTCAATAAAATAGTTAAGAGCAGAGACATCACACTGACAACAAAGGTCCGCATAGTTAAAGCAATGGTGTTCCCCGTAGTAACATATGGCTGCGAGAGCTGGACCGTAAGGAAGGCTGAGAGAAGGAAGATCGATGCTTTTGAACTGTGGTGTTGGAGGAAAATTCTGAGAGTGCCTTGGACTGCAAGAAGATCAAACCAGTCCATCCTCCAGGAAATAAAGCCAGACTGCTCACTTGAGGGAATGATATTAAAGGCAAAACTGAAATACTTTGGCCACATAATGAGAAGACAGGACACCCTGGAGAAGATGCTGATGCTAGGGAGAGTGGAGGGCAAAAGGAAGAGGGGCCG
This sequence comes from Candoia aspera, assembly GCF_035149785.1. NCBI lineage: Eukaryota > Metazoa > Chordata > Lepidosauria > Squamata > Candoiidae > Candoia > Candoia aspera. Next base: position 74,000,609 of record NC_086158.1, on the reverse strand, counting down.
ACCAAGGGCAAGATGGATGGATGAGATTCTAGAGGTGACGGACTCGTCCCTGGGGGAGCTGGGGGTGTTGACGACCGACAGGAAGCTCTGGCGTGGGCTGGTCCATGAAGTCACAAAGAGTCGGAAGCGACTAAACGAATAAACAACAACAACAAACTCCATTGTTCTAGTTCAATGTTCTAACCAACAGACAGAATTGGCTCCATCACAGGATACTTTCAAATAATGTGTTTTGCTCCCAAACCTTACAGAGTTTCACTCATGGTGCCCCATGAGTATCCTCACCAGAACCGATCAAGCAGCCTCACGAGCATAAAGGAAGTGCAAAAATTGGAACCATGGACAGCGACTATGGGAGGGAAAGGCAAAGTCACCATTCAGATCCACTGGTGTGAGGGAATGTAGACCTGACCTTGAGAATAGGGAAGGAATGAACAAGGGGGAGCTTTCAGAAAAAAATAGTCCTGAGAAAGGGGAAAGCATGAGAAAGAAACTCAAAATAAGCATGCCTTGATATTATTTGGTATAAGATGGGACAGAGAAAAACTGTAACCTTCTAAATTCTATTATTCTACCCCCTACAATAAAGAGCATTCATGGAATCCCTGACATGCCTGTTCCTTGACCCTGTCTTGTGGGAAAGGACAGTTACAAAACACCATGGCATCTTGAATTCAAGTGGGAGGAGGAATGGGAGATGGGATGTGGCTCCCAGAAGCTGCAGAGGAAATGATGCAGGGCTGTCTCTGCAGCATTTTCTCTGAAGCTGCAGCTGAGCCATGAGTTAATTGGTTCAGCTGCAGGAGGCCTCCTTAGGAACATCATTATCCTGGGGACATACAGGGTCAGTGCTGATCCTTGGTCAAGATAGCTTGTATGTGTGTGAGGGACCTTTATGTCACCTGTGTATGATTACAAAGGCCTTGAATGCTTATGCAGAGAAAGAGCTAGACTGACAATCATCTTTGCAGCAAATGATCCTCCTTCCCTCCTCCCATCATTAGCATCAACATTTCCCTGATAAGAAATGGAGTGTCCCACATATTTATAATACATTATTTATTTGTTGGCTCATTTGTTTCCCCTCTAAAGACAAATATCATCTCATAAAGTATATCACCTCAATCAAAAAAGTGAAATGGGTTCTATTTTGGGGTTCACAATATCCAAAACTATTATATAGGTAGAGGAGGGAGACAGTTCTACCAGGCAGAAATGATTGATGATCAAGGATTCTGGCATTTCTGTACAGTTCCACTTGAGCCAGTTTTCCCAACTCAGAGCTCTTGTTTGAATGCCCAATTGTAGCTCTTGTTTCTCTAGCCAATGGATAGGGATGGGGATGGGTGAGGAAGAGCTGACAGAACTGTCTTGCAGGGAAGATTGAAGCAAGCTGCCTGCTCTTTCTCCAGCTGATACAAGGGTTGGTATCCCATTGCTATATTCCTCCTGGGAGGGAAAGGATGCCACTTTCCAGTACCCCTTGGTCCTTCAGCTCCAAGCCCAGTTGCACATCTACCCCCATAATAATGGATTAGTATGTCTTTTTGGAAGCTGTTTTCTATCTGCTTATATGTGATATCCATTTATGCTGCAATACCAAAGCTACAGCCTGGTATATTATATGTAGCTTGATTACATGAATTTAGTCTTTGTTAAAGGGGAAATTTTGCCACTGTGAGGGTATCTATTGTGAGGAACCCACATCCATCCCAAATGTTGCTGAATTACAGCATTTCTCTCCATCGGCCATGGTGGCTGGGGATTTGTGGAACAGTAGTTCAGCAGTTGCTGGAGAGTCACACCCATCTGTGTGTTCCTTTCCAGGGACAACAAACTGCGAAAAACAAAAGTTTCTAATTTGGAATATGTACTCAGATCAGTATTTGGAACTGGTGACCATTGTACAATAAAACTGGTGAAGAGGTAATTATGACTTTTTAAAAGACCAGTTTGTCTAAAAAGAACTCAGGTCTTCAGGGAATAGCACAGACTTGCAAACAGAACTTACATTCATTTCTCTATGTTTTCATTTTTAGCACACACCCATTTCTGGGAAGCGCTGGACTAATCTTGGACTAATAATAGCTTATCCTTCTTTAGGAGTCAGTTCTTCTACAACATTTTTTTTTATCTCCCAGAAATTAAAAAGTTAACCACAAAACTCCCATCAAATTTGGATATGTATTATTTCTTCAGGAACCAGTTGCAATTCTGGGATTCGTTTTCTTTTATAGATTTTTCTTTGTAAAGTTTTCTTTCCAGAAGGACATTCTACAGTTTCTCCTTCATTGAGCTTTTTTACCACACTGCAGAGAAGTTACACCCATCATTTCCTCTAACAATTGCAAAAGAAAAAGCAATATTTTGTATGCATAGCATGTTTTCATCTCTGCTGTAATCACTTCTATCTGTTCTTTTTCCATATTGAACCATCCAGTAAGAAAGAACTGCATCTATTGTTCATGGAACTCATCAATGCAAGGGTGGTCAGTGTTTTTGGCATCCAGAAGCTGCATCTTTTAACATTTTTATTTTGGTGCCAGAAGACCACGGTGAGTAGGGCAGTGATATAATGAGAAGCAGGATTTTGGACCATTCTTAATACAATAAAATTATTTTTTAAAAATTAAGGAAAAATAAAGAAAAAGGAAAATAGAAAAAAAAAAAAGAAGTGAAAAAAAGAAAGAAAACATAGAATTATGACTTCCGCCCTTCCTTCTATCAAATAATTGCCATCTTACTCTTTCACCTCCCCCTTTAACCCTTCCTTATCCCCAAATCCCCAAATTATCACTTCAGTCTTCTTTCAACAAAAAGTACATATAAGGCTTCCAGTCTTTTTAAAAAGTCTCTATCATTTTTTTCCTAACCAAACTGGTCGGCTTTGCCATTTCCATGAGCTCTGTCTATTTTATAATCCAACCTTCTACTGTGGGTATTTCATTATTCTTCCATCTTTTTTTTCCCCAGCGGGGGGCTACTTTCAGTTTCCTAGGTATGCTAAGCCTATATAAGGTTCGGTAAACCCATTTTACTTTCAGCTGACCATGGGTGGGTGCATCACTGTCATAGCAGCATAATCTCCAGGGGCTCCAGGAACTCCCAAGAAGAGCTTGGAGACACATGATGCAACCCCTGGGCTGTAGGTTACCTGATCTAAAAACAGTTAACATTCCAAAAAGCCTATTTCTGCCCTCAAGTTCTCTTCCTTTCCTTCTCCCTTTTCCCTTGAAGGACATTATTGTTTTTAAAAATTCATGCTCCTGTTTCTACATCACAGCACCAACTCATGAGGTTCGAAGTACTGACCTTTATCCCTAGCTGTGTTCTTGCCAAAGCATGCTTACAAACTGGCTGGAAAACAGCTCCTGAGACACTCTTATCAAGTTTGGTCATGTACAAGAATTTACTCATGACCAGCCAACTTGTGACTCTCATTTCCAATCTTATGCATGCAGCACTGGTGGAACTGACACTCTAGTTTAGGTGCGTGGTGCATTTAGGTCAACCATTCATAGAACTGCCAGTCAAAAGGTCTTGTGCAACCATCCTGCCTTGGCCTCTATAGCATGCAAAGATATAAATCCTGTATGATTAAAACTGTGGGATAGCCCATACGTAAGCTAGGAAAGAAATATCTTTACAAGTTCCCAAAGTAGTCTAACACAGCCCTTTCTGATCTGCTGCTCATGAAGTGTGGTAGACTACAGTCTCTTCTGCACCAATCCTTGCTGTCCTCTGTTGTTTATAACCAGGACTTAGTACTCAGGGGTATACTATTTTAGCTCCCCACCCTGATGACATTCAGGAAGCTATTAAAGACCTGGCTATTTTCCTAGGCTCTGGGGCAAGGTGAAGGCTGAGCCCTGCTGGATGAGGTTTTTATGTTGTTTTGGGGGGCTCTGTTCATTATTTTCTGTAATGTGTTTTGCATTGTTTGCTTTCAAGCTGTCCAGAGTTGTTGAGAGTTGGACAGCCTATAAACTGTATAAATAAATACATAAATAAACTAATAGCCACTAAAACACATGAAATTTCCAGTCCTTAAAAAAAATCAAACTAAATATTCCATAGGTTAGGCTTTAAGGAGAAGGCAATTTACAGTTGTGAAAGTTGGAAGGAGGGTCCTTAATCCAGTGTTTCTCAACCTCAGCCACTTTTAAGATGGGTGGACTTCAACTCCCAGAATTCCCCAGCCAGCCATGCTGGCTGAGGAATTCTGGGAGTTGAAGCCCACCCATCTTAAAGTGGCTGGGGTTGAGAAACACTGCCTCAATCATTCTCAGCCAACCAACCACCAGCCACCACTCCTGCCATAAGAGGCATTTCCATCCAATGGATTTGGGATTCTTACTGGCGAGAGAAATCCACATGCCAGAACTGTTAAACTTGAAGAGCTACAATGGTAAAGTTCTGAGCAAGAGTAGTGGAAGCCAGGAGGCTCCTGTTCTCCAGTGCCTGTGCAACAAATGGCCTCTTCCACAGAGCAGTGCAAAGGAGACACAACAATGAGGATACGAATGGGCAGCCTGCACACTGTTCCCACTTGCCAGATAATCAATTGGCCCACAGCAAGTGGGTCACTGCTTACTTGTTGCCATTAAGGCTGACTCCTCCCCAGCGCTGTCAAGATGGTAGCCAGGGCCATGTTCCCTGTCCACAGGGAGGGGTTTCAAAAAAGTTAAGATGGTGGCCACAAGCACCATCAATCACATGGCTGTGGCCACCATCTTGACTTTTTTGAACCCCCTCCCTACAGACACCCCTGCTCCAAACTAAGCAGCCAAAGATCCAGTTGCAGGAGCAAACCAGCCATCACTCCACAGTGGGTCTTCTGCCTTCCATCTACCCAGGTCCCCTCTCTTCTCAGTTCCACAGGGAGGACAGTGAAGCAGGAACTGGTGCAGGGGGGAGGGATAAGTGAAAACATGTCTATGTGTGTACATGGGCATACAGGCACAATGTTCACAATGTGAACAGTCCCTGATTCACCAACCTGTGTTTGCCTCAAGTCCAAAAGTTTCTGTTAATACATTAGGTCACTATTGCATTGTAACATCTGCCTTGGCCTGAGTGACTGGCAAAGATCAGTCTTGTTCTGTCCTTGGATGTCTTTGCATGGTCCAAATCCCACTTGCATCATGGAGGGAAGCTACTAAAGTCTGACCTGGTGGATTATCTCACCTGGCTTTTGTTGAAGACACTTTTTCAAAGGGTTATATAGCCTCTTCCCCCAATCATCATGAAAGAATTCAAACTGGATTCTGACAGACTTGATGTCCTAGACTAGTCTGCTGTTACAGCTCTTTAGCAGAAGCCTGAATTAGTGGCTCCAAATTTTAGTGTTCATGCACATTAAGGAAAGGGTGTCTCAAACAGCAAGGATCTCAAATCTTTAAAAGCAAAAGGCATTTTCTACAGCAATCTTCCCCAAACAGTGGGCTTTGAGATATTTTGGATTGTGATTCCAGCCTGGCCTTTAACAGAAGCTTAGCCAAAGCTGCACTCAGTAATGATCAGTAAATATCCACCATTTTGTCAAGTTTCTGATCTTAGAAAGATATTTCTGAACTGAAGAGCAGCAACTTTTTTTGTCATGCTTGTTAACATATTATGGGAGCTGAAATCCAACATGCCAGGCATGCAGCAGATTGGGTGGAGCTCTCCTACAAAATACCAAAGGCTAAGATACAGTAACATATCCTGGGGCAGAAGAACCTTGTTTGGCTTATCCATCTGTGAAAGAAAGAAAATCAAGAATTCCATTCATTCCTGTTAACAGTCACAGGAAACTAGTATGGTTGCTGCAAATAACATTTCTGAGCGGAAGATACGCTGTTTTAAAGAAAGGATCTTCCCCTCTTTTTTCCCAAAGTTATTTTTAAAGTTCCACCCTTAAACTGAAAAAGTGGCATCTAAGACCCAGGGTCTAGTGAAGGTGAGAACTCCTTCTGCATCTGAGCAACCAAAATGTTCATTCTAGGGGCTAAACTGCATTCAGAGCAGCATGCCTTTTAGAATGGTGAGTTAGGGTTAGAGTTAGTTTTTGGAAATAGCAGCTGGGCAAGGCCATTGCCTGGACTGGATGTGCAAAACGGGAATTTGATCAGCAGCTTCTGTAACAAACCACAGTGAAGTCAACATGATGACATGTGCTTCATGATGTCATCACCCCACTGCCATCACTGTGTACTTGCATCATGACATCTGATGCAAAGATGTAAATCACAAGATTATGTCTTGCTTCTCTCTGCAGACACCTATGTTGTAAATATAATCCTTTCCTCCCTGTGTTGCTTCCCCAGCAACCTTTCTCCTTCTACTTCTGAAGGAAAAAAAGATTAAATATCTGCTCCACAATAAAAATAGGGAATTCTGAATAGCTCCATGGAGATAAAAGAGGAAGGTTAATTTGATGGACCTTTCACTATTACCAAGACATTATATTCTCCACACATCTGTGAATCAGTAGAAAACTCTACCAGCATGAAATCTGCTGTTCCCATTGCTGATCCCCATGTGACCTCTCTTGCCTCTATTCCCAGTCACAGCCAGACACCTGACTTCCCTATATGATAATGGATGGCAAAATCTCATAGACTTTCTAGAACTTGAGGCTGCTCTTAACACAAACAAGGGAGCAAATACTACTTGAACACTAATGCAGGTAAGGACAATTTAAGCCTGTTTCACTCAGGGGCTGGGGATGAGAACATCATGGGGACCAAAAATAAAATGTGTTTATGCCATAGTTAGATGCAAGTGGGGACACAGCCTTGTCCCCTGGCTACAATCTAGTATAAAAAGAGAAGTATCTATAACTCACTGTCTGTATTTCAAGAGGCCATCCCACTGTGATTATGGAATCATCCTTGGAAACACAAATACTTATGGCTGTTCAAAACTCTTCTAGGGAAAAAAAAGAAGTACTTGTCCCCAGGCTCCTCTGCTTCTTCCTAGCATTATTCCCGCGCTATGGCAGGGTCCACTTGTTGGCATATCCATCTCCATTTGACTCAATCCAAGGCATCTTCAGGGGTGATGTTCATGCATTCCATGTCCTCCTTAATGCAGTCCATCCACCATTTCTTGGGTCTACCATGGGGTCGCCGGCCACCAGGGTCCAGACAAATGGCTGTTCTTGCCATCAAGTCTTCTTTGCCACATACGACGTGTCCATACCATCTAAGCCTTCCTTCCCGCAGTTTTGCCACAATTGGTGCAACTCCCAGTCATCGTCGGACATTGTTCATGGCGTGGTCAAATTGTGTTAGTCTGTGGTCGAATCATCTTAATTTTGTTCATGGCGTGGTGGAATCGTGTTAGTGCAAGGCATTCGCATCAAAGCATTCGCATTTCCATCACATGCAGGGCCTGCCCGTGCTTTGCTGTTGCTGGCCAGCTCTCCATCCATAGAGGGTGACTGGGTGCACTACTGTTCTGTAGACCTTTGACTTGAGGCGTAGGGGCATCCGACGATCACACAGGACTCCAGTCACCTGGTGCCGCTTCATCCAGGTGGCATTGACATGGGCGTGGGCATCCAGAAAGCTATCGCCATCGCTGCATATGAGGGAGCCAAGGTACTTGAATTGCTCTACTTTCTTCAAGTCTTCTCCACCAATGCTGATGGTTCCATCGGTTTGGGGGCTGCATTCTATATATTCCGTTTTCTTGAACCCAGGTTCCTAAGGCTGCTATTTATGGTGGCAGCAATTACATCCACACAGTGAAGGACATGTTTACTTTGGCCCTGAAGTCATGAAGAAGAAGACATGGTCAGAGACAGACAAAAGAGAAATCCACCGCATGAGGGCACCAAGTGGAACTCAGTTGATCTGTCTTAGCTAGCAAATACAGCACATGGGCAGCCCCTCTCTCTCCTTGTAAGTAGGGTTCCCTGTTCCTGACCCATAAATCACAGCCATATGTGCTGTGAGTTATGAGGAGAAGGGAGGGAGGGAGGGAGGGAGGGAGGAAGGAAGGAAGGAATATTTACAAGCTTAGACTTTTAGAAGTACACTGAAAATATTATGAACTAATGAATGTTATATGCTGTGTATGTACAAAAAAGAAAAATTCTAGCTCTTTTACAATGTATTTATCTACCAAGTTGGTAGGCCACCCCAATCAATGGGCAGCAAACTAAGCAAAATAGAAACAATAATAGCAAAAAAAAAAAGCCCACAAAGAAATAGTTCACATTGAATGCACGTTGGAATAATATGGTTTTAAATGCCATCTGGGATGCAAGAAGGGAGGAGGTGAATGTACTTCCAGGGGACTATGTTTCAGAGCATAGGGGCTTTGATGGAGAAGGCCTACTCCTAGCCCACCCACCCCCAGGTACTTCTCCAGGGGAAGAGATTCCCAGCAGGCCTTTCTAGATGTTTTGACCAATGGGCAGATTCAATTCTGACAAGGGGGTGCCTGATATAACAAGCATTGCACCATCAAGGGCTTCATTTCAAACTAATCCTGAAAACCTACAGGGACCAGGGTAGTGTTCTGAGAATTGGTGTTAATTTGCAAGAGTGGGATTGTCCAGCCAGCAGTCTGGCCACCAATCCTGGACCACAAGTAGCTTCAAATTTCAAAGGCCATTGCCAGAGCATTGTGTTGCATATCAGCTAGACCTGGGCGAAGGCCCCCTTGTCCATGGCTTCCACCTGCTGCTTGAACAGAAGTCATGAGTCCAAGAAGAAAGTCACTGAACCCTTGGAAGAGCTCATTCAGAGTAACTGCCAGGATCAATGTTACTGGATTACCCTGATGTTTACTGACGACAAGCAACCCCACTTTTGAAAGATTTCATCTGAGCTTGTTCCACCCTTCCAAACCTTGACAGCTTGCAGACATGGGCTCAGGATTTCCACAGCATCTTTGGCACAGCCTGGGATGGTAATATATAGGCATCCTGATGACAGCTCATCCAAAATCAATTAATAACATCTCCCAGTGGGTTCCATTTAAAAAAAAACAGCAGGAAGGAGAACACAGCCAAAGGAACCCCACCCTGGAATAATCAAGAGCTAGAGCACTTCCCCTACCCCATCCCCACCCCACCATTATTACCAACTGGAACTGCTCACTCAGGTATAACCAGATCTATCATAAAATAATGCTCTGACTCCAACACATTGCAGGCAGTCCAGAAAGATACCATGGTTGATGGTATTAAAAGCCACTGAGAAGTTTGTAGGATCAAGAAAGGCACATCAAGGTGCTGATAAAGGTCATCTACCAGAGTGGCCAAGCCCATTTCCTTCTTAGGACTGGGCAGAACTCTGATTTCAAGGAATCCGGATAATCTGTTTGTTCCAGGATCACCTTTAGTGGATAACCCAGCACCTTCTCATAAAAAGCAGAAGGTTAGAATTTATTTGTTTGTTCATACAGTACTTCAGTCTAGGAAACTCTAAGCAGTGTACAAGAGTAACCGCCACCACCAATGCAATTATAACAATACAATGCAATAATATGCATTAAAAGAAACAAAATATATAATTATGGTTAAACAAATTACAGTTAATATAACATACCTGGTACTGGGAGCTCTACACTTGAGCCCCAAAGTCCTTCTAGAACTGGTGATGGGGTAGAGGTTTTCATAGACAGCTGGGCCAAGGAAGGTCTTCAAGATGGGGGCACTCTTCAACACCAGCATCATTTTGTCCTGCCTCAACCAATCTCACCCCCAGAAGGTGCCAACAAGGTTATGAAATGTAGTGAACGACAGAACCCTCCCTGCTTCCCCAGATTCTACAAATTCTAAAGAATACCAAATGACTACACAAGACACTGCCTCATATACCAGGGTGGACTCTGCCCAACTGGCATCCAACCAAGGGCAGATAGGAGTAACTTTATCCACTAACAAATCCACAAGTCATCCAGTGTGCCTGAAGGTATTTTATCCCTTAAAAGTATCTGGGTTTCTCAAAACAGGGCTGTGGGGGTGGGGAATCTGCAATCCAATAAAAGCAGATAATTCTACAGGACTAGACAATTTCTTTTGTTTTGCCACTTGTAAAACATAATTGTGCAATTTGTTCTGCGTAATCTGCTCATCAAGGATCCAGCTAGCTGGCAACACATGTCTGAGTCTCTTTGGGCTCAGAAGCTAAGTAGGATTGGACTGGGCTAGTACATGAATGGGAGACAACCAGGAAATCCCAAGGCTGTAGACTAGACTGGGAAATTTAAAAAAAAAAAATCCTGAAAGAAAGCAAACCCCTACCTGAATCTGTCTGTCAACGGTTGAGCTGAACTTGGATGCTCATAAGGAATCAGGGAGAAGGACTGTGCCATATATCCCCAATTTTAGGATATTTTCCTCAGTAAGCCATCTTTTTTTTTTAAATTTCCCCAGACAGTTTTCCCAGACATCCCTTGCAACTATAACCATATGAGCTAGAGATTTAGAATGGGAAGAAAGAGATGGGGAGAGACTGAGAGCTGAACTTGCACAATATAAAATGTTGGGCTAGAGCAATCATTGCCTCTATTACTTAATGTTTATATATTGAATCATCTCCAACTCAGCCAGACACATGACTTAAATCAATCTTCTCCAACCTGATGCCTTCCAGATCTGCTGGAATGACTGTAACTCCCAGAATTTCTAGTCATTATGTCCTTTTTTTTCCACTGGAAATGTTGGGGGTTGTAGTGCCAACAGAACTGGGAAACGGCTGCCCCAGATCGGACACATATGGACTTGGTAGTCATTGTTTTAGAAAATAAAAGGTAGAAAGTCTGAGTGATGGTGGGTCAGATTGTACATACCATCAGTGACATGCTTGTCATGTCACAAGAGATGGCTAAAGTTCTAGCAAGTGACAGAACTGTCCAGTGTTTATCTGTTGAAAGTCTCAGATCACCCTGAACTGAAACTTGATCATCAAGTTGTCAGCACTCATGCAAACGACTTCAGGGCATTTTTAAAAATAACAGTTTGCAGGACATGAAATGCATGTATGATGCCACCTTTTGTGCGAAAGTGGTTTGAAGATGACTCGGATGCCTAACATTGAAAAGTGCTGGGTCTCATGAACTCAAAACCATGGGAGCTAATAATAAATCCTCCACCTTCACCCTTTCATGGTAGTTTGTTAACATACAGCCAATGCTTTTTTTTTTTCCTTCCCCGAACAAGGCAAGGAGCATCTCTGAATTCATCACGTCACCTTCTGGAAGGATGAGCATAGCAACAGAGGTGTAGCCAAGTTAGAAACACATCTAAAAGCAATATTCTGTATTTGGAAAATGCTGCCATTGTTTTCTGTCAAAAATTGCCCCAACAGCAATAACAAAGGAGAGAGGAGAAAATGTTCATAATTATTTTAATTAATTTCTAACTTACATTTTAGAATGAACAGCTTTGTATCTGTATTTTACAGATTTGTAAAATGGTGATGCCATTCTATGACGCTTCAGGGCAGAAGGAGAAGCTTGTTATAAACCAGAAGCAGGATAATATAAAAACCTCCCTGGCAGACTCTTCTATACCAGGATTACCAGCAAAAGCTAAGTAAGATAGGCTGCTATTAGTCAGGCCAAATGTTCTGACATCCCCTACTCTGACCACTAGAAGAGTCTTAGTCCTTCTAAGTCCCAGTAGATGATCCTTAGTCCTTCCATTCAGAATTTCTTTGGGATAAAAGAAAGAAAATAGAAGATAGAAGGCAATAGAAAGAAGGGTGCTTTGGAACTTTGTTAAGTACACAGCTTAAACTTGGAGTAGGCTGACCATATTTCCTTGAGACAAAAACGGGACATTGGGATGGCAAAACAGGATGGGGTTAAAAATGAGACATTGGGATGGCAAAATGGGGCAGGGCCAGGCAACTTGCTGGATCGGCAGGCAGGAACTTCTCCAGTTTTCTCGGGCTGGGAATCTTCAGATTCCTTCATTTGCGAGAGGCAAGGCTGGGCTGGAGAGTCTAGTGAACAGTTGTCCCCAACAAGCCATTCCTCCTCTGGCTGTGCTTTGACGTTCTTTTCTTCCCGCCATTTCAAGGCAGGAGCCAGTCGGCTCGCCCTTTGATCACCGCCTATCAGCTGATCCTGTTTTTCTCTTTTTAGGTTTCTGGCCAGGTTGAGCTCTGTGGCTTTTTTCCCACCGTTTCTGCTGAGCTCCCCCTCCTTCCACTCCAAGTCAGACTGCATTCTGACAGGTTCACGGGAACTTTCAAATTTTTAAGTAAGGTTTTTAAGAAAACAGGACAAAATGGACACTTATATTAAAATGACGGGACAGTCTGGAAATGTTTAAAAAAGGGGACTGTCCTGTTCAAAACAGGACGTATGGCCAGCCTAACTTTGAGCCAATCTTGAAACATAGGGAGTATTTAATATAACTATGCCATCTTGTACATGGGGAAGATTTTAATAAGAAAATCCCATATAAATCCAAAGAAGACAACTCTAAAGATCTTTAAAGTTTCCTGAGAAAACAAGGGAGGGCAACAAGCACGCATACAGAATCCCCAATAAAATCAATACCGTCAACTTAGCTAAACCCATTAGATGTTACTTGGAGAACCTCTTGGGTTTCATCCCATGTTCACTGCAGAGGAGGTACTTGAAGAGAGATAATTTTAGCTTTCTTTTGGATGTTTGCAGACAGACGTTTCTTTTCTTCTTTCTTATCTTCTTGTACTATAAAAGAAAGGGGGAATGGCCTTGAAGGACAGGAGGAAGAGCCACTACCAAGGCAACGGTCAGAGAAAAGGGGCCTGAGCCCAGACAAAGAAAGTAACTTGAGAAAGCATCTCAGAAAAACCCCTCCCTAGTTCACACAAAGATAAAGGGAGGGAGGGAGGGAGGGAGGGGGAAGTACATTCAGACTTGCAAGATTCTGTTACAATAACTGTTACAATGAAAGTGGTACTAACTTACATGGCATAGGTTTCTTAGGGCTGACATCTACCTAAGCACTTAGCCTCAGCTTTATAGGATGCACAGAAGTGGAAGCCAACATCTTCAGGGAGACTGACTGATGCTTTACCCCATGAAAGACAATGCTCAAAGAAACACTTTGAGAAACAAAAACTTAATTCCACCTATCGGACCTCGCAGCGTGAGAATAATTTATCAGATGCTTTACAGGTGCTGTGGTGCCAAGATTAAGGAGCAAGGCTGTTCCGTCACTCTGCTCCAGACAGTCCTATTACTGATAAATACGCTGAAATACGTTTCAGAATCACTGATCCTTGCTGCGCTTTGACATAATTTTCTAATGTATACTGTATATGGCCCCTAACTTATCTCCCATTCATTTCTTCTTTAGCTACATCAGGATGGTCACTAACCATAACAAGCTAAACCAGGAAGCAAGTAGATGACCACAAATAGTTCCTGGGAGAGATGCTTGGACTACATGGGTAGAAAAGGATTGAGTTTTGAAAGAAGACCAAAGGTAGATCCAAATGTGGAGAAATGAGATATAGGACCAATGAGAGGGATAGGTTTGAAGCATAGTAGGCTAGATGCTTGGGACTTGGAGAGGAAGAGGATTTGGGATCCTTGGGAAAATCAACTCATTGGTTCCTGTTCTGCCCACCAACCCCATCTTCTACCAGAGTTCCTTGGCTCTGAAAAGACTTTGAAATATGTGGTAAGAGGTTAACATCAGATTACAGAAATTCACTCCACCTTAGAAACATATTTAGACTTTTTCCCAAGCCCTATTTCCCTCTCCCCTTCTTGTTTTTTCCCTTTCCCTTTCTTTAGAGCTATGTAATTGCTTACCAATTTCAAATCCTCAATTTTATAGTCTCTTATTCAGATAAGTAAAGTGGTTAACCTGGTGTGGTCTGAAGCTTTATGCATGCAGCTTACTTAAAGAACATAAAGTGGAGTACCTTGAAGGTTGCCTAAGGGAATGGAACATATAAATGAGTGAGTCGCTAACCCAAAGCATCACAGGAAACTTCAGTGTGGCTTTGATAGTGGCATCTCTGAGAGAGATGATTGATGGGCTCAGGCTACTAATCGTATGAAATCTAGAGAGGTATTCCAGGGTACTGAGTAACTAACACATCTCAGTATGGGATCTACAGTGAGAATGGAGAGGAAATAAAGTATGCCTATGCCTGAGCCCCAGATTTGGCACCACACTCTCTAGGGCTGTCTTTCAACTGTTTCATAGTAGAAGCTTTGCAACGCTAGCTGATCATGATTCTAGTTGTAACTTTAAAGACAGAAACCTCATCTTGCTTGATTTGTCCTTCCCACGTCATCCTTTTTCTTTTGTTTACCATGCCTTTTAAACTGTCTCCTAAGAGCAGGAATATTTCTAAACTACTTTAAAACCCTTTTTTTTCAATCTAAAGAAAAAGCTCACAAGTCTTGAAACAAATATTCATATTTCAATCAGTGGGTTCATGGCAGCATTCCTAGATTGGAGTCATTGAGGAGATATTATTTTCAGATAATGTTATAAACCAATAAATCAACATGGATGTCCAAAGGTGAAATCTTAAATCAAGAAAGGCTCCTGCAGGTGAAAGGAGGCAACCCACAAACTGTGTCAAATCATGGCTCCTCTTAGGATAGCAAACCAGCATTAAGTACCCAGTCCAAGAGGTAAACCAAAATTTTACAAAAAGCTATTTCTCCATTTAGACTGTCTTCTAGAGTCACCCAATCAATTTTGTGCCACAATAACAGCAGTGGAGACAGGGTGAGGTGATGCTTTGAATATGCTATAAATCACTAGTGGGAAATGGCCTAATAACCTGGATTGGACTAGAAACCAGTGTATTTTATGTACAGTGTCTGTCTGTCTGTCTGTGTGCAAGCATGTATGTGCATGAGAGAGATTTAAAATTAATTTTCTAAATATTTTTTTTCCTAACAAAAGGAAAAAAAATGAGGGTTACACTCTCAAGATAATCCTATTGTGTAAGATCAAGCTGCATGGATGCATTTACTGTATATGCATAAGGATGTATATGCATTTTAATTTATGTTTGCGTTCTTTATTGTTGAACCCAGCATGAATATGTAGTATCTGTCAGACCAGCCGTATTATGTGATTTTATTTTAAGAAAAGAATACAGACATCGTCAGAATACATCACTTGGGCCTAGTTTCATCCTTTCCAGAGTTCTCCCACCACCTAGGTACAACAGCCAGGGGCGTCCACAGGGGATGGGGGTCAAAAAGTCAAGATGGTATCTGCAAATGTACTATTGAAGACCCCTCCTTTTCTGCATGCATTTCAGATGCCTCTGATAACAACATAACAGCACTCAGGCTGATACTTGGCCTGTATCTCCCAACCAGAACTTGCACTGCTAATTCTTTGAGCAGTACTTTCAGAGCTTGATGTTTCATCAGTGGTTTTACAGAAACATACAAAGAGTGAGTGACACCTGTATTTCCCTAAGCAATTGTCTTGATGTATCTAGAAATCCAGATAGAGTTACAGTTCCCCAGTGCATACACCCAAGCGTTCAAACATACGCACCTGTCATTCACACTTTACTGGGAAAAATCAGTGTACTGGCAGGAGACCCAATTGTCCTATAAAACAAGGACCCTGCCCAGGGCAGGAGTTGACACAGTTGAACTTTAAGAAACAATGGGAAACCATAATTTCCTTCCTATGACATCAGAATAGACTTTGTGACAGTGGGAAACTGGTCGTAAATATTTCTGCCAATGTCATTCCAAGTGTCCTGTATTTGTTTTGTGTTTTGTTCGGTTTTCAGGGGATGAACGTTCTCTAATCTGTAACCAAATACAACAACCTGAAAGACCAATTCATAGCACAGAATAGTCATCCAAAGAATTAAAGGGAACACTCAAGGAAGTAACTCACTTTTGGTATGTTACAGCGCCATTCTGCAGAATGTTGCAGAATATACAGAGACTTAAAACCAGGGGTGTCTACAGAGAAGGGGTCAAACAAGTCAAGAAGCAGCCACAACCATTTAACTGAAGTCCCACTGTCTTCTACATGCGTCACAACACAGTAAAAAAGGGGTGGGGTTTTGATTGTGTAGTTGCAGCCACCATCTTTACCTGTTTGACCTCCTGTGGACCCTCCACTTAACACCTTTTCAGTCTTGATTCTTTAATCATTTTGTCTGAATGGAATCTTTCTAACTGACCCCTTTGTTTGGATGTTTTTCTCCCAGATCCCCCAAAAGAATTGCAATTAAATGGGAAAAAATAACATACAAATGTGTAAATGTTGTTATAGAAGTGTTAGAGTCTCTACCAAAAAATCCTAGGAAGATATGGAGGTGTGAAGGTCTTCCTCAAATGAAAAGTCCAACTTTCAGGCTTTCTTGGGAATAGCTGACAGAACATAGTCTGAAGGCACATAATATTTCTACCTGCCAAAGCTAAGAAGCTTTGGTTGGGTCTCAGCAGTACAAAAAAAAAAGGGAAGATCAGCTAGAAACCACATCTACAGTATGTGTCTTAGACATTTCGTAGCTAGAAAGAAAGATGAGATATAAATTTGCTAAGAACATCTTTTATCTTTTAAGAGATAAAATAGCAGCATGGGTTTTTGTTGTTGTTTTTTGTTTTTCCAAGTTGCTGTTGAGGAGCTCAAGAGCATAGCAGTTTTCTGGGGACACCACTGATAAGGACAAAGCCATTTTTTGTTTGGGGAGTATTAAATAAAATAGGTGTATTAAGTCTCATTGAAGTGTAATACATTATTTTGGTTGGATTTTTTGCAAAAAGAAGAAAATAATGGCATGACAAATTTTGGTGGAGTGGTGGAGAGGGGACCTACAGGGGGTGCCAAAGGGGTCATTCAAATCTTTAATATGAAAGTGCCTATTATAATTTTCTACAAACCAAAATTGAGGTTGCAATTCAGAACTCCTAGGCAACATGCTAGGAATGAATGTGTTATTTTCCAGGATTTTTGAAAACAGGTTTAATCCAATATGCCATCCTCTTGTAATGCAGCTTGGTCCCTAGGCTTAGCTTTCACCAGAAGAGGCTTTGAATGATAGCAATCACACTACAGTAGAACTATCTAACAATAGGAGGCATTGAAGGACATAATGTCATAGCATGAAAAAAGAATGCAAGGAGAAAACAATAATTACTAAGCAACACTTTTGTACAGCCATCCTTACTCACAGGGCCATATTCTTACAGGCCAGAACTAAGAGATGCCCCCTTTATTTGACTGTACAAGCATATTGCCATAAAGCAGTGTTTTTCAACCTCAGCAACTTTAATATATGTGGACTTCAACTCCCAGAATTCCCCAGCCAGCATGCTGGCCAGGCAATTCTGGGAGTTGAAGTGCACATATCTTAAAGTTGCTGAAGTTGAGAAATGCTGCCATAAAGGGTGGACAATTTTTTGGTGGTCAGGAACCACACTGTATAAAGGGATATGCAGACAGCCAGTCTGGTGTAGTAGTTAAAGGCACTGGGCTAGAAACTGGGAGACTGTGAGTTGTAGTCCTGCCTCAGGCATGAAGCCTGCTGGGCCAGTCCCTCTCTCTCAACCCTAGGAAGAAAGCAATAGCAAGACACTTCCAAAAATGTTGCTAAGAAAACTGCAGGGACTTGTCCAGGGCTGAAAAGTGGGTAGGTCTGGATTTTGGAGGAGAATTCAGGGGATTTTTTTTCTCTCCATTTTGAAGCTTTTTAAAGGGCTTTTAGAGTAGGTTTCGTGTATTCCCATTTCAAAATGGCAGTAAAATGTGTTGGCAGCTTTCAGGATTTATAGCAGTGGGAGTGCCAGGGGCCACCAAAAGAGGAGTTAGGCCCTATCAGGCACTGTAGCCTAATTTGTACAATATTTGTAATGGGCTGTGAGAAGAACCTTGAGGAACAGGAGGAAGAGCTGCAGCCAAGGCAACGGTCAGATAAGAGAAATCTGAGTCCAAAGCAAGTGTAATTTGAGAAAATGTCTCAGACTTGACCCTCCCTAGTTCTTTTTAGGATAAAGGCAGGGAGGGGGGGAGGCACATTCAGACTTGCAAGATTCTATTACTATAACTCTATAATAAAAGTAGTTTTAGTATTCATAACATTGGTTTCCTTGTCTACCTGAAAGGGCTGACAGTATCTTACAAGAGGATTAGATTAACTAAACAAAGGTGTGAAAACAAAGGAAGCCTTTGAGGGCTACAGCTAAAAAAAGTGATTCAGATGCACTGATTTACAGTAGGCTCTAAAGTTCAAAGACACAATGATATGGCATGGGAATATATAGCAAAACGGTGTGTTATGTAAATTGCTGTTCTTGCAGGCCCACAAAGCTATGCTGAATGGGCTTTGAACATCTGACCACAGATTTACTAGTGGGTCAACAACACAGAACATCAAAAAGCATCACCACAAGACAGAGTCTTTCATAAGGGTTTTATAAAAAAGGTAAGGAATGCTGAATCACCCCAACCACTGATAAACAAAAAGAGCTCTGATCTTATCTGCTGAAAAGTGGGGAGACTTCTATTGAGCTAAGACAGATTCTTTCTGAACTTAGATTCCAAGATAACATTTAAGTTTCTATTTTCTCTCCTTGTAACAATTTCCTATGATTTTTATTTTTTTTTGTCACTGAGCAATCTTCCTGCAGTTTGGAGGGCCAATAGCAGCTGCCATTCCAGCAATTCTTGTAATCCCAAAATGCACAGCAATAGAGAAAGGGGTTGGGTGCTAAGTTCCCATTTTTTTCAGGACTACAAAACAGCAGCACTTCAAAGAAGCAGAACATTCAAAAAGCTGACAATTGAAACAACCACTTTGTTTCAAGGCCAGTATTAAAATATGTTTTCTCTTGACCTTAAAACATGTATATTTTGTTTCAAGTTAGGACTACCTGAAATGGCTGTTTCAAATTGAAATTAGTTCAATATTGGAATATTTTGCACATCTCTAGCCCTGAATGTTAGACAGACACCACTATTAGTTAGTTTTCAGCCCCAGATGGATAAATGATTAATAATCTTAATATAATAGACCGTTTGGAGGAAAGGCTGTCTCTTAATCCAAATGTCTGTTAACTTTAAATTTACCTAAATGACCTAATTGGCAAATTTTATAACTGATGTTTTTTCATCATTTGTGGTAATTTGCATGATGATATAACTGACAACACCAATTGCATAATTATGCAAATGACATAAATAACATCAGTTGTCTTGGCTGCTTTGGAAACAAGAGACTTTGTCATTTGGTACTGAAGTCTGAACTAAAATATTGACTGTTGCATCCAAAGTTTGCTGTAGGGAGGAAAGGAAAATCTAGGTTTTATTGTAATTAGTTGGTTATCCATTCTCTCTTCCCTCCACCCCCAGAACAGGGTCCTTGAAGAACACTTTTTTTATTATTAACTGATTGTTGTGTGCTTTTATTGCATTTTATGCTAATTGCTGCATATTATGGTTACCCTGGGATAGTATTACAATGATGAGTAGAATATAAGAAATGCTATGAAACAAAAGTGGGCCACCTTGTAGCCACAAGACCATTAGTAGCTCCCAAATCTCTTTTGTGCCTCCAGAGACCATACCACCTAACTTCACTGGCACAATTGCCACAAATCAGCAGTGTGGTTACCTACATTTTGAAAAATACACAAAAAATAACACTATAATTTAATAGTATTAAAAAAAACACTCCCTCGGCCTTTCACTACAACCATTATCCATCTCTATGAAAAAATTTAGATGTTTCCTTGATGCCAAAAGATTATTCACCTTTGTTGTAAATGCACAAAGAATGAGCATATAAATTAAATCAGTAATTGGCTTTTTTTTATTAACCAGATTAGTTGCCCTAAGGGCAAGGTTCTTCAACCTTGGCAACTCTAAGCTGTGCGGACTTCAATTCCCAGAATTCCCCAGCCAGCACAGCTTAAAGTTGCCAAGGTTGTGGAACCCTGCCTAAGAGAGCTACTGGTTCAGGAAGAGCTATTGTGAGGATGTTTCATGAGGTTTGTTTCATTTTTTGAGGTTGCATCTTTAGAGTGTAGATGATGCCTCTAACTCAAGCTACATGGTTGTGCCTTTAGAAGTCCCTTTATCCCAAATAGGCTTCAGCAGATGGCCGTGCTGAGGTGAACTTGTCTGGGGTCAGAATCTAAGCAGGGTCAGGCTTGGTCTGTACTTGGATGAGAAATCTTCAAGAAATACCAAGGCTATGGGCTGGCCTGGGAAGTAAAGCAACGTTCCAGAAGAAGGCACTGGTGAACCACTTCTGTACTTTTTGAAAGTAAATGGCATGAAAGTAAGCCAGGAGTCAAACTCAATTCAGGGGAGACTTGACCTTTTCCTTTCACTCAAATGCTCCAAATGAACAATGTTGACAAAGATTCCATTGACCTGCAATGCTCTCTTCATCACAAACACACAGGAAACACATACCAGTTTCCCCAGGTTTTGGAAAACTGGGCAACTTAAGTTCTTTATTGTTAAAACACTTTAAAAAAAAACTAAAGGAAATTTGCTTCCTTAAGCCTTCCTGTTGAAAGAATAAATGATCGAACACTTTACAGTATAGGCACATTTTTGCTGATGCATCAGAGTCCACCCATCCTTTGTCTATGCACAGCCTTGGCCAAATGCCAAGCTTTTAGACAAACCCTTCAGCAGCAGCTTTAAATCCACAGTTGAATATTTAAGTTTTGCTGCCTGAGCTTGGTCTCTTCAAACCAATTTCTCTTATCGTAATTTGAATGCAGCACAATCTTGTAATGCAAATTAATGTCAGTTTAAAGTCAGTGTTGCAGAGGACAAAAATTGCCATGCATAACAAAAAACAACAACAAATAATTATAATTACAATAAAAAAGCAGGGGAGCAGTCCTCCAGGGTGAGAACTGAATGCCTGGTAACAAAACAAAATGTTCCTTTATTCCCTTTGCTTTAGTTTTTGAAAGGCTTTTGCTAAACTCTATTTGTACTAAAAGAAGGTGATCGATACCAATTGAATGTGTGCCGTATTTTCTATTGTGTGTTCAAATTTCCATATGTCTGTATCCTTTTTCTTCTTTGAAATCATTTTCAACAAGAGATGGCTTAGATCCAGGAAGGGCTCATACTGTTGCTAGATAAAATAAATAGCATGTGATTCCACATTTATCCCTTCTAGAACAACAGGAGGCTGAAGTACACAAGGGCATTCAAACCTTCTGCTTATGCCATTAATTTAAACTCTTCTTTTCAGAAATAGACTTCCAAAATTTAGATCAGAGTCTTAGCCATCTCATTATCATAAAGGGACTAAGTGCAATCTTTTATTTGTCTACTTCAAAATAAGCAGAAGTCATTCCTAGTGTATAAAAAAAATGGGCAACAGGAGGTCCTCTAGATGTTGAAGGTCAACTCCAGCCAATCCTAACCACCCAACCACTCTGAAGATGATGAGAGAGTTTTCTCTCTCATTGTTCTCAGTAGTATTGAAGCCTAAAGTTATGGCTGATTGACCAATAACTTTCTAGCTTCTGCCATTGGATTCATTTCAAGAAGTGGTATCACACTGATTACTTGCCAGCTTTCTTGCACTGCTCATCATTTGAGAGTAAATTACACATTTTTGCAAGGAAGTGAACAAATCCATATTTTAGTTCTTTGAGAAGACACTAGTGGACACTGTCATGACCCAGTGATTCATTGCTCTGTAGACTCTCAAGATCTCCCAATTTGCTCCAACTGATCTGATTCCCTCCTTGAGAATCAATACAGGCTGCAGTATGTATCCTAAATTTTCTGAAGCAAAGACAGATGCAGGAAAATCCATTCAGTTTCTTTCCAATCTCCATATCCTCTTTGAGTATCCCTTACACTCCTTAGTCATCTAAACAGTCCACTGATTTCCTTGGCTTGCTTTCTGCTTCAAATATTGGGAACTGTAGGTACTTAGATCTAATGTGGCAAGGATGCACCAGATCCTCTAAAAGCAGTTTCATTGTCCCTGTCAGCAGCACTTCAAAGAAGTGTACCTGTTCCTGGAGTCATATGGTCACAGCCCCAAGAAAATATGCATTTAAAGAGTTGGCAATAGGATGGCAACACATATTGAGTCTTTTTGAAGTCATATTATTAAATGGGGAGTGCTTGTTACTTTCTCATTTGAAAAATCAAAATTTTTAAAGTTTTTGCAAAACACTGCCATTTTAAAAATTACTCCTTGAATGAATGCCAGTGTTTTTCAGGCTGCATCATATACATCTGAAATGGGCAATGTTTTGACAGCCAAGAGCTGCACTTAACCTTTTTTTGGGGGGGGGAGTTGAAGTGGGAAAGGCATTCTCATACATATGTGCTAGGGCTTGACTTTTGCAGGACATCTTTGTTTTTTAATGTGATATTTTAGATCTTTTATTATTGTTTCATTTAATTCAAAAGGGCAGGAATCTGTACTGCTGGTTTTCAGCAACCATAGTTAGAGGGGGTTCTGAGGGGTGACACCAGGTTGACTGAACTGGAATTAAAAGGGGTTGATCCTTAGTTCAGCCAGTTTGGTGTCACGGTTAAGGCACCAGGCTAGAAACTGGGAGACCCCGAGTTCTAGTCTGCCTTAGGCATGAAGACAGCTGGGTGACCTTGGGCCAGTCACTCCCTCTCAGCCCTAAGAAGGAGGCAATGGCAAACCACTTCTGAAATCTTGCCAAGAAAACTGCAGGGACTTGTCCAGGCAGTTGCCAGGAGTCAACACTGACTCAAAGGCGCACATACACACACACATACACACACACAATCCTTAGTGGGTATATATTCATAGAGGGGAAAGTCCAGTTATTTATTTATTTGGAACATTTATATGATTACCTATCTTAAATAAATAACTCGGAATGGCTAACAACCTATACACAAGAAAAAGTATTTCCTTTACCAGTTTAAATCAAAAGAAATATTAATTTTTTCTCAGCTTCTAATGTCCACATTTCTGGTCCTTCCTTTCAAAGAAGTTGGATCTCACAATCATTAAAATAAACAGTCTGAAGAACAAATTTTTCCTTGCAAGTTTTGCAAAACGTATTACAAGCTACAATTGCTAGAACAATCTACCATTCAGGAGTAATAATCCTATGATAATGAAGCCAACACATGTAAAGCTATCTGTCCTATTCTTTTTGATTAATGGAATGTTGATAGCTTTTAACACAGGCCTTTCAAAAAGATGCAACACCTCTTCCTTTTTTGCAACTCCATCTAGTGGTACTTGAAAAAATTAATTTCCCCAAAAAAGAAGCAAAGCAAAGAAAGCAAGAATGTGCTGAAACGTTACATTTCCATTAATTCTAGGACTCTTTCTGACAGGAGAACTGCCCATTGATGTATTATACAGTATGTTGTTGTTTATTAGTTCAGTCACTTCCGACTCTTCGTGACTTCATGGACCAGCCACGCCAGAGCTTCCTGTCAGTCGTCAACACCCCCAGCTCCCCCAGGGACAAATCCGTCACCTCTAGAATATCATCCATCCATCTTGCCCTTGGTCAGCCCCTCTTCCTTTTGCCTTCCACTTTCCCTAGCATCAGCATCTTCTCCAGGGTATCCTGTCTTCTCATTATGTGGCCAAAGTAGTTCAGTTTTGCCTTTAATTTCATTCACTCAAGTGAGCAGTCTGGCTTTATTTCCTGGAGGATGGACTGGTTTGATCTTCTTGCAGTCCAAGGCACTCTCAGAATTTTCCTCCAACACCACAGTTCAAAAGCATCGATCTTCCTTCTCTCAGCCTTCCTTATGGTCCAGCTCTTGCAGCCATATGTTACTACAGGGAACACCATTGCTTTAACTATGCGGACCTTTGTTCTCAGTGTGATGTCTCTGCTCTTAACTATTCTATCGAGATTTGTCATTGCTCTTCTCCCAAGAATTAAACGTCTTCTGATTTCCTGACTGCAGTCAGCATCTGCAGTAATCTTTCCACGTAGAAATACAAAGTCTTTCACTGCCTCTACATTTTCTCCCTCTATTTGCCAGTTATCAATCAAGCTGGTTGCCATAATCTTGTTTTTTTTGAGGTTTAGCTGCAAGCCAGCTTTTGCACTTTCTTCTTTCACCTTCATCATAAGGCTCCTCAGTTCCTCTTCGCTTTCAGCCATCAAAGTGGTCTTATCTGCATATCTGAGATTGTTAATGTTTCTTCCAGCAATTTTAACTCCAGCCTTGGATTCCTCAAGCCCAGCATGTTGCATGATGTGTTCTGCATACAAGTTGAATAGGTAGGGTGAGAGTATACAGCCCTGCCGTACTCCTTTCCCAATCTTAAACCAGTCCGTTGTTCCGTGGTCTGTTCTTACTGTTGCTACTTGGTCGTTATACAGATTCTTCAGGAGGCATACAAGATGACTTGGTATCCCCATACCACTAAGAACTTGCCACAATTTGTTATGGTCCACACAGTCAAAGGCTTTAGAATAGTCAATAAAACAGAAGTAGATGTTTTTCTGAAACTCCCTGGCCTTTTCCATTATCCAGCGGATATTGGCAATTTGGTCCCTAGTTCCTCTGCCTTTTCTAAACCCAGCTTGTGCATCTGGCAATTCTCGCTCCTTGAATTGCTGAAGTCTACCTTGCAGGATCTTGAGCATTACCTTACTGGCATGTGGAATAAGTGCCACTGTTTGATATTAGAACCTAATTATACCTGTGGGTTTGGGTTAAGTTTGTAAGGTTTCTTTGTTTTATGCCTATCTAGGACTTTTCAGCACTTTTCAGCACTCGTGATCAGAGGGACCCTGAGGGCCGTGAAAAGGGCTTGGGGGTCTCTTGCAGTCTAGGGGCCTCAGGTTGCCCTCCCTTGGTTGAACATATTATGTGAACCCAGTCCTAGGCCTTGTTCAAATAATTCTCTGAGACATGACATGGTTCATGGCTTAGGATGTTATGTGAACCCAAACATTGTAGTTGGTATGCTTTTCAAACCCAGCCTTTTGTGCTTTATTCAGTAACTAAGATTAAACAAATCATAGCTTGTAATAATGAGTAAACTCAATCTTAGACTTCCTTAATCCAGTTATAGAGACTGTAAAATTTGTTATTAATACTGATGTTTTGCCCATATCATCTGTATTATTTCTTTAAATGCAGGTCAGTAGTTTATAAACATTCTCAATTAAATAAACTATTCATAATTCACAAATAAACATATGTTATGTATTGCAGTAAAAATAGACCTTTATATGGTGATAATGTTAACACACAGTACCTGTGACTCATTTCTAAATATAGATCATTTTTCATTAGGGAGAGGAAGGCAAAGAATTTAAACCAAGCTTTGGCATGTTTTGCTAGCCTTTAAAATTTAAAACCTAAGCTTTCAGTGCTCACTCCTTTCCTGCAGCAACTGACACCCGGTCTTTCCACACTGAACAGGATAGCATTCCTTATTTCAACACACCCTATGCAAGGTATTTTTAGCCACACATTCATTCTCCCCAGATGGGAATCAAAAGTAGGTAATATCTCATTCTGGAAGTACTATGTCTAACTACTGCCATTCCAATTGCATTTATATTATGCCCCTTCAATTTTATTTGAGAAATATTAAACCAGAAATGTTGCTCTTGAAGGTAAGCTGAATAGATCATGCACAATTCAACAGTAATGTGCTCAAAATGTATACTGCAATTTTTTTTCCTTTGGGCACACATCAGTATTTTTCTGGACAGGCAGGCATCATACTATCATTTACCAGATTAACAAAGGCTACCAAAGAGCTCTGTCAAAGCCAAATGGATGCTTTTCTTTTTTTCTTTTTTTTTGTAAATTTATAACCCTTGGTGACAACAGACAGTCATAGTTTTGCTTTAATTGCATTGGGTCTTTTTGTCCTCAGAATTGCTGGGTCTATTTTTCCCTAAAAGGGCCTGAGATTATTAAATGTTATTATTCACCATTCAGCAGGAGCTTTCTGAAGTACATAAGAAA
Source organism: Candoia aspera (assembly GCF_035149785.1). Taxonomy (NCBI): domain Eukaryota; kingdom Metazoa; phylum Chordata; class Lepidosauria; order Squamata; family Candoiidae; genus Candoia; species Candoia aspera. The sequence goes on along the minus strand of NC_086158.1, from coordinate 73,974,730 downwards.
AGTAGTGAAGATCAGAGCAAGGCCTAGCTAGTCCAACATTCACAGGGTCTCAACTTCCAGTCTGGGTCATTAATTGCAGTGGTTGTTCAGACCTAAGAAGGCTGGAAATCTGATAAAATATTTAGATCACCATTCTCATCAACAACAACAAATATTCAAGGCATTTCAAAATCACTGTCTCATGTGTAATCCTTACAAAAGTATCTCCAAGTATGTTGCAATCACATGGCATGTGGCTGCGAATTCTGGGAAGTACAGTCCCTGCACATTGGGAGGGTGCCAGACTGGAGAAGGCTGCTATAGATTATCTATGGAATGCCAACCCTAACATTAGGTTGGATGAGGCAGAAACCTCAGTCAATAGAAGCTGAGGACTAAAGCAGAGATAGTTTGACATGCTGTATGGCATTGCCTTTACCTCTCAAGCTAAGCATATGTTCTCAAATGCAGCAAAAGATTCCATTTACAGTAATGTTGAAGATTCAACTGACAGTCTGACTGGCTTTATTCATAAAAAGGAGAGCATCGTAGTTGATCACGGCAAGAATAAGAGTCAGAAGTATGAGATACAAAGGCAAAAAGCATGAAGAATTTTCAGCTGCATCAACAGAAATCTAGTTTCTAAAGCATGGGAGGCAATGGTCCACTTTATTCTTGAAGCAGTCAGACCTCCACTCCAAGTATTTTATCTGGGTTTTGGCTGGCTCCACAGCTGGTTTCTAATAAACTGGTACAGTTTGGTAACAGACATGATCAGATGCTAGGAGACCAACTTCTACAAGGAAAAACATGAGAACTACTCAGGCTTCACCTTCAGAAGAAAAGACTGAAGTGGGAAAGGCAACACTCTAAACAATCATCACACCAAAGTACACTCTAGCTTGTTATCTATTATCCCAGAAAGCAGGACACAGAATAATAATTAAATTCAAGCAAGGCAAATACCAGTTGAATATTAGGAAGAAATTCCAAATAGTTAGACCAGTTCAAGGTGTAACAAATTCTCTAGAAAAGATCACAGGTCCTTTTTCACCAAGCAGAGACCAAAGAGGCATAGCAAGGGAGCATCAGGTTGGGTGCTTGTGATGAGCAGGTTATTTGATTCAAAGAAAGTATCATCTTCGCCCTAAGTAGCAAAATGTCTTGGGCTGACCCTGAGTCAGTTTTCTTATTCTCAGAGGCTGGGAACAAGGCTAAGAAACAAAAATTGTATGCTTAAGGACAATCAGTGAATTCATAGCAGAGCTGAGGCTCAAATCAGGGACTTCCTGATTGACAGAATCTGAATCTCTGAGCAATTCTGCTATATCAGCTCTCATATCTCTGAGTATGTGTATATTTATAACATATATATCCTACATTTTCATTATTAAAAAAAATGCAAACCACTTGATTTCACTAGCTTGTTAAAGGCACCATTTTCTTCTTACCATTTTCTCAGCATATCTTGTTAAGTAATCATACACAGCATATGGCAGTATCGTATGCATCTGTTTTAAATATATGACTGCTGTTAAGCACTGGGGAAACCAACCCTACATATTTAACAGTCTGGTAAGTTAAACAGAGCCAATGTGGCATAGTGGGTAAGGTGTTAAAGTAGCAATGGGAAGATCCAGGTTCTAGTCTACCCTCAGCCATGGAATCTCATTGGGTGACTTTGGGCCAGTTGTCTTTCTCTCAGCTCAACCTACCTTACAGGACTGCTGTTGTGGGGACAAAGAGGAGGAAGGATCACTATGTCTTTTTTTTAAATAAGAACTTTATTAGTTTTCAAAGTATAGCTAAAATACAAAATAAAAAATATAGAAAAGCTGGAGTATAGAACTAAAGAACTAAAGAAAAAACTATAAAAGTACAAATAGATAGAAAACAGAAACAGAATAATATAACTGAAGGAGTACTATGTCTTGAACTCCTGTACAAAAGGGGATACAAAAATAAACATATTGGCCTATATAACAAGCATAAATTCCCTTGGCACCTCAGCTAGAAAAAGGACATCTCTCTGGGATATAAAGGTTTGCTGAAGACTCAGATCGACCCAACTCTTTTCACTACACAGTATTATGGAATATACTAAAGACTAATGTTTGATAGGTAGGACAAGGGAATGATGGTTGGAAATACTGACTTTATCCTACAAGTTCATTCACTAACCCCAAACATATCATTTACCATTCCCATTGCCAAGTAGACAAGCTGCCTCATCTTGACCTTTGCTTCACTAACAAAGAATGAACTTTGATGATGAACTGGAGGGTGAGAAACACACCAAGCTTTGGAAAGAACTTCTGCACCTATCAGTTGCCTTTATGGATGGACTATCTGGTGTCAAGGCTGTATTTTGCTTCTTCTGTGTCAATACACTTCTGTGGCTCACCAGATGTCACTGAACTTAAAATCTCCCCTCCCCCATCATTGACCTTGGTAGCTAAGAGTGCCAAGAACTGTATCCTATCAATATTCCAAAGACCATAGGTTCTGCCATTTGTTCTACAAAAAATACATTGATTTTTCTTCTCTATAGGGAGGAACAACACTCATTCACTTAAACAAGGCCAATTAGGATGTTGGCTTTAATCAAGAAAGCCCTAATTACATGGACAAATGAATTGGCCAGTTGATTTTTTAGTTCTGCAAGTGTAGTTTTCCTTTCTCCAAAAGCAAACATTGTACTTCCTCTTTATGTTCTCCCTAAAGCAGTGATTCTGTGAGGTGGGTTGGTTTGAAAAATACTGACTAGCCCATTCATTAAGTGAACTTCCATGGCTGAGGGTAGACTTGAGCTTGGGTATCCCTGATCCTAACCCAATACCTTATTTACTACACATACTAGCTCTAAACCATCAATACCAATACAATTGCAGAAACTAAGATGTATCTCAGGAACAATGACATCTGAAGTGAAAGCATCTTTGCAGTTGTAAGACCATGAGTATGTTTTTCCTAAGGAGATTTACCCAGTGTCAAGTGTGACTGATACCTTCTCATTTCAGCTAAAGCCTCTTTTATTTTTGTCCTGGCCTAATGAATTTGTTTTATCTAATGTTTACTTTTTGCTGCTTTATTGAACTGTATTTTGTAGACGTGGATCATTCACTGAGTGGCTTATCCTGACTAGTTGATCTCCAGAGAAGATTGGATAAGAGCTATGTTCATCTGTAAACAGTATGACCAATGGCTACACTAAGATGACAGTAGAAAAGTAGCAGTTTGGAGAAGCAGGTTTTGGATATGAATCACATCTACTCATGCTGACCTCACTCTGAGAATTAAGCCTGCTTTTATAATCCCTGTCCTATCATGTAATGATACAGCTTTAAAAAACCAGAAAGCAAGCTTAATGCTGTAGTTTTCTACATCACCTCCTGTGTAGAACACTCTGGGATTTTCTGAAAAACTGAGCAGTATAGAAATGAAAGAAAATAAGCTATGCAGAGAAGTGGATCTGTCTACCTCCAGTCAAAATTAATGACCAACTGATGACTCTGCTGAACAACCTCACTTTGTTTAGCAAACTAAACCATGATAACAAAGTTAATTTTCTACAGATTGTTTCCAGCATGAGGAAAACGACCACATTCCCCAGCTGTTTAGGCAAATGCCTTGAGTGGGAAAATGTCTCATTAACTTGCTGTTATAGATGCTCACCAATGCTCACAACTCCCACTTTGTTCAATTGATTGCTGGTAAGTAGTCAAGCATTTGATAGAAGCTAATGATAGGAGATGGTCTTTTAATAGCTGGTAATCTATTTTAGGGATTTGGAATGCGATACATGCCAGAATCAGGAGGGAAGTTCTACATGGGGAAAGGGGGAAGAGAGACAAACATAAAAAGAGGTGTCAGTTTTAATTTCAAGGATCCAGAGTAAGAGAAAACTTTAGGTAGAATAGTATACAAACAGTCTCTTAAAACTGCCCACCCAACTGACCAGCAGAGAAATTGAAAGAAGAGACCTTTTCTAGATATCTCCAAGGTAGGAGAAATTCTCTGACATTTTCCAAAAGAATAGGGGGGGGGTCCTTCATTTTTCCTCCCCCCCCCCCGCCTTTTCCCCCTTAACTGCAAGTGGGGACTGTTCTAATAGCCTGATCACTATTTTGCATCCTGCACAATGCACTGAACATAATGCCATGACAGTGTGGAAGTGGATGGGTGAATTCACTCACCCACTCACTCAAACTAAATAATAAATAAATAAAGGGAATGACTGTAAAGTTGCCTTTATCAGTGGGAAAAGAGGTTTTTTTAAAAAAAAACAAAAAACAAAAAATCCTAGATATTTTCTCAGAAAACTATTTTGGAAAATGCAAATTCCGCTTTATTTTCTGTGAGTTGAAACTAAGGGGATGATAGGAATATACATTATTTCTCCTCTTTACTGAAAGAGCACTTGTATGGTTCCCCAGTGGTTTTCTTGTGTATGTGTTAAGAGAGGAAATATGATAAGCCCATTGGCCTCCAGCGCTCTCCTGCTCCAAAGAAACGCTATGTTGTAACACTATAAATGGAATTACTAAGCGTTTGGACAGGGCAGGCCCAAGACATTTTGCTGTCTCAGTCACAAATCACAATGGTATCTTCTTCCCACTTCACCAACAGAAGCTGATTGGAGTTTGGTTTGGTTCAAAGCATAGTTGGACATCATCCTCTATTTCACTTGTGGTTTAAGAGATCAGCCCAGGTCATACAGCACACACAGCTCTCTCCTCTAACAGAGGGAAATGGCTAAAGTCATACCTCAGGCTATACTGCTGCTGCCATCTTCAGGATCTGCATGATCTGGGTGTCTCATTAAGAACAGGGCCGGCTTTGCACTTGGAAATGAGAACCTCGGAACAGACAGTGCTATGAGCCAACATATTCTAATCATATACTCAGTAGCCATTAGTTCAGGAAAGTCAGCAGAACACTGCAGGGAAATGTGAGCAGTGTTACTTATGGGTATTTGTTTTTCAGGATTTAAACTAGGATTGTGGATGCTTCTGATCCTTGAGATGTTTTCAGCATACAATTCCTTTCATTCTCTCATTGATTTTTCTGCCTAAAGCTGATGGGATATGTATTCTAACAATCTCTAGAAGACACAAATTCCCTACTTGTGGAAATTTCTCATGTGTGAAAGGTGAAAGGTCCCCTGTGCAAGCACCGAGTCATGTCTGACCCTTTGGGGGAATGCTGCTTTCATGATGTTTTCTTGGCAGACTATAGCGGGGTGGTTTGCCATTGCCTTCCCCAATCGTCACCTTCCCCAGCAAGCTGGGTACTCATTTTACTGACCTCGGAAGGCTGGAAGGCTGAGTCGGCCTGAGCTGGCTACCCAAGAATCCAGTTTCCGCTGGGATCGAACTCCGGTCGTGGGGAGAGTTTCGGTTGCAATACTGCCGCCTACCACTCTGCACCACATGAGGCTGTGTGGAAATTTCTCATACGTTACTGAATCCTACAAATTGATCTACATAATGTTTACTGATCTCCATATTAAATATTACTAACTAATATGGCCGCTAGGTTAGAAGATTCCGAATTAAGGTACCATGTTCATTATTTATATAACCTTTTAACACAACCATCACAATTGTTTCTGGAAGCAAATAGGCCAATGTCTAATATAAACTCTACTTATTTTACCAGCTTTATTCAGCTTGAACGTGGAGATCTATTGGTTTAGACTATGGATTTTTCTTATACTGTATCACAACTAATAGGAAGGATTTGTGAGTAGGAAGTTTGAAGGAGATGCTTGACAGCAATGCTATGACAGGATGTTAGCCACGCAGCAGCCCACTTTAGAGGAACCAGATGCTCTGAGAGTGGGAAGAGAGGAAGGAAGCATGAAAATGAGGGATATGAGAAGGCAAGAGTCATTGACAGCACAAAATGAAAGGAAGAAGGAGTACAACTCCAAGGAAACATAAAGAGAAAAATTGAGTAAGGGAACTGAAGGTGAGAGAAGTGCAATTAAATGAGAAAGGCCAAAGGCAAATATCATGTCGTCATACTATTTTCCACATATTCTTGAATGAGGACAATATCTGTCAGGTAATGAACTAGAGTATTTGTGGTCCCTTTGTATAGTCAGGGCTGTTGCAGTTAAAAAGAAATCTGCACATATAAACCATCTGATTGGGGTAAATACTTTTGTAGGGTAGAACGTTTTTATATTATATCAGCCCATCCCATTAGATCTAGCAGGGAAGGCAAGTTACAGCTCCATCCACCAGGGACTTGCATTTAGTGGGTCCCAGGAGGCGGGCCCTTCAGCAAAGGATCGTTACCTTGTCGTGGTGCTGGAGCTTGAGCACCTCAATGATGCCATGAGCTAAACCGTGAAGGGCCACCCAAGACGGGAAGGTCATGACAGAGAGGTCAGACTAAATGCGATCCCTGGGGAAGGTAATGGCAACCCACCTCAGTATTCTTGCCGTGAAAACTAAATGGATCAGTACAACCAGAGATATGTCGGTATACCATCGGAAGATGAGACCCCCAGGTCGGAAGATGGTCAAAATGCTACTGGGGAGGAACAGAGGATGAGCTCAACTAGCCCCAGACGTGATGACGCAGCTAGCTCAAAGCCGACGGTGCTGGTGGTGAACGGCGAATCCGATGTTCTAAGGATCAACACACCATTGGAACCTGGAATGTAAGATCTATGAGCCAGGGCAAATTGGATGTGGTTATTGGTGAGATGTCAAGATTAAAGATAGACATTCTGGGCGTCAGTGAACTGAAATGGACTGGAATGGGCCACTTCACATCAAATGACCACCAGATCTACTACTGCGGACAAGAGGACCACAGAAGAAATGGAGTAGCCTTCATAATTAATAGTAAAGTGGCTAAAGCAGTGCTTGGATACAACCCAAAAAATGACAGAATGATCTCAATTCGAATTCAGGGCAAGCCATCTAACATCACAGTGATCCAAATATACGCCCCAACCACAAATGCTGAAGAAGCTGAAGTAGAGCAGTTCTATGAGGATCTGCAGCAACTACTGGACAACACGCCTAAAAGAGATGTTATTTTCATCACAGGAGGCTGGAATGCTAAGGTGGGCAGTCAAATGACACCTCGAATTACAGGTGAGTATGGCCTGGGAGAACAAAACGAAGCAGGACACAGGCTGATAGAATTTTGCCAAGACAATTCACTCTGCATAACAAACACTCTCTTCCAACAACCTAAGAGACGGCTTTATACATGGACTTCACCAGATGGACAACACCGAAATCAGATTGATTACATCCTTTGCAGCCAAAGGTGGCGGACATCTGTACAGTCGGTAAAAACAAGGCCTGGAGCTGACTGTAGTTCAGATCACGAACTTCTTCTTGCACAATTTAGGATCAGACTAAAGAGATTAGGGAAGACCCACAGATCAGCTAGATATGAGCTCACTAATATTCCTAAGGAATATGCAGTGGAAGTGAAGAATCGATTTAAGGGACTGGACTTAGTAGATAGGGTCCCGGAAGAACTCTGGACAGAAGTTGGCAGCATTGTTCAGGAGGCGGCAACAAAATACATCCCAAAGAAAGAGAAAACCAAGAAGGCAAAATGGCTGTCTGCTGAGACACTAGAAGTAGCCCAAGAAAGAAGGAAAGCAAAAGGCAACAGTGATAGGGGGAGATATGCCCAATTAAATGCAAAATTCCAGAGGTTAGCCAGAAGAGATAAGGAATTATTTTTAAACAAGCAATGCGCGGAAGTGGAAGAAGACAATAGAATAGGAAGGACAAGAGACCTCTTCCAGAAAATTAGAAACATTGGAGGTAAATTCCAGGCCAAAATGGGTATGATCAAAAACAAAGATGGCAAGGACCTAACAGAAGAAGAAGAGATCAAGAAAAGGTGGCAAGAATATACAGAAGACCTGTATAGGAAGGATAACAATATCGGGGATAGCTTTGACGGTGTGGTCGGAGAGCTAGAGCCAGACATCCTGAAGAGTGAGGTTGAGTGGGCCTTAAGAAGCATTGCTAATAACAAGGCAACAGGAGACGACGGCATCCCAGCTGAACTGTTCAAAATCTTGCAAGATGATGCTGTCAAGGTAATGCATGCTATATGCCAGCAAATTTGGAAAACACAAGAATGGCCATCAGACTGGAAAAAATCAACTTATATCCCCATACCAAAAAAGGGAAACACTAAAGAATGTTCAAACTATCGAACAGTGGCACTCATTTCACATGCCAGTAAGGTAATGCTCAAGATCCTGCAAGGTAGACTTCAGCAATTCATGGAGCGAGAATTGCCAGATGTACAAGCTGGGTTTAGAAAAGGCAGAGGAACTAGAGACCAAATTGCCAATATCCGCTGGATAATGGAAAAAGCCAGGGAGTTTCAGAAAAACATCTATTTCTGTTTTATTGACTATTCTAAAGCCTTTGACTGTGTGGACCATAACAAATTGTGGCAAGTTCTTAGTGGTATGGGGATACCAAGTCATCTTGTCTGCCTCCTGAAGAATCTGTATAACGACCAAGTAGCAACAGTAAGAACAGACCACGGAACAACGGACTGGTTTAAGATTGGGAAAGGAGTACGGCAGGGCTGTATACTCTCACCCTACCTATTCAACTTGTATGCAGAACACATCATGCGACAAGCTGGCCTTGAGGAATCCAAGGCTGGAGTTAAAATCTCTGGAAGAAACATTAACAATCTCAGATATGCAGATGATACCACTTTGATGGCTGAAAGTGAAGAGGAACTGAGGAGCCTTATGATGAAGGTGAAAGAAGAAAGTGCAAAAGCTGGCTTGCAGCTAAACCTCAAAAAAACCAAGATTATGGCAACCAGCTTGATTGATAACTGGCAAATAGAGGGAGAAAATGTAGAAGCAGTGAAAGACTTTGTATTCCTAGGTGCAAAGATTACTGCAGATGCTGACTGCAGTCAGGAAATCAGAAGACGCTTAATCCTTGGAAGAAGAGCAATGACAAATCTCGATAAAATAGTTAAGAGCAGAGACATCACACTGACAACAAAGGCCCGCATAGTTAAAGCAATGGTGTTCCCTGTAGTAACATATGGCTGCGAGAGCTGGACCATAAGGAAGGCTGAGCGAAGGAAGATCGATGCTTTTGAACTGTGGTGTTGGAGGAAAATTCTGAGAGTGCCTTGGACTGCAAGAAGATCAAACCAGTCCATCCTCCAGGAAATAAAGCCAGACTGCTCACTTGAGGGAATGATATTAAAGGCAAAACTGAAATACTTTGGCCACATAATGAGAAGACAGGACACCCTGGAGAAGATGCTGATGCTAGGGAGAGTGGAGGGCAAAAGGAAGAGGGGCCGACCAAGGGCAAGATGGATGGATGATATTCTAGAGGTGACGGACTCGTCCCTGGGGGAGCTGGGGGTGTTGACGACCGACAGGAAGCTCTGGCGTGGGCTGGTCCATGAAGTCACGAAGAGTCGGAAGCGACTAAACGAATAAACAACAACAAAGGAGGCGGGCCTTTTCTGCTGTGGCTCCCTTCTTGTGGAACATTTTCGCCTCTGAAATTAGGCTTGCTCCTTCCTTGCTACTGTTTAGGAAGTCCCTCAAGACGTGGTTGTGTTGTCAGGCCTGGGGGGTCTTTGGGAATGGGAGACATCTTAGATGGCTCCGCTATGACTGACATTCTTGCTCTCTCTGCGGGGTTGGTATATTTTAAATTTTGTGATAAGATTTTTTAATAATAATTTTATCTTTTTATAATTTATATTTACTCACTGGTTTTATCTTATTGTTGTACGCCTCCTAGAGTCACCTTCTGTGAGATGTGCGGCCATATAAATACGAGCAATAAATAAATATTCTATTTATACAATGAAACTAGGGTGACATACTGGATGCAAACCTTCAACTTAATCTCTCGATGTTAAATACCAGTATTTAAAAAACTAATGGTAATTGGCATACATGAGTAAAGTACAGGGTTTCTCAACCACGGTTCTGTGGAAGCCTAGAATTCCATGAGAGGTCACTAGGGATTCCCTGGGAGATCATGATTTATTTAAAAAATTATTTCAAATTCGGGCAACTTTACATTAAAGAGGTAAACTTCATTCTTTATTTTTAGTTTAAGAACACAGCCCTACATGGCATGGGTCCAGGTTACCTGAGGGACCATCTCACCCACATTACATTAACCCATCTGTCATGTTCCCGTTCCGATGTTTATGGTTCCTCGTAACGTTTCGCATGTCATATCTGCAGTTGCGTGCCTGCCTGGCCACGCTGGTAAATTTCCTTTGTGCTGACTTGTGATCTTCTGGAATGTATGTTTGGGTTATCTCTGCTGTTCAAGGTTACTTTCTCAGGCCGATTCTAATGGTTGCTAGCATCTGGGGTGGGTGGTTGCTATGCTAGCCTGAGGGGAGGGTTCGCAATGGGAGCAAGGCTTTTTAAGTTTGTATTTGGCGCGCTTTTGCTCATTCTCAGCTTTCTTCGTACTTTGCATACTATTCATTCAATAAATTAGTTTTCTCTAGTAACTACTGATGAGACTCCTTTTATTGGAATAGGCAATCATTACATAAAGCTGAGAATCTTTAATATCAGTCCGCTAGCATCCATCCAGTTTCCTGTGAGGAGTTTAATTAGCGATGACTGAAACTGCCCCAACCTCAACCACCGGCTCGGGGAAAAGTCAGCTCTCCAGAGGTGGGGAAAAAGAGCCCATGGGACCGCGGAGAGAGGGGACTCTCACGCCAGGGTCAGATGACCTCTCCGAGGCAACGGATTCCAGTTGTGATACGGAGAAGGCAGTGAAGTCAGTGGTAGTCAAGAAGACGGAGGGACCCTTGTATGGGTCGCCACCAGCCCCAGCCAAGCCGGTGTATTCCTTGCTGTTTCCGACCATGCAGATCACCAAAAGGACGAGAGCAGTGACACCAACGGAGATGGAGACGGAGAAATCCCAGCAGCTGGAGGCGAGGATGAAATCCATAGAGGATTTGTTGGCAAAGTTAACCTTTACCAGGGACACTCAGAAAAAGGAAAAGACGGGAGGTAAAGAAGGTAGTGACTCTCCTGACACCTCCGCATCCCCAACCCCGCCTCCCCCAGTAGACAAACAGGGAAAGCCACGGAAATATTGGGGGGGAGGGCCCCCGCCGAGCAAGCCTCCAAAGAAAGCCTCCTTACCTTCCCCAAGTAGGGAGCAGAAGGAGAGAGGACGGAGCCGGGAGGGGGGGAGACGTGTGAAAGTTCGACTGGCAGAGGCTCAAGAAATAGCGCCAGAGGTGCAGGAGGAAGAGCCACCACAGCCACGAAAGGCTAAGCAAAAAAAGAGACACGATAGCCCAACCTGGGTCCGATATCGAGACTTTAATGTGAAGTTTAATGGGGATCCTACAAAGCTGTCATTTTTTTTGACTAATGCACACAGCTATATGGAAGAGTTTGGGAGCATGTTTCGTTCTGAGCGGGCTAAGATTAATGCTGTCGCGACCCAACTAGAGGAGAGGGCAGCAGACTGGTTTGTGCGACTGGTTGACATGGACGCTTTGGAGTTGGATTGCTTTGATGATTTCATGTGGGCAATGAAAATGCATTTTGGTGATCCTCTAGCTGAGGAAAAAGCAAAGGTAGCCCTAAGGGAGTTGGTTCAAGGCTCCAGATCAGTGTCGGATTATGCGCTGGAGTTTCAAGCACTCTCCGGCAAAGTAGAGGATTGGTCTGCCACCACCCTTGTAGAGATGTTCAAAGATGGACTAAGACCAGATATACTACGATGGGCAGTTGTACGGGGCGACCCAGCAACGCTGTATGAGTGGATACAATTGGCTGCAAAGGTTGAGCAAGCCCAAGCTAAGTATACTCAAACTAAAAGAGGTCCCAAACAACAAGCGATGGGGAAACCTACAAGGCCAGCAGCTACTGCTAGCAAACCAGTGAGACGGTCATGGCAAGAAGAAAAAGAAAGCCGTTTTGCCAAAGGATTGTGCCTGCGGTGTGGAAAGGAGGGGCACCTGGCAGCTGCATGTCCCCGCAGGAAACCAGAGGAACGGAGAGACAGATCGGCGGGGAAATCACCAGTGGCACCGAGGAAGCTGAAAGCGACAGTAGCAGAGCTGGTGGAGGATGTGGACTTGTTTTATGGTGGGCAAGACGAAAAAGAAGCCTTCCAACCGGCGGAAAACTCCAGCCACCTGCTCTAAAAAGCGCCAAGGAGCAGGTGGAAGAAGAGGGGCGCGATCATGTCTCGGTGAGTGGAAATTTCCCAACGTTGACCGTGAGACTTAAGCTCAGTTCCTGTACAAAAACTGTGGAACTATGGGCTATGATTGATTCGGGATGCTCACGTTCCTTAATGCATCCTGATGTAGTAGCTGCTTTGGAGTTACCCACCTTCCCGTTGAAACGTCCCATGATTTTCACCCAATTGGATGGATCTATATCGGGGGGAAAACCGGTCACCCAGTCTACAGCGTTAGTGGCTTTGCAACTGGGTAGCCACTGGGAAAAGTTGCCCTTTGTGGTGGCACCAGTGGGTGGTCCCTTGGTCATTCTGGGGATGCCTTGGTTTGTTCAACAGAACCCTAGTATAAACTGGGTACACCAAACTGTTACTTTTGCAGATGGGTTCTATAAAGCCCCTCCTGGGGATGATGAGGAGGAGGATAGCAATGTGGGGAGGGCAGCAGTGTCAACGCTGCATACCTTCGCTGTACCATTGGAAGGGCTACCAGACCAATACCAGGACTTTGCCGATGTGTTTGGGGAGAAGGAGGCAGATCGGCTGCCGCCTCATCGGAAAACTGACTGTGCCATTGAAATTCTTCCCAATGCAAAGTTGCCCAGACCAAAGGTATATGCAATGACCCCAAAGGAATTGGCTACTCTTCGTGAATTCATAGACAAAAACTTACAACGGGGCTTCATAGAACCAGCCAATTCACCAGTGGGTGCTCCAGTACTCTTTAGATCAAAGAAAGACGGAACTTTAAGACTATGCACGGATTTCCGTGGGTTAAACGCAGTCTCCCTATTAAACAAATCTCCCCTCCCGGTCATCAAGGAAATGTTAGCCCACTTGGCGGGGGGGGGGGGAAATCTTCTCTAAATTGGACTTAAGGGAGGCGTATTATCGCATTCGCATTCGGGAGGGGGATGAATGGAAAACAGCTTTTAATTGTGCATTTGGGGCTTTTCAGTATAAACTGTTACCGTTTGGATTGGCTGGGGCACCTGGGGTTTTTATGCAATTGATAAATGAGGTCTTGCACGACCACTTGTTCAATGGGGTTTTGGTCTATTTAGATGATGTGTTAATATATTCAAAAACCATGAAAGAACATGTGCAATTGGTTAGGCAAGTGCTAACCAAATTGAGAAATGCTGAATTATATGCCAAGCTATCCAAATGTGCATTTCATAAAACACAAATTGATTATTTGGGGTATAGGATTTCAGATAAAGGCATTGAAATGGATCCTGCCAAAATTGAGGCTATTTTGGTATGGGAACCCCCACGCACACGCAAACAACTACAATCTTTTCTCGGATTTGCGAATTTCTATCGTCCATTTTTAAAATTTTTTGCTGAGATTGCCTTACCCCTGACTGAATTACTCAAAACAAAGGGTGTAGGAGACACCCGCAAACAAAGAATCCAGGAACACGCCTAAAATGGACGCCTGCTTGTCAACAGGCGTTTGACCAACTCAAGCGACTGTTTACCTCTGAACCAATCTTGCAACACCCTGATCCTGACAGACCATTTGTGGTGCAAGTCGATGCCTCAGACTTTTCTATTGGTGCCCTCTTATTGCAAGCCGATGAGCAAGGACAATTAAAGCCTTGTGCTTATCTGTCACGTAAATTCTCTGAGACAGAGAGATGCTGGCATGTTTGGGAGAAGGAGGCTTTTGCGGTTAAAGCCACTTTGGAGAATTGGAGGCATCTATTGGAGGGGGCGGCACACCCTTTTGAAGTGTGGACTGATCATAAAAACTTGGAGTCCCTTACTGCCTCTCGCAAGCTCAGCCCTAAGCAAGTGCGATGGGCTCAGTACTTTAGTCGCTTTGATTTTAAACTCAGATTCATTCCGGGAAAGAAAAACTTTTTAGCTGACGCACTGTCGCGGCAACCCCAAGATTCGGGAACAGCCCCAGATGTGGTGGGCACCCTCTGGACAGATTCCCAAATGGCACTAGCAGCAGTCACTCGCAGTCAGACACGAGCGCAGCAACCTGACACTTCTGCCGGTCCTAGCGCGATACATGTATCCGTTCCTGCAGATTTGCAACAAAAGTTTCTGGCAGAGTTGAAATTGGATACTTGGTTGCAAAACAATCAGAACGAGGTTACTTTGAAGCAAGGTTTGGCATGGAAAGATGATCGCCTCTATGTGCTTGTAACCTTGCGCAAAACCGTGCTGTTCAGGTCTCATGACGATAAAACAGCTGGGCATTTTGGCTTTACAAAAACTATTCATCTAGTGCGCCGACAGTTCTGGTGGCCAACCCTGCGGCGAGATGTAAAAGCCTATGTCAAGTCTTGCCCTATCTGTGCTACTGCAAAACGAAAAGGGGGGAAACCTCAGGGCTTTGTGCAGCCAGTGGCCAATCCCTCCCACCCCTGGGAGGAAATCTCTATGGACTTTATTGTGGATCTACCTCCTAGCCAGAGAAAGACTGTCATTTGGGTTGTTAAGGATTTTTTCTCAAAGCAAGCTCATTTCGTCCCTTGTGCGTCTCTACCATCTGCACAACAGCTGGCACACCTCTTTCTAGTTCACGTGTACAGATTACACGGTAGCCCCGCCCGCTTGGTGACCGACAGAGGAACACAATTTACTTCACGCTTTTGGCGGGAATTTATGAAGCTATTGGGCACTAAACAGGTGTTATCCAAGGCTTCCCATCCTCAGACAGATGGAAATACTGAGGCTGTCAATGCCACGTTGGAGCAATATTTACGTGCTTTTGTTAATTATCAACAAGACAACTGGGTAGACCTCCTGCCGTTTGCTGAAGTTGCTTACAATAATGCTGTGCATCAAAGTACTGGGGAGGTGCCCTTCCGTACTGTATTCGGGCATGACTTTGTCCCTATTCCTGAATTGCCTCCACCGTCTACCTCACCCACCTCCCCGACCGATTGGGCCTCACAATTGGCAGATTCCTGGCCAAAAATACAACAAGCTTTAGCCGATGCTCAAGCCACTTATCAACGACATGCCAACAAAAAAAGGGCACCACAACCTGTTTTTCAAATAGGGGATAGAGAATACCTTTCCACCAAATACATCAAATCCCCTCAACCATCCAAAAAACTGGCGCCCAAGTTCATAGGTCCATTTCCTATTGTTGCTCAGATTAATCCTGTTACCTTTAAGTTGGACTTACCTCACAATCTCAAGCGCTTACACCCTGTTTTTCATTGCAGTTTGCTTAAACCATTCGTGGAGTCTACCTATTGGCATCCTGAGCCGGCTGCACCTCCCCCCATAATGACTGATGGTCAACAACATTTCGAAGTCAAGGAAATATTAGACTCTAGACGTTTCCATTCCACTCTGCAATATCTGATTCGCTGGAAGCATTTCCCTCATCCGGAGTGGGTCGCTGCACGGCATGTGCGCTCTCCCCACTTGGTTGCTCAGTTTCACGCTGCTTACCCTGATAAACCCGCGCCTTAACAATTAAGTTTTTTTTCTTGGTGGGGGGGGCAGTATGTCATGTTCCCGTTCCGATGTTTATGGTTCCTTGTAACGTTTCACATGTCATATCTGCAGTTGCGTGCCTGCCTGGCCACGCTGGTAAATTTCCTTTGTGCTGACTTGTGATCTTCTAGAATGTATGTTTGGGTTATCTCTGCTGTTCAAGGTTACTTTCTCAGGCCGATTCTAACGGTTGCTAGCATCTGGGGTGGGTGGTTGCTATGCTAGCCTGAGGGGAGGGTTCGCAACGGGAGCAAGGCTTTTTAAGTTTGTATTTGGCGCGCTTTTGCTCATTCTCAGCTTTCTTCGTACTTTGCATACTATTCATTCAATAAATTAGTTTTCTCTAGTAACTACTGATGAGACTCCTTTTATTGGAATAGGCAATCATTACACCATCCCACCTGGTCATTCAGAGAGGGCATGTTACAGACCCCATCTGTAAGAGAACTCTGTCTGGCAGGGTCCAGGAAGCAGGCCTTCTCCGCAGTGGCTCCTGCCCTTTGCAGCATTCTTCCCCCAGAGGTAAGGCAAGCCCCCTCTCTCCTGACCTTCCAGAAAAAGCTGAAGACCCGGCTCTGCCATCTCACTGGGGCGGGAAGGGGAGTAGTCATTCTTGGGGATGGCTAAAGTGGTCCTCATATATACAGGAATTGAATTAGAACTTTTAACTGCCATCTGGATTCTATTTTATACTTATATTTTGTATTTATATTTTATGTATTATCTGTGGTTTAATTGTATTTTAATTTTTTAGCTTCATTGTAAAGTGCCCAGAGTCCCTCCCTCAGGGGGAGATGGGCAGTGGCAAAATTTGATAGATAGATAGATAGATAGATAGATAGATAGATAGATAGATAGATAGATAGATAGATAGATAAGCAAGCAAGCAAGCAAGCAAGCAAGCAAGCAAGCAAGCAAGCAAGCTTATATACAGGCCTACATATGAAATGAATATAGTAATTTTGTAACTTGTAGCCTATATTTGAGCCTGAACGTGCAGAGGTTCCCTGAAGCCTGAAAAATATTTCAAGGGTTCCTCCAGGGTCAAAAGGTTGAGAAAGGCTGGTATAATATCTCTTATTCAGGTCCAAATGTTGCACATCATAAATGTTGCTTATAACCATAACCACAAGCTATTTGAAAAGTTGTTATAAATAGAACTTTTAAACTCACTTTGAATAGCAGTGACATAACACTTCACAGTCCTAGGGACTTGGACAAAATGGAAGGAACTCTGCTCAATAATTGCCTGATTGTGATCTTAAATTACGGAGGTTGTAGTCTTAATTTACAAACATCTTAGTGGAAGTTCCACTGAACATACATGAGGACATAGAGAAGACAGAGAAGCTGCTTGAAAGAAAGAAACAAAGAGAAGTTTTTTAAAAATAGGAATGTAAAAAAAACCCTACATATGAAGGGATATGGTTCTGCACAGTCCCACCCACAAGTTAGATGCAGCCCTCAGCTCCAGGCAAAAAATTGATATAACCCTGATCACAGTCTCATGTCACACTCCAGACCAGGGTTTCTCAGCCAGGGTTCCATGGAACCCTAGGGTTTCATGAGAGGTCACTAGGGGTTCCCTGGGAGATCACTATTTAAAAAATTATTTCAAATTCGGGCAACTTCACATTAAAGAGGTAAGTTTCATTCTTTATTTTCCGTTTAAGAACACTGTGAATGCATATATACAGGCCTACACATGAAACAAATACAGTAATTTTGTAACTTCTGGTCTATGTTTGAGCCTGAATGTGCAAGGGTTCCCCGGGGCCTGAAAAATATTTCAGGGGTTCCTCCAGGGTCAAAATGTTGAGGAAGGCTTCTCCAGACACACTTACAAGAACAACTGTAGCCCTCTAGATGCATCTGTTGAAAAAAGCATTTTCTGTCACCCAATGAAACTAGTGGAGTTTCTGTAGCATAGTTTCCAGCAAACTGTAGTCTATGACTGCCACTTGATGGCACAAAGAAGAATAGAATCCTGTTACCTGAAGTATTAGTTCTATACTTAACTGTTTTTCCCCAAACCATGCAATACTAAATATATCCATCTATGATTTTTTTAAGAAATTGCAGGATTTCATTAATTCACAATTTTTTTAAATTCATACAAGATGTCATGAGTAAGGATGGAGAGCAGGGGGCTCCCACCCAGACTGTCAAGCGCATGCGTAGCACTGAGGAATTGGTCAGCCATTCAAAGAGACACAGATCGGGACCGCCTTAACCTTTGGGGTTTATATGTCTGGGTTTTCCCACGCTTCTTCAGTTTGTTAGGATTCCTGTTAATACTAGCAATAAATATTAGAGACCAGTTCCTTGTCTCAGTGTGTTTCCTGGCTGTTAGGACACAAAGTATTTGGATTTAGACATCTTTCCATGTAAAAAATAAACCAAAGTAACATGTAAAAAAGTTTCTTTTTCTTTCACATATATATACACTCAAATATAGATAGCATATCCCCCTCCCCTCCACTCCTGGGAAACATTTAGATGATTAAAGATCATTTTTTAAAACTCGATTGTTTCTCCTGGTATTGTGGTTTCTGCACCAATTTTCTTTTGTTGAAGTATATCCCTAACCATCCCTAAGGTTCAAGAAATGAATATAGGCATATCACAATGAGGGACTTTCAGGCATCCCAGCCTAAACATTGCTGGCAAATTTTTCTTCTAAAGTTCCTAAGCAAAAAATGATGTTAATACTTTGGATCTGCTTATTGTCAATCAATCCTTTAAAACATCTGGCTTCTGGTGGGGACTCGGCAGACTGAGCAGCTGTGCCTGTGGGCTTAGCAGGCGGAGCTGACAATTCGGCAATTTTTGGGGGGCTCAGACAGGTTTTCCTAAAGCCCAGGAACGTTCTCCGGATAAAGGAGAACACCTGGAACCATCCCATCTGTCCTCCAGACGGCTGCTTGCAGCCAGAAGATCGCAAAGAGCGTTTTGCATTTGACTGGTAAGAGCTAGCTGGGAGGCAGGGCTGTCATCATTTTCCAAGCCAGGCTGTAGCCTTAAAGGGACACTAAGACCGGCCACCCCATTTCTAAACCACTAAAAGTATGGGTAACCTAAGAGAGGCTTTCTACAGCAAGGAGAAGCTAGCATTCTTGGTGCTTATCGTTATTTTTGGGATTACTTTTTTAAAAAATTATTTTTTAAGTTTTGGACTTCATTTTCCTTCCAAATATAAAGGAGGATTGCGAGTAAAGAACTGTCTTCCTGTTATTATTTTTGTACTAAATTTGAAGATATTAGCATTTTCCTACACGTTGAATCGGCTGATCTGAACCTTCAGCTTTCTGTTTCTATTTTCCCATGAGAACTGTCTGCCTATCTTGCTCTTGCTTGTGTAAATACATTCCGGATTTTTTTCATATCTTTGATTTTCACTGGTTAAGCTCCTAGGGAGCATTATAATCTACTGCATGAGACATGGAAGATTTTCAACAGATTTTTTTCTGACTTCCACCAAGATTTTCAACAGATTTCTTCTGACTTCTACCAAGCCTTTATGCAAGATATTCAGGACATTGTGGAAAATATGAGGTCTAAAATGTGCGATCAGGTTGGGGATGTGGTGGATGAAATTGAGGAATTTGAGAGTGATAGAAAATGTTTCTTCTAAGAGTTGAGATTGGGATTTCTATTGAGATGCTGGATGAAGATCAGATTGTGGAGTTGGAGAAATTTGAGAGAGAGATCTGCAAGCAATAAGTGAAATTGACTTTCTGGTAGAATGCCATGAAAAAGAAGGGGTCATTATGTATGGGAGGTTTTTTGAAGAGAAGCTGGAATTTTTGAGGGGGGCAGTTGGGCTGTTTGATTTTTTTCAAGAGAAAAACTCTGTGCACATTGTGGGGATATGTAAATGCTCTGGTTTATTTTGAAGTGGGATAAGGATTAACAAATGTTTAACTGGATTGCTTTAAGGGTTCAACTGATGTTATTGGATTAAGATTATTAGGGTATTAAAAATGTTTATTTGGATGGTTTTAAGGATTTAAGGCTACTGTTTTGAATTGTTTTTATTTTTGGGGTTTATTAAGATTAGGATTATTAAAACTGTTGTACTATTAAGTAAAACGGCAGACAATTTATGTGCTTTTTGGTTTGATTCTTATTATAGTAAACAGAAATGTATAGAATAGTAGTAGGAAGGGAATAATTAAATAAGTGTTATCTTTGGGGGGGAGTTGTTTAGGAGGTCTATATGAATTTTTTTCTTTTATTTTAATATAAGGGGGGGATTAACTGTACTTAGTGATTTTTATTATGTGCTAAAGGGGAATGATTTATAGAAATAATGTGGTTTTGGCTTAATATAGAGTAAGAGATTGATTATGAAAATTTTTGTATATCCTTGCTGTTAAAAAGTCAGAAGTCACATCTTTCGGTAATCTTGAAAAAAAAAATTCTGTTTGTGTTTTCACACCTTTTTAGTAGTTGTTTTTTTTTTGTAGTTTTTTGTTTTTTCATAGCTTGTATCCTTGTCTTGAAACTTAATACAATTCTTTTTTTAAAAAATCCTTTAAAACATCAGATGTATTGCAAAAAGAATTTGGATTGCCTAAAACTGCTGAATGGCAATTCCCTCAACAAAAGATTATCTAACCATACTTGGAGCTGACAGTGTCTGAAACTCCTAAATTATTAATATTATTGGCAAAGGATTTGAAAGTTCACAAATCTACAATTCATTTTTATTTTATTTATTTTTATTTTATCAAATTTGTCACGGCCCATCTCCTCCCACCGGAGGGACTCTGGGCAGTTTACAATGAAGGTAGTCAGTTAAAACAATAAGCATAAAATATAAATACAATATATAAAAATATAATTACCATTAATAAATAAAATATAAAAATAAGAATAAAATCCAAGTGGCAGGAGGATCTAATTCAGTCCATGTCTGTGAGAAGCACTCTTAAGGTGCCAGCCATCCCCATGTGGAGCTACTCCCCTCTCCGCCCCAAGCGAGGCAGCAGAGCCAAGTCTTCAGGTTTCTCTGGAAGGTCAGGAGCCATAGGGCTAACCTCACCTCTGGGGGCAGCATGTTCCACAGGGCGGGAGGTACTGCAGAGAATGCCCACTTCCTAGACCCCACCAAATGGAATTCTCTTGCAGGCGGGGTCTGCAACATGCACTCTCTGCATGATTGGATGGGATGGGCTGATGTAATGGGAAAGAGGCAGTCCCTCAGGTAACCTGGCCCCATGCCATGTAGGGCTTTAAAGGTGATAACCAACACCTTGAATTGGACCCAGAAGCAAACTGATACCCAATGCAGCTCGCATAATAGGGGAATTATATGTGCCAATCTAGGGGCACCAAAAATAACCCGCACTGCTGCGTTCTGGACCAGCTGTAGCTTCTGGATGCTCTTCAAGGGTAGCTCCATGTACACCGTGTTGCAATAGTCTATATGGGAGATAACAAGGGCATGAATGACTGTTCAGACGGCCTCCCGATCCAGGAAAGGGCGTAACTGGCACACAACACGAAGCTGCGCAAAGGCACTCCTGGCCACTGCTGCCACCTGCTCTTCGAGCAGGAGCAGTGAGTTCTGGAGGACCCCCAGATTACACACTGGGTCTGTCTGGAGCAATGCAACCCCATCCAGAACCAAAGATGACAAAGTCCTGGATACGGAAGAGCCATTAACCCACAGCCACTCTATCTTACCAGGGTTCACCCAAAGCCTGTTGTTCCCCATCCAGACCCCTACAGCCCCCAGGCACCTGGAAAAGGCAGCAGCATCACTTACCTCACCTGGGATGGAGATATACAGTTGAGTATCGTCAGCATACTGATAATACCTCATCCCATAGTGATGGATGATCTCACCCAGCGGTTTCATGTAGATGTTAAAAAGGAGCGGAGAGAAAACCGAACCCTGCGGCAGCCCACAAAGGAGGGGTTGAGGGTCGGATCTCTCACTTCCTATCATCACCGATTGGGACCAGCCCTGGAGGAAGGTGGTGAACCAGCGCAGAACCACGCTGCCCACCCCCAACTCCTTGAGCCACCCCAAAAGGACACCATGGTCGATGAGAGGTCAAGAAAGCCACTGAGAGGTCAAGAAGAGCAAGTATGGATGCACTGCCCCCATCCTGCTCCTGCCAGAGATCATCCATAAGTGCGACCAATGACGATTCTGTC
Source organism: Candoia aspera (assembly GCF_035149785.1). Taxonomy (NCBI): domain Eukaryota; kingdom Metazoa; phylum Chordata; class Lepidosauria; order Squamata; family Candoiidae; genus Candoia; species Candoia aspera. The sequence continues at coordinate 73,952,885 of NC_086158.1, read as the reverse complement.
CCATATCCGAGCCTGAAACCTGGCTGAAAGGGGTCTAGATAATATGTTTTATCCAGAACCCTCTGGAGCTGCAAAGCCACCACTTTCTCAACCACTTTCCCCAAGAAGGGGAGGTGGGAGACTGGACAAAAATTGTCCAGAATAGGGTCCAGCGATGGTTTCTTGAGGAGGGGGTATAGCAACGCCTCCTTAAAGCCAGCCAGAAACACCCCTCTCTCAAGAATGTATTAACCAACACCTGGACCCCACCACATGTCACCTCCTGAGCTGCTTTTACCAGCCAGGAGGGGCATGGGTCTAGATGACAAGTGGTGGCATTTACTGTCTGTAGGATTTTGTCCACTTCCTCAGGTCCAACAGGATCAAACTGTTCCCAGATAACTGGGTAAGTACGCTTCCCCAGTATCTCCCCAGACCATGCCTCACACTTAGAGTCTAACTTGGAGCGGATCTGAGTGATTTTATCCTGCAGATGCTCAGCAAACTCTTCTGCACGGCCCTGTAGGTGGGTCACTGGGCCCACCTTCCCGAAAAGAGATAGAGTAATTTTAAACAGGGCCATTGAGCGGCATTCTGCAGACATGATAAGAGCAGAGAGGTATTGATGCTTCACCACTCTTATCACCACAAGGTAGGCCTTAATAGTGGCTCTAACCTGTGTTTGGTCAGATTCGGTCCTCCTCTTCCTCCAGTGGCACTCTAGACATATTTTAATAGACAATCAAAATATATTATTAAGATAGATATAGGAAGCCTGCAAGAAACTTGGAATAAGTAATAATAAATCAGGCTAGGGTTTATAGCCTGCTGTGTTGTCTCAGCGTGGTGATGGAGGAGTGAAGAGCATCCCAGCTGCCTAGTTAAAGCAAGCAGGTACCTACATCAGGCAGCAGCAATCTAGGAACATGCTGGAGTTGCCATCATCATCATTGTTAACAACATCAAGTTATGGCTGATAAACACTGGATAATTGAGAAAGCCAAACAAAAAGAAATAAATATGCTCCACTGATTATAGAAAGGACTTAAGTTGTATTGACCATATCAAGTTATGGAATGTGTTTAGGAAAATGGGAATACCAGAACATCTCATTGGCCTCATGCAAAACCTACATATAAGAAAGGAAACCACAATCTGGGGAGAACATGATGAAACAGACTGACTCCAGTTTGGCAAAGGAGTGGGACAAGGCTGTATATTCTCCTTTATTTATTGAACTGACATGTTGAATATACACATTGAGGAAGGCTAGATTGGAAGAAGATGAACATGGTTTTAAAACTAGAGGAAGAAACATCAGTATTTGTCAAGAACAAAGAATCAGTCCATTCAAACTTCAGTTCTTTACTTGCTCACACCATATAGACAGAATCTTGCCAGACTAAAGCTACACTAGCTAACCGAAGGGGAAACAACCTGGAAGGCTCTAGGGTGGGGCTATCTTGAACCTCTTCATTTTCCCATCATTGCCTCCCAGACTGTGCCGCCTATTATCTCCTCCACCTCCTTGGAATGTGCTCCCTCCTTCTTGAGAACCAGTGGCACCACCAAAATCCACAATAGCCTGTGCTATGCTGATAACACTCCTCTGATAGCTAAAAATGCAAATGATCTGCAAACTCTAGTAATGAAAATTATGGAGCACAGTAAAAAAAATAGGCCTAAAATTAAATATGAAAAAGATGGAGCCAATGGCAACAGGTATAGCAACCAATGTTAGAATTGACAACGAAGATACTGAAGTTGTGGGCAATTTCTGTCTTTTAGTATCAACTATCAATAGTAATGGGATCAGCAATTAAGAAATATGCCTCAAACTAGCATTTGGTTGATAGCAATAAAGGTCTTGGAAAAGATATTCAGATGCAATGACATGTCTATACCTACAAAGATCGGAATCGTGCAAGCAGTGTGATACTGTATGGAAGCAAAAGCTGGACTTTGAAGAAGCCGGATAGAAAGACTACTTAAACTTTTGAATTATGATGTTGGAGAAGACTCCTGAGAATACTATGGATGCCCAAGAAAACAAACAAATGGATCATAAAACAAATAAATTCAGAGGTAAAGTGACCAAACTTAAATTATCATATATTGAACACATTATGTGAAGACCTAGGTCTTTAGAAAAGTCTATAATGCTGGGAAAGGTGGAAGGAAAGAGAAGATGACCAGCAGCAAGGTCGATGAACTTGATTACAGTGGTGATAGGTGCACCAGTGGAAGACTTGAAGGGCCAGGCTGGGAACAGATCATGCTGGAGGTCTATGTGGTCACTCAGGATCAACACCAACTTGATGGCACATAAGCAACCAATCAGAGTTTTAAAGAATAAATTTGTATCTTATGATTAAGTTGTGACTTCATGTAATTTAACAAAGATTCTTTTTCCTGAGGTTGGGTTTCACCTTCTGTACCTATTAGTGTAATATTATGGAAGGGTCTCTCTCTCATATGTTTTGCACCATTTTGGTTTAATATTATCAATATGGCATTGGGAAGAGACAAGAGAAATATGAGTTGAAGATACCAATGTATTATTAAATTATATATACTGAAAAATTAGAATCTATCAAAGTATAAAAATTCTAGATGTGCATGGTCTATAGCTGAAAATACGGTTTTATTGTGATGAAAAGACACTGCCACACACCTGATTTTATATCCCAGATTGAAGACATACGTTCAATTTCTACTTACAAATTGGCTTTTTATCATTGTGCAGTCAATATTACTCTGTCTGGTCAAGATTTAACTCCGGTTTAAGAACTGGGATGTTTATTTCATGTACATCTGTGACAATGCATATTACTTTTTCTTTTCTCCTTTTCTGCATGTGTCTTTTCATTTCTTCTTGCATTTTCCTAATAAAAGCAGTATTTTTCTAAAACATAAAAAGGCATGCAGCAATCTGTATTTGATGGTAAAAGGTGCTTCCAAGCATCTACAGGTGTTCATATACCACCTATCAAGCCTCTCTTTATATCAAAAATGTCTTAGACAGTTTCTTTAAGGAGATGCTGATAGGTGCTATGTGAGCCTCTACACATACTCTGTATCACCTTTTCCTCAATGAATCTGGATCATAGCACAATCCTAATCACAGTACTATATAGTTCCTGTAATTTGGCTGTACTATATAGTTCCTGTAATCCTACCACTAAAGATAGCTAACAGTGGAGACCATCTTTCTTGAGTTAGTCATATGGATGGTGCTGGTCAATCCAGAATCACAAAGCGAAAGAAATTGCATCATATAATATATAACCACCATTTAAGCTTATAATAATGAGCTGAGGCAAAGCATGATATAAAGAATTATGTGAGGATTTTCACAATCACTGATTTTTTTTCAACATAAAATATGATAAATCCAATTTCTAAGTGTATGCAGAAAATGAAAAAAAAATCATTCTAAACTTAAAACTTATAAAGTTCCATCAGAACATATTGAATGGGTTATGTTCAGGGGCATTGGCAGTAATGGTCACTGGCTTCAACATAGCAGACACAACTTGTAATCAAAGCCTTGCTTCTTTTTGAATGTGTGTCACATGCATTGCATGCATGTAAAAAGGGGCATGGCTTCTGTTGTCTGGTCTTACCCACTATTCTGAAGCCGGTGACTGTTGCTGCAGATTCCCCTAGTTGTGTTTACATGGAACTTAACTCAAATGCACCATAGTAACAGTTGGAACTAAAACAGGTTTCTTGATCTTTGGCGTTTTGTCCTGGCAGGAAGAGAAGCAATGATTCTGAGGCCAGTCTGAACTGTTGTGTAAACATGGAACAGACATCTCCAACTCTCAAAGCTGACAGCCAAGGATCTCAATGCCAAATATCCTCTGACTTGAAAAAGGAGGAGGAAATGTCCTAGAACTTAAACCCTGGGATGGACACACATTTGGAGCTTGATTCTCGTGCTCTTCAGTAGGCTTATCTTCTGCACATATATGAATTACTTCTTTGTCTGCAATAAAGCAATTTATCAAGGTCTGTTAAGTTTATGAGGCTTCTGTTGTTACAGCATGCAGAAATGAGTTTTTATTTATTACTGGGTCCAGCAAAGTTAACTGAGATAATGGTCTATTATTATGAATGCTTCCTATCACATGATAAAATTGGCCAAGAGGATGATTTTTTAAAAAAATTCAGCAGGATTAAAATTCCTATAAAATAAATAAATAATAAAGATACATTTGTTTGTAAACAACTGCAAAAAGTTGCCCACAAGAAAGCAACAGCAGAACATACAGGAAAAGCATCACATTAACAACAGTAAACAGTACTGAATGTACTTTACTGTCTCTCCTTCATACCCATTGTGTCCCCCTTCTTCATCAGCTCCAGACAATGGTAACAGGGATGGAAATGATGACTGCCATTCTATTGATTAGTGCACTAAGCCTCCATGGCTTGGAAAAATATTATTTAAAAATAAATCAGTCCTGCAGCACCAGAATGCTTAAAATAACTGAAAACATCCCATTTTGTCCCCAAGTTAGTGCAAAAGTCTGGAATATGGGGTACTTTGTTCTGAGCTCAGAAAATATGAAATCCCTTATTTCCAATTTACATCCAAAACTTACTCATGCTTCTGTGGGTTTGAAATGACCAACAGTCTCTCTATCTGGACAGCTTTCACTAATCTGGAATGCTCTTTGACATCCAATTTGATATGGGCAGACTGAGAGCAAGTCTTACATATTTCCAGCATCCTGTAACAGAGGCATTTTAAACAATTTTCCACTAACTGCTTTTTTACTACAATATTTTCTCCATGAAGATTTGATTTCGAGAAAGGTTTTCTTTTATGAAATGCATAGCCCTAGTTATTGGATTTGAGATGAAACTGTGCACTTTTAAACTTGCACTCCCTACAAAAATGAATGTATTTTGTAACTTTTTAAGATGTTCTAAAATTAGAATACAGTATTTGCCATTTTCTTCCATTTTGTAAACTTTGAACTCTATAAAACCAAATTAAAATATTTATATACTTTCCTAAGATGTCTCAAAGATATCTATATATAAATAAAAAAGTAAATTCATCATCTTTAAAAAAGATGTAATCGTTCCATCAAACCATTTTAAACACGACGATCAGATCTGGGGGAAAACATCCGGGCGACAACTAGATGACCGCAAAGACGTGCACAAAACTCTTAATTCGTTGCGGCCATATATCGGTCGTCCGGATTTTCGTATCCCTAGCATATACAAAGCAAAAACAGGTCCTACGAAAACCTAAGGGAAGAGGAGGGAAAGACGAAGAGAAAGGCAGAAGGACAATTGGTGACCTTATTTAGACTCTGCCCTAGCTTAAGGAACCACGCGCATCGCCTCCTAAGAACAAGCAACCTGTCGTCCGCCCTCGGAATACGTGACGTAGAACAGTGCGATTCAGGAGAAAAAAAAACCAGCTGAATTGCGGCAGTTGCGTAATGAGAGCTCCCTTCTCTCACTCTGGTTCGGGAAGCCTCGCCGCGCTTCCCTGACACTACGGAGTTTTCGTAGCCGGGGGGCCTCTTTCTCCCACGTACCCGACCACTTAGCCCGTTCCTCTAGTCGGCAGCCTTGCCTCCAGAACAACATGGCGGGCTCCCTTTTCGAGGCATACTGAAGCGGGAAAGGCGGGGGGGTGCGGACGAAGGAGGTCTGCCCGAGCAGCGAGCGGGGAGGGCGAGAGGAGCCGCCGCAGTCTGACAACTCCGCTGACGGGTCCTCCCTCGCCGCCGCGGTGGGGAAGCAATGAGGGAGGGCGGCAAGCGTGCGCCGGGGCTGCTGCTGCTGCCGCCGCCGCCACCGCCGCCTCCGCGTCTCACCGCTCCCTCCGCGGCAGGGCTGCCTGGACCAGCGCGCTGAAAGCCCCGCCACGACCGCCTCCACTCCGCGGCGGGCGGGGGGCACCTAGCCAGGCCCTCCTCAGGCTGCGGAGGGGCGAGCGAGGCGGCGGCTGCGCTGCGGGCATCTTCGCGGCGCTCGTGCGGGGGCAGTTGAGACGGAGCCGCGCTGCTGTGCTCGGGCGCTTTTGGCGGGACGGGGAAGAAGCGGCACACGCAGACTGAAGTTTTTTTTCCCCCCTGAGCGGGGGAGGAGGAGAAGATTGGGGAGGGGGTGAGGCGGTGAAAGCCCCGCTTCAGCGGCCGCTTCCGGACGAGCGCAGAGGTTGCCTGAGGTAACTGCCGGCGAGGGAGGCGGAGGCGGCGGCGAGCCGGGCAGAGCGGAGCTAGGAGAGGATGGCAGGCAGCCCCAGAGCCGGCTGACGGGGAGGGAGGAGCGCCGAGAGACAGCGAGAGAAAGAGACGGCGAGCGAAGGGAGCCATGGCGCTGCCCACCCCGCCGCCTCCCGCCACCACCGCCGCCGCGGATCTCTTGCTGCCTGCGGTCGGCGACAAGTGCCTCTTGCTGGGCTGCGACGTAAAGGAGGAGAGCCTGGATCCCCCGCCGGCGGAGGCGATGGGATCCCAGCCGCCGGAAGAGGGGGTGGCAGCGGAGGAGGAGGAGGAAGGGAAACCCGGAGGGGGCGAAGGCGAGGAACTGCCTCCCCACCTGCCTGAACCGAGGACGGCTTCTGGGGTAAGGATCGGTGCCTGCTTGCCTCCTCCTGGAAGGGACCCTAATAGGGGGCTTCCCTCTTTCAGAGATGCCACCTTGCCCCAAGGGAACTGCATGCATCAATAACTACATTAGGGTGGGTGGGTTTGTTTGGTTGCTTTTTTCCTTCCTGTTCAAGAGCAGTGGCTAATACAGGGAGGGAAATGGGTTCTTTTCTGACAAATTTATGGGGTCAAGTTGGGTCTTCTGCTTGGCAGAGAGTTCAGCCCTTCCTTCGTTTTGGATCTCCTAGTCAATGCATCAAATCAGAGCCTGCCTTAGTTTTCCAGTCCCAGCAGCTGTCATTAGAAACTAAGTATTCAGTCTAGCAGAGTAGGCAAAGCAGCCTCATGGTGGCTGTTTTTTCTAGGGTTGTGGGTTAGACTAGGTTGAGCATCTTTGTTATGTTGGATTTTTTCTTATTCCGTTATTTTTTTCCCATGAATAAATTTCAAGAAAAAGTTATCTAGGAGGGTTGGAGGGGAAGTAAGTTGCAGGAACAACTTCAAAAACCTAGTTGCCATCAATACTGCTAAACAAGTCTTGTACATTACATTTAACAGGCACCCCCTTTTACTCTTGATGCAGAGCGCACAATGATTCCCATCACCTCCAATAAACAATTGTAACTTGATTCAATGCAAGTTTATCTAAGTTCACTTACTGAACTTAGAAGACTTTGATACAAAGCAAATATTTGCATAAATATAACTTATGTCTTCTTTTCAGACCTGGTATCCTCCAGACTTGTGAGTTGAGAACTATAGTCCGCCAGTAACTTGGCCTCATGGAGAGTACCAGACTAGAATTAGCTCCCTTATATGATGGTGCTAAGGATCAGTTTATCATATTCCACACTAATTCCTTCAGAATTAATCTATCCCATTAACAAATCAGTGTCCTTTCTCAGCTTGTTTTTTGTTGTTATAATGGAGAGGGCAGAAGGTTATGCAAGAGTAGGAAACCCTGTCTCCTGGAACTACTGTTTGTTGCATCACATATTGGTCTGGTTGTATATTTGATTACTTTCCATGGAAAGATGTATGCCTGTCATGGAAAACAGCAGGTGAATGACTGCCCTAAAAAAAGTTGAACATATGCATTTATTTTCCAGAATAGTTACTTGTTCTGATTTCTAAAACCCGGGCTTCTCCATAAACTCATGTACTGGTTGATCCCTTAAGGGTCATTTAGAGACAAAATAGTTCTAATAGCTGAAGAAATGGAGCAACAGTACCAAAGCACTGTTATGTTTGAAACTGTAGAAAAACAATTTCCATCTGTGACTTTTTCTGAATTATTAGGATAAAAGCAAACAATACAAACCAGCAAATAATACAAACCACATAATATATATGTAAAAATACCTGCATTTTTTAAATCATTTCCCCAGCTCAGCCAATCTTTTCCCCAACTACCATCTCCTTCCTTTTAGAAGCTGCCTAGTTACAGCTACAGCAGAAATAGGAAATTGGACGGATGCATTGTTAGTTCCTCCCTGTTTCCACTCCCATCTAATTTATTCTGAGAAGAAATAGGAAGTATTCAAAGTATCAGCCAGGCAGCTGCTGAGCAGAATCTCAGTATAATAAGTATTCACTGCTGAGTGTGGCTTGGATTTAAAAGTGCATTTTTTCCTGCTTACAGGATATGCAGTAGTGTTTTTGCTTGGAAAGGAGCAACAAGCCATCCTAGTCTTATTTTGAAAAGGAGCAGTGATCCAGGGTATTCTGCTTTGTCTCTGCAACTGCTGCTCTGAGACCTAGCATCTGTGCTACCTTCCAAAAACTCTATTTCACTATAGCTGAAGTATAGTGGAAAAAATTAAGTAGTAAGAGATATTTGGGGAAAGCAAGCTGCCTGGAGATCTGTGGGCAAGTTGTACTTTGAACTGCTGAGCATATCAGAACAAAATAATTACAAACATGTATGGTATATATCTGTATTTAAAATATATTAATTTAATTGATATAATTAAATTATCCTCATCATGTAATTTCTCAACTGTACTTGCTCCCTCAGATTAGTTTAAGTAATTTGATTTTATTTTTATATGATTAGATTTTACGAGTAACTTGTACACAAGGAATGAATTATTAGAACTGTTTACTTATGAATTAAATAGATCCATAAATCTATATTAATTATGGGGTAGAAGATCTTTTGGACATTAAATGACATCTATGCCACATTTCAGTGCACACTATCTTATGGTATACTACAGAAGTAGAAAAGGAATTAACTGCCCTGTACTAAAAGGGCAAGTCTAATATATCTGGTGGTATACATAGGCTTCAAAAACCTACATTTAGAGCAGAGAGAGAGAGAGGCAAAGAAAGGGTCAGTGATATACAAGGAATATTGTTACAGACAGAAGGTACTTGCTGTTACACAAAGACTGCATAAGCATATCCATAGTGAGAAAAAACACTCATCCTATATCCAAAAACGCCTTGTTAAATGACTAAAAAATCTTAAGTATATAAAATGATCTGAAGTAGAGATCTTCACTAACAGTATTGTAGTCACTCATATTCAAGTAACTGAAACATTACAGACATACCATAATGGAGGAAAGCCTTCTATTATCAGTAGCGTAACATGGTGCTATATTGCTGAGAACAAGCAGTTTCCTTATAACAGATGGAAGGTAGAAAGGCATTTTGAACATAGCAACAACTGCGCGATGTTGTGTATTTGCCAGTTCTAACTAGCACAGCAATGAGAAAGGAGAAAGCCTTTATATCTTAATGGATGAATAAGTTCATGTGCAGTTGAATTTTTAAAACAACTACTGTATCTTCCCTCTGTTTTTTTTCTGGATTTGTTTGTGAGCTCCTTTCTCCTTGAGAAATACTCAGTTTGCTGCCTGGAGAAGCAGCAGTAGAAGAGAATCACTAATTATTCTTTCATCAAATACTGAGCATCCTCACATGAACTATTTCTAATTAACACTGAGCAAATAATACTATGTTTTGAAATATTCCTATATTTTAAAATGTTGACAAAAGTAAACAATTTCTGATTTCTTTTTCTTCTTACTTTAGATTAGTTTGTAGTTATATTCCTTTTCAAAACTTTTAATAAAATTATATAAAAAGTATAAAGTTACAATAATTCATGTTGAGATAATGCAGTTGATTTATAATTAATTCACTGGCAAAGTCAGATGCACCATTCCAAATTCCATATCAAAACCAAATATTAGAGACTAATATAAGCTAATAAACCTAAAAAGACTACTTGTAAAATAGAATATTCTTTGAATGTGGTTAATGTAAAATTCTAAGGGCCAGCTTTGATAAGACATCAAGTACAGTCCAGTTCACGTGAGCCATTTGTTATACTGCATTGAAGTGTTCCATATTTCTTTAGCAGTCGTGATTGATACAGCTAAAACAGAGGCAGAATTACATATATTTCATTTAGTTGCTTCAACATCATGGGATTTCAGCATTTTCAGACAGATGTCTATTACTGCATAACTACATTTGATTAGGACCCTTTCTGGCTGGTAAACTATATGCCAGATCTAAGAGACTGGAGTGGGAGGTTTTATACTAAACTATTTTTAATCCAACAGGAAGCTTACAGGCATCCAGTGTAAAAAACATGGGTGAAAGACAGGGGTCCTAACAAAGCTGGTGGCATTGTTCAATCATTAAGATTAAGAAGAGTCAGCCAGCTCTGTTTTCATTAAGAAAGCCAGATGATTTCATTTGAAGAACCTTAATTTTAAAGGGAAATCTACCCATTGGTGAGGAAAGGTAATAAATTAGCAGGCAGGAATTGTTTTTCTTCACTACAGCAGGGGAATGGAAAGCCACTTCATGCCGCCACCTCTGACTTTTGGTAGGAGTACAGTTAACAGTTTTGGCAGGGTTGTTCTATTTACATAGTATGGAAGAATACACCTAGTAGGGATGATGGTAAGAATGAGGCCAAACGTTCAGAATAATAGAAATAATCATGAAAATGATAATGGTAATATTGGCAATTCAACAACAGCAACATCTTCAACCCCACCCTGTCACTTTTGCACAAATCAAAGATTCCAGATTAATGTCCCCTCCAAAAGTAAGAAAGGAAGGGGAGGGATTCATTTTGTCTATGAGCCCATTCCCTGCCTTATCCCTGCCTTATTTAGAAGAAAATAGCCTTGTATCAATATCACCACAGAAGCAAATCGTGTATATTGGACAGCAAGATTGCATATTGGGCGGACCTCTTATTTAAATGCCATCAATCTTTATATTGCTTTTCATATTGCAAATCATATATCAAATACATAAAACTAAGTATTCAGTTTTATGTATTTGATATACTCACTTCTTTAGTAAATGCTCAGAAATTTATTTGTAACATGAAGAAATATGACATCAATTTTAAGAGAGGCCTATTGAAACACTCATCCATTTATTTTCTTGAATGGATTGGATAGAACTATCAAAAGCAGAAATCATAAAAATGTGTAAAAATTACAACTATGTTTAAATAAATGCTTCAGTGTATCCAGAGAGAGAAACAGATGGAGATACAAGAACACAATGATATTTTGGTAACAAACGTCAGTGCTTAAAACAAATATAGAAAAGGGAAGTATATCTCATTTACTTCAAATAATTTTTAAGGTTCTAAAAATTGGCTCTGCTACCTTGGAATTCTGGAAGTAGGAGTCATAATTCAACTAAAAGGCACCAGGCTAGAGTAAACTGAAGTATGATATGCTTCTGTGGGAGCACAGAAAAAGCATGGAATGTAGTGCTCTAGTAAACCAGCTTTCTGTGAATCTCAGATTTAAGTTCTCTAAGGGCAGATTTCTAGTCCTTACTGCTATTAATTTTTTTAAGGTATGTCCATAATACTTGCCAAATTCTGGGGGCAATAAAGATAACCAAATTAAAGTTTTTAGTGGCTTAGGAGTTGAAATTGTCCATAGTATAACTAGAAAAAGAAAAAGCTGTTATATAAATTAAAAATTAAGGTGAATGTTTATAGAACTGTATAAATAATGTTTTTATAATGTGATTTTTTGTGCTGCAAAAGTCAACATTTTATTTTATTTTGATATCCATGGAATAGATATAACTTTTAATTGGTTTAACTTATTCTTTGCTATAAAAAACTATATTTCCTTGCTCATAATTTATGTCTTCCTATGACTAGATCTATGCATCCTATCTCAACTTAATTATGGCTATGTTCAGGTATGTTAGAGCAGGAATTTTCAAACTTTTTCAGGATGTATAACCCAGACCCCCTGAACAAGAGGCAAAGCTCTAGTGATAGAAAATTAGTTGCTTTGAAGTGACCTTTTTTCTCTCTTAGGTTCTCATGGATCCCTAGGAATCCACATAAAGTAAGGTTTGAAAATCCCTGTGTTAGAATATCCAGATGGTTTCATATTGCCCTAAACCATACAATGCCTTAGCATGTTTTGGCTAAGCATTTCACATGAATTCAGTCATTGGGATTCATAAACTGTAGTTTTTAGCATAGTGCAATATGTGAAGCCAGCAAAATGTGGCTTATTCAATAAACCATAGTTAATATATTTCCTTTTGTACAGGAGCTTAAGGCAATATACATAACGCTCCCTCACCCCATTTTTCCCAACAGCATCACTCCTATGAGATAGTTTGGGCTGAGAGATAGTGACTGCCAAAAGTCCCCCAGTGAGCTTCCATGGCTGAGAGTGAACTAGAACCTGGGTCTCTCCCATGTCAGCCCAGCATCTTAATCACTAGCCTTTACTAGCTGTGAGAATTATTATTTAATGTAATTAGTGAACTGAGCCCCTAAGATTAGTACCTGCATAACACAAGCTTAAATGACCTGTTGCTTGGATAGGTACCAATTTTGTGCATCTTTTCCATCTGCTTCCCCTTTCCCTTATCTGCTTGGGTTATTAAAAACTTCTTCCAGCTCTATCAGATTATAACTGAGGCAGTTTCAAAGTGTACCTCAATTTCCACTGCCCCCTGCCTTTCTGCTTTTGTCTCTAATAAACAATTTAAGTTCTCACTCAGGCTGTTGGTAGAACCTGAATAGCATTTATTATTAAAAGTATATTGTACATTCATAGTTACTCCACCCTATTCTCCCACACTTTAGCTTCTGTAATTTTTTTCTTTAGAGTAAAGGCAGTGAAATAAGAGAGCACAGACAAAGCTTTCATTATGGACTTCTCTAAAGCTTTTTTCATTCAAAAGCAACACTTTCTTAATTTATGAGAATTCAGTCTACTGAGATTGACTAATGCATGGTTTCCTTTGGGGATAGTCTCATATCTTTTTCTGGCATATCTAGCCTTCAGATAGTCTTCAGCTACTTTATTGCTTGCAAACACTCTGGAAATTTTGACATCTTCTTGATACACATACTTTAGCACTACTAGATCTGGGTGCCAAAAATCCAGACAATTTTGTATGGTCTTGCAGCAAAGAGATAACTCACTATTGCAATCTAACAGTCATCTGGATTTTTGCAGCCCAGAGCTGGTAGCTGAAATGTACCTAAAATTATTTCAAAGTGAAAATGTTCATTTAAATCAAATTTTAATTCTTGGGAGGGTAGGAAATGTACAGTAAGTCAAGCATTTGCTTCTATTTCATTACTTATAAATAAATATTAGGGATACAAAGGCCAGCACATTCACTTTGAAGGTCAGATGTACAGTTCTCTGTGGGAGTCTGGTCTGATTCAGTCTGCAATTTTGGAGCTCCATTCACCCATTGTCTAGAAGGGAAAGGCCCAAACAGCTGTAATAATTGTTTTCCAAAAACTTACTCCTTTTACATTTGTAATTGTCCATAACAATTATTATTATTATTATTATGGGATGCAATTTGCAAAAAAAGCTAAACCATTTTCATAAAATTCTCAGCAGGGATTTACAAACTTCATTTCTTTAAAATCTCTATTTAAAAAAGTATCCACAAACTTTTTGCTTTTGGATGTAGTATGCTGATCTTTGTAAACAAATGGCCACTTGAGTAAAGATTATCTGTAAAAAATTTCAGATAGGTAGATTAAGGGTGTGCTTTTAAGAAATTATTATGCTTCTTCCTGAATCTAGTGGAGCTGATTATCAGGATTTTAGGGCCTTTTGCAAAATGTGTCATTAAGTCCATCAACTAGCCAAAACAGCTTACAAAAATAATGTGATTAACCTGGTTACAGTGAGAGATACGACAACCCTGAGTGGAATGAATAGTAAAAACCATGGTTTCTCTCCCAAAATCACTCTACCCACTCCATGAAGCTGAAACTATAATACTCCAAAGCTCATCCAGACATGAAAGTCACTCTAATTTGAGTGCAGATCTGTCATTTGTTGGATTTTCCATGGTGATTTTGGCACATCTGTGGCTGCACCCCCATTTGCAGCATGCCACAGCTCCAGAGAAACAGACTAGGACAAAAGCTTCATGGAGAGTTTTCAATCTGCACAGAGTGGGTTATTTGGAGAGCCTGTGGTATACTGGTTAAGGTACGAGACTAGGACAGGGAGACCCAGGTTCAAGTCACCTCAGCCACAGAAGACTACCTAGTGACTTTGGGCCAGGCATTCTCAATCCAATTCGACATCGCAGGAGTGTTGTTGGCAATAAAATAAGGAGAGATCCTCATGTAAACTGCCTTGAGCTCTTGGAGGAAAGGCTGATATAACTCTAACAAACAAAATGTTAATTCATCTGTTGCAACTTGAAAACATTAATATGTCTTGAATTATTTCAGTTGTATCCAGCCCTGAAAAACAAATCTTAACATTTAAAATATGTTGTTCTACCATTTTTAAAGTGGGGTTTTACAGCTAATTCCCAGCTCAGAAAGTATCAAGGAGGGTGGGGTACTTCAAATACCATAATCTGATGAAGCCTGCCAAATGTCATAGAAATTAGTGCAGGACATAGATTCCCTACTTTCTGGATTACTTAAGTATCCATAATTTTTCTATATTTTCCACCAAAACAATGAAATGTATAATAAAGCGAGACTGTTATGAGTAAGTGAACTCTGTCAAATATGCTTGAAAGCAGTGCAGGAATTTTCGTATCACTTTTTCTTTTTAGTACAGCATCTGCTCACAATTCCCAGTAATCCTTTGCCCATGCAGCTGAATGCAACTACCCTCTATTCAGTTTCTGCAGCAACCTAATATGATAGCACACATGCACACACACCTCATCAACAGGGCTAAAAGAGTGGGGATAGGGAATCCTGCTTGCCAGAACAGACAGGAAGGAAGGGAGGGAGGGACAGCCTATCACACTACATACCAAAAAGTAGTTTAAAAACACAGGAAGAAGATAGACAAATGCAACAGTATATTATTTCTTGCACTGGACAGAGTAGTGGACTAGATGATCTCCAAGGTCCCTTCCAATACTTATATTCTGTGATTTATATTATTTGCAGTAAAAAAAAAACCTAGGTAATAAATATTGAATGATTTGTGGAATGGATAAATGGACAGTGTAACAGGACTAACTCTTAAAAAAATAAAACAATTGCAAAATTATATTTAAATAAAACCTTGAAATATGGTCTTCCATACTGATGGAATCCATGTGCATGTTCTGTATATTCTATAAGGAAAGAAAAGGGGAATAGTTTGGGAAAGGAGAGGAATGAAAAGTTGGATAAATTAATTGATGGAGGATTGAGTTAGATTGTGGGTGAAGATAATGAAAAAATAGTGCTGCCACACAGCCATGTAAAGAGATTGTATGATAACAAGGTATGATTTCAGTGACTGTGTGTATGTGTATATATATGTATCAATCACAGTCTTTCCATCCTTCAGTCTTAACATCTATTCAAAAGGCTGCAGACAGAGCAATCTATTACAACAGTTGCTAATTCCCAAATTAGCATTGGGAATTCCCAAAATTCCATTATTTTTCCTAACAAACCACTATATATGAGAAGCACTGAAAAGTGCTGTTTAAAAATTTATACATCTTTTGGCAGGTGGTGTGTTACCCTGCCTTTTCCAGCATTCACTCATTTCCTTCCTTCCTTCATTCATTCAGTGGGGCTTATATGCCACTCCAATCCAGTAGGTCTCTGTGCAGCTTACATTCATTTCTTACAGTAATGGGATTAAAATAACAATATAACCAAATAACAATAACAAAAAGAAATTACTAAAAAGACTACGGCCACCAGGAACAATAAACATCCAAGCATAACTCAAGTTGGGGATTCTAACTCCCCAGCTACAGTATATACCAAAGATGAAGTTCTCAACAATTTAGAATCTTATACATAGCAAACCTACCCCCACCCCACTCCCATCTCACATTAACTTTAAAACAACCTTCATCACCCCGTTCTATGTCAAATTGGGGATTTATGCTAAGTAAGAACACAGCCCTGGCTCTACATTCATTTGAAATCAACGAGCATTAAATATGTAGTACTGAGTTACATATTTAAACTCTTCATTTATAAATGGAATAAATATAGATATTACTGTTTAGCATTTCAAGTTATATTGTTTTTAAATATGGAAAACTAGTTTTTAATGTGTTCCTTTTTTCTAAATCATTGCCACTCTGCTGCTGATAAGAAAAAGTAATGTTCTATGAACTGGAACTTTGTCAAAGTACATTGTCAAGCACTTTGTTTATTTTTCCTAATTTCAGGGGTTGGAGAGAGGGCACAAAAATGATATTTCTCCTTTCAGCAGTTTCATTTCAACTATCAGCCAAAAGAAAGAAGATTCTGTAAATGAAAGTTCACCTGCACAATTAGTTATTACTGATATAAAAAATGGTAAGAGAATCAAAGGTTCCATTATTTAGTCATTTCAAGCTGGAGGGGGTGCCTGGTACTTGAAGATGATGTTCTTTTTATTTATACTGTGACAGTGCTTTTGGTACTTTTTAGTAGAACTGTCTTTGTGTGAAGTATTACTTAGTCATAATACATGGCACAGCACAGTAAGAAACAACCTTCTAGTAAGTACAGTTATAACAGCTCAGTCGGGATTGTAGGATGCAGTAACTGGAATGAATTTTAACACAGATGGTATTCAGTTTGTACATGTAAGTTAATGAGTGATAATAATAGTAGCCTGCCACCTGCTTAACTGTGTTATCAAACAGTGTATGTTCTTCCAAAGGTTTTATAAAAGTATGATTGCAAAAAAAGACTTGAGAACTGTCAGTATGTTTAGGAAAGTCTCTTTAAAATTACTGGAGTTGAATCTGTCTTCACAAGCAGAGAAGAATTATTAATGAATAACCAAACAGATGAGAATATGCAAAATGCTGGAACATTTTGTAATACAATAATTATTTATAGCACATTTACAAAGTGGTTTCTGATTCTTATCCTTCACTTACCCTCATGCAAAGGACTTAACATTTTACTAAATAGGAGCTTTAGCTGCATAGGCTAAGTGAGTGAAGCAAAATTTAGTAATGCAAAGCAAGTATGAAAGGGCAGAGTTTGACATTGTGAAGCATGTTTTGTTCATATGGATGCCTATGTTTAACTGCAAGACAGAAATGACCTGAATGCTATACTTGGGGTTGAACTGTGGCCTTCCTATGCACACTCCATACACACAACCAAATTGCATCTGCCAATACCATACACTGATAATAAAATGAGTTCTCTCAGAATCTCTAGAGAGATGTGAGAGAAAAAGAGAAAAAATTTATTACAACTAACAAGTAATTATAAATACTATATAGGAAATCATCATACAGTAAAGTTAAAGGCTGGAATTAAAAATACAATGTTCATATTTCTACAGAGAATTAGAATGAAAATTGAGGTTGCAGCACACAAAATACCCCTTTTTAAAGATAGCTGTCCTCCAATCTACTTGCATTTTACAAGTTCTCTGGGTTCATCAGGCGTTTCCATCAGTAATTCATAGGAAACAATTCATCGGAGTTAGCAGCTATAATGCATTTAAATAATAAATAAAATAAATTTTGCACTGGTTATTTCAGTTCATTCAAAATACTATGATATGTACTGACCATGTTTCTATCAATCTTAAGCTTCAAACCTGCAATTCATCCTACTTCTGACAGTTTCCTAGTTGAACACATACATTTTTCGCTGAGCTTATCTAAAGAAGCCCTTTGTGTGGTCCTTGGCATCTTTTGCCATCTTCAGCTCATTCTGAGCTTTAGCTTCCCTAACACTATCTCTAAAATTTTGATTTTATGTATCCTTCAGAGAACCAGTTTGGTGCAGTGGTTAAGGCACCAAGCTAGAAACCAGGCGACCATGAGTTCTAGTCCTGCCTTAGGCACAAAGCCAGCTGGGTAACCTTGGGCCAGTCACTTTCTCTCAGCCCTAGGAAGGAGGCAATGGCAAACCACTTCTGAAAAACCTTGCCAAGAAAACTGCAAGGATGTGTCCAGGCAGTCTCCAAGAATCAGACATGATTGAACTGATTAAAAAAAAAAAGTATCCTTGGTGAACTGTCACTTTTTCCACCTCCTATATATATAGATAGGGGTTGCCTCTTCTGGTATCTTCCTTTTTTCCCCTCCCTTCATTGGAATTCTTTTGCAATTGTGCTTTTTGAATCTCCTTTATAGGCACTCCCACCCTTCCTGGGCTCTTTTTCCTGTTAGGTATTGGCTAGCAGATAGCTCTGAGAAACACTAAAGTTAGAAGTATAATTTTTGTAAGGTAGTATCTTGAGGCTGGTCCTTATATGACAGAAAATAAAGATATTGATTTAAGAAGTAACATAGTGATAGGAAACTCTACGTCAAGAGTACAGCCAAGGGCCTGTGGTATACAATCTTCCATTATGGAGAGAGAGCAAGTCAGGTGAGAACCTGAACCACACAGGTTAGAGTCAGAATACAAAGAGAAGCAAGTAAGAAGGGAAGGAAGTAATGACAGCTCTGAGACTATCAATTTAATCAATAGGAGGCATGTTGTAAAGAGACATGCATAGTGAGTCTTTTTGACAAAGAAAAGAGATAAAAGTGCAGAATCCCTCTGCTATATAGGTTTCCATTCATTTCTCCTTGTGGCCAGTCAACTTAAAAGTGCAGAAAGCTACTACATGCAAATTCTAACATTGGCTTTTTCTCCCATAGAATCCTACTGCTCTGATATTAAAGTCCAAAATTCATGTTTGATTACACTCAGCTTTTGTTTCCTTTCAAATCCAGAATTCTTATATTACAGTTGCTTTCTTGAAATGTTCTTGCTACTTCTACTTCCTCAGTTAAGTCTTTACTGTTTGTTAGTACAGTATCAAGTTAAGGTCAGTTAATCTTCTTGGATCCTTTGAAGAAAGTTGTCAGCAAAACAAGTAAGGAATCCTCTGGAAGGACTATAAAGTTTGCCTCCAAATGATGTCCCAATAATTGAAATTCTCCATTGGTATTACTTATGCCTGTTTGAAAGATCTGCAGTTTGCTTTTAGATGGTGTGATTTGTATCTTCAGGGTTGAGCAGATAATAATAGACACCCACAGTGGTATTATTTTTCAAATACCTTAAAGTAGTAGCTTGCCCTAGTTAAGGAAACAAACAAATGGATCCTATAACAAATCAACCCAGTATTCTCACTCAAGGCACAAATGACCAGGCTCAAATTATCATACTTTAGAAACATTATCTGAAGATCTAGCTCTATGGAGAAGGCTCTAATGCTGGGAAAGATGGAAAGAAAGAGAAGAAAAGTGACCAGCAGCAAGGTGGATGGTCCTAATTACAGCAATGATGGGTACACCATTGGAAGAGCTGAAGGATCAGGCTGGGAACAGATCCTCCTGAAGAAAATTGATTTTTGTGGTTGCCAAGATTTGACACTAAGCTGATCGCATGGAATCAATCAATCAATAGCTTGTCCAGGATGGAAAGAGAGACCCTCTTAAAGATGTTTCCAATTTCAAAGCTCTATTTTTCAGCTATAAAGAAGGACTGTTCATACTTCATTCCCAAGCTGTGGAACGTATCCCATTGCTAGTTATTCTTACTGTCACTGCCTGCATCTTTAGAAAAAGAATCAAGATCTTCCATATCAGCCAGGCCTTTTGAATTAGATCAGTCATGTTTTTAACTATTTATGCCTTTAACTGGGATTGTAACTATTTGATATTAGTCTGTTTGTGTTTTTCTGTTAGATATCTTGAGTGCTTTAGAGGGTGGACAGTGAAAAAGAAGTTGAAAAAACCAAGTTTTCCTTTAAACCCTAAGGCATTAAATAAGAGCTAATTGAGTTTAGATAATTCTCATGTACATTCCCCTTTCTAGGTGTTCCTTTTTTTACTCTTTTCAGCAATGCCAGAATTTGCAAACCATTCCCTTTCCTACAATCATCCAGCCTATAGAGTGATGTCAGCAAACTAACAGAACAATGTATTATCAAAATAGTGAGTTTTAGAGATTACCAGATTTCTTGTATTATTATTTTTATTTTTTATTTTATTTTTATCCCGCCTTTCAGGTTACTTATAGTTGTACTTTCTCTTATATTATTTGGGCCATTTCATATTTATGTTCATGATTGCCTCTGAATGCCATCAACAGTTGGGTATAATTTGTGCCATCAAATCAGTAGACAATTACCCATAGAGGCTCTGAGTTGCTACAAAAGGCTTTTTACATTATGCGTACAAGGAATGTTTGTTTTTTCCCACCTTCTTAACCAACCTCCACCATTTGTGGAGTCTTTCAGTTAACGGTATGTTGGCAAATTGGCAGGAGCAGATAGAAACCCAGAGCCATACCTCTGGACCATACAACTGACGAGCATTGAGGATGTCTTAATTAGCTTGGAGAGGACTACTGTACATGATTGTTCCCAGTCTAGTGCTTGCCATCTTGTAACATCATGTTCTGGAATTAGTGGAGCTAATAGTGCTTTTAACTGTCAAATGGCATATTTAAAGTGTAGTTATAGCTTGCTCACCCTTGAGTGTTATGTGAGAGACTTCACTCATTCCACCTTTATGTAGAAAAAGTATTATTTCCAATGTGGAATCCTGCAGCTAGAGTGGAATACAGTTTGATAGTTTTGCTCATAAGTCTTGGTAGTTGAGCAGCCTGTATTTCTATGATCAGTCAATCAGATTTGGCATCCATTTGCCACCCTTGTATCTCTCTTGAGCTGTCTATTCCCAAAAGCATTTTGTTTTACAATAGGAAACTAGAAATGTGTTTTTGGTGCTTTTTTTGAATTCTACATATAAATGTCTTATCAGGTAGCAACACCTGGGCAACCTTATCTTGGCTTACAAACTAAGTAGCTCAGGCCCGATTAGTTCTTGGATGGAGACCACTAGGGAATTCCAAGGACGTAGACTAGAATGAGAAGTTGAAAAACATCCTGGAAGAAGGCAAAGGGAGACCACTTCTACGCTGTTGACAAGAAAAATGAATGGCTGTGTGCATGAAGTCTCCAGAGCCAAGCCTCATTTAAAGAGACACTACATTTTTACTTATAATTTTTTAAATTGTATGTTTCTTTTTTAAAAAAAATACAGAATTTACAATATATACAAAGGTCCAGGACACTTGTAATGGGAAATCATACTTGATCCTTTTCTTCTTTTTCAAACAGTAGTAATGTTTAAAATCTGAAGGGAGTGTTCCACATGATGCCTGAACTTGAGGAACGTTTAGCTATGCTCCATGAAAACATGACATGATCAAAACTAGGTTCAGCTTGATCTCAAACCATACATAAATTAAATTTTCCCAACTTTGAATACTATAAGGAATTACGATTAGTTTAAAATTGGAAGTAGTTGCATCTTATTGCCTTCTTCTAGTTCTTATTTACATATAATTAGGTCAATTAATGATCTCCAGACAACTGAACACTAAATCATATTGTCTCTTTATGTAAGAAATTACCATTCTTGCAATGTCAATGAAAAATGATTAGAACATTTATAAGATAGTTTCTGAATATATTATTTTAATTAAATGATAATATTCTTGTAATGGTTTTTTTTTTAACCCAGAAAACATGTTTATGTGAACTGTTTATTATGCAAACATACTGGTTGATTTTTCTTCCCCAGCAGACTTCTAGACCCATTTCAGGGAACTTCTTGAATGAGAAAGTTATGAGGCAGCTTGGAGGCAAGGAGGAAGAGCAGCACCCTCTCTTAAGTATTTTTCCAGGGGCTATCAAAAGTAAAGTTAATTTCATAACTTGTTTTCTGCCAGGGCTTCTCCAAATCCAATCCATATGCATAAAAAATTGTATGTCTATTTATGGCTTGTAGAAATATGTGATTATTTCTTATCATAATCTACTTTTAGTCTTATTCAAGTTGGAATTTTTATTTATTTTAATATTTACTCAAGAATACAGCACACTAATTAGGATAGCCACATTGCTTTAATTTGCTATTTACTTGAGTATTGTAAAAAAAAATTGTTTCATTTTTTTTCTTTTATTTTTAAATCAGTAAAAGAACAGTCCCTTGGCCTTGGTGTTAGGCAAAAACAGCGTACCTCAGTGGATATACTTCCAGTAGAAATGAAAGTTTCAATCCCACTAGAACCTTCCTGTCTCACCCAAACAAAAACTATGAAAGAATTTCGGTAAGCAGTTGTTACTTATTTGATATTAAATACCACTGAGTTCCATTTATCAATGTATGTTCTTTTTAAAATGCAATTATTGTAATTATTACTTTGTGAGTAATAGATCAATTACTGTAATTCCTCTTCACTTTAAAATATTACATGAAGTTTCTGACAAAACCACCACTTACTTTTTCACTTAGGCATAGAAGTTTTAGGTAATTATTTTTCAAATACATACTCATACAGGCTTGTGCTGAAGAAAGGTGTTGGAAAGTCATTTTTTTTTCTCAAGGCTAAACATACCTAGTTCCCTTAGTTTCTTCTCATGAGACATAGTTTCCTATTCTTCCTCTAATTTCTGTACCTGTTTCACATTCTTGGAATCTTTTTAAAAATATAATGCCCAGTACTGTGCACAAAACTTAAAATAAACACTCTCCAATGCAGAATACAGTAGAATTACTGCTTTCTATGGTTTGGAAACTATACTTCCCTTGATACATCTGCCTTTTAGCAGCCACGTTGGGCTGCTAACTCATATTCAGCAGTGTGATCAACTACTGTTCCCAAAGCCTTTTCAAACTTTTCAAAGTTTTTGCATACAATAATCTTGCCACAGTTACTATATATAATTCTAATTTCCTGTATTTCTTTTCTAATTCTTCTCTGTAAAATAACTTGATAATTGACATGGCTCAAATTAAAATACTCTCAACCCTAACCCTCAACTAATATTAATGAGCTTAACAGCCCATTTAAAAGGAAAATTTGAAGGGAAGAAAGGAAAATGCATGTATGTGTTTCAGATATATATATATATAGAAAAAAGATAATGTAAACATGTTGGAATGTAAATATATTGGACAACGATTTGACTCAGGCAGACAGGAAAAAAATGCAGTAACTATGTAGATAAAACTTTTACTATGGAAATTGGAAAAGCAAAGGCAAGATGAAGAAGGGAATTTGGGATAATAAAAATTGTGCCAATTTACACTCTAAATTACAACAAAATAAAGTTCTATGATTTTTTTTTTCAATCTTGAAAATGCAGAGGGATGTACTGTGGTTTCTTTGGAGATACGATCTCCCCTCCCCCCACAAACATGGACAAATCTGTTATATTTAAAAGGAATTCTGATTCCCCCCAAATATCTTAGACTATATGTTGCTCTTATCACCTTTTGACACATGGAGACATAAATATCTTGCAGAGAAAAAGATACCTACTATTATTTAGTTCATAAAACTTCCTCAGGAATAGATGTCCTTCCTCTAGCATTCCCTTTTTAGGGGAGGTTACTGAGAAGATGGTTGGGCTGCAGTTACAGAGAATCCTGGAAGACACAGATTATCTAGGCCTGTTTCAGTTGGGGCTCAGGCCAGGATTTAGTACAGAGCCAACAGCCTTGGTACAGGTAGTCCTCGCTTGATGACCATTCGTTGAAGTTGCCATGGCACTGAATGAGTGGTACTTATGACCAGTCCTCAAAGTTCCAGCCGTCGCACCACCCCGCAGTTACATGATCACAATCTGGGCACCTGGCAACTGGCTTGCATTTACCGTGGTTGCAGCGTCCTGCAGTCACATGACCACCTTAAGTGACAAGCCAGCAGGGAAAGTCACAAGTCACTCCAGTAAGTCTCCCCCATCCAGCAACAGCCACCCCTGTCCCTGCCATGCTTGCACTGCACCTTGCTCGCCATGCCTCGCTGGTGCAGCCTCCCCAACACAGAAGCAGCCATCCCAGGCCTGAAATTGCACATGCACGCTGTTGTGACTGCCCATGCACCATCCCCCACCCAGCCGCATCCATGCGCAAAATCACGTGCACCGCTGCAACCACCCGCACACCCTCCCACACCCAGTAGCAGCCACCTCCAGGCTGAATGAGCTTGTGCGGTGCTGCTGCAGCCACCTGTGCACTCTCCCTCACCTGGCAGCCTGCTTGCGAGCAGCCTGGAACTCGCAGCTTTCTTCCATCTTCCCCACTGACTTTGGCTGTTGGAATCCAGCAGGTAGTTTCGAGGAGGTCCTTGCTTAACAACTCGTGATCCTTGCTTAATGACAGCAGTGGAGATTGCCAGGATTGCCATCACTAAGCGATGTGGTCACGTGATGTCGCATTTTACGACCACAACGCTTAGCAATGGAAATTCCTGTCCCAATTACCATCATTAAGCGAGGACTACTTGTAACATTTGTTGATGACCTGTGGCAGAGCCAGGATGGGGATGGTGCATCCATCCTTGTGCTCCTTCATCTCTCAGCAGGTTTTGATTCCGTCAAACAGTTTTCTCTGGACCAACTTTTAGGGTTGTGAATTGGGGGCACTGTATTGTGGTGGTTCTGTTTTAGTGCGGTTGGTTCCAGTTGGGTTTGATGAAAGGGAGAGGTTGTTCCCTAGGCCTTTATGGAGTGCCAGAGGGCTCCATGATTCCTCTCCTCCTGTTTAACACCTACATGAAACCACTGGGTGAGGTCCTCCATCAGTTTGAGGTCTGGTATCATCTGTATACTGATGATACCCAATTGTATCTTTCAACTCCAGGCTGGCCAAGTGAGCCTGTCAAAGTTTTATCCCAGAACCAACAACAGGATTGCTTTTATTCTGTTTTCCACTTATTTAATCTAAATGTTCTCAACAGCTCCAGATGCTTATTCCCTTAGATTTCTTTGCAGTTCTGGTTATCTTTCAAATATGATGCAACTTCTCCCTGTGTGCTGCTTCAGTTCCTTTTGTTCAGAAGAATCATCACACTAGATTTCACTTACAGCTATTAAATTGTATTTACCCTTTTGTACTAAAAGTTCCAGTTCATCTTGCTTATTTCTCTGAGCATTAGTGTGTGTATATATAACAAAAGCCATGGACAGTATGAGTCAGTGCTTTTCTTGATTTTCACTGCATGGTTTAATAGGTCTGGTTAAATTACTCTTTTTTACTCGTGCTGTACACAAGTCCTTATATAAAGTTCTTGTGGATTTCTGTCACACATCCCCATAGGATTTGGTTTAAAGCCCTCATGACCAGGTTCACAAAGAAATTCTTTTCATTCTCCTCTGAGATGCAGTCTTACTTTATACCAACAGTCCATCACCCAGGTTATCCAGACTGTGTAGGAGGAGAACTATGAAGGTCTATGATAGCCCAAAATCAGAACAATAATAAGTTGTAGCTCACAAAACTTTGTGCCTTTTAATAAAATGCATTAGTCTGAAAAGGTGCTTCCAGACTGCTGTAATTCAGATTCTTGCCCAGAAAACAAATATATCCTATTAATATTGTTTCCATAACCAGTAATTCACTTGCAGTGTTCTTTCCCTTTCCAGACTTCCAAAAACCAAAGGATGGATGAGAATAATAGCTGAACCCCCATGTTCTTCAACTTTTGTTTAGATTTTCAGAATCTAAGGAAATTTAATTTAGTTGCTCTTAGTGGTATTTTTCTCCCCATGTGGATAAGCAGGAAGGGATACCTGGAGTAATATGTCTTGGCAGTTGTTCAGTCACTGTCCTAACTTAGAGCGAAGTACCACGCTGAGACAGTGAGTTGGTCTCTAGTGTTTATTGAATGTTCTAGAAGATAGAATCCTGCCAAACTGAAAGAGCATGAGAAACCCACACAGATAAACCCAAAACTCAAGGCAGGTCTGCTCTGAGTTTTCTTTGAAGGAAAGTTCAAATCCTCTAAACTACGCATGCGTTTTCCCCCCTGGATAGGGGCCCCCTCCTGTTCACCATCAGTACTCATGACAGCCACCCCCTAATCTGTATCCCTAGGAGAGAGTATGTTTGACAAGCCAGTTAGTCTTGCCAAACATTAGTCTCCAGTCTTCATAGTAGGGAATCATCAACCACTATTACCATCCTCTTTGTCCTCTTGCAGGTAATAGCTGCATCCACTCTGTTCTTCAGGACTTCCGCAGTTACTGCTGTTGGAGATGCTGCTATTCATCCTGGTCTCTTATTCCTTTTCTGGAGACTTACAGTCTGTTTCTCCTGCAAGGGCCTGAAAACTATTATGGAGCCTCAGGGTTGAAGGATATATTTTACATATCTTGTTTCTGGATATTATAGCAGGCCACTATTGTTAAAAAAAAAAAATCCTATTTCTGGTTCTTACTGAAGTCCACCGGGCTTGCTCCTTAAATCTGTCCTCTATCTGTTCCAGTATTCTTAATTTTTAAAGTAAGAACACAAAAACTTGCCACAAATACAGTATATGCCAGATTTTCAGGCAGCAGCAAAAACATGCCACAGGTTTTGTAAGTCACAACTTCATGGTCATGTCCATTTATCTTCATCTTCATTTCTTACCTTTAGAAAGGCTTGTATTTCTTTTGGTTTCCACCTCAAGCTGTCAGAGGAGCCAAGTGCTCACTATCACCTTAGAGGGAAAGTTTGCCAGATTCTTGAACTCCACTGACAAATTACTGTTAGTTCTTGCTCAGTGAACTTGTCTTATATTCCTTCTCCAGTGCTTGTTGCAGCCTGTACTTACTTACCAGGAGCAATGATTCACAATAAAGCAGTGCACAATTCTCCAGCTATGCATCTTGTACTTAGTAGCAGTTCAGGAGAACTGCTGACCATGATCCCTCAAAACACGTGCTCCGATTCTCTGGTTGCTCTTCCATTTTTTAAAGCACTAAGCTGTCCAACTTCTGTTTGGTCTTCCTGTTCATTTGTTTATTGAGCAAATTCTTTGGAAAGTATTTTATGTTATTCAGTGTTAATCAAAAATAGGTAGAGATCTTTGATTTTAAGTCTGTGTTTTTATTAATGTTATATAAACTTAATAATGCTTAGAATTATTTTAAAACTTATAGAAGAGAAATTCAATAAGAGATTAATTTATATTTGTAAACATGTATAATGAGTTGCATTTTATACTTTTCTTTAGGGATGACATAGAAAAAGCTAAGTTAACAGGAGACTGGAAAGAAATCTATGACTTTTATTCAAGAACATTTGATTCTTTTCCAGAAGTTAACACTGCATTTAAGGTAAAATTGGCAATGCTATCACCTCTTTTTCCCCTTTTTCTCCAGTTCGTGGCTTAAAAATAGTAAGGACTAATAGGCAAATATATGTTACATATATTTGCCCTATTGGTTTATGATTACTATATAATAAAACCAAACAAACCAAAATAGAAGTTTGGTAGATTAAAGAAAAAAGTGATAATTCTTTTTCTAGAAACCGATACTATGAAATGCATTGATTAAGTCATTTTCCCAACTGAGGTTTTGTGTTTTTTGTAAATATATATTTGTAAATAGTGTGAAAACTACAAACTATAAATAGATGGAAACCATAAAGTATTAAAGTGCCATGTTGCTTTTATTCATTTGCTTTTTCAGTGGAAATTTTATTATATTAGTTTTTGTTTTAATTGTATTGTTGTCTTATTGTTTGCTGCCCTAAATGCCATAAAATGAATGAATGAATAAAAACATTTAATGTAACATTTTTACAAATAAATAATATTATTCTAAAAACTATATTTGTAACACAATTTTGAAAATACATTAGAGAAGCTTATCTCAAATTCATTATTTCAATTTACAGAAATATACTGAAACTCCTTTTAATTCCATTGAAGATTGTGGAATTGATGCTAAATTTGTGAATGCAGTTTATGATACGTTACTTCAAGCTGTAAGTAAATTATTGTTTGCTTTCTGCTTTGGAAACTTGTACAGAATATTATAATGCTATATTACAGTTCAATCGTTTGTTTAGTAATTATGTATTTCAGATAATGGGTAGCTTCTGGATTTATATAGTTTGTTGTTGTAACTGTCAGTATTTGTAAAGGATACTTTAGTAACTACCAGGGTTTATATTCTCTTTAAATTTGCCTAATTAGCTTTTAAATTATAGCTGAAAGGATGGTTGTATGATGCTGTAAAAAGCAGGTTTCTTTTTTGAAAAATACTGTATGAGTATTAAATCTAACTTTAAGATACACAGACGAATACTACATGAGTGCCCCCGCTTGATCTGAAACACCTTTTTCCTTTGAAATCTAAGCACTGCAGAACACTACTGAATATGTGCTAATTTTATATTCTGCTACATACAATACAATACTATTGTAGCATGTTATTTTCAAAAACAACTTATTTAACTTAGTTGTGTAAGTTAGTCTTCCCACATATTTATGAACTGAACCACGAAACAAGTTTAGATTTTGTTCAGTTCTCTGGAATGACTTGCCAAATCTTCTACAGCATATATTTTTTGACTGATTTAATTCACTTTGCTATTATGAAAAGCAGTTATTCAGTATTTGTATTCTGTCTGGCAACAGTGGAAGTTATTCCTGCCAATTACTTCCTGCTAGCTACCAATCTTCTTTCCAAAATGTTTCTGCTTATTTCCCTCCAAGCTGTTAAGGTGGAAACATGAGAAGGATAATGACAATATGAATTTGAAAATATATTCATTTTAAATCAGGAACAGTTCTAAATAACTTTCCAATAACAACTATATAACATTGGTATCATTGTGCCATGGTTAATATATCTAAATAATGGTAGCCATTTTCAGACTGAAATGTTTCTGAACTTTAATTAATTTTCACACCCAATTTTTTTTAGATACTACTGGTCTTTTGTTGCAGGTGATTATCTGTAAGGGCTGGAGGAGACATTGCTTGTTTCTGGTTCTGTAAAATTCTGCACATATGGACAAAAAGATACAGATGATTCACTTGAATTTGAGATAAAATCATTTTTGTAAAAAATTGCAGGGGAAAATGAAAGGTTACCTTATCTTTCAGTAGTTGGTGGGGATTATATGTTCTGTGTATTTATTTTAAAAAGAACTATATGTGCTAATTCACAATGGTTTGCAATTCTCTCCATCTTTCAGCTTATCTCCTAAATACTCACCTGACTACAGAACCTGACCAATGTTGTATGGTCAGCAGATCATTCCTAAAAAGAAACTGCAAAATGTAGGAGAGGAAAAGAACACTATGTTGATATAAAAAAATTGATTGAAAATATCAACTGTTGCCTTAAGTTATTTGCTAGCACAAAAGAACAGAGAAAGGAATAAAAACATTCCATGCACAAGAATAAAAATCATATATATGACATAATAAACACTTATAAGGAAACATTGCACTAGTACATATTGAGGAACTTCTGGGAAAATACTTGGTCTATGTACATGACAGAACAGATTGGAGGCTATCTTTTCCAGCACTGAAGTACTGTGCACGAGTTGTAGGCTGAAAATAAATTGCAACCAGTTTTACTGTGGTTGCTCCCACAGGCTCTTGGCTGTACTTTGAGGAAAAAAGCAGGGAGAGATTTCTAGTACATGAGTACCAAGCAGGCAAAAACCATTTGAAATATTTAATTAGATATGTATTTGTGATTAAGTTCATAGTAAAATCAGAATCAAATCTTTGGATTGGGTCAGTCTGATTCAAAAAAAGGGCATTGTGCGCTTCCACATAAAAGCTGAATAAATTCAGAGTCATCCAATTATGTATTTGACACTTCACTGAATTTGGAAAGACAATTCTAAAATCTGATTTAATTTGGAGTTTCAATAAGATTGTCACCAAGTCTCTGAATCAACTATTTGTATAGCCCTAAACTCTAGACCCAATAATATAATTAAAATAAAAATAATAAAGGAATATTATTATGCATGAAAATAAGCATGTTCTATCTCATGAATAATACTTAAGGGTAAGAGCTAAGTTTTTGTGAATTTCTATATCCATAACAATATAGGATATATAAAAATCTAGAAAGAAAATTATGACTTTGAGAGGAAGATGATAAAGTGATGAACAAATGCATTGTTGGTTTAAAGCAACTTATCTACAAAAAAGTGGGGAAATATTGAATAGTTGCTACCACCCAACTTCAAATGTAGATACTATTAGAATTTAACATTTGGAATTATTCTCTTGTGATGTTAAATACTTTGCATGATTTATAAATATGAGGAACAATTGAAATTAAAATTCCACTAACAATTGCTTACTCCTTAAGAGTATGTTGAAAGATATGGTTATTTTTAAATTATAATATTTAATAGCTCAGTATGTACAATTCAGAGAAATGGGTATGACTAAAGTCCAACAACAGTCTTTATTGTGGCCATTAACCAGCACAAGGAAATTAGTATTCAAATATCCAAAACATCCAAAACGAAATTGACAACATCAGGGCAATCAGGAAAAGTACATAATTTTGCTTAAAAGACAATATTATACTGTAGTCAAATGATACCATAGTAAAATTGGTGTCTTACAATGAAATAATTTTTTTCCAAAATAAACCTAGGAATGGAAAGTAGACATTTTGTAAAGTTTTAGGTGCAAAGGGCTTTCTCCATTACAACAGAAACTGTATCTTTTAGAAACTGGACTAAATCTGTCTGTCTGTCTGTCTGTCTATCATCATCTATCTCAGAAGCAACATCTGCAAATGGCTATAACTATTTAAAGAAGAATTATATGCCATAATGCAAAGTTACAGATTCCTGGTAATAAAAACTACATCAAATTAGGATTTGCTACTTTGAGGATTAATCAAAAACCTACTGTTAGAATTATAGCAGTGTAGAGAGAGCGTGGAAACATGGCCTCTGGGCCAGCGGCATCTGCAGGCTGTTGCTGTTTTGTCAGAATGACAAAGTTACTATGATATCACTTGACTGCAATGTACCCAATAACTGGTAAAATGTTTCAGATTTGAAATATCTTGGATTTGAAATATCCCATTTGTACAAAGCAACTGTTAAAAACAGGAAACAGCCCATTTTGCATTTAAAGCAGCTGTTTTACAGTCAAAACTGAATATTTGGAATCCAAAACAGTTTGAATACAAAGTGTTTTGCACACACCTTTACTTCTAACCAAACATACTTTTTGATAGAATGTGTTTATGAAAAAGAGTAACAAAATATTAATCAGTTTGAAATAGGATCTATTTTACTGTGTTATCATGTTCACATTTATTCAAGTTTTTAGAAAACAGAGTGAATGGAACAGCATCTCCCTTTTCCTTCTTAAAGCAAATGCAGGGTATGGTCATTGGGTACAGTCATTAGGTACTATTTTGCCCATGCCTAACAATGTATCAACCATTTACTACCAAATAGAAGTCTGTAAAAATTGCTTGTTGCTGTGCACAAGATATCAGAAAATGCATTGCCCCACTGTATAAAACCAAACATCAGTTTATATGTCTTATCCCAGTAAAGAAAGAAAGAACACAAAGGGGGGGGGGATGAGTTCCGTGAGTTTCATATAGAAATATTGAACTTAGAAAAAAGACTACAGATCGGTAATTTAAAAAATAATATTACCTGACATTTTGAGATTTCTTCTGCATTTCAGAATTATGCTTTAAAATGTATTGCATTTTATGTATATGTTGTAAGTTCTGCTTTTTTACAATTGTGATCTGGCCACTTGGTGATAATACTAATTGTTTAAACTGTGTTGTTGATAAAAATCTATTTGGGTTGTTGTTTCCCTCCTTTTTCATTTGTTCTAGCCTCAAGATATCCAGAAGTGTGTCCTAAAAGGAATAATTAATGGTTTATTGCATGAATGGAAAGGGTAAATACAACTAACTTTTATATAAGTCTACGACACATGAGATTTTAATTTCCATTGGACTGGAATTTTAAATAATAAACAACTTGCACAACATACAGTAAAGTCCTATGGTGAACAGCTTACAAACCTTTTGGAGAAGATAGTCTTTAGTATTTATTTCATTATTTTGATTTGGGATTTAACCATCTCTCTAAGCAGTTACATTATTAATCTTCATAATTTTTGCAGTAAGTTTATTAGCAGATATAAATATTAAGTCAGTACAAAATTGTGACGTATTTCTATTCTTTCCATTTCAAACCCTTCAGCTCACAGTTTACAAGCTTATTAATATATAATAATTTTAATAAGCAAGTCTGATAAATAAGAACTCACATGAACAGATGCAAAACATTTTCCCCTTCCAGTTAAAAATCTCATGCTATTTTATAGCTCCAAACCTTTGCATATAACCAGAGATAATTTTGTCACATAATCCAGAGAACCATATCTTATTGATGCTTATGTCCTCTAAGAGTTCAGAATATATTTACATGCAATCTGTATCCATTAAAGAAGTCTTCAGTATTTACATTAACCAATTATAATATGTGGTCTATAAGTGATACGCCTTTATATTTATTCTTAAATTAAATAACTACATCATTTATGCACGTCTAGCAAGTATAAAATTAGTTGTAATTCCACTTAAACACAGTTGAGCATGCATTCACATACTTAAGATTGTGACTTTCATTTTTCACTTATTCATGTTCTTTCAGGCCACAAACAAAAGATGATCTCAGAGCATATTTTGTACTTCTACAGGTAAGAAGGAAAAAAAAGTATTTATTCGGGGATATGTATGCCATCCATGGTCCTTCTGTTGCAGCTCATGTTATTTTACCTAGTACTGATTATGCCAGTGCTGCCCTTCGCATATTTGCAGTGCTTATGCACAAGGAGAATTCAAATAATAATGAGCATAAAATGCAAAAAAATATCAGTCTTACTGTTTGAAACATAGTGCATGTATTTATATTTATTTGTCCGTAAGCATGATCATTTATGATTGCAGTTGGCACTTCAGTGTATCTTCCTGAGTGAAATTTATTGAGGGGAACTGAAGGCTACTTTCATCCTGACTGGATTTTGTCTGGGTGCAAAACAAACTATCTGGCGCTGCTTTGTTTAAAAGGTTATTGCTGTGCCCTAATAGTTCACTATTGAAATTTAGTGAATTGGCTTAATTTCCCGGTGATATGATTAGTACTGGGTTAGCCTCAGCTTATTACTGTTTATAGCTTGACTCCATCATGGTTCAACAGCACTAGTAAGTAGGGTTGCTTGCATACCAGTTAATCACTTACAGAATCATACAGTACTCTATGTCTATCTCCAGTGCAAGGGAAGAGGCAGCCCTTCAACTTCTAGGGGTGTTGTATGGTTACTTCATTAAATCAAACTTACCCATGAAGTTACCAGGAGTCAGAGGAAATGCCACTTTTTTAAAGAAAAATAATCTTAAAACAATCAAACATAACTGTGTTGCTCCATTATGGGAAAAATCCATGATTGGGTTCTACTTTATCAGAAGCAATCAAAATAACTTACACTTATACTTTCAGTAATATTATTATAACTTGAAGAGATACAGTTAGGTTTGTTTGTTTTTAATGTACACTAATGAAGTGTTTTAATCTTTTTCAGAATCCTCTGTTTAGTAACACAACAACATATGTTATTTTTGCTCACTTGCTAAGACAGATTGCTGCCTTAACCGAAGAGGATCATCACTACCTAATTCACTGGTTTAAGAAGTAAACTATTTTCTGTTGTTTAAGATCATGGGTTTTATGCTTTCAGTTATTATAGATGTTTATTATTTATGTATGGCAATCAAAATATCCTGAAGTACTAGCAACTGTTTAAGAAATCTTGCTTAGACTTTTCATTAGGCACTATAAAATACATAAATTATGTTTTATATCAGTTAAACATTATTCATTATCACAACAAAAATATCAACCCACTCAATCTAGTGCAATGAGAAATGTCCCTGCCCTGAATGGCCTTGACTTTCTCAAAGTACTGTACAAGGAAATTCTGTGCCTAAACAAAAATGTGTAATCTTATATCCTGCTTTTAATACTGATGTCTTTTCCACTGGTCCCACTGGTTTTAATTACATTAATCCACTGATTTATATTTATTCTGTAATAACATTATAGATGCAGTGTTGGCAACAGTTGATTAGAAAAATCAACTGTTAACTTTCATAGAAAAGGTTAATAGTTCTGCTGCCAATGTAATACTGTATCTCCAGAATATTTATATCCGTCATGAATGTTTTGTGAAATATTATTAAGAACTATGAATTCCATTAGTACTCATGCTATTATTAAAAACAATATTGATACATTTTTATAGGATGTCACAGAAGCGAATCAAGCAGATTATAGATAGAATGCTACAATTTATTTCTTTGCGTCTGTTTCCTGCAAAACCTGAAGATTTGCCTCCTATGGAGAAGTGTACCTGGTGGATTCCATCAGCAACCAAAGTTTTGTCTTTATTTAGTAAGTTTGTTTAAATGCAGTTAATATTTTCTATCTTCTGATATTTTATTTAAAATGTAAACCACCCAGAGTCCCTCTTGGGGGAGATGGGCGGTAACAAAATTTGAATAATAAATAAATAAATAAAATAGCCATAAGGCCTTAAATCATCACTAATTTATCTAGAATTATTGATTATCTAGACCCCTTTGAGTCAGGTTTCAAGCCCGGATATGGGACAGAAACAGCATTGGTCGCACTTATGGATGACTTCTGGCAGGAGTGGGATGGAGGCAATGCATCCATCCTTGCTCTTCTTGATCTCTCAGCGGCTTTCGATACCATCGACCATGGTATCCTTTTGGGTCGGCTCAGGGAGTTGGGGGTGGGCAGCATGGTTTTGCGCTGGTTCGCCTCCTTCCTCCAGGGCCGGTCCCAATCGGTGGTGATAGGGAGCAAGAGGTTCGACCCTCGGCCTTTCCTTTGTGAAGTGCCGCAGGGTTCGGTTCTCTCTCTGCTCCTCTTCAACATCAACATGAAACCACTGGGTGAGATCATCTATCACGACGGGATGAGGTATTATCAATATGCTGATGATACTCAATTGTACATCTCCATCCCGGTGAGGTAAGTGATGCTATGACGGCCCCCTCTCGGTGCCTGGGGGCTGTAGGGGTCTGGATGGGGAACAACAGGCTTTGGCTAAACCCTGGTAAGACGGAGTGGCTGTGGGTTAATGGCTCTTCAGTATCCGGGATTTTGTCATCTTTGGTTCTGGATGGGTTGCACTGCCCCAGACAGACCCGATGCATAACCTGGGGGTCCTCCTGGACTCACGGCTCCCGCTTGAAGAGCAGGTGGCAGCTGTGGCCAGGAGGGCCTTTGCGCTGCTTCATGTTGTGCACCAGTTACGCCCTTTCCTGAACTGGGAGGCCCTTTGAACAGTCACTCATGCCCTTGTTATCTCCCATATAGACTACTGTAACATGCTCTACATGGGGCTACCCTTGAAGAGTCTCCAGAAGCCACAGCTTGTCCAGAAAGCAGCCACACGGGTTATTTTTGGTGCCCCTATATCGGCACACATAACACCTCTACTGCATGAGCTGCATTGGGTGCCAGTCTGCTTCCGGGTCCAATTCAAGGTGTTGGTTATCACCTTAAAGCCCTACATGGCATGGGGCCAGGCTACCTGAGGGACCACCTCTTCCCCATTATATCAGCCCATCCCACACAATCATGCAGAGTGGGCATGCTGAGGACCCCGCCTACAAGAGAGTTTTGTTTGGCGGGGTCCAAGAAGCGGTCCTTCCCTGCAGTAGCTCCCGTCCTGTGGAACATGCAGCCCCAGGAGGTGAGGTTAGCCCCATCGTTCCTGGCCTTCCAGAGGAACCTGAAGACTTGGCTCTGCCACTTTGCTTGGGGCAGAGATGGGAGTAGCTCCACATGGGGATGGCTGGCGCCCTAGAACGCTCCTCACACACATGGACTGTGTTAGATCCTCCTGCCACTTGGACTTCATTTTTACTGCTATCTTTATAGTTATTTATTAATGCTGTTTATATTTTTATATATTGTATTGTTTTTATATTTATTGCTTTAATTGACTACTTTTGTTGTAAACTGCCCAGAGTCCCTCTGGTGGGAGGAGATGGGCGGTGACAAATTTGATAAATAAATAAAATAAAAATTTTGTCAATGTAAAAGTAGTCTCTTTCTCCTTAAACCAACACTAGTACCTAATAGCAGAAAACATTCATTTCAGAAGAATAGGTATGTATAGCCTTTATATGGTACAGTATTTTATTTTATAATTATTTTAAGCCACCTTTACAGAGAAAATAAAGGTTTTCACATAATAGTAGTGATATTTTAATGGCTTGGAGGACTTTGTGATTACAGCTAACGTTTAGCCTATTATATGTATATGTTGAGAGAGAATACCAGTGCAAACTACTATATTACTGCAATGATACTATTTCAGTTATTTAAAATATAAAAGTGAAACTGCTACTTAAAGGAAGAATGGTGCAGTAGCTTAAATATTCATTTTTAGTAAGACTGAAGCACATTAAGTAAGTCAGAATTACATACTGTATGTCACTTCCAAAAACTATGTGAAAGTTCTCTGGTTCCACTGATGCTTTTAAAAATCTAAACTTATCCCTTCCATTGGAGAAGTTGCATCAAAGAAAATTATTTTCTTTTTGACAAGTCTTAATTTCATTTTTTTTTACAACATTGCGAGACATCATTACTGATAACTAAATATGTCGTTGCAGATGCTTCAAATAGTCTAGCTAATCCTTCTCTTATTCCATATACGGATTTCTATAATTCTACACTAGATCATATTGATCTAATGGAAGACTATCATAACTGGCAGGGTTATGGAAATTCTCATAGGTAAGGGATTATTTATTTTAAAAATAAATGTTTAATAGTAATTTTTTATTCCCAAAAGAGTCATAGGTGATACACAGGTTATCAACCTCCTCCTGATTATAATTTCCATTTTTTTCTTTAGCTTTTGGTTCTTAACAAATTCAGTGTGTCATTTTCTCATAGCTAAAATTGTGCTCGTTCAGTCAAAGTAAATTGCATATCCATTCAAAACAAACTGTCAGCATGTTTTTTTTCTGTTTTATTCATAATATTTGCCACAATTGGAATTGTTTTGAAATATTAAGTATAAAGAAGGAGTTTTTCCAAGACAAGTTTCCAAGACAGCTTAGTGTAAAGGCAATATAGCCATTCTTAGTATTTCAGATTGTCATCTTTTCTTTGGGTGCAGTTCCCCAGACATTGAAAGGAGAGAATGGTATTTTCAGTGTTAATTGTAATGTCAACATTGTTAACATTTAATATTAACAATAAATTAATGTTAATGTTCTTAAAACATTTATGTGCTGTGTGCAATGTACAAAGTATTATAATTTTTGAGTGGAAGGTTAGTTGAAGATCAGATATCCAGGATCATTTTTGTGGGTCAATTATAGCTGTAACTGTTATAGCTGCCTATAATGCCATTAAGGCTCATTTACTCGAAATTTCTGTATGCTGTTCTATCAGTTTCCACTTCAGTGCTCTTTATTAACCATATCAAGATATTCTTTAGAGTCTAGCTTTCCTCTCTCTAATTAGCTTGATATGTTCTGGACTGTATCATCTATATTTCTCAATGATCATAATTCTGAACCATCAGTCTAGTACACATGGAAGGCACTATGCTGGAGGAAACTGGTTTAATAATTCTTTTATGTCTCAACTGTCCAGAATATCAATATACATTTGAGGGAGAAACTGTGATTTCATTTTTTGTATAACTATACATTTATGTTCTGTAAGAGGAAGAGAGGGACGCGGTGGCACTGCGGGTTAAACCGCTGAGCTGCTGATCGGAAGGTCGGCGGTTCGAAACCGCGCGGCGGGGTGAGCTCCCGTTGCTAGTCCCAGCTCCTGCCAACCTAGCAGTTCGAAAACATGCAAATGTGAGTAGATTAATAGGTACCGCTTCGGCGGGAAGGTAACGGCGTTCCGTGTCGTCATGCCGGCCACATGACCCGGAAATGTCTATGACAACGCCGGCTCTAAGGCTTAGAAACGGAGATGAGCACCGCCCCCTAGAGTCGGACACGACTGGACTTTACGTCAAGGGAAACCTTTACCTTTACCTTTAAGAGGAAGAGAACAAAGATTGCCTGAACCTCTTTGATAATTATTGAACTATGGGATAGGGGCATTAGTAGTGTTT
Source organism: Candoia aspera (assembly GCF_035149785.1). NCBI lineage: Eukaryota > Metazoa > Chordata > Lepidosauria > Squamata > Candoiidae > Candoia > Candoia aspera. The sequence goes on along the minus strand of NC_086158.1, from coordinate 73,914,854 downwards.
CTTTGGCTCATAAGGAAACTCTGTAGAGATTCCCCAATGTCCCCAATCTTCATGGCTTCTCAACAAGCTTTCAGTTGTTTTTCAATAGGATACAAGTAAGTTGTCCCTAACTAGTGTTATTTCTAGTTTCCAAGTGCAAATGAAGATAAAGGCAAAACAGGCAGAGAAATAAGCTGTAGAGGAATAGCAACAGACAGTTGAAGATTATCCCTTTTTCCCATGAAAATGAAATGAGAGACTACATTACTCAGCAAATACAGCATTGGAAACCTATATCCCTTGAATTAGCTAATTGTGTATACATTATGAACTGTTAAGCAGTTAACTTCTTTTGTAAGTTGCTTTTTTTATAGTTACTTACTGTAATTCAATGATGTTCTTTATGTATGACTTCCACTGGTTTCTTTCAATATAAATATATACACACATATGTGTAATATTTTATCATTCAGGTTTTCCTTCTGTCAATATCCATTCATTATTTCTATAGCAGCAAAAAAAATTATTATTCAAAGGGATTCAGAACAACAAATGATAAATATTGCACGGGTAAGCATTCTTATTTATTAAATAAATTCTGTATTAAAATTGAAATAATGTCATTTTAGATATTGAATGCTTTGTTCTGCAAACCAGTGTATATTTATTTAGACTTCTGGTATGATATAGCTTAAGTTACATTAACTGCTCAGAGTTGCTAGGAGTTGGGTGGCATATTCATTTAATAAATTATTATTATCTACAAAAATGTATTTTGGATTTTTTATGTTCTGTACAGAGGGATGAAAACTCATCCAGGTGTCTTGTAATTTGAAATAATATCTGCTGCTTATTAGCTGACCTAATTCCTACTAAAGCCAACAAGCATGATGAAACACTTGTAATATGGAGGAGGGATGATATTTATCTGAAACAATTATGGAACAAGCTGTAAAAGGGTTATGTTCTTTTAAATGCCAGGGTGGAATGACTTTACAGTTGCTAGAATTGTAATTGTACATGCACAGATAGATGTAACTATTTTTCACCTCAGTGTCCCTCTTTCCTGCGGTGCGTTATAAGATAAGTGGGCATAGCGGTTGTAAGGAGGAGTTGTTAGCTAGCAACTTCCTAGCAAAATCTGAAAGCTAAGTGTAGCACATATGTTAAATTCCTGTACAGTACTATAATTTCTGTCACACAGCATATGCTGTCAAAAAAATCCACAAAGGAAAGACGGCTGTATCGCTGAATGCCTGTGTTTAGACTTATTTGGTAATATTTATATTGCTACATCAAAAATTCTTCTAATCAGATCCTATTATTTAACCTCACAAGCACTGCATTTGGTATATCCTTTTTTTAAGTATATATTTTGTCAAATATGTAGATTTTAAGGAATATCAGCAATCCATAATTAAGCTCATGTATAAACATATATTTGATATTAATATTAGATATTTAAATTGTAAAAATTAGTTCACCAACATTGTATCCTTCATAAGACATAGAGGACAATATATAAGCATTAATTCTTTCCTTCCCACCCTCTCTTTGGAATCGGAGCAGCAAAGCCTTGTGGATAAGGTATCTCGGAGGCAGAGACCTGATATGAATATGCTGTTCCTAAATGTGAAAGTGAGAAGAATGCACCTAGTTAGTGATTCATTGGATGAGGTATGCAAAATGGTTTCTATAAAAACTGTTGAAACAAACGTCTATACTTAGAATTCCTGACAAGTTCCGATTGATATCCTTGGCATATCCGTATCTTTTTGATTTGTCCACAGTTCCTAGTTCAGATGTAATGATAAACTATGGTGTGGTATGTCCCAGAAGTCTTTATTTCTGGCATTTGAGCAGAGAAGATAAATGATAGAGGAGAAAGCATGTAAATCACAGTATCATAGAACCTGAAGGGGCAGTTCAGGACCTCATGTCCAAATCCATGCTCAGTGCAGAGATCCAAACTAAAGCATCCTCAGGAAATGGCTGTCTAGCCTCAGCTTGAACACATCCAGGGAAGGGAACTTCATTACCTCCCCTGGGAATTGTTCCTCTGTCAAATTGCTTTCATCATTAGGATTTTCTCCTAAAGTTCAACCAAAATCTGCCTTCCAATAGTATAATATATCACATACACCAAAATAATAGAGAACAAGTCTTGATCTTTTTTTGCGTGACATTTGTTCAAGTACTGGATGGGTGCTAATGTACCCACTCAGTTGTCTTTCTCAAAGCTAAACATACCCAGTTCCATCACTCTCTTTGTAAGTTTTCAGTCTACTAAACATCTGTTCCAGTGTCTCTGCATCTTTTTTGGAATATACTGTAATGCCTAGAACTTAAACACAGTACTGAAGATGGGATCTGACCTATGCTGAATATAATAAAACTATTATTTCTACTAATAGAAGTAGAAAGTGGGTAGAAAAGGAATGTAAACTCATACTCAGCTGATCTTCCTAAGGCTACCCATTTGCTTTTCACTACATTTGAATGTTAGTTTGCATTATAAATGTTGCATTAATATGCCCTGTTCTCCATAACAATGTTCAAATAACATTATTTTGTTTCTTTTTATAAGATGACATTGTTTAACTATGTTTTATTTTAAATAGCTCACAAGGAAGAGAGCAGATTTAAAAAAGAAATTGAAAGTTACATTTGTAGGAGAAGCTGGTCTTGACATGGGTGGCCTAACAAAAGAATGGTTTCTTCTTCTAATTAGGCAGATTTTTCAGCCAGACTATGGTGAGTATTTAAGTTCTAATATTTAAAAAAATAAGATGAAAATTAATAAATCAAAATTTGCTTGATTGTGATGAAGTTTTAAACAAAACAAAGATCATCTGATTGCATATCAATTTACTGCACGCTTAGATCATTTGTGACAGCCGTGCTCTGTATCCTCCCAGTAACAGGGCCTTTTAGTGATATACAAAGGATATCAGATTCCCTGCCTGGGTAGGTTTCTCCTCAATTAGTATTCAAGCTAAAAGAAAGAAATTCAGGAGAGGGTATCTGAATTATGAAATAGTGTTAATTGGTAGTGCTTCTTTGGATTTTTTTTAAAGAATTGTTATCACTATACCTATAAACATGATGGTATGTTTTATATTTAGGATAATATATACATTGATATGTAGTATAGTAAATATATGTTAAATATTATTAAATAATACTGTTACGTTTAATTGTTTTGTAAAATATTTTATGGTCAAAAACTGACATAAATATCTCAGATAAAAATGAAATTAGGATATTTTCTGTTTTTTCCAGCTGATCTTCCAGTTTTATTATATTTCAGTATTTGAAATAAAACCAGTGATGCAGTTTGTGAATAGAGAAATTACCAAGTCCCTCTGGTGGGAGGAGATGGGCGGTGACAAATCTGATTGATTGATAAATAAATAATTAGCTTGCTGTAATGATATAGGCATACAGTCATTTAAAACCATTACTTTAGAGAGTTGAGAATGAAAATTCTAGACTTAGATCACGGTATCTTTAGAGAACAGTAATAGAATTTTATTTTAAAAACATTTGTTCTCTTCTACAGGGATGTTTACATACCACAAAGATTCTCACTGTCATTGGTTTAGTAGTTTGAACTGTGATAATTATTCTGAATTCCGATTGGTTGGAGCTGTATCCTTTTCTGCCCACTAGAAGGTGCTCTATACACAGCTGATAGCCCATGTCAAGGTTCTTTGAATTTTTAATTTTTTTTTCCTTTACATAGCATTCATTTGAATGTATTTATAGGTTTATGTACAGTGAAGAACACAGAAACTAGCTGTGATTGAAAAACTATGTATTTGATAAAATGGTTCAAATATGAAAATAAATAATTCATTGCAAAAGAATAGGGTGTTATTTACTGTCACAATTCCCCTCATTATTAATAAAGGAAGATGGTATCATTGGCACAAATTCATATGTTCAACAGAAGAGTTATGGATTCAGCATAATGGTGGCCAGATTTTGGACAAAAAAATACTGTTTAAAAAGTTATCTGTACCCAGGAATTGGGGATTTTAGAATTAAAACACATTAGAGGTAGTCCTCCTTTAGTGATCACAATTGGGACCGGCAACTCTGTCATTAAGTAAAGTGGTCACTAAGTGAAACTATGCCTGTGCTTATGATCTTACTTCAGCTTTCCTTTGCTTTACAGACCTGTGAAGGTTGTAAATGTGAGGATTGGTCACAAAGTTACTTTTTCCTCACCATCATAACCATAAATGGTCACTAAATGAGGCAGTTGCTAAACAAGGACTACCTGTAGTTATATTTTTGCTTGAAGTGTCTGTTGTAGAAGAGTACAAAAATAAGGATTGCTGGCAAGAGATTAGATGTTTAAATCCCATTTAAAAAAATATTGTTATTCCACGTACAAAAAAGGATGCAGCCCTCTTTGGTGCCATATATTAACTTGTTATGATGGGAATTGAACTTGGTCCCAAAACTAAAATCTCACCGAGGAGGAATTTATTGAGTAAAATTTAACTCTTCATGGTTATAGGACTGGTATGTCAATATAATGGCCAGAAATTTTGTATTTTTAAACCACCTATTTAAATGCAATAGACTACACACATGTTTGCGTGTGCCTTTAAGTCAATCTTGACTCCTGGCAACTGCCTGGACAAGTCTCTGCAGTTTTCTTGGTAGCTTTTTCAGAAGTGGTTTTGCCACTGCCTCCTTTCTAGGGCTGAGAGAAGTGACTTGCCCAGAGTCATGCAGTCGGCTTTGTGGCTAAGGTGGGACTAGAACTCACAGTCTCCTGGTTTCTAGCCCAGTGCCTTAATCACTATACCAAACTTGGCCTTAGATTACATATAGCTGCATTATATAAATAATAGTTTCTTTGACTAACACTCTAATTATAAATAATTCTTCCACCTATAAAAATCAAATATAGTATCTATAAGCAGACATTCTTTGATGATTTAATTTAGAGCATGTCAGTATCCCAAAGCAGCTATTTATCTGGATTTTCTGACCACTGATCAATTAGAGAATCCCATCAACTGCTTGAAAAGGTACATTTTAAGCTTTATTGACTCTGCTTTCAGCCATTTTATGGTTATTACATTTTCAGTGAATGAGGTTTGACTGCAATTTCAATGAAAATCTTCAGGACCTGAAATACAGGCTCAGTTATTATGTATGACATAAGCTTTCATGGCCAAAGTATCTAATGAAGTGGCTCATCATAAGAAAAACATTACTGTATGTCACAATAATTTTGTTTATCTTTAAGGTACCACTAAATACATCATTGCCCTGCACATGGCTATATCTCTGGAATTTCAATTAAGAAAAAAACATCTGGAATACACTGTATTTTTTGAAGAGTGTTTATGTTTACATCTTAAGCTGGTTACAAGATGATGTGTTGGTAGTTTTCCATTTTACAAACTCATAGTTAAATAATTTTACGTAATGTATACTGGAGAAATACAATATATTAGAATAGACACAGGGAATATTATTGCAGTTATGAACAACCCCCCCCCCTGTGTTTCTATGAGATACATCAATTTTCTATAGCAAATATATAGTATAGGCATAAGCAGGACTAAAAGAGTGTTTTAAAATGGTCCTGAATTGTTATGGCTATTTGATACATATACACAGGTGTTTAAGACCTTGTTTGATAAGCAAACAGGATCCGTGCCATTTTTTGGCAACATTTTGGATGTGGCTTGTTGCCTTCTGGGATTATTTTTTTGAAAAAATTCCTGTGCTATGGAAGAATTCAGTGGCCTATTAATAAGCTTGTTGGTGGATTATTTAATATAGAAATTAGATTACTTTCAGATGCAATATCAGTATTCTAAATATGTAATATTTTTATCACCCTTGTTTAATATTTGTTATGAGTCATCTAACTTTAATAAAACTGATATTATGCCCTGAGACGAGAGTATGATTTTAAACTTAACATTCATCATCTAGCTTATGGGACTAGCTGTCTATAATAGTATCACGCTGGATATTCGATTTCCGCTGTGCTGCTACAAAAAACTACTTAGTCCTCCCATTGTACCGTGTGACCAGAATACACCTGTAGGAATTGGTAACGTTACTATCGATGACCTGTGTCGGGTTATGCCGGTAGGTTTATGAGTTACTTTGAAATTTATTTTTTATTTTTCAGTATTGGTTTGACTGGATAGTTTCAGATTGTATTTATGGAGCAGAAAATACTGCTTGCATTTTGCAGTTGCTGTTTATCGTTAGCATATTCATACAATATGACAACATTATAAAGCCCAGAAATAGCATATATTATACATCAGCGATGACAGATAATGCTTTACCTCTACTCCACTTATACCATGTGTTGTGGCATTATACTTGCTGTGTATAGGTTATGTATATTGTTAGCCATATTTGGAAAGTTTTCCGTTCTGAATCAAATGAATGAATACCATTTACCATGAATACCAATGAATACCATTTCTGTTCTTGGTACATGATTAAAATTATTCATTGTAACAAATATGGCACTGTTGTGAGCAAGCACAAAATACACCCCCTGAAAAACAGATTTAACATCCTTAACTCAGTTGTAAATTAGTTTAGGATATGCTAGAACATATCCTAAATTGTTCATATGAACAATTACCCTAATGAAATAATGAACTTTATAACTGACACATAATGTTTTATCTACAAATGTCACCAAATAATTGCCAGTAGATAATATTTGCGGCTGAACTGTGAACTAGTTACATTTGTAAACCAATTCATGCTGAGGAAGTGTCAGGCAGTTTAAGATCTGTCTGTGGTGCCCAGTTGATGATAGCTTTTTCACACATGAAAGTAATCATCTGATGTTTTGCCAGTAATTGAACTACTCACATGTTATAATGATATAGTGAAAATACAGGCTTTTTTTCCCTTTCAGCATAATACCTGGAGAGGAAATGTGTGAACCTTCAATAATGAATCCACCCTCTTTCAGTTTAGGGGCCTCCTTTGGTAATCAGTTTAGGAATGTGGTACTGGCCCTAAGAAAGCTTAAGAAGTCTGGTGCCTTCAGTACCATATTCATATTAATTGTCTACTAAATGTCTACACATTTTGCTGCTTTTTCAAAACACAGTCTTTTAAATTGCAGATTACATATAAGTAACAATTTTAAAATCACAGGACTAAAGAAATACTGCCATGAAAGAGCCCATTCTGATTGTCATGTGCATGTATAGATTCAACACTAAATCCTTTATTAATGTTATGTCACAAAACAAACTTTATTTTTGTTTTTGCAAGAGCTGAACAAATACCTAAGATCAGGGATGAACTATCTCCTTTCAGTATATTAGGTATCAGAAACAACATTTAGTAACCCTCTCCAAGAGGCTATCACCCACCTTGTGGGTTCAGAAAAACATTTGCCATTGAGCATAATGTGCAATTAGGATGATCTGGAATGAAAGGCTTGCCAGTGGTCAATTCCATGTTTGTATTTACAGCTAGCTATAATATTTAGGGCTACCAGTTCCGTGCTGCAAAATTCTGAACAATCACTCAGTGGCAGCAATCAGATATAGAATACACTCGTTTCTTACTTTCATCAAATGGCAATCTGCATTTTTGCAGCATAGATCTATAGCCTAGCATTCTTAGAACTTTTGGGGTTTGGCAGCATTTAAATATGCTAAAATAATTTAATTACCTTTCTAGATTCTAATAAAAATGCTGCATTTTTAAAGCTACTTAGGAGAAATACTTTGCTAATATTTTGTGAAAGATGTAGCACTTCGGCTATTAAATCTGGACTGCAAAAATCTTGACAGTGAGTAGATGGCAGTAAAGTTACAGTTTTCTGTATCTTTTTGCTGCCATCTAGTGGTCATCAGGAGTTTTGTGCAGCCCAGATCTAGTAGTCCTATATAACTTGTATGCTTAAAGAAGAGTTTGTTATTAAAATAAGGACTTCATAGAGAGTTCATTTTTAAAAAATAAAACATAATGGAAAAGCATGTAAATAGGTAATTTGGAGCAGAGGATTTTTCATCAGGTTTTTTAGCCCCATGTGATGGTGAAGGAAGCTCTCTGTATAGACTGATGTTCAAAACCGCCCAGAGTCACTGGGAGTTAGGCAGCATATAAATTTAACAAATTATTATTATTAAAATAAGTCAGATCCAACAACATTTGAGGGCAACTTCATATATCACTGGTCAACAGAACTCAGTTTTTAATCATGACCATATATACCATGACCATTCACCTGAAATAATAATAATAATATAGACTATGTCATAGAGCAGGTATTATCTCATTTTGTGTATGTAGTATTAGTTGTGTAGGAAACACTAAACATAAGTTTCCACGTTTTCCTTTTAAAAAACATAGATCCAGAATGTAAAAATGGTTGGCCTTCACTAACCTGTTTCAGAAGGAAAAGCAGCGATGTATAAATCATACTTGCTGCAGTAAGAGTATAATTTGGTATCTGGTATGAAATGCTTGTGCCTACTCAGGCAATCTCCTACATATCATTTCTAAGATTTATAACGAAGGAAGGAAGGATGTTCTGTATATTTTAAATGTCACAAATTTTCTTACAGGAGTTAGCTCATGGACTAAATGAGCTGCTATCCTATGAAGGGAGTGTTGAAGAAGACTTTTATTCAACCTTCCAGGTATTATGATGATGATGATGCCGCCGCCAGAATGCTTGAGGTGGAAGGGATCTTACAGGTCTTCTAATCCAACCCCCCTGCTAAGTGCAGGGATCCATTAAATCATTCTGAACAATATACATTATTGTAAACTATTAATGTTGTTTTGGTAGATACTTCTCTATCCTATTTCTGACAAAAGCAGCATTTGAAATTAGCTTAAGAACAGTGATGAAAATTATAGCTGTCATTCAAAATAAATTCCCATTATCCAAATTACTATATTATCCACATTTAATTTTTATCTTCTTCCCAAGGGATATTATTATAATTATTATAATTATTTATTTATTTATTTATTTATTTTTATCCCGCCTTTATTATTTTTTATAAATAAGGCAGCAAGCATACTTCATACTCCTTCCTCCTCCTCTTTTCCCACAACAACAACCCTGTGAGGTGGGTTGGGCTGAGAGAGAGTGACTGGCCCAAGGTCACCCAGCTGGCTTTGTGCCTCAGGCGGGACTAGAACTCCCAGTCTCCCAGTTTCTAGCCTGGTGCCTTAACCTGGCTCTCTTTATTAAGGATATTTTGGCTAATCTTTCTTTTTGGCTTCTTCCTTTCTTATTTTATCCTTTTCTTCACTGCAGCAAGGGGCCTAGACAGCAAGTCAGTCTTAGCCAGAATTATATAGTGACCCCTTCCTCATGCTATCAAAGCAGACTCAGACTTTATTTCACTCCTGTTGGCTGCATTCAGTTTTTAGTCATCCCACCTTTTGCTGAGCTCTTGAAAGACATAGCCATAATAATTAGCAGATTTCATTGGCTGAGTGCAGATTTCAAATTGGGCATTCCAGTCCTAGTTTGACATGTTAACCATTCACTGCAACTCACTAGAGTGTCTTTTCTCATCAGGTTTTTCAAGAAGAATTTGGTGTCATAAAGTGTTATGACTTAAAGCCTGGTGGTGATAAAATTCCAGTTACCAATGAAAATAGAAAAGGTATAGTATAGTATAGTAAAACTTGGAACTGTTGATAAATAATGTGATTAATTTGAGCTGATTCCTAAAATTACATCTGATAATAATGCACTAATTCTAAATATTGATACTATAGCAGAGTTTCAAATCCACTGCTGTAAACAGGTGTGATTAATGTTGGCCAAAAGAAAATCTGAACTATTTCTTTTTCAGAGTATGTGCAGCTTTATGTAGACTTTCTTCTCAATAAATCAATCTACAAACAGTTTGCTGCATTTTATTATGGATTTCACAGTGTCTGTGCTTCCTATGCATTGATGGTAAGAATAAAAAATATTGAACAAAAATGTATGTAGAATGCAGTATGTATTGGAGAATACCTGTGCACATTTGAGTCTAGGGATTGTACATGTTTAATATAGTTAAAACCGGTGATTTGCAAACTTTTTTGAAAATCCCCCCAGAAAAAAGCAGTAGTAACATTAACATATACAGGTAGTCCTCGTTTAACGGCAGCAATTGGGACCAGAATTTCCATTGCTATGCGATGAGGTTGTAAAGCATGACATCACATGGCCGCATCAGTTAGCAATGGCAGTTTCAGTTGCCGTCATTAAGCAAGGATCGCAAATTGTTAAGCAAGGACCTCACGTGACCACAACTTGTGACTTCCTGCCAGCCTCCAACAAGCAAAGTCACTGGGGAAGCCGGCAGGAAGTTGCAAGTCCCGGTCACGACAAACCTTTCCTTAGGTGTCTCGCAAGCAGGCCGGGGGGCGGGTGAGTGCTACAGAGTGTGGCTGGGTAGGGAGGGGTTCTGCAGTGCAAGTGTGGGCAGGGCTGGGTGCTGCGGCCAGCACAAGTGCAGCCAAGTGGGTGGGCATGCACTACAGAGTGTGGGCAGGGGGTGCTGTGGGAGGGGGTGCACGCTACGGAGTACGGGATCCCTGGGATCTCGTACTCCATAGCAGGGCTTCTCAGGAGAAAAAGCAGCAGGAGCAACTTATGGGAGCAACTTGCAACCTTTCCTGAAAGCTTCCCCATTGATTTTGCTTGGGGGAAGCTGGCAGGCAAGGTCGCAAATGGCGATCACATGACCAATGGACACTATAGCTGTCGTGTGAGCCAGTCGCTGAGCATCCAGATCATGATCACATGACTGGGGGGGCACTGCAACAGCCAGAACTTCAAGGACTGGTTTTAAGTACTGCCAGTTCAGCACCGTCATAACTTCGAACAGTCGCTGAATGAGTAGTCGTAACCTGAGTACTATCTGTAATATGATGAGTGATGAGGTCACAATACTTTTGTTTGCTTGGCTTTTCTCTGTTTTACCAGGCCTTCCCTCCCAGCCTTTTAAGTGCAGGTACAATAGTGAAGGTTAGGGAGAAGGATAACTGAGCCCCTTCCCAGAGAACCATGTGGAAAATATAGCAGTTGGACCTTCTCTTGGAATCTCAGATCCTTTCAAAGTATCACTGGCATTGCTGTGCAAGGAACTAGCTTCCCCCAGAATATTATAATTTTCCCCCCAAAGACAACTGTCCAACTCATTTCTTTTTCATAAATATCTACTTTTGCTTTTTTTAAAAATAATAATAATAAACTATCCAAGTTGGTATAGTTCGTAACTGAATGTTGAGGTTAGGAAACCCTGGTGAAAATGCTGCTGTAAGAAAGAAGACGAGGTGCGTGTGGGGGAAATAAGGAAAAGCTTTTCATTGTGTAAAGTGCGATGTTTTCAGTGTAGGTGTCGCTATTTGCTCTTGTTCTAATCAGAACAAAAGCCACAACAAAACAATTGGTAACACATTAATAATTATAATTTGTTTACATAACGTAAGAAACATAAGGTTTGTATTTAAGTCTTTAGCAATCAGTGGAACTAAATTAGTTTAAATCTAGTACTGCCAAAGTATAAAACTAGTGGTAGCACCACACTGAAGAAGTTTGATTACAAGCAACTTTGATCTTTATTTAGCAAATGATTATTTTCTTTCCATATAAACTGAATTTGAAAACCAGTACTATAAAATTTTACGTTTAGTTTGAACTTGGCAAACTTTGATTTAATAATAATTTTTGCTGTTATCCTTATTTTCATTTTTCTCCCCCTAATGTTGCCTTTTGTTATCTTGAGCCTGAAATGAAAATTTGAGTAAAGAAAGCCCAAATATTACAAAGGAGAAGTACAGTATTGAGCAGTTTATATAATCCATGTTTTAAATGTAATTATTTTGCAGCTGCTTCGTCCTGAAGAAGTTGAAATTCTAGTCTGTGGAAGTCCCGAGTTGGATATGCATGCTCTCCAAAAGCACACGCAGTATGATGGCTACCAGAAAACTGATCTTACGATCCGGTATTTTTTTTTCTTTAATTCTTAACTCTAATATATAGAAACTGATTTTGAGTTGGAACTAACACTGGGTTTTGTATAAAATTTAGGAATTTCTGGGAGGTAGTACTTGAATTTCCTCTTGAGCTTCAAAAAAAGCTCCTACACTTTGCTACAGGAAGTGACAGAGTACCTGTAGGAGGAATGGCTGACCTTAATTTTAAAATTTCAAAGAGTGAAGCATCCACAAACTGGTAAAAACTTTGGCTTCTACTGTTCTTATTCTGACTTGTAATCCAACATTACAGAATGGAATTAATGCATGTAAGCCAATTAGTGAGTCATTGTTAACGTTGAAGGTTTTGTTTGCTTACCTCCTATCCGGATATCTAAAAGTAAATTGCTGCTACTTCAAATGGTCCAAACCATAGGTAAGATTTATAGAACTGCTTGTCAAGAATTCACTAAAAATAAAACAAAAAGAATGTTCAAGGGCCAGGATCCAACCCAGCCTGCTCCTCTTTCTCCTCAGTCCTTCTGCAAACGTGGACTGAGACTGCTGTCAATCCCCTTCTTCTCCACCATGAAATCAAAATAGGGCCAGCAGCATCTCAGCAAAATGTGAAGATGCCAAAATGTTGACATGGGCAGGTCATTCCATAAATGCCATGGTTATGCTTGTTGTCTGATGCAAGTATGTAAGTCTCCGGATTTGCATGTTGATGAAATCATGCACATTTTGTCCTTTGCTCCCCGTGCAAATGACCATGAATAGGTGGATCCTTCATAATATTTAGTAACTCCCAGGTATCAGGAGAGTTAAAGTCAAATTATACTGAATTGCTCAACATCATACATTTCAGAGTAATTCAAGCTGTCAGTTGCTGGTACAGAAATTCTAGTTCCCTGTTCCACAAGAATGCTTTCTTTGTTTTGATGGAGGGTGCCAATTTGTGTGATGTCAAATGAATAGAGCCATCTTATTTGCAGCACAGCATACATATTTGCACATGTCCCACACTGGATTAGAGCCATGGTTTAATATAGTCATCTAAATTATTTCTTATTTAATATGTATATTTTCTTTCACTTATTTTAGGTTACCTGTTGCCCACACTTGCTTCAACCAGCTCTGCCTGCCTCCATACAAGACCAAAAAGGAACTGAAGCAAAAGTTGACAATTGGAATTTCAAATGCAGAAGGCTTTGGCTTAGAATAAGACCACTTAAAAAAAGAATAGCAGATGTAGCACTTGCTTTCTTCTGTGCCTTCAATGCTTCTTATGTTTCGGTCTCTCAATACTGTGAAAGTCTTACTTAGAACGTGAACTGTTGTTGTTTTTTAAGGAGTGCATTCTTTTTTCTGTATAGAAATATGTTTAGTCTTTCTTATAGAAATTTTGTATAAAAGTCTTAATCTTTACAATATTTGATAGAAAACTGTCAGAACTATCAAATATATAATACAGTCATCTAATCTAAGAGAGGCAACCAACAAGAATTAATCTCTATCACCTTGAATTTCTTGCACTACAAGGATGAGGTTCAGAGTAAATTATTATTGATCACAATAGTTCTTATATATTCCACTGGGAAGTGCAATATAGAAATAGTGTTTTTCATGATCAGTTAAGCATATTTTCAGTTAATAACCAACTGTAACTGTCATTTATCTGAGGCAAATTGAAAGAAATAATGTTCTAAATATAGATTAAATATTACTTTGGTTTTCAGAGTAAATTATTGGTTTAAAATCATGTAAATAACTGCCCACGGGCCAATATGTTTTTGATAATACCATTTACAGACAAAGATTTATTTTTACAAAGTACAGGGTTTCCAGTGTTAAATATTCAGATTTTTACAAGTGAACAGAGTTTGATTGTATAAGAATACAAAAGCTGCTAACTTACTATCTTAAATTTATCTAGATTAATGGACCAACTGTAAGTTTTAAACTGTTTGCATGTACATGATATCAGATTGACAGTAAACTAGATTATTTGGCTATTGTATGTTTGTAACTCCAGTTTAAATAAGGAAGATTGAATGTTTAATAATTTTGGATTTGTTACTTGATTAAAAAATCAAATCATTGTGGCACAATGAGAGAGTAGTTTTAATATTTTTAAGTCTTGCATCTTCACATTAGTAACACCATATTGTCTTTTATACAAGGTTTAAAATAAACTAAGCAGCTTTTTGTACAAAAATGAATGCAATCAAACTATATCAAATGCTCTAGTTTTTATTTTATTCCTTACCTTCAAGTGTGATGGCTAATAGCCAAAATGGCTTTTAAAACCTGTGAGATTCATTGCTGGAGTTGTTGCCATGATCTCCATCTTGATTACCTCCAAGTACCACAGGCTAGAGCCAAGCAGTTATCTCCAGGATATTCATTTCATGAATACATTTGAATGACGACTGCTGAAAAGAGAAGGTTGGACTGGTTGGTTTCATTTGGTGGTCCAGCATTGCTTTTTCTTTGCTTCCCAAGAAGCAGACCAGGGCAGGATCAACATGAACTTCTGCTTCTAAGGCAGTGAGTGTTGCCCTGTTGGTTCAAACTAATTGCTACTCATTGGGCATACAACAGTGAACACAAGCCCAGGCCACAGATCGGTGCATTATGTGATCTCTTTGCTTCCATTAAACTTTATTCGGTTCCTTTCATGAATGCACATTTCTGCATATGCCCAGAGGTAATTGTGATGTGCAGAGCAGGCCCGAAAAGCCCAGATGCTATAAGGAGTGGAGAGATAGAAAATGCTTTATTGATGGCAGCTTCATCTAGCAAAAGCAAAACAAAAACAAAAAACCTGAAACTTTTAACGGAGGAAACATTTGAAATCTCCCACCTCTGAGGTTGAAAGCAGGAATTACTTTTATTATCGGTGTCCCACATTTGCCTCTGCTTCTTATTTGCCTCCCATTCCCATTTTCCATACTTTCTAGAACTCACACAATGCTTTACTTTGCATAGTAAAAGCAGCAGTGAAGGATGTTTGTTCTGTATCACTCCAAACCACCGACTGCATCCTAAGCAAACATTACTTACCTGAATGTGGAAAAAATATGCTTTAGCAGGAAGGTAGCATCAGGAAGATGGATTAGGAAGTGTCATATGCCTCCTATGCTAGGAGCCACTGTGATAAAATTAAATACACCAAGCCATTTCCCAGCAGCACTCCCAACAAGGAGGCCAAGCCCTTCTGATTAAGGCCCCAAGTGTAATGGTTGCCTACTCTAATAGACTCAGACTCACAAGCAGGAACTTAATGATATCTGATTTATTAAAGAATAGTATGCAAATACAGAGAAAGCTGAGAATGAGTAAAAGCGCGCCAAATACAAACTAAAAACCCTCGGCTCAAACGTAATCCCTCCCCTCGCCCTGCCGTTGCAAACTCCCCCCCCCCCAGGTGCTGGTAACCGTTTCTGCTCATGTCCTGGGAAAGGAACCTTGAACACACGAGATAACCCAAACACATTCCAATCCAGCTGCTAACATATAACAATCCCATGAGATGGAATCCTCCTCCCCTCCCAGACGAAACACGCATCAGCCAAATGACATGCGAAATGTTACGATGTAAGAGTAACATTGGAACGGTGAACATGACATACCGCCCCCCCCAAAAAATATTAAGGAGCAGGTTTCATAGGATAAGCCAAATGAAAGCGTCTAACTAAAACAGGAGATTGAACATCACGGGCAGACACCCACTCAGGGTGGGGCAAGTGTTTCCACTGAATGAGGTACTGCAGGGTGCCACGAAGTCTGCGAGAATCAAGGACCTCCTTCACCTCAAAATGTTGCTGTCCATCAATCACGATTGGCGCAGGAGGTGGGGGTTGCGGATGCCAATGATCGGAGTGGTTGACAGGCTTGAGCAAGCTGCAATGAAAAACAGGATGTAAACGTTTGAGATTGTGTGGCAAATCCAGTTTAAATGTGACAGGGTTCACAACTCCCACAATGGGAAAAGGACCAACAAACTTAGGAGCCAACTTTTTCGAGGGCTGAGGGGATTTAATGAACTTGGTGGAAAGGTAGACCTTATCACCAACTTTAAAAGCAGGTTGAAGGGCTCATCGCTTATCGGTGTGCAGCTTATAGGCAGATTGGGCATCAGCCAACGCCTGTTGAATCACTGGCCACGAATCAGCCAGGTGAGCAGCCCAATCAGAAGCGGAGCAGGGCTGTGCGGAGGGTTGAGGCAAGTCAGGAATGGGAACAAAGTCCCGGCCAAACACAGTACGGAAAGGGGTGTGCCCCGTGCTCTGATGGACAGCGTTGTTATAAGCCACCTCAGCAAAAGGTAGCAGATCAACCCAATTGTCCTGCTGATAGTTGACAAATGCCCGCAAAAATTGCTCCAGGGTCGAATTAAGAGCCTCCGTAGATCCGTCAGTCTCCGGATGCGACACAGTGGACAACGCCTGCTTGGTGCCCACCAGCTTCAAAAATGCCCTCCAAAATTGGGAAGTAAACTGTGTTCCGCGGTCTGTGATCAAGCGGGAGGGGCTCCCGTGGATCCGGTAGATGTGGATTAGAAAAAGGTGGGCCAATTGCGCAGACGGAATGGAAGCACATGGAATGAAATGGGCTTGCTTAGAGAAGTAGTCCTTTACCACCCAAATCACAGTCTTTCTCTGACTAGGAGGCAAATCCACAATGAAGTCCATGGAAACCTCCTCCTAAGGATGGGAGGGACTGGCCACCGGCTGCAGCAGCCCTTGCGGCTTACCTCCCTTCCGTTTTGACATGGCACAGACAGGACAAGAAGCAACATAACTTTTTACATCACGTCTCAATGTGGGCCACCAAAATTGGTGGCGTACCAGATGCAAGGTTTTGACAAACCCAAAATGACCAGCCACTTTATCATCATGAGACCTAATCAAAATTTCCCTTCGCAAACTGTCAGGGACGTAAAGGCAGTTTTGCTTCCAAGCGAAGCCTCTGTCAAATGTAACATTGTCTCTATTCGCTTGCAACCAAGTGTCAGATTTCAGCTCTAGCAGAAACTGTTGTTGCAATTGCGAGGGAATTGGCGTTCTTCCCCCAGCCGGTGAAACCGAAGCTGGGGCCAGCTGTACATGAGTCTGACTGCGTGTGACAGCTTGCAACCCCAATTGGGGTGCTGTCCATACAGTACCCACAACGTCAGGTGCCTGGACCGAATCCTGGGGCAGGCAGGAAAGCGCATCAGCCAGGAAGTTTTTCTTGCCCGGAATGAACTTCAACTTAAAGTCAAAGCGACTGAAAAATTGAGCCCAGCAGATCTGCTTAGGACTGAGCTTACGGGGCGTGATGAGCGCTTCCAAATTTTTATGGTCAGTCCAAACTTCAAAAGGACTTTTAGCCCCTTCTAAGAGGTGGCACCATGCCTCCAAAGCAGACTTGACTGCAAAAGCTTCTTTTTCCCAAACATGCCATCACCTTTCTGTCTCAGAAAATTTTTGGGACAGATACGCACAGGGCTTCAGGCGGCCACCAGCATCCGCTTGCAGCAAGAGCGCTCCAATTGAGAAATTGGAAGCATCCACTTGAACCACAAAGGGTTTAGTGGGATCAGGGTGTTGCAGAATGGGTTCAGCAGTGAACAGGCTTTTGAGTTTGTCAAAAGCCAACTGGCATTCAGGTGTCCAACTGAGCAATGCCCCCGGGTTCTTCACCTTGCGTGTGTCCCCCAACCCCTTCGTACGTAACAAATCAGTGAGAGGCAATGCAATTTCTGCGAACCCCTGGATGAATTGGCGGTAATAGTTGGAAAATCCAAGAAAACTTTGGAGCTGCCTGTGGGTACGCGGGCGCTCCCACCCCAAAATAGCTTGTATCTTCGCAGGATCCATTTCAATGCCCTTGTCAGAGATCCTGTACCCCAGGTAGTCAAGCTGAGTCTGATGAAATTCACACTTAGAAAGTTTAGCATAAAGCTCAGCCTTTCTCAGTTTGCTAAGCACCTGTTTCACCAAGCGCTCATGTTCCTCCTCCGTTTCAGTATAAATTAAAACATCATCCAAATAGACCAGTACACCCTTGAACAAATATTCATGTAACACTTCATTGATCAATTGCATGAACACCCCTGGTGCCCCCGCCAACCCAAAAGGCAAAACCTTGTACTGAAAAGAACCCAGAGGACAATTGAAAGTCTTCCATTCATCCCCCTCCTGTATGCGGATGCGGAAATAGGCTTCCCTCAAATCCAGCTTAGAGAAGATTTTCCCCTTAGCCAGATGTGCTAACATGTCTTTTATTATTGGCAGAGGATATTTGTTTAATATCAAGACCGCATTTAATCCGCAGTAATCTGTACAAAGTCTCAATGTCCCATCCTTCTTCGCTCGAAACAAGATGGGGGCACCCACTGGTGAATTTGCTGGTTCAATAAAACCCCTGGCCAAGTTTTTGTCCACAAACTCCCGCAACGCCGCCAGTTCCTTTTGCGTCATGGCATAGATTTTTGGTTTGGGCAGTTGCACGTCAGGGACCAACTCTATCGCACAGTCAGTTTTTCGATGAGGTGGAAGTTGGTCCGCTTCCTTCTCACCAAACACATCCGCAAAGCTTTGGTATTGCTCCGGCAAGCCCTCCAGTGGGGTGACAGAGAAATGCGGGGTTGCTGCCGCTGCCCTCCCCACTGCAGCCTGCGGAGCGTCGTCCTCCCCAGGGGCTTGATAGAAACCATCCCCAAAAGTCAAAGTCCTGTGCACCCAATTTATATATGGGTTTTGTTGGACCAACCAAGGAATCCCCAGAATGACTAAGGGACCCCCCACAGGCGCCACTACAAACGGCAGCCCCTCACGGTGGCTGCCCATTTGCAACGCCACCATGCCCGTGAAATGGGTGACTGGCTTCCTCCCTGCCGTAGAACCATCCAGCTGGGTAAAAATCATGGGACGTTGTAGTGGAAAGCTGGGTAACTCCAAAGCAGCCACCACGTCAGGGTGCATCAAGCAACGCGAACACCCTGAATCGATCAATGCCCAAACTTCAACGGTTCTTGTGCGGGAGCCTAGCTTCACTTTCACTGTCAGTGTGGGATAGTTGCCACTCAACGAAATATGGTCACGCCCCTCCTCCATCACCTGCCCAGAGGTGCTCTTTAAAGCAGGTGGCTGGCGTTTCCCGCCGGCTGGGGTAGATCGGGCTCCCCCTCGTCCCCGAAGTAAGGAATCTCCTCCACTTCAGTTTCAGCCATGGCTGCCTTCATTTTCCTGGGTAAAGAGGGAGATTTCCCCGACGACTTTCCTGGACAATCATTGGTCTTTCCCTTTGGGCACACCGCCACTCGGTGACCTTCCTTCCCACATCGGAGGCATCGTCCTTTCGCATAGCGGCGCTCTCTCTCCTCTTCCCAGGCACGTTGACCGGACTTTCCAGTGGGTGCAGCAGTGCGGGAACCCTTGCTGAGCCCAGCATATCTCATCACCTTCTGGTGAGCGAAGGTCTCATGGGCATGCTCAGCCTTCCCTGCCAGCTGTATCCATTCATACAGGGTATCTGGGTCGTCCCTGCCAAGCGACCACCTCAGGACCTCTGTATTCAGACCATCCTTAAAAAGTTCTATTAATGTAGATTGGGACCAATCCTCAACCTTCCCAGCCAGAGCCTTAAATTCCAGAGCGTAGTCTGCCACCGATCGTGGCCCCTGGCACAGCTCCCTCAATGCCCGTTTTGCTCTTTCTTTAGCTAACGGTTCTTCAAAGTTTAGTTTCAGCGCTCACAGGAATTCTTCGAACTCCTCCAGCTTAGGGGCATCCGATTGACATAACTGCACATACCAATCGGCAGCCCGCCCCTTGAGCTTAGTGGCAATGGCATTAATCTTGGCTCTTTCTGAGCAGAAACACTGTTCCCATTCGTCCATATAACTCCTTGCATTGGTAAGGAAGAACGATAGCTTAGTTGGATCTCCATCAAATTTAACGGTAAAGTCCTTAACCCCCACTCCGGGAGGTCCCTTCGCCACAGCTGGGCGGTCGGGCTTCCTCTTAGCTCCCAGGGAGCTCCGCTCTCGAGGAGGGGACCTTGAAATTCTCACCCTCGGTGCTCTTACTTCCTCTCTGTGCCGGGTCCTACTCCTTTCCTCCGGGGAAGGTGGGGGCAAAGAAGGAGTCGAATACCTATTACTGGACTCCTCTCTCCTCCTCTCCCGGGGACCCCAATCCATGGACATTTTCCGGAACATAAATTCTAGTGACTCCAATTTGGCCTCCACCAGTTTTATACAATCAGGGGTTTGGGAATCCTCCTTTCCCTCCTGCCTCACCACGGTTGGGGACATCGGGTATCGCTGCTTCCAAGACGTCCCTGGTAGGGATCCCTGTGTTTCATCCCAGGTGATCAGCTTGCCTGGTGATTCACCGGTCGGTTCAGGGGCTCTTTTACCTCCAACCTCCTCTTCTTCTAGGCTGGAGCTCGACCCCTCTCGAACTTCTGAGGACTCTCGAGGAGGGACTCTCTCCGTTCTTATCACTGTGGAGTCGGGTTCCCCCTCGCTCGATTCCTCGCTTTCCGTGGTTTGGGGATTTGGTTTGCTCATCGCTAGCACTTCTCCCTCACAGAATAAATCTGGAAAGGGGCTAACGGAAAAATTTTTTGGATTCTCAGCTTTATGTAATGATTGCCTACTCTAATAGACTCAGACTCACAAGCAGGAACTTAATGATATCTGATTTATTAAAGAATAGTATGCAAATACAGAGAAAGCTGAGAATGAGTAAAAGCATGCCAAATACAAACTAAAAACCCTCGGCTCAAACATAATCCCTCCCCTCGCCCTGCCATTGCAAACTCCCCCCCCCCCCAGGTGCTGGTAACCATTTCTGCTGATGTCCTGGGAAAGGAACCTTGAACACACGAGATAACCCAAACACATTCCAATCCAGCTGCTAACATATAACAATCCCATGAGATGGAATCCTCCTCCCCTCCCAGATGAAACACGCATCAGCCAAATGACATGCGAAACGTTACGATGTAAGAGTAACATTGGAACGGTGAACATGACACCAAGAATTAAATGCTCACAGAGATTTCCCAGAAAAGCATCAATGAGAATATGCCATTTCTGCATATATGGGCTGCCCCAGGATAGTCTGAAGCCAAAGGGCAAAATGTGACTTGGAGCCTGAGTGGACGTGTAGGTAGCACCTGTCAGGAACTCCATAAAGCAGGGGCACCTTTTCTGTAGTCATGCAGCAGCTTTGGAGAGCAGGCCTGGGAAATGATGCAATTGGGAGCTTGCAACCAAAGTGAAGCAAACAGGAATAGGGGACTTTTTGCCTGGCAGTTGAATTTGTGGGGCTAATTAGCAGCAAAGGTCTTGACTGGAAACAGCATGCCTCCAGGTACCAGCTGCAGGGAACTGTGGTGGGAGAGAAGTAAGTCTCTTCTGCTTGTGAACACCCAGAAATATCTAGTTGGCCACTGTGAGAAACCAAATGTTGGACTAAGATGGGCCTTGGCCTAATCTGTTTGGGCTGTCCTCATGTTATTGCAGGGGTTAGGCAGATCTAGAAACAAAATGTTAAACCGGGCCTGGTAGCTAAACAGCCAGTCCAGTTCTGGCAGTGAGTAGGTACACCACATAATAACCTAGCTTTCAAGCAGAGGCTGGACAGATAGTTGTTGAGAATGCTTTATTTTGAATTCTTGCACAAAGCAGGAGGTTGAATTCATACTCTAAATAGCCTGCTCCAACTTTGTGATTCTATGATTTTGCACTAGTTGAAGTTTCCAAAACATGCATAAAAGTAGCCCAGTGTAAAACAAAATAGCCAAGACGTAAGATTACCAAAAATGAATTACAATGGTTAATGTATCTCTGTCCAGGAATAGATGTAGTTGGCTTACCAACTAAAGCTGGGGGAAAAGTGCTTTTTATCAATGAACAATAATGATAATTCTGTGGGCATATACTGACAGAAAAATCATGTTCCTGAAGAAAAAGTGCAGCACTTTCTAGGACAGATAATCTATGTACTTCCTGATGGTGGGAATCACCCAAACAACCTGAAATTTATCAAAATTCATCTCAGATTATTGGCTTCCATGGAGTTCATTACTGCTTTCTGTTATTGATCTAGGATATTTCCTTATTCATATGTGACAGTTATAGAGCTGGGTGTTGGTATGTTTCAGAATTTACTTTGCCTTCAGTGGCTTTGGATAGTGTTAAATAGCACTGGAGACAAGGTAGAAGCTGATAGTCACTAAATGCAATCCATCATGACTAAACCTGCAGATAAGAATAGAAGCACTATAGAAAAAGGTCCCAACCCCATATTTATAAATAAAATCCCATGGTCATTGGTCTCAAGTGCTGCCAAGAACTCAAGTGAGACTATTCACCCATCCGTCTCTATGCACAATGTAGAAAAATATTTCCTGCTGTTGGTCCTGAATCATCTGGGTTTAGTCTCAATGGAAGGCCTGAAGTTCTAACATTGTGTGAGTGGGGGGAAAACCTTTCGTTCTATCTACATGACCTGTATTAATTTTAATGTATGTAATTTTATATACTTCTATTGTATCTTCTTTATCTTCCTTTCTTTAGAGTTAAATAGGCCCAGTTACAGTCATCTTTCTTCATAGGGGAACTGCTCCAGCCCCTAATCCAGCATTTCTCAACCTTGGCAACTTTAAGATGTCTGGACTTCAACTCCCAGAATTGACATGCTGGCTGGGGAATTCTGGGAGTTGAAGTCCAGATATCTTAAAGTTGTCAAGGTTGAGAAATACTGCCCTAATCATTTTGCTTGCCCTTCTTTGCAAATTTTCTAGCTTCCCAATATTCTTGAAAAATGCAGTGACCATAACTGCACAGAAGACCCTAAATGTAGTCTCACCATAGATTTTTACAAAGTCATTATTTTATTGTTAGCTGTATTTTTATTTCCCTTCCGATTGATCCCAGCCATTTTTACAACCATTGAACGTTAGGTTGACATTTTAATTGTTCCGTCCACTGTGACTCCAAGATACCTTTTCTGTTCAGTCATTGCAAATTAGGCCCCCTTAATGTAGATAAGAAATTTGGATTTCGGCTTATATTGAACTGTACTTTCCATTTTGAAGCCCCTTCAACCAGTTTGGATAAATTCTTTTTGAGCTCTCCACAATCCCTTTTTGATTTTGCCACCGTGAACAGTTCGATATTATCAAAAAAAACATGGCTACTGTCCCCACTCCAGATAATCTATATACAAGTTAAAATATGATCTCTTACTGGACTTCATGGCACCTGTCCTGATCTGACATACACATCTTAGCTGAGTGCAAGTAGCTAATCAAATTGCTGTTCTTAAACTATATAAAATTATTTTTCTCCCCATGAAGTTCATCAGTCCCTTGGAACTCACATATTTATTATTTATTTTATTTATTTATTTTCTATCCCGCCTTTATTATTTTTACAAATAACTCAAGGCAGCGAACATACCTAATACTCCTTCCTTCTCCTATTTTCCCCACAACAGCAACCCTGTGAGGTGGGTTGGGTTGAGAGAGAGGGACCGGCCCAAGGTCACCCAGCCGGCTTTCAGGCCTAAGGCGGGATTAGAACTCACAGTCTCCCGGTTTCTAGCCCAGCACCTTAACCACTAGACCAAACTGGCTCATCAAAATCATGTTATATGGCTAGTCACTGTGTAATTCAAAACAGATTGCCATAGCTACCTCCAAACTGAATGGATCCTTTAAGAACTATGTAGAATGAAGAGTTTTGTTTGCTTGTTTTGAAGGGGGCACAGCTAAATGTCCCCCTTATAGTGTTAGAAAAATCTGCAGCTGATTAAATGTTTCACTTTTTTCCTAGATGTTCTGCCTTGCCCTTACTTACTTACTTACTCTTGCTATAGACATATATGCCTGTCATTACCTACAGTACATAAGTGTATACATACTGTATTACAAGAAATAAAAAGAGTGTTTTGCCCAGCAAATCAGGCATTTTAAATGATTAAAATTGATCAAACTAGATATTTTAAAACACTTCTCCTACTGCTAGGTACCAGATGCGAGTGAAATCTCATCGTTCTCTGGCAATGAAGCTAATGCTAAAGGCATCCTGAGAATTTCCACAAGCAAAGACACAGCTATCTTTCTACTCCTCTAGTTTCACTGGAAGTGAAGCTTAGACCAACTTGTAGTAAAGTAAATCAAATTACATTTCTCATCTCTAATTGCATTTCATACAATTCCAATTGTATAAAAAGCCTTGGACTGAATCCATACTGAATTTCCTTCAGAAATTCTTACTACAATGAGAAAAAAAATGCATCACTGGGTTGTAAGCTGTTGGGCTAATGTTAACGAAGAACTCATTAATTGCGTTTTGTTTGCTTGGTCCAGCAAATGGAAACAATCGATGCATAATTCCATATATGGTTTCTTATAACCAAACGAACAGCTATATCATTTTCCATCAATTACAGTTTTATTGGGATAAAGTGCAGTTGATACAGTAAGTAGCTGCCATAAGCACGAGGATGCTATATTTTTAAAGAAAGCAACAGTCTTCGCTCGAAAGAAATTGCTGCTATGCTTGGCATGGAATGCCCAAACTGGCTGGAGGTCATTTTTCATTATTAAGTATCATGCCATTATTAAAGGCAGCTCTTCTGATACTGGGAAACATCAAACATATCACATACATGCCATTCATATATGGTGCATTAGAAGATTCCAGCCCGAAAATCAGGGTATTTTGCATTTCCAGTTTTACTATCTATTTGCTTGTTTGTTTATTTATTGATCTGCTGCTCTAGTAAACTGCCCCAATAAAGAGAGTCAAGGTAGCACACAAGAGTAAGACGTAAAGGAAAAGTCATATAAAAATTAATAAACCTTCCCAGGATTTCCATCACAAACAATTAAGGTTAAATGCCCAGTGGAATAAGGTCATTTTAACAGCTTTACAAAATTCAAGGAGGGAGAGGGCTGCATAAATCTCGGTGGGGGGAAGGGGCAAGGAGTTCCAAAGTACAGGGGTCACAACCATCTTGCTGCCTGGTCCTTCTTCCCCCAACCTCACACAAAGTTGGGGTTCCCAGCAGTCCTCCTCACAATGTTCTTACTGGATGGTGGTACTTGATGTAACTTGGTGCTACACCATAGAGGGTTTTGTAGGTGGTGACCAAGACTTTGACCTGGACCCCGGTATATTGGCTCCTCGCTTTCAATTATACCAGTGTTTTTCAACCTTGGCCACTTGAAGATGTATGGACTTCAACTCCCAGAATTCCCCAGCCTGGAACAGTATCTCCATCTGTAAAGACATTGAAGATGGAAACAGATACAGAAAAACAAGGAGAGTTTTCCAAAAAAATTTTTTTACTCAGAAGGAGATTCCAACCTCAAACTGCTAAACTAAAGGACGGAAATGGATAGATAATAACTGATTCAAAGAAGATCAAGCAAAGGCAGAAGGAGTATACTGAAATTCTATGCAGTAGAGAGGTCAACATCAAAAATACCTTGGAAGCTATTTGTTATTTACAAGAACCTATAGTATTAGAAGATGAAGTATATCGGTGTTCTGGTCATTATCAAGATAGAAAGCTACAGAAATTGATAGAATATCTACAAAAATATGGCAAACTATAAAAGAAGACTCAATAAAGGTTCTAACCAAGCTATGCCAGCAAATGTGGACTATGACACAGTCACCAACAGATTGAAAGAGCTCAGTGTACATACCAATACCAAGGAAAGAAGAATTAACAAAGTCTGCAAACTACTGCACAATATCCTTAATTTCAAATGCTATCACCATAAGGCTTAGGATCATCTAAGGCATATTAGAGCTCTACATAGAAAGAGAAATATCTGATGTTCAAGTTGGTTTTAGAAAAGGCCAAGGAATAAAATACATTATTGCTGATGCACACTAGATAATAGAGAAAGCCAAAAAAAATTCCAAAAATAAGTCGATAATGTACTTCATTGATTACAGAAAGCCCTTCAGTTATGTCAACTATGTCAACTTGTGGAATATATTTAGGAAACTACAGTACCAGAACATCTCACTGTCTTCAGGAAAAGCTTATACACATGACAGAAAAATGGCAAATGACAAAAACAGATTAGCTCCAGGTAGACAAACAAGTTTACCAGGTATTCTTTCCTAATTTATTCAATTTACATGCTGAATATATATTGAGGAAGTCTGCATTAGAAGAAGACGAGCATGGTTTTAAAAACGGACGAAAAAACATCAACAACCTTCACAAAGTTGTTGATACTCCTTTGACAGCTGAAAATGCAAATGATCTGCATGCTCTATAACAGCCTTTTTCAACCTTTTGACCCTGGAGGAACCCTTGAAATATTTTTCAGGCCTTGGGGAACCCCTGCACATTCAGGCTCTAATATAGGCCAGAAGTTACAAAATTATTTTATTATTTATTATTCACATTTCTATCACCACCCATCTCCCCCTAAAATTATTGTATTTGTTTCATGTGTAGGCCTGTATGTACACCTTAACCATTCAAAGAGAATATTTGTAGGTCACGATTGAACTGTGGAGTCCTTGGTGCTCTCTGAGCCTTGTTGTTTTCTTGCAGACATTTCATTGCCAGACTAGGCAACATCTTCAGTGCGAACAGGGAGAGGGCCTTGCTCTCTGTGACTTGCCCTGCTTGTGTTGGTGGGGGTGTTGTTCTTTCCTCTTCACCCCAAACGCACTGTGTTCTCACCTAAGGAGAGAATAACACCCCCACCAACATAAGCAGGGCAAGCCACTATATATAAACAGAGAGCAAACCCCACTCCCTTTTCGCACTGAAGATGTTGCATAGTCTGGTAATGAAAGGTCTGCAAGAAAACAACAAGGCTCAGAGAGCACCAAGAACTCCACATGCCTTAACCATGTTCTTACTCTAAAAGTAAAGAATGAAACTTTAATGTGAAGTTGCCCAAATTTGAAATAATTTTTTAAATAAATTGTGATTTCCCAGGGAATCCCTAGTGGCCTCTCATGGAACCCTAGGGTTCCACAGAACCCTGGCTGAGAAACCCTGCTCTATAATAATGAAAATCAGGAAGCACAGTGAAAAAATAGGGCTACAATTAAATATAAAGAAGACCAAACGAATGTCAATAAGTACAGCAACCAGCCTTAGAATTAATAATGAAGGCACTAAAGTGGTGGATAAAAGGTAAAGGTAAAGGTAAAGGTTTCCCTTGACATTAAGTCCAGTCATGTCCGACTCTAGGTGGTGGTGCTCATCTCTGTTTCAAAGCCGAAGAGCCAGCATTTGTCCATAGACACTTCCGTGGTCATGTGGCCGGCATGACTAAACAGAACGCCGTTACCTGCCTGCCGAAGCAGTAGCTATTAATCTACTCACATTTGCATGTTTTCAAACTTCTAGGTTGGCAGGAGCTGGGACTAGCAACAGGAGCTCACCCTGTCATGCGGATTTGAACCGCCAGCCTTCCGATCGGCAAGCTCAGAAGCTCAGCGGTTTAACCTGCAGTGCCACTGCGTCCCTAAAGTGGTGGATAGCTTCTACCTTTTAGGAACAACTATGAACAGTAAAGGAACTAGCAGTCAATAAATATGCCACAAACTAGCACTTGGTAGGGTAGCAACAAAGGCCTTGGAAAAGATATTAAGATGCTGTGAGATACCTATGCCTACAATGATTAGAACTGTGCAGGCAATGGATTTCTTTGTGACACTCTATGGATGCCAAAGTTGGACTTTGAAGAAGCAGGGTAAAAAGGGTATTGACGCTTTTGAACTGTTGTGTTGGAGAAGACTCCTGAGAATACCATCGATACCCAAAAATACAAAGACATAAATCATAGAACAAATCAGAATTCTCACTCATGACACAAATGACCAAGCTCAAATTATCATATTTTAGACACATTGTGTAACAGACCCAACTCCTTTGAGTAGCCTATAATGCTGGGACAGGTAGAAGGAAATAGAAGAAAAGGATGACCAGCAGCCAGGTGGATGGACTCAACTACAGCAGTGATGGGGGCACCATTGGGAGACCTGAAGGGCCAGGTTGGGGACAGATGATCCTGGAGAGAGTCTATCTAATGTGGTCACTAATTGTCAACACCAACTTGATGGCTCATAAGCAAGTAAACAGACAAATGAACAAACAAGGAATAAAGAGAGCTGGTTTGGTCTAGTGATTAAGGCACCAGGCTAGAAACCAGGAGTCTGTGAGTCCTAGTCCCACCTTAGATGTGAAAGCCAGCTGGGTGACCTTGGGCCAGTCACTCTCTCTCAGCCCAACTCACCTCACAGGGTTGTTTTTGTGGGGAAAGGAGGAGGAGGAAGGAGTATTAGGTATGTTCCCTGCCTTGAGTTATTTATAAAAATAACTAAGGCAGGATGAAAAAAAATCTTTATAAAAAGTTGAAGAATCTTAATTGTGATTGTGTGTATCCTTTCGTTTCTTCTTGCTTCTAACTTTTCTGCCCTTCCTTTCCTTTCCCTCCATCACTATCAAAATTTGAAGAGTGTACAATGAACTTTTATTTTTAACAGTCAATCCAAAACCATATTTTGGAATTCTCTGACACTGCATAGGGACGCGGTGGCGCTGCGGGTTAAACTGCTGAGCTGCTGAGCTTGCTGATTGGAAGGTCGGCGGTTCGAATCCGCATGACAGGGTGAGCTCCCGTTGCTAGTCCCAGCTCCTGCCAACCTAGCAGTTCGAAAACATGCCAATGTGAGTAGATTAATAGGTACTGCTTCGGCGGGCAGGTAATGGCGTTCCATGTAGTCGTGCCGGCCACACGACCACGGAAGTGTCTACGGACAAACGCCGGCTCTTCGGCTTTGAAACGGAGATGAGCACCGCCCCCTAGAGTTGGACACAACTGGACTTAATGTCAAGGGAAACCTTTACCTTTACCTGACACTGCAGCTTTAGCTATTTTTTATGTTCATGTAGTCGCGGAAGCTATGCTGGGCAGGACACGTTGCGCACATGTCGGATGGCCATTGGGCAACAGCAGTTGCTGAATGGTGTCCAAGAGAAGTAAAAAGACCTATCGGCCAACCTCCAAAGAGATGGGAAGATCCAATAGTCAAGGACTTTGGCCGAACCTAGAGAAGAAAAGCCAAGATTCGAGACGAATGGAAAGCCAGTTGCGACCAGCAGGACTCTGTCCAGCGATGGTCTGGTCAATCAAGGTGATCAAGGTGATGTAGTGTTGTAGGAGCAATTTCAAACGTGGTTTTCCATTGCCTTCTTCATAGGGCTGAGAAGGAAAGACTGACCCCAAATCACCTAGTTGGCTTCCATGCCATAGAAGTCCGGTCTCCCTGATCTCTGCCCATTGCCTTAACTCTTTGATCAAACTGGCTCATCAAAACATTTAATCTAAAAATTAGTATTAGGAACCTGCATGGACATTGATTGATTACTATATTGATTGTTTTCTGATCTTTGGTAGAAACTGTTGATTATATTTGGGCATGGTGATTCCATAAAAAGCTTTAATCAGGTTGCTATATTTGTTATATCTGAAAGGGATTAAATCAAAAGACTTGTGACCAGAAATCAGTGATTTCCAACTTTCCCTGCAAGAGAGGCTGCAGATGATTTAGGGTCCCTCTGACTCCCACAAGAGAAGTACACAGGGATCTTTCCCTCCAGAAACTCTAGTTGCCTCATTTTTCCATCATGTCATGATTTATTCATGTATTTATTTTTGCTACTATGATCTTCAAGCCAATGAAATTTAATTCTTTCCAGCATTAGCTGGGTTAGTTGCAAAGCTGGGTCACTTTGACCCACAATGAAGCCCTCTATCTGTTATGAAAGGACTTAGAATCCCAAAACTTGGCATTCTCCCAGCTGCCACTAAGTCTTCAAATGACTGCAAGATGTCGAAGAGCCCTTAGCACTCCCCTGTCTGCAATCCCACCCAGGATTTTTGTTAGAATTGTATGACCTCTTTTTTTAACTTCCTGAGCATTAAACATGACACTTTCTGATCTATGCAGTGATTGTATCTTCTTGATTAATGAGGCACAGCTGAACTGAACAGTAACTGGCTGACTGCCTAGCTTTGAATAAATAATTCTATTAATATTTATTCGTACCGCTTTTTGGATATCTGCAGGTGAGAGCGAACACCATTAAAAACAGGATTCCTGTCTTAGGTTTCCCTTTTCTACCAAGAGTACGGAGTTAATCTTTCTGTCTAGTACTGCTGACAACCCTGTCTTTGACTTCCAGCAGTTATGCCAACAGTTGAACAGGGAAAAGAGGGGAGCCAGGCTGTGTTCTCTGGCCAGTGGCCAGCCCTGTACAGCTCTCTCAAGAGTCCTTTCAAAATTTCAAAGATCAGAGTTGGTATTGCTTTTGTAAATTCTGTGGAAGGGCAGCATAGACAATCTAATGAATAAAATCCAGAGTTCTAGGCCAATACAAAGATGTTGAATCAACTACTGCAATTATATCCTCACATTCCCTAGCAGTCGAACAGTAAATTTATCATCCCACAGAGTCTTTGTTCCACTGCCAGAAGGCACAACATGTAAAGGAACAATATTTTAAGTGAGTTCTTCTAGCACACAAATGCAGTTTCAGAGTTTAGGATGTGTGGGTGTGGTGGAGTTGCTTGGAGCAACTTGCAGTTCTGCAATCTTGTCACCAAGCCTAACTTAGGCATAACTTTGAGAGAAAATATTGGCATGGATTCCACCCTGTAAGTCATTTCATACCACCATAGGCTCCAGCTTAGGGACTCTTCTTCAATGCTCCTTTATTCTCAATTGCTTGAAAGGAAGCCATGTTTGTCTATTGCAATGACACCAGAAAGTATCCTGCAGCGCTTTTTAGAGAAGCACATTTATTCTGGAGCAATATTTTGTGGATCAGAGCCTGCTTCCTGAAGCTGATGAATTGGGTTCTAGCGCATGAAAGTGTTTGCCTCTTAAAAAATATGGAACATGCCCTTGCCACCAACCTCTTAGGCCAATGAAGGTGCTTTTCTCCACTTTTTATTCTTATGATAATTTTGATGTTGCATTATATCATTTGCCTCTTTTTTACAACAGGGTAATGTTGCTTATATTATAAGCAACACTTATATTGTATATAAGCAATAAGCAAACTTATATTCAGTTTGTTATCAGCTCTTATTTCCAAGAGATTTTTTTCTCTCAAAGTACTATTGCCAACCAGGTATCTCCCAAACTATACTGATGTATTTGATTTCTGTTTCAAAAGTGAAGAATTTGGCACTTGTCTCAGTTAAATTTCACTCCTCTAGATCACTTTGAATTGTATTTCTCTCCTCTAGCCTTCCCACCAGATTTTGTGTCATCTGCAAATTCGATAAGCATTCCCCCCAGGTCCTTGATTTGGTTGCTAATAAAAAAATTTTAAAATACAGGACCGAGAACAGGATTGTGTGGCACACCACTCAATATCTCACTTGGGGTTCATAAAGAACTCCTGATGTGTAATCTCTGAATACAGTATTCAAGTCAGAGAGTCACCTAGTAAATTGTCACATCATTCAGCCCACATTTCACTAGCTTCCTAATCAAAATGTCACTAGAGTACTTTGTCAAGTTCAGTCAGCTCCGTATGCACACCCTTATTTAATCTTTCTCCATTGCCTCTTTCCTCAGGCCCTCCATATCATTTTTTTTCAACCATATTGTTTTGGCTCCAGGATCCTTTATAATGGTTCTCCACATCATCACCATGGAAAAGCAATTCTTTTAGATGTTAACAGAAGGCATCACACTACCTACTTACAAAATAAGTATGAGATGAAAAGTATGAGATGCCAGAAGGTAGCCTGTGCCCACACAGATACCTGTATTTTTATATCCCACAAGGAAATAAAGTCATTCCCCTCAGTCTGACACAATTATGTCCATTCTGACTTCTCTGATTCTCATCTCCCTGTCACTTAGGCTTCCTATCTACAGATTCCAAGCCCTACCCTGGCATTTTCCACACTGACCTAAGAACTATGGCCTCCCTACTCCTTTAGAAAAAGCTATTGCCTGTCTCAGTGTTTTTCCCAACTCAGTTCTTGCTACTGAATTTGGAATATGGTGCTCCTGTCACTGTTCCAAAGTGTTGATATACAAAATAAACACTCTTCCTTCTTTAAAATATTTGTGGTAGAATTAATTTGTATCCTTAGTCACTGTTATGAGCATGACACATTTCTCAAACAGATTCCGTAGGCTGCATGTTTGTTCAGACTCACATGCATGTGCAAGTTCATATGCACATGTGAATAAGAGAACATGATAATACTATTAAATTCAGGATGACCATTCTGACATGCATAAGAAGGCACTCTTAGGTTTCTATCCTATTCCCTGAGACAACATTCAAGGAGCCGTAGGATTAATTGGTCAGAGTGCCTCCATCCAATTTGAAAATAGGATTCTGACCTCAGTGTGGTCTACTTCCTCTCCGGACTCCATGGCTGCCTTTTTCCAAAGTCTTGGAAAACCTTCAAAAGTTGGGTAGAGAATTGGTTGGGAGAGGCTGGGAGATCAAACATCTCAGTGCTCCAACCTCACTTCATAACCCCAAACCAGCTGAAATGGGGTCCAAATGGACAAAAGCAATTTAAAAAGCACTAAAGAAAGAACAGAAAAATGCAAAGGTCTCTTCATCTTCATTTCAGTCCTGTTGCTGTTTAGCCAACAGGGTATTGACAGTGGTGAACTCCTCTGGGTGGCATATCTAGCAGCCGAGTAGGATTGCTTGGACTTTAAAAAAAAATCACAGTAATTTAGAGCCATCATCTTAGAAGAGGCATCCCTTTTTTTCTGACTCTGAAAGGAATGGCTCTTCCAGCTGATCAAGGAATAGAATGCCTTTTATTCATAAGCAAAATCCTTAATGTATTCCATTATATTTTAACCATCTTGAAATTCCTGCAAATTGAGTCAATAAATTAATTATTCATGTATTCAGTTAAAACCCATTAAATTCATCAACTTGTGATTTCTTTAATAGGCTGACATACCTAATTTAATATAGAACCTATTACAGTACTCTCTTTGTCTTTACAGCCACAGGCATCTTTATTATCTTCCAAGTTTCACAAGGAAACAGCCCAATTTCATTTTTTATCTTGTGACTTTATGTAATGTTTCCCAGTGGTAAGTAAAAAGAAGATTAACTGATGGTATTCAGTGAGAGAACCATAGGTATGAAAATTCATATTTCAAAGATTCTGTGAAAATCAAAATTAATATATTGATTGATTAATTGATTGATTGATTGCCATCAAGTTGTTGTCAGCTCTTAGCAACCACAAAGATAGATTTTCTCCATCACGATCTGTCCCTAACCTGGTTTTATAGGTCTCCCAATAGTGCATTCATCGCCACTGTAACTGAGTCCATCCACCTTGCTGCTGGTCATCCTCTTCTCTTTCCTTCCACCTTTCCCAGCATTATAGTCTTCTCCAAAGAGTCTTCGCATAATGTGTTCAAAGTAGGATCATTTAGGCCTGATCATTTGTGCCTCAAGTGAGAACTTTGGCTGATTTGTTCCATGATCTATGTGTTTGTTTTCTTGGTTGTCCATAGAATTCTCAGGAGTCTTCTCCAATTCCAAAATTCAAAAGCATCAATACTCATCCTATGCTGCTTCTTCAAAGTCCAAAATTAATATCTTGCTGTTCTAAGTATAAAATGGGAATATCTCATCTAGTCTTGGAGGGACAAATGAGGTCATAAGAAAAATCAGGGACATCCACAGAGGGAGTTTAAAAACAAGTCAAGATGCTGGTTGTGACTTTGCTCACAGACACCATCTTGAGTTTACCCCTACTTTGCAGACAGCCCTAAAAGGAATTCTAAATTCTTGAAAACAAAAAATATCTATACTGGTCTATGACCCTAATAAAGATTGGTTTGATTTGGTTTGGTAAAAATCAGCTGGTAAGAAAAACACACACAATATATCCTCAGGGGAGTAGATAACTCTTGAACAAGGTTGAACCCTTATTAAAAATAAAAATGAAATACAGCAATTAAGCATCTTTTTATTTTCTCCAGAGAAGAGGTGGGCATAGAAAACAAAATTGGAAGTTGCAAGGTCAGAGTCCACAGGACCAGAATCTGATTCACGTTCTCTTCCCTTCCCAGATTGTACTTTTGCACAGAGGTTAAGGCCATCCTTCATGGGCAAGCAAAGGATTAGCAGTTCCATTCTCAAGAACTTCAGTGAAACATGGGAAAGATGGACATAAGCCCAGGAAAGCTGTCAAAGGTATTTAAACAATGCTCAGCATAGATCAGGAGGTGGTAATATTTTCAAGGGCAAGTTTGGCAGGGGGAGGGGGAAGTATTCCTTCTGTGAGCCAAAAAAAGGGGGTAAAATGGAACTCCATTCAAACATATACATACAGAAGAATCCTCTTTTTCTTTTGTTTCTCTCTTTTTTGTGCTTTCCCCTGCCCTCTTTTTCCCCTCTCACACCCTGGCATTTTTTCTATTTCCTTTTCTTCCTGGCCCAGTATTTTCTCTCTATCTTTTCTCCCTTCTATTCCAAGCCCACCGCCACCCCCAAAAAAATTGCACCTCAAGAAAGGAGATCTGTGGAGCTCACAGAGAAGTCTAGGAGTATGACCAGATACGGTTCCTATCTTCCAGGGAAGCGAGTCCCCACCATCAGTCAAAGATGGTGCTGATGCCTTCCATCATCCCAGATCTTGACTGCTGTGGACTTGTCTATAAAGGGTTCAATTCATGTCCCAAATAGACTTGCGACCACATCTGGTAATTGCCTGGGTGAGCTGGGCTGCAGAGAAAAGAGTGATGCCCATCCTTCATCCCACTTTTCTATGTTTCTTCCTTATCTACAGAGAAAAGCATCACTCTCTCAGTGCCCAGACACAATCTATTGTGAAGGACTAAAGTGCTTTCTGGGACACTTGGTCAATGGTTTCCTGGACTGGCAAACTGTTGGTGATCAAGTACTGCACTAAACACTAAGAAAGGGGAACTGAGAGGTTAAAAATGGGTGGAGACCGTATCACACATGTGGGCAGGGCTGGGAACTACAGGAGAATTCGAAAAGATTTACTTACTTCTCAATTCAAAATAGCAGGAGTCTGTAGTGTAAGTTTTCAGAAATTAAGATGAGAAGGGGGCTCCAAAAATTGCAAAAAGGAGTCTGGGGACATGTATGCAGCCCAGCAGCCCATGACTGATAATCACCTGATGTAAGCAATGCAGGAACTTTTGAAATGGAAAAATGTTACATTTCAGTACCCAGTGATTTCCACCATGTCCGCTACCACATCACCAGTACTAGGAAGCAGCTTAGAGGAAGCCACCTTCTCAAAGTTTCCATCCCCTTGGACTTTGAAGAAGGAAGCAAAGCTGTAGCAAGATCTGGATAAGGTACGTTATCCTTATCCAGATAAGGTAAATTGATGGGTCTGAAATTCTCTTCTATGGAGTAAGATGAACCAATAAACTGATTTGGTATAAATCCAACCATGTTCTTGGAGCAAATCTCTACCTGTTGACTTCTATTGAGGAGGTTTGGAACTATGTACAGCCACTATTCATGCTTGCTTGCTTTATCACTATTGCTTGAAGACAATAAGGCTTTAAATCTCTTTTTTTTAAGCAATATTATCCTTGGCATGGAAACAGCTTTGAAAGTACATAGGCATTGTAACAAAGAAATGATAAGCAATGCCTAATTAAGATAATTCCAGGTCTGGGTTTGGAACTTAAACAGCTATGCACTGAGCTTCAGCAAAAATTGCTTTAAGCAAAAGGAAACTCCTACAATTTCTGCTTATTTCCTTTGAAAAACTAGCAACATGTGCAGCTGCCAGAAATTGTTGGCTCATTTACAATATAGTCTCCATTTTCTCTTGTTCAAGTTTAGTATTGTAGATACCTTAAAGATACCAGTAAATTTACTTTGGCTTTACATGCCTGCTTTATCCCAAGCAACATAGCTTCAATGACTTGTAATTGCATGCATTTGGTTTATGAAATACTAGCTTTAGTCTCAATGTGTCTTTTCTTGTTGCCACATCCTTTATTACAAAAAAAAGTAAATTAACTCAGTTTGTTCAGCTTCGTTGGACAAATAGCATTCCCAAGTAAGGAGTCCATATAGGGTCTTTCTATAATGTGAAGCAAATGCTTTCCATAATCAAGTTGAATTGGAAATGAAATACTAGTTCCATCAAATGTCAGTATAGTGAAATTTTATCCAGCAAAATCCATTAATTGTATTTTAATAAATAAAAATGAGCTTTTCTTTCTTCTTTCAATACAGCTAAAAGCCTTTGAACAAAGTATTTGCTGCTGAAGGCAACAGGCCTTGCTCAGACTTCAAACATAGGTATGGAGAAGAAGACCTGAAAAGCTGTTCTTTTCTGTCCCTGTTCCAGGAAAAAGGGAGAAATAAATATAATTATACTGGTTTCCATTCACATACGTGCATTACCTGAAGAACTGGTGTCTCTGACAGTAAAGTTTCTAATACCAATTGGGTTAGAGAGGAAGGAGAAAGTTTGAGTGAACAAGGTGGTATTTTTCTCATGTGCAGTCATTCTGTGTCATCATGCAATAATGAGTCAGTAGATAGTGTGTGTATAATGTGATCAAATCCCATAGTACTGTAATTGTGGGGAAGTAGGAAGAGTTGAAAAGATCAGATGTTATTTTATCCTCTGTCTGTATAATCAATTATTGTCAATTATGCCTCTCACCACCACCATTGTTCCCAGAGGACTCCCTTCAGGAAAAGAGCTGGAACTTCTAAATCTTGAAGACAAAGAAAAGGAAGTGGCTTCTAAAGAGCCAGAGGTTGATGAAGCAACTCCTGCCTTCAATGGGAATCATTTTTGGAACCTTCTTTGAGATATGGGAAGCTCCTCATCTGATTCTGACAGGTGGTTTGAGCCACCACCCAGTCTAGTTGGCAGAAGGTACATGTGCTGATGATGATCAGGCAAAGAACTGTCCATATAAGAAACCAAAGGCCAAATTCTTTATTAGTAATGGACTACTGTGTATAGGAGTCATTCCCCACAAGGAATGAATAGGGCAACCAGATCTGTGTAGCAAAAAACTAGATGATCACTAGGGGGCAGCAAAGAGTGAGTTTGCTGCCCTCTAATAGTCTGGATTTTTGCATCCAGAACTAGTAGCCCTTTAATAGAGGCAGGCAGCCCCATCCCCCATTATCAGAAGGTTCCCTCTGTAATCTCCTGCTATGCTTCTTGGAAAATAAGAGAGGGGCAGAAGCTACAGACAGGGAGTTCTTATATTAAAACACCCAGGTTCCAAAATGTTTTGATACTGGTTTGTCAGTCTATACTACAAGGACTAGCACTGATGTTTTTAATATTAAAATATCACTACAAGTAAGTTTGGAAAAGACTGCAGTCTTCATGCAATAACATACTTTGGCTTTAGCATAAAGTGAGTAAACAAAGCTGGAAATCCTGCATGAAAATGCCCCATATAGAATTGATTGTAATGGAAGGGTAATGGAATGAGATGGCTGGAAAAAATAGTCCTTCCCTCCCTCTCTCCCCACCCCCCCACCTTTGGTCAGTAAATCCCCATCACCATCATCCAAAAGAAGAAGAAAAAATGAAGGGTGTCCTTCAGACAGTTAATCAAGTCTTCGGAGCATGCTTCTGAGCATTGACAAAGAATGCCAAATGAGTGAATAAGTGCCTGGCCCTCTGAACTGAAGCATTCCATATGGCAGTTTTGGGGGGCAGTCCCCCACTCATTTCATTATAATTAAATATATAGGTAATCTTGAGGAATATTTCTATGCTACCAGCAATGTGAGAGGAGGGAGATCATCAGGCATCTAGCCTGTTAATGGGCTTCTCAGAGTTGGGAATCATTAGCTAAGCTTTAAAAATAAAAAAATATGTTTTTAATGAACAGTATTTTTCCTGGTCTCCAGGACACAACAGATAGTTTTCAAATTCCATTTCTCGTATAAATAACAGTAATTTTAAAAAGCCAAACCCTAGTTGTAGCTCCTGCTCTTCTCTTCTATGCAGGATGGCAGCAGTAAAACAAAGGAACCTTCTGACGATGAGCCAGGAGAGGGACTCCCTGGGTTATTGTAGGGCTTCCAGATCTGGGATGCAAAAATCCAGACAACTGCCAGGTGGTAGCAAAGAGAAATAGAAAAGAAAAACTCTTTATTGTCCCCTCATGGTCCCTTAGCACAAGCATCTGTAACTCTGGAAAACACCCCCACACACACACACACACACACACCAAGACAACAATTCCCATGCAATCATTCCCATGGGTGATTCCTGCAGGCCTCAAGGTGCTTCAGGCTGATAACAAGCACCTTCGACCTTGTACAAAAACAGGGAAACCGATTTTGGCATGGTGTAATAGGAATTTCTCCTGGAATCTCCCAGGAGGATAATCAGAAGAAAACAGCAGCGTCTAGCAGAGTGTCTAACTTCTGTATGACAAGCTGCAGCTGCAGCAAGCCTCTTTTTGTATGGGAGTACGTGAATCTCCTTTCCTTTCTTTCCCACTTCTATGGGCACAAGACCTTTACTGATATTTCGCTAATATTACAGGAAACATAAGCTGCCTGTTATCTGCAAGAGTACATGGTCAGGATCCAATGAAACAGATTCAAACAGTACTCAACTTCTGGTCATTGACCGTAAGAAAGGATTTGATTTGATTTAAACAGTACTTGCATAGCAGTACGATTCCACACAACTCGGTAGTAAAACTCTGGGTTTTTGTAGCCTAAAAGTGGTAGAGCCAGTTTGGTGTAGTGGTTAAGGCATCAGGCTAGAAACCAGGAGGCTGTGAGTTCTAGTCCCGTCTCAGGCACAAAGCCAGCTGGGTGACCTTGGGCCAGTCCCTCTCTCTCAGCCCTAGGAAGCAGGCAAGGGCAAACCACTTCTGAAATCTTGCCAAGAAAACTGCAAGGACTTGTCCAAGTAGTCTCCAGGAATCACACTGACTCAAAGCACCCCACAAAAGAAGGTAGCCCTACTACATATACATACCCCAAGAACTTTCCTAGACTTTGAATAGAAATAAAAAGCATATTCTTATATCATGTGTGGAAGATGAAGACGTATACCCGCAACTTATATAACAAATACTGGAGGAATAACTGACTTGTTAGGCAGTATAACTGGATGGAATGAGCTTGAAAATTGGAATTTAAGCCTTTATATAACATTCCATGTTCCATGCCAAGTAAGAAAGCACTCTTATACATTTTACTTTTGCCCAGACATTGCAAAGCACTGCGGGAGAGGAATTAAGAACCAAAAGTTGTTTTCTCACAGATTTATGGCCCAGAGCCACAAAAGGCTATCCTTCCTGTAAACCAATGACATTACTCCTTCCTAGGAACTCCTCAGCTTGTTCTTCTTCCACTTCTGCTTCGTAAAAAAACATCAGTTACCACAGTTATGAGTTTGGAAGCTCTTCAGCTAGTTACTGAGTCAGATCTGAGGTGAATGACTTCACACAGCAGCACCGCAAAACATGGAAAGTGATGAAGATTGGAAGGAATGCAAATGAATGATGTGCTTGAGAAGTGAAGTAGATGGGCAGCAAAACTTTTAAAGAGTTGCAAGGAGCATCTGAGTTCAGGATTAGACAACACTAAGTTAAAGACCAGTGTGGGCCCAGTTGAGCTGTGCAGTGATTGAGTTGTCTGTTTGTCTTTGGGGGGGAAATGCATTAAGAGTCTGTCAGTGAGGAAAGACACTTATCTGACAACTTAGCTGCCATTTCCAATCATCTTTCTACAGAATCCAGTCAAAAAAGAATAATGGATATAATTTCCAAAAGGATTCTCATTTTTCCCCAGATCAATGTTAAATGTCTTGAATCATTAACAAACTCTGACAAAAAAAAAGGCCCCAACAAACATTCTTCCATCCATATAATTTAATATTTATTGTTAAAAATATACTGTGTTAATAAAATGCCCACACTGTGTGAAGAACTGTGCCTGGATACAGGCTGTTCATAAAAACTCAGGCTAGATGTGGACAAGTTCCCACTGAATTGAAGTGTAAGGGGTGAAGGTGTATGTTAGTGTTTGAGAGTAGTCAGGGACAAAAAGTCTATTATGGCAATGCCACCTTAAGTCAACTAAGGGTTAGACAACTCACTGCAATCTACACCAGGGTTTTTTCTAACTTTTTTTCAGGCTGCAGAACCTGTTAAAACAAAACAAAAATCCAGAACCCTTGATGTGCAAAATGGTGGCCAAGGCATTCGTATGCAGGATACCATGGCCCATCCTTTCTGTCTGATGAACTTTCCTTTTTGCCCTTAATTTTTCATAAAACTCCATGACATTCTCACACAACTCTAGGTTTCTGTGGAATGTAGTTTGAAAAACCCTGTTCTAGAATTTTTAGCCTACAATTCCTCAAAGCCCTAACTACCAGCGATCCTGGCTGGGTGTCGTGGAAGCTTTAAGGAAAATATATGGCAGCTGTTAGGATTTTGGTCCCTGAATTAGAATCTTGTTTGTAAAAATATCTGGGATTTCGACACCAGGGGCATCAATGGCCACCAGCCTGACTTTTTTGATCCTTCCTCCCCCATGGACACCCATGTTTGACACACTAAGGAGACATCTTGAAGAGCTTGGGAGACACATATGACTCCCAAGTCAAAATATGTTTGCAAAATATATTTCCATTGTGCCAGTGGAAAGCCTTCGTTTAAGTTTTTATAAACACAAAAACATTGAGATAACACTGCATAAGGAAATCAAACAGATGTATCATTCATCATTTAGGATATATGCCCATTAACAGCTATAAAGAATAGGAAGAAACACAAAAGGAGACACCCACAAGAAACGAAGCTGGAACAAAAATTAGCAACACAGAAATATTTGTCATAAAAAGTAAAAACAAAACCCTTTTGATTTTTAAGAGTAAGCACTTTATTAAATGCAAATTGAGAGCTTTTGACTAGGCATGCAACAGCTGAGTTTTTTATGTGTGGATTTCACAGAATCAATACAGTTGAGAAAAAACAGCTACTACTTAATTATTTAATATTTCCAGCTTTGGGGCAACCATAAATGAGAAGAGGGATGAATGCATTGGAATTCCCCAAGCACACCAAGTATAACAACTCAGATTTATATTTAGCAATAAAAACCACAAGGAATGCAAGAATCCCCCCATCCATCTATCTATCCATCTATCTATCTATACACAGACAGACAGACACACACACATATATATACACACACACATACACACACACATACACACATATACATACATACATACACATACACACATACACACACCATGATCAATTTCGTTCATTCTTTTAATGCTTTGCAGAACCTAGACAAATAGGTAGGTTAGACGCAAACTTTCTGTTTTACACAGAGCTAAACCATTCTTTCTTTTGCACTTTTGTAACCCAAAGCAGCCCAACTAGGCCACAGGTTTATAAGAGTAGACTGACCCAAGCATGCTTAACCCTTTCTCCCCAGGTTGTTTTTTAGTTCAAAATTACTTTCTTTTTCAAGCAAAGTCTATTCTTCTC
The DNA here is from genome assembly GCF_035149785.1 of Candoia aspera. Classification (NCBI taxonomy): domain Eukaryota; kingdom Metazoa; phylum Chordata; class Lepidosauria; order Squamata; family Candoiidae; genus Candoia; species Candoia aspera. Next base: position 73,873,342 of record NC_086158.1, on the reverse strand, counting down.
AGTGGAAAAAAAAACACACACATCACTTTGGAGAGAGAGGCTTCTTGCTGAAAAGAGGTTAAGCAGTCTCTCTCCATCAACTATTCCTCCACTCAACCCTTCTTCCAGGTGGGCTGGGGGCCGGGGGGGGGAGACAGGGAGAAGGAAATCATGGAACTCCAAAACCATTGACATTTGATATGAACCTCAGTGGTATTAGCACTGAATATCAGAAGCATAATAAGGCAAAATGAAGTGTCTATAATTTCTCTTTTAATCTTTTAATCTCTCTTTTTGCCACACAAAGAAGAGGACGCTGGCATGCCTTAGCCTGCCTTAGCTTCAGCACATTTCATTTGTTGATACAAAGGGGCGCATAAGCACCACTAGCAATGGAAGCAAATCACAATTAAGCATCCCAATTGATATAAAGAGGAACTTCTTGCCTATCACCATTTCCTCTCCCCAGTGTCTCAGAAGCCAGCCAAAGCCCACCTGCCTCTCATCTTGACATGCTGAGAGCCCCATGAGCCAATCAGTCTTTTTTCTCCACCTGACCAACAGGAGAGCAGAGAGAACATACAATTCAATCAATGCAGAATTCCTTCCATCCTTGTTAGTTCATGTTACGTGCATGTTCAGGTAATTTGAAAAGGAAAAAGGGAGTGATTTCTACAATGGACATCTGAAAAGTTTTTAAGATCCTCTCCTCTACTACATTAAAAAAAACTGTGAAATAATCATCTTGGCATGATGGGAAGAGAGAAAGGCTGTTAAGCTCAGGGGCCAGGCGGAAAAGTGAGAGAAGAATTTCCACCCATGGCAAAATGCCCACAGGCACTGCAGAGCTTCAGAATTTTCAATGGAACAATTGCCTTCAATTATGCCACACCTGAGCATGAAATGCATTGGTTCAACTGCTGAACACAGACAATGGGTTCAGATCACACATGTCTAGCGAAGATTCAAACACACTGTAAAGACTCCATGTGGAAAGGCCTAAAATTCAACAAAGCCTTCCCCACCTTATAACCCTTTCACAACAAACAACTGCTATTGGCAGGACTACCTGAAATTTTACTTCAAGCCAAACTTATTACAAGGAAGCTTCCTACAATCCCCAAACATTTCATCAGGTTATTAAAGCTCCCAGATACTCCAGGTGGCATTATCCAGACAGGGTTTCTCCAGTCGGAACATGCGGGTACAACTGGGAACAAGAGGCCTACTTTCCAAATTTGGGGAGAAACAATTGCCAAATAAGTCAAATTCTAGATCAAGCAAAGGGAAGCCCACCCCACCATTAATCACAGCTAGGAAAATTCAGAGGAGAAAGAAAACAATATCCAAATGAGTCTGCTACTTATCAAGTTTTACATATACACATGTTGAGGGCAAACATTGTCTTCATGTGATCTATCAAGAGATGAGAAGAAGGTATGGCAACATTGACTGCAGGCTTTTGCACATTCTGCATATGCATATAATGCTGATGTCATAGCATAATTGTTTTTTTATCTCCAGAGTATTTTATTTTGATACATAAATGTATGAACTATAAGCAACTGTGGGGGGTTTTTTCTTTTTAGCCCATGAATATGAACAAGGAGACTATTTTCTAAACCTGGTTAAAGAGAACATTTGACTGTGATGAAAGCAAGCTTTGATCAAGTATTTATATTGGCAATTTTTCGAAGGTTACCCACTAACCATTCACAAATCAGGGTAGCTATCCAGATCACTCCTTCTGACACTGGACATTGCCTCAGAGATTGTGATCATGTAGTAAAAGCAACGTGTTAAATTTTAACTGACCTTTAAAGAACTTAGTTTTCTTATGATGTAGCAAGTTAGCCAGAAATAGTAAATACCTGTTATTTTTAGTTTGGTGTATGTTAGCAAACAACTAGAAACGATATAATTATTTTAATGTGCAACTCTTTTTTGAAGTATTTATCTTTGATGAAATAGTACTGTTGATCTACTTTTGCTTAACCATGTATCTGTTTGGAAGCGTCTTATGTATGAGCACTTTAGTAAACTTAGCCACCTGGAGATCTTTCATGGAAAGTAGTGTACAAATGTTCTAAATAAATAAACTAATATGTAATCAGTAGGTGCTAATTTCTTGGTGCCTTCACAACACTGGAATTTGAAAAAAAAAACCACGATCCTGTCATCAAAATGGTATAAGAGTGTATGTTGTGTTCAAGTGTGCAAGGAAGAAGAAATAGGGTTTCATTATTTCAAATTTAATTTAGGTAAGTTTTGCCTTGGCTGATGTCCTGTAGATATTGGCGATGCTGTTTAGGAATTCTGGGAAGAATGTTGCATCCTAATGCATTTGGAGAATCCTAGATTGTGGAGTCCTTGGTGCTCTCTGAAACTTGTTGCTTTCTTGCAGACATTTCATTGCCAGACTAGGGGACACCTTCAGTGCAAAAAAAAAAAAAATCCTAGACTGTGGAAGGCTGAACAAAATTCTTTTTTTTTTTCCTTTTTGTGCCTTTGAGTCATTGTTGACTCCTGGAGACTGCCTGGACTAATCCCTGCAGTTTTCCTGGCAAGAATTTTATTATGGCCACTGAATCTGAGATCTATCAGATTAACAGTGGGAAGACAGTACACCCTATATGTGCCTTTGTTTGCCCCATTTTCCAGACAATCTGGGCAGTTACTGAGTTGGAGAGCATCTAAGTCAACCTTCTTCCACTTCTTTCAATAACTCCTGAGAACTATGATGATGAAAGAATAGAAAGTTAGCATTTTGGATCCCAGTGCTTCTCCACTAGCTGAAACCATGCTCCATACTGTTATAGTAGTTGGACTGGATGAGATATATTCTAAATGAACAGGATGCTAAAGGCTGAGGCAAGACTCCTAGAGCCAATGGCACAATAAAAATAATTTATTAAACTTGCATGCCATCTGATTCTTAATGATTCTGGGTATCTCACAACAATCAAACAACTAAATTATAAAATCAATAAAAGATAAACGATGGTGACAGATGGAATGAAGAAAGGGGTCTCACTCTTCCTTGCCAAAGGCTGGGTGGAGAGCCAGGACTTCACAGCTTTTCTAAACAACAGCAAAGTGGGGGCCACCTGGATCTTGGGGGAACCACATTCCAGAAGGCAGATGCTGTGACAGGGAAGGTGCTCTTCTGGGGTTTTGAGAGATGACATTGTTTAATCAAAGGAACCCAGAGTATGCCAACCTTGCAGCAACAAATTGGCCAGGCAGATACTATATGAGACAGGCACTCCCTCAAGTAACCAGGCCCTATGCCATGTAGGCATAAATATAGTGAAGGCAACTGAAGCATTCCTCATGGAGTCCACAGGTCTCACCTATCCACCTTTCCTTGTCCCATGCCTTCACCAGACCTGATTCCCTAGGGTGGGACTACTATATCTGAGCATCAAAGAATTGGGCAACCACTAGCTGGCACCACAAGGTAGTGGGCAACTGGATTTTTGCAGCCCTGACATGGTGCCCCAAAAACAGCCGTAGCAGAACAGTGGTGCAAAACAGCTTTCCTGGACATCCCTGTTGGCCACTCTCAACCTCTCTTCCTGGAGGAGATCTTTGCGTGCTGCAAGAGGTGAAAGGAGACCTTCATGGGTCTCAGGTTTGCTCTGGTGTAAAGGAAGGAGAGACACAGAAATGGCTGTGTGACCCTTCTGTTTCTCCCATCTGCCCTCAATTGCCAGAGCTTGGGGTGGACTTGGAAGCTGCTCTCTCTCCTCTCTGGGAAGCCCCAACAGAAGTTTTCCTTGGGGCCCAGAGAGTTCTATTGATACCTTTGTTCAGAGCTGAGAAATTAGGAAGACAGACTGCCAACCAGCTCTGCAGAACTAAAGTTTATTTTGTTTCAGTTAAACTGCAGTGGAGCCAGAAGCAGACTGATGAAGCCCTCCAATCCAGGTCCAGAGCTGGCTCCAAAATAGTACAAAGCTCTTCTGTGAAGATGTTTTGAGCTAGCTCACAGAACCTATAGGCAACCTTTTCTCCCTTTGTCCTCTGGATGTCTAACTGAGGTTGAGGAAAACTTTTTAAAATACCGATTATGGTTGAAATGCAGTTATATTCACATGCAATTAATCACAGAACAACCATTTCGGAGACATCAAAAGACAGATTCAGCCGGTGTTTATATGTACAAATATCTCTTTTTGATTTTTTCTTTATGACTAAGCCAGATGACATCAGAAGTGAATAATGAATAGTACACAAACATAAATTGGGGCATGATTCTATTGGCTTCTGAATTTCTGCTTCCAAAGCTGGAGACAGAAAGGACTCCAATCTCAGATGGGAACCCCAATATCTGTTCCTGCCTCCTCTCTTCCTCCTAGCCTTTGCAGCTGGCTGTTCTTAAATGTTGATCTTCGGCAGTCCTAAAAGATGCTAAGGAAAGACTTGGCCCAGGAACATGATGGGAGGAAGCAAAAAAGAACTTGCCTCTTCAATACTTTTCTACTTTCATTCCAGCCCAGCTGATGGCTTGCAGTGGAGCAACAAAAATAAGGCAGTAAATAAACAAAAAATCTGGGAAATGAAGAGATGCAAACATGTTAGTTAGTTAGTTAGTTAGCTTTGCACTGCTGAGCAGAATCACAAAGATTCTGTATCTGTTAGAGCAATCTGATAACACACTTAGGATTGTTCTGCCCAGCCCTACATATAAAAATCAGGTCATTTGCCAAGGATTCAGAAAGAATAATGCTTCCAATCCTACATAGGTTGTCCTATCAGTGGGAGTGTAGGGCCTACAATGGCAAAATACATGGTTTGCCTGAGGGACATACCAGGTTCTTGGCATGCCTATTAAAAGGACCTCAGCAGAGGTGACACAATTGGGAAATATTTCAAGTGGAGACCTCCTGTAGCCATCACTAGCCAAGAGACATAATATTGGTTGGGTAAAACAAACCAAACATCTGATTCAGAATAGGGTAGGCTCATGTTTGCATCATCCATAACAGAACGCTGTGTTACAGCATGTGGGTCCACAATTGATTTCTGTTGCTGAATCAGAAAGAAGATGCATAAACTGAATTTGGGTATACCTCCTTGGCAGAAAACCGAAAAAGGGGACAAAGCATTCTTTGTGGGCCACCTGAGTCAGACTTTGACTTTCTTAAAAGAACACCAAAAGTCAAATACTGATGCAGCCTCTAATAAATATTTCTGAACATATAATTAGCACATGTAAGAATACTTCTTTAATGTCAGCATCTTATTTTCTTCCACTGTGGGCAAAAGGAAAGGCCGCCTAGACAATCATCTAATGATTTACACATTGAAGATAAAGAACTTGTTCTCTAGCTGGGCCTCTTAGGCGACAATGACCACATGTAGATGGCCACATATACTGGCTGATATCCCAGGAGAACAATGAACATGGACATATGGGTTTCTCTGAGCCTTGCCTTCCATCTTCCTTACCATTTTACTGTATATTAGACATCCTTGAACTTAAACACACTTCTTTGTGCTAGACAAGCAATGCATCTCTGCTCATGACTAAAAGCTGGGAGCCAACATTGGTGTAAACACAACTAAGAGATTATTTTTATTTTAGCCCTCAGTGTTCTTCAGTGATGACATAACTATCATAGCTATGATAGTTTGGCCTATCCAAAAGGGCATATATCTCAAAAAATATAATGTCCTTCTCTATTCTGTGTTCATTTCATTATATACAAAAACTTCCATGTACAAAAACTGAAAATGCTGGCATCCTGTTTTAAGGTAGATTTCTGGAAAACAGTTTATGTAGATGTTCTTTCTCTTTCATTTCAAGGACTCCTTTGTATGAGAAAAGTAACTTAAAATTAAATTTTCAGGAAAAAGGAAATCCTGTGAAGCAAACTGAAAGTATTTTGGCCCTGTCTCATATTATGTTGCTTTAGAAAAAAAAGGGGGGCCGTAAAGTAAGGGGGGGAAGTAGCAATAATCTACTGGGACTGCAATTTGTAGAATTCACTACATGGACATTGGCTGAGAATGCAAGCCACCAACAGAGAAGAAGAGGAGAGACTGGAGTAAAGCAATAGTAATTTGAAGTTTAAAAAGGCAATGACAAGCATTGTTCTCTCAAGGATAATGTTAAGTCAGTATGTAAGCCACTTTGTTACACCACAGCTATTAGTGTCCCAACATTCCATGCAAAGTATTTCTTCCATATCTCATACAGTCCTCTTTTCCTGGATTATCTTGCATTGGGATTGCCTGAATCTTGGTTAATAAAACTATTTCTGGTTCATAAAGTAATTTAGGACAATATGATGGTACTTGCAAACATGCCAGATCAAATTCCTAAGGGAATATGATGCTGAAGAGTTCAATCTCTTAATGCCTATAATTGCTCCGTTCTAAATGGGATATAATTACTCCCTTCCATGCCTACATAAAGTTTGGCAATTGGCCGTTCCCCTCCTAATGAGTGAGCAGAGACCACCACTCCCTTGTTTGAGCAAGTGTTACAACAAAGCTGAGTGAGCGTGTATCTTCAGATTTTTCACGTTATACACAACACACTCCAATCTCTCCTCTTCTTCTCTGTTGGTGGCTTGCATTCTCAGCCAATGTCCATGAAGTGAATTCTGCAAATTGCAGTCCCAATCGATGCCTAGGGTTGTAGAAGGTGCTTCAGATCCATCGTCAGGAGTTTCCAGTCATGTGAGTCTCCAATTGGGAAAGGGAACTCGATGCTCCTATCCAATCTCTCAAGGAAAGTGGTTTCCAATGGCTCCCCCTCACTGATAGCACACATATCTCGAGGGCATGATGAATCATGAGTTGTTTTTGTTGTTTAAGGGCTGATCGGGGAGGAACAAAGCAGTAGCAGTGTCATTCATTCATTATAGCAAATAGGTGGTAGCTCTTTCTGACAATGGACTGACCTTCACAATGTCCTGGAGAAAAATCTGTTTGAGAATTTGGTTTGGAGTTAGAATCCTAGATCTCCATCCATTGTGCACTGAAAACAGTCCCAGAGATCAGCAAAGCCCATCATTTGCCAGGCTGAGGCAGGGTTGCAAGAATACCCAAAGCATTGTGAGGGGACTCTGTTTTCTATGACCCACTCACTGTCTCCACTTAAAGAGGTCAAAGAACAGGGGCAAAAAAGTCATGATGGCTGCCATGACCATGCAACTGAAGCACCCACCATCTTAAATGTTTGACACTTCAGCATGGATGACAAAGGATGAACACCCTGACAAAGAAAGTCATATATAGCTAAAACTAATCCGTTTAAATTTTACACTTAAAATGTTTTTACAATACATGCCCATTATCACTCTTGGCATATTTTCTTCTTGTGATGTGAAGAAAGTTCTGGTACTTGTCAGCTCTGTCACTGTAAATGGTTGACCTGCCTTTGAACTTGACTTATTTTTGCATATGGAGGCTTGTAAAGCGATGACAAGTGCTGGTGGCATGTTCTATGTGTGTATTTATATTTTGTAATGCAAACATGTTTAAGTGTATCTTTCAGAGCTACACAAAAGGTATGCAGCAATATTTAGAGCTGCTTTTGTTTCTGCACACACGTGCGCACACCCCCAAAAATATTATTTGTAGTTGCAGATGATGGAACAGGAAAACGCAAGACTTAGGCTTCTATTCATAACATAAAAAAACATGTATTCCTGCCGGTGAACTCAGTCCCAGCTAGCAAGAAGCCCCTGCCAAAGTAAATAATTCCAGAGAGCACCAGAGATAAGAAAGCAGCAAAGGAAAGGGTTAGCAAAAATTACAGGGCTACACAGTAATAATAACAATTTTATAGAGGTTAAATCTTACTTGCAGATATTTGAGCTTTCAACAGGCTTCCAGTGTGATGGATTTAAGGGACGGGAAGAATGAAGGCAGTCTTAGAGACTTACCTTTCCCATACTCTTAATTTCTGATGGAAAATGATAGTTTTCATCTATCATTTTTCATCAAGTTTCTAGGGGCATCAAAGGATTTCTTTCTCAGCCACAGATGCAATATCTGTACAAATTGCTGTTAAGAATATTATTGTAGTTTGCACCCTGGAACATCACTATTTTGAGAGGCAGTTTGGTGTAGTGGTTAAGGCATCAGGGTAGAATCCAGGAGATCGTGAGTTCTAGGCCTGCTTTAGCCACAAAGCCAGCTGGGTGACCTTGGGCCAGTCACTCTCTCTCAGCCCTAGGAAGGAGGCAATGGCAAACCACTTCTGAAAAACCTTGCGAAGAAAACTGCAGGGACTAGGCTGCCACCAGGAGTCAACACTGACTCGATGGTGCAAACACACACAGACACAAATCACTGTTTATATTAAGATGTCCCAGTAGAACACTGAACTTAGAAATATGAATTGCTCTGAGCAATTGCTTTGCTTTCCTCCTTCCTTACCATTTTATATTAGCCAACCTTGAACTTAAACACACTTCTGTTGTGTTAGAGAAGCAATGCATCTCTGCATTGGGAAGCAACATTGGTGTAAACATGATTAAGAGATTATTTTTACTTTAGCCATCAGTGTTCTTCAGTGATGACATAACTATAGCAGTTTCTGAATAGTCACTATTAGTAAATCTAATTAGAATTATCTGTACTTTCTGCACTTCCACCCTTCTGTCATCACAGAATTCCTCCTAAATTTATATGTGAAACATAGAAAGACATTTAAAGCAGTAGATTCAGGCCCACAAATATCTGTGCTAGTATACATCAGCCCTATAGCTGCCAAGAGCTGCATGGAAGAAAAGGCTAGGCAGATGGCTTTAGGCCCAAGATGGAGACAGAGGAGAGCAGCATGCTTGCTGCTTCCTCAGTAGGTGGAAGGAGGAGGAGGAAGGAGAAAGAGGAAGTGGGAGTGGCAACAAACAGCTTTCTCTAGAAAGCATCATGGGACAAACTCAATTTACATGCTAATGCACATACTAATGAGGCATGCTGGAGTTGCCAGGACCTCCAACAGTAATAAACTAACATGGCTGCCCAGTTTGAGATTATCTGGTCTGTTACTCATGCTCCAGTTACAGCACCTTAAGGATGAATGAATTTATCAAATCCAGACTTGCCAGTAAGAGTGTTGTATTAAATGTGTTGAAAACCTTAATCCTTAAAGAAGATCTTGTTTGGGGGGAGAAGGGGATTGGGGTTTTCCAGTCCCTGAAAACGTAATATTTTCATCATCCAACCGTGTCCAGGTTCACATGGAAGCTCATGTATATGCAATTGAATCTTCAAGGCATTTCTCCTTGCAGACAATTGTGCTAACGAGGCAGCTGCCCACAGGAAACTGATGCTGTTTGAATGACCTTGGCCAATATGCTAATGTATTGAGAACACTGAATAATAAAATGCCTGGATGGAAACTTGTGTGGTTAAATCTGAAGGCCTTTGTTCAGGTAAGAGCAGAACTGAATAATAAGAAAAAAAGAATGCAAACATTCACACATGAAGAGGGCAGTTCTACACTTTACCAAGTTTACTAAGTCATGGTTTATTAAATAAGCCCAACTGGCTGGGTTCACACATTACACTAGGTCGTGATGGCTGAGTTTACACAAAATGCTAAGCCAATTCCAAATCAACCATATTTGGTGTGAAACCATCTTAAACAGAAGTTGAGGGGGGGCACAGAAAAGGAAGACCACCTCTAAAGTATCTGACTAGCTGGTGATACAAAAGAATAAAGTCTGGATACACGAATGTTTCAGTAAAATGGTTAGATTCATTATTTAATTCACTGCCATTTTCAGTCAGATTTGGCAAATCGAAAGAAAAAAGAAAACGGCAAAACCTATGATGTTTAGCAAAGAAAAAAGTAGGGTGAGAATACATACTGCAACTACCCTCATTCAGGTAGCTCTTCCCAATCACTCATTCTCTCTCACACACACACACACACATGTGTATAAACCTATTGTCTGTCTCCTGCTTACAGTGCAACCCTGTGTGCATCTGTACCTAAGAAGGGATATATAGGGTTTCAGGCTTAGGCTCAGGCCCGCAACTAGGGTCTGTGTCACTCGGAGCAAACATGGATTCCACCCCGCCCCCCATGGGTTGGTGAGGGAGGTGTTAGCAAGTACTAGTAAAGGTAAAGGTTTCCCTTGACATAAAGTCCAGTCGTGTCCGACTCTAGGGGGCGGTGCTCATCTCCGTTTCTAAGCCTTTAGAGCCAGCGTTGTCATAGACACTTCCGGGTCATATGGCCAGCATGACGACTCGGAACGCCGTTACCTTCCCGCCGAAGCGGTACCTATTGATCTACTCACATTTGCATGTTTTTGAACTGCTAGGTGAGCAGGAGCTGGGACTAGCAACGGGAGCTCACCCCGCCGTGCGGTTTCGAACCACCGGCCTTCCGATCGACAGCTCAGCGGTTTAACCCGCAGTGCCACCACATCCCATTTTAGCAAGTACTATTGTGGGAATTATTATAAGTGCCAGGAAACACTCAGCATACAAATACTATTTTGTCATTTTGGCGCCCCCCCAGCGCAGCGCCCGGGGCACATGCCCTGCTTCCCCCCCCCCCCAGTTGCGGCCCTGCTTAGGCCATATCTACCTGTGTTAAGGTAATTTTGGAAAGGCATTGGTTCCAATATAATTTTTACCAAAGTCTACCAAATTGCATGCTGCCATCTAATATCCATGCCTCCAACCACACCTCAGTTCCTTTCTCTAGCTTACATTCTTCCTTCATGGACATCATGGCTCTGTTCACTTATCCAAAGAACCACATTAACTATCCAAACACTTTTTGGTCTAGAATGTTGCAGTAGCCCAGTTTCGGGGTTAGTTATGGTTTAGTATGTGTGGAGACCCAGAAGATTGCATTGATTGCACAAGCCATGGATCAGTTATCTATAGTTAAGTTCTCACATGAACATAACTCATTCCATTTCCAGGACCCAGAGAGCCTAAAAGCTAGAGGCAGCCCAGAATTGGAACTACAGAAAGAGAAATGTAGCTATGGATAACTATGAAAAACACAGCCTCGTTCATGCAGTGGTAACACAATTTATGCCTCCTCACATTATCTAGGCTAGAAAAATCCAGACAGCTAATGGATAGCAGCCAAGAGTTAGAGTTTTCTGTATCTCTTTGCTGCCATCTCACAGTTGCCCGGATTTTATAAGCTGAGATATGGTAGGCCTACTGACCACATTAATTAATTTCCAGATTTAGTGTAATGATAAAGGGGTGATTCTGAATAAGCTAGAATGGGGGCGAAATGGTCCAGCTAGATTTATGCCTGACTCTGCCTTAAACAGCTGTTTGGGCTGCAGAAATAAGGAAATGAAGTATTTCATTGCACTGAGATGAGTGTTATCACCACTGGCACCTGTTGATCAAGCAGCTACTCAATGCATTAGAGCTGGACTTGGACAGAAAACTGACCACCATAATAAATGGTATTGGTTGACTTTAGTTGTCTAATGATGGATTATACGAAGCAATTTCACCCATGAGAGCTACTTTGTTCCTAAAGGATAAATGTAAAACCTACTTTGCTAGATTAACATGTTGCAGTCCAAGGAAGTTAAGTCCTTGTGGGCAATAGCTCTTACTGTCAGGAACCTGTGCAAAGGCGTGCAGCTTTACAGCACAATGCTATAGATTTGTGATGTAAAACCTTTGGTTTTCCTATTGTTGTTGGCCTCACAGTATCCCACAGTATCTGTTTACAGCCGTAGACCAAAAAATAAGAAAACAACTTTAAAATTCAAAATATCCAAGATAAAAGCCTATTCACAGCAGAAGCTAAGCATGCCTGTTTAATGTTCAGATCCATCCGTTTCTGATCACCATGGCTATGGTACAAAAATTGGCTGCCTTCCTAGAGACTTTGTGGATTTAGTCATTTAATATGAAAAATACAAATGCCTGTTGGCACTGGTCCAGCAGATCTGTGTTCCAGGAGAGATCAACTCCACCCTCCAAATTCAGTGGGCTTTATTGCACTCTAGATTGCACTGTTAATTTGTATTCTGTACATCTTTGTATATTTTCAGTACTTGCACATGGTGATGATGGTCAAAAAGTTTCCTCTTTTTGCATGTGATTCCAAAGCCTTTCTCAGTACTTACAGCAAACAAGCAGCATATTACTGCCTAGAAGGTATCCATTCTCATTGCCTCTGTACTTTTAATGCAGTGTTTCTGCAAACCTGAAAGGTAGAGTAATTCATCGATGGAAATGAGAGATCCTCCACACGTAACGTCAGCGCTAATCTAAAATCCGGCACCCTCCTGCTATGTGCCAACAGGTTGTCAGGCTTCTGCAACTCAGCCAATTCACTTCCAGCTTAGCAGGGATGCGCTGCGATAATTGCTCTCCCGCACTAACACTGGAGCGGCTAAGTGGGTGGTTTTCCGTTGGCAAGAACCTAACTCATCCCACCTTTCAGCCCGCAGCTTTCTTCTCTTCCTGCTGATGTCAAGGCAGTGTAATGCCTTCCCGCTGTTTCAGTGTGCTGTTTGTCAGACTTCCCATTGGGAGAACGATCAGCCTCTTGCACCCCAAAACTCAACCCTGTCATCTATGACTAGCTAAAAGCAAGGACTTCATTGGCTCAGTATGACTGGGAACATTGCTTTATTGCAGACAAGGAAAAAGTCATATTTATGCAGTAAATTGACTCACTGCAGAACAGAGAAATCAATCTAGCAAGATATGTATTTGTCTATCAACCAAAAGATTTGCATTCTAGGTTCCTCTCCTGCCCTTTCACTCAATGGACCCTTGGCCATTCTTTTCCAAAGCTTGAGTTTGGAAGATGCCTGCTCATTATTTATGACATGGTTCGGTCTGGCCTGAGCACTGCTGGTGCCTGCCTTGCCAGCTTCAGCCCTTAAACCAGGGTTTCTCAACCTTGGCAGTTTTAAGATGGGTGGACTTCAACACCCAGGGGTGCTTGCTGGCTGGGGAATTTTGGGCGTTGAAGTCCACCCATCTTAAAGCCACCAAGGTTGAGAAAGACTGCCTTAAACCTTTCCATTTGTTGGGCTCTTCCTACTAATGTCCATAGGGGGAGGGTCAAAAAAAGCAAGTGGCTCTCCTTCTCCCTGCTTCAGACAAAGTGCTGTTCATTGTGTTTTTAAGCCAAATGACCTTTTGTTGTTGTTGCTCCTCTTGCTGAGAGGAAAATGCAGCAAGGCAATTTGAATAGCAAATGGATTCAGGGTTCTTTTCCCTGTTCTAACAGGTACAAAGCTACTTTTAATTCATACACACACACATACACACAAACCAAGAGAATCTTGTCCACATCTCTGTAGAAAAGGCTAAATATAGTGTCTAACAATGTTTGCCTAGCAGCTTTTTTTATCCAGCATTAGCCATTTTATTTTGGCCAATTCGCGGAAAAGAAAAGCCAATGGTAATGCAGTCACTATTCTTCCTCCAAAGTCATGTTTATTTTAGGGCCCTAGCAATTCTCTCATAAGCTACCAGCCTTCCATTTAAGGTTTGCAGATAAAAGTAACAGTTGTAAAGAAGTGTAAAACTAAATTGCATCCAAATAGGTTTGCAAAGTAAAAGAGACCATTTTGTTCCTTTGGAGTTCTTACACATGCAGACTTGCATTCAGATTTAACATTTAATTACACATCTTTGGGTTAAAAACAACCAACAACTGTAATTAGATTCCAAGTAAGTACAGCAGAGATATTTCTGGAGACATGTTAGTAAAAGAAGCAATTTAGACCTGCAAGACCTCTGCCCAGGTATATGTTTTTTCAAATGCAAACTGTAACGAGTGCTATTTTCTACTATCTTAATGAAAGAAATGCCTATTTTTGTATAAATATTTCAATAGTTCATAAAAGCTGCACTTCGAAATACCAACCAATTCACAGATAATGTATCTCAATTAAAGGGCTTAAAACTAATAAAAGAGAATATATGTAGCTCAGGGGCTGAACTCTGAAGACTTGGTGCTCTCTGAGCTTGGTTGTTTTGCTTGCAGACATCTCATTACCTGACTAGGTAGCATCATCAGTGTGAGTGAGTGTGGAGTTTGCTCCCTGTTTATGTACAGTAGCTTGCCCTGCCAGTGGGGGCGGGGGTGTGGTTTTCTCCTTGGAAGTCCCTTGATTAGGGTATCGTTTTCTGCTTGATTGTTTGTCTGCTGTTAATCCCTGCTTATCTGGGTGTTGGTTGCTGGAGATGATGTGTTCTGGTCTTTTTGTTTCTTTCTTAGCTTTTTTATTGTCTCTTTTGAATTGTGTGTAATTGTAGTTTATTATATGCAAGATTCTGTTTAATGTAACCTTATGATAAAGATAGGGCTAATGCTCCTGGTTGTGCTTCTTGTCTGGACTACCTTGAAGGGCTAACATCAATCTTGCAAGACTGAAAGTATTTCCCCCCTCCTCTCTTTTTAGGCTCCGACAGCCTAGGGAGGGTCCCTTCTGAAACCCTTCCCATGCTTTTCCCCCACCTGTGGACTGAGCTGCCTCTTATCAGACCATTGCCTAGGCTGAGGGTCTTCCTACTGTCTCCCAAGGTCATTCCCACATACCATCACAATATGGAATTGAAAGCATACTTCAACTAAAAGCCACATGGATGTGGAAAGAAGGCTCATTGTTGTATCCTTCCATCTGCTGGATAACATGTGTTATACATCAGCCATTAATCCATATTACCACTGGCAGTCCCACTTGGAAGGTAGTTTAGAAGTTTAAACCATATATACCAGTGTATATGTATGTTTAAAATGAGAGAGAGATGATGATAGACAGACAGACAGACAGACTGTAGATGATAGACAGACAGGCAGACAGAAGGTAGGTATGTATGTGGGCAGGTAGATAGGTAAGTAGGTAGGTAGGGATAGATGATACATAGATAGATAGATAGATAGATAGATAGATAGATAGATAGATAGATAGATAGATAGATAGATAGATAGGTAGAGTAGAGTAGAGTAGAGTAGAGTAGAGTAGAGTAGAGTAGAGTAGAGTAGAGTAGAGTAGAGTAGAGTAGAGTAGAGTAGAGTAGAGTGGAGTGATAGGGAGATACTGGAAGTAGATACTGGAGAGAGAGAGATTTATTGCATTTATATTCCCCAGAATCAGAATAATCTTTTAATGTTGGGGGCTAGCGTTCATCTACCTCTCTCTCTCTCTTCTTTATTTGCATGTTAAAATAAAGATAAATGAGAAAAAAAATGCTTAAAAGAAACCACATTCTACCTCTGTCATGCAGGGATCAGGCTGGTTCTGCTCATCTGAAGGCTAGGTACACTTTGAAACGAAGGATTCCCTGCCAGTGACTAGAACTCAATACTCCTTCCATTGATCAGTATTTCTTCCCTGCCCCACTAATTTCAGAAAGGTGTTTTCTCTAAGATTAGTGCTATAGTGTGCCAAAGCTCCAGAGATCCAGATCAGGACCAGAGCTTCATGGAAGTCTAGATCTGGCCTGCACCTGAGGGCATTTCCACACAAGGACTCTGGGCCAGTTCAAAAGTAGCTCCAATTCTCTGATCAAATGGCATCAACCATGCTCAAGAGCTGAGCCAATTTATTTCTGGCTCAGTTCCAGAGTATTTGAAACCACAATGAAATCAGCTTTCTTTTTTAAAACTGGCTGTGAGTCTGTGGAACTTGTGGGAAGTCTTTTCCCCACTTTCTTGTCTTACCACGGGATTCTTGTCTTTCAAGGAGAAAGGTGACTTGATGATCCCTTTTTAGCTCCCTCTAACAGGAACTGCTGAGACTGTCCCCATGTACCAAACACAAATTAAGGCATGGATGGATGGTGATGCACACCCTTTATTATATTTATCTTTTGTCTGGAGTGGAGGTGAAGGTGAAGCAGTGATTCTTGCTCCTTGTCCTCAGCAATCACCTTCCAACTGTTTTGAAGCTTTTGGAGAAGTGGTGGTCCTCTGAACTGAGTTGGCTCCTCTGCCTCCTGAATGATCTGTCTGAATCTTTCTGAGGGCAGAGGAAATGGCTTTGAAGGACAGGAGGAAGAGCTGCTGCCAAGGCAATGGTCAGATAAGCATGGCTTGAGCCCAGGCCAAGAAAATAACTTGAGGAAAACTCTCAGACAAGCTCCTCCCTAGCTCACATGAAAATAAAGGGAAGGAGGGGGAAGCACATTCAGACTTGGAAGATTCTGTTACTATTGCTGTTTCAATAAAAGTAGTCCTGATCTATACGTTATTGGTTTCTTAGTCTTGCCTATCTTGCTGGGGTGACAGAATTACCTCTGAATTCAGGAACATTTGAATATGTTGCATAACCCTAAATAACAGCTACAAAAATTATCTCGCTATTCTCACAAAAGCATATCACACTGAGAAGGTTACTACTGTAAATCATAACATTAATAGATTAAAATACTATTTGACAAAAGTATCATGGTACTTACTTGCACCACTTGTAGGCCAATGAGCACCAAATCACAAACTTCCTCATTTAAAGCTTGTCCCTAAACTCACTAGGGGCCTTAGGCAACCCAATTCCTCTTAGCTTCATCCCCCATAATTATAATTAGAATGACTTACCGTATGTTTTAGGGCTGTTGTAAGGTTTTTAATTAATTAACAATGGTGAAATCCTCCGAAACCTTGAAAAGCTCAACCATTTAGTTTGGGCTACCAGTTCCGGGCCACAAATATCCAGACAAACACTAGATCAGTGTTTCTCATCCTTGGCAACTTTAAGATGTGTGGACTTCAACTCCCAGAATTCCCCAGCCAGTGGCTGGCTGGGGAATACTAGGAGTTGAAGTCCATATGACTTAAAGTTGCCAAGATTGAGAAACACTGCACTAGATGATAGTAGAGAGATATAAAAAACTCTAACTTTTTGCTGCCGTTTACCAATCCTCTGGATTTTTGCAGCCCAGATCCGGTAGGTCTAAAGTAATACTTGTAGTGATTGCTTTCCTTCACATTTCTAATATTATTCCAGGAAAGGCAAGAGAAACAATGATGTCTCTTGGTATCAGTTTTTCACTTAGGGCGGTCATTGGTTAGGCCAGCCTTTCTCAACCTTTTGACCCTGGAGGAACCCTTAAAATATTTTTCAGGCCTTGGGGAACCCCTGCACATTCAGGCTCAAACAGAGGCCAGAAGTTACAAAATTATTATATTTGTTTCATGGGTTGGCCTGTATTACAGGCATTAACAGTGTTCTTAAACTAAAAATAAAGAATGAAGTTTACCTCTTTAATGTGAAGTTGCCCGAATTTGAAATAATTTTTTAAATAACTTGTCATCTCCTAGGGAACCCCTAGTGACCTCTCGCGGAACCCTAAGGTAGCCTGGAACCCTGGTTGAGAAACCCTGGCTTAGGCCTGGTGGGGCAAATTTCAGAGTCTTAGCTCACGACACAGAAAAAGTTGCTGAGCTCATGAAACTCTAGCAATCTCTGTGCGCCTTCCTCTCATGACACTCTGTTCTACTTATAGCCACTGGATGCCCGCCAAGTGGCTGATCCCTTCTGCTGCCACAATTCTATCCGCCACTGAGAATTTTTGACAGAGGCTCTGCATTCCTCTCAGCCTCCCCGCCTCCATAGGCATGCCAGCCAGGGCCGAGAAGGAATCCAGCATCCGTTAATGCTTGAAGGCTTGACTCTTCCTTCTCCCCTTTCCAAAACCTCCTTCTGTCAATGCTACAATCCGCAAAGCAAGGAAACCTCCCTGCCACTTCTGCTACTTGGAAGGGCTGCTCCTCTTCTTTTCTTTTCTTTTCTTTTCTTTAGCTCTGTCTACAATGCTTTGTTTTTCTTTGGATTAAATTGCAGCTGCCTGCCTTGGACCCCATGCGGTGTTTCCAAACTATAGCTCACCCGTAAAACAAATGGCCTCAGAATGTTTGCATAGGTCTGGGTTTGATAGGATGTAATGAAAGCATTTTGCAGAATAATTGGGGCTATGATTACTTACCTGGTTAATTCTGCTGAGCACACAGAAATGGGCCCTTAATCAAAGCTGTCTGCCATACTTGGCTGGCTTCATGGTGCTGATTAGGATCCTGGCCATGAGCCCAGAGCCTCTCCCTGTAAGAAGTTGAAGACTAAGAATGAATCTACAAGCCAGCAGGGCCATCGCCATGGCCTCCTCTCCCTTTTGCAGTTCTTTAGCACCTGGAACCCCCCTAGCAAAGGGGTGGTGCAGAAAGTAATTAAGGGGGGAGGAATAATTTGGGTATATATTAGAGTACTGTGATTGGGTTCACACATTGCCCTGAGCCCTGGGTTTATTGAATGAAACGCCCTTGGTTGGGTTCCCACAGCAATGTAATCCATAAAGAAATCATGCTTTGGCTTAACAAACCATGGCAGGCTTAGTGTAATGTGCAAACCTGACAGACTGTGTTATATGATATGTTGTTGTAAAGCAAGGGCTCTGAAGGTGTGGATCATAACACTCTGGAAAGTCATGAGCAAATTTCAGGGGACTCGGCTGTTGGATTGTCCAGGCAAAGTGTGATTGCAGGTGGTAATGACTGAGTTGTGAGTGTGCAAGCCAGGCTTCACACCGCAGACCTTTAGCACATCTCAGGAACAAGGCCTTGCAGTGTTGTTGCTATCACACAGTTTAATATGGGGTAGTTTCAGGGCAGCAATTGGTAGATCCCCTGCCATCCTTTCCCACCCACCTAGCATCATCTGCTGGCAGGAATACCAATCTCAGATCACTTCCCTGAACATACGCTAGTTTGGGAATGGGGGAGCTGGGTGTCACATTTTAATTCTTTATTATTTACTGCATGCTTCTTCTGGCAGGACTTGGGACACCCAGAAAACTATAAAATGATTTCATAGATTTTTATTACTTTAAGAGATCATGGAATTATAAAGGTTGAGAACCCCTGAGAAAAAATACCAGGTGGGGATGGAGGGAAGCATTTGAAGGGAGCACCCAGTAACCCTTCACTACCCTCCTAAATATTCCTGTCTGGCATGTGTTTGCACTGAAGCAGCAGAGTCTTCGCCCTAACATCTCTTCAAACCAGAGAAAGATTCTGTGGCTTTGAAACTGGCACCCATAGAGATGTCTTTGTGGCTAGTGTTGTGAAGAGCCCTGTCTGATCAGACCAAAGGCCTGTTTATGAGACAGTCAAGCAGAGGTATTCTGGGGACCAGTTTGAGGCATAAGGAGTGGCGAGAGAAAATGGGTAGAGCCTTTTAATAGAGCATCACGCAATGGTCAAATCCTGCTTTAGCATGCAAAAGACCCAGATGTGATCCTGACATCTCCAGATGGGCCGCTAGCTGAAGCCCAAAGAGCCTTTGCCAAGCTGGGAGGCAACAAGATGTTAACTTGAAGAGGACCTGACAGGTCCTTTGATGTCAGAAGAGACCTCTGCATTTTTTTAAGTAAATGAGAAACTGGAATGCTTGCCTTTAAAGGACAACTCTGTAATGGAAAACATTCCCACTAGGCACTAGAAAACGTTATCACTATGAAAGTGTAAATGTGGAGATACTGATACATACATTCCAAACACTTAGGACAACTCTGATACCTACCCCTCTCCCCCACCCTGCCACAATTGTGAGGAACAGCCTGGGACTGGGAGACCAAGTGCAGTGCAAGTTCATTGCTGAGAGACTCCATCAGCCTTTTCCAATCTGGAAAGATGAGTTTGGATAACAGCTGCCAAAATTCTCAGTATCTAGGGCTGTGCTAAGGTGGAGCAGAAGAAAGAAAGCAAGAAGTAAGTCCAAAGTAGTGATAAGAAACTTCAGGTTCCCTGATTCTTCAAAAAATAAAAAAGACCTCTAAAAATGAACAAGATCATTGCATATTTTTCAGTATTTGTTATACTATTCCCAAGTTTACTGATTCCCCCCTCTTGTACCTGAGTTACTGCAAAGCAGAAGTGGACCACAGTTGCCTTCCATCAGGATTTTATATAAATCTTATTAAAAGTTTTACAAAAAACATAAAAACTAACACAAACTAATAAGGAGAGGGAGGGAGGGAGGAGTTAAGAAAGAAAAAGTGCAAAAAGAAAGAACAAAAAGAAATAGAAAGAAGCAGCTTCTGATTTCCTTTGCAGCAAATGTAAGTACAATTACAAAATCAACTCTTCCTCTATGATTACAAAATTAAAGGCTTACTTTTTTCTATTTTTTTCCCTAATCATCAAAACCACAAATCATAAGTGCATTTTGTTCCATTTCATGCAAAAAGTCTATAAGGGTTTTCAGTCAACCATAAATGTAGATATTGTTTTTTCTCTAATCAAATAAGTTAATCTGGCCATCTTTGCAAGTTCCATCATCGTCACTAGCCATTCCTCCATTGTGGTAGGATAGAACCTTTCCATTTTTGATCATATAATAATCTTGCTGCAGTTGTCATATAATATAAAAACAAAGCTCCATGACTTTTTTCTAATTGCTTATCCATTCATCCCAAAAGAAAAGTCTCTGGCTGCAATTGTACTTTAACCTTTAAAATCTTCTGGATTAACATATGTATTTGGAGCCAATATTTTTCAGCTTTTCTACATGTCCACCAAACATGGTAAAATGTCCCTTCATGCTGTTCACATTTTCAATAAATATTCGAAGTACCTTTATACATTCTACCTTCCATCGAGACTTTGGAGGGATCTCCATAACCTCCTCCAAATTTCTGCCAAATTTCAGCATAAAGGCTACCAAATTTCACCACTGACAATGATGCACTGCAGACTTTTGTACCAGGCAACTAACAGGCTATCTGGACCTATCAGAGTTTCTATTCCAAATGATGGAGAGGGAAAGATGGTTTCCATTTGCTGCCTTATTTGCCTGCCAATGCAGCTGAATTGGCAAGGTGAACACGCTTGCAAATTTGCAGTCTGTAGCCAATTTTCTGCAGAAGGACCCACTGCTGCTTTCTGGAAGCCTCAACAATCCCTACCACTGCCCTTTTGGAATGCACACTGAGTGTGCTTGGTAGAGGTGTGTGTGCTTCAGAGTGGCTGCTGTTACTCAGAATGAGCCCATGTTTGACCTTGGTTCCTTCCTATATAATAGGCTTGGCAACCTTTTGGGCCAGGAGCTCATGTGGGGTTTTGAGGGCGTATGGGACATCCATTCACAAAATGACTGTCAAGGGTAATTTCCCTATTCAGTAAATGGCATCCCTGAAAATAAATACAATGTAAGAGAGAGGTTCCTTGAACATTCCAGCCAGCTGACTGGCTGCCTATCTATCTATCTATCTATCTATCTATCTATCTATCTATCTATCTATCTATCTATCTATCTATCATTATATTTGTATGCTGCTCATTCCTGAAGGCTCTGAATAGCTCAGAAACATCTTTTTTAAAAATCTCCTAATAAAAATAAATACATCAGAAATAATAATAAAAATCTCAATAGCATCATGAGAGATTACAAAAATACCAAGTTGTATGTCTGCCAATGTATCCCAGCATTCAAAGCATGCCTCCCTCTGAGGCTACATGGAAAAACCCTGGTCTTTTCTTCTGAAACCAAGCAGGAAAGAGGTAGACTGGATCTTCATAGGAAGGGAGTTCCAAAACACAGAGACAGCAACCGAAAATGCCTGTTTCCTAGGCCATGTCATTCTTGGAGTGACAGGACCTAGAGGGAATTGACCTTGGTTGATCTGATTGGATGGGCAGATGGGTATGGGAGAAGGCAGTTCTGCAGATAACCAGATCTTAAAGGTGACAACCAGTACCTTGAATCATACCAAGAAGCCAAACTGGTAGCCAACAGAGCTCCCAAAGCAGGGAGTCACCTGAATATAATGGGAAACACCCATCACTGTCCAGGCTTCTGCATTTGACCAGCTATGGCTTCTGAATTCTTTGCAAAGGCAGTTTCACATAGAGTGTGTTAAACTAATTCAAATGGGAGGTGACTAGGGCTATGAGCAGGGCTTCCCAGGAATGCCCAAAAAGTAGCTGTGCAAAGCTGCTACTTGTTCCTTGAGCAGGAACTGTGAATCCAGGAGGAACAACAAGATGCAGACCCCTCTGAGTGGAGGAGTACAACCCTGGTGTTCAAAGCCAAGATGGTACTACCTGTCAAGGCAGCCTCGCCTCGAATAAAACACGGACTCACTTAGAGGGTCTAAGGATTTCCGGCTTTATTGAAACGAAATGCGTGCAGAGAGAAAGTCGGGAATCCTTATGTGGTGACAGGGTGCCCTGTTTATACTTTGCTGGCAGACATCGTGCTTCTCCACCCTTGGGCCAGGACCGAATGGGTGCTTGAGACCTCGATGCGTCAGCTGATGGGCGATCCCGGCGATCTCCTTTGTCTCCCTGTCTCCGTCCGGACCGGGTGTGTCCTCTGAAGGTGTTTCCTCGATCTTCTGATATGCGTTAATTACTGCCTGATGGGTGCTCCCATTATGTTGGGCATTACTCTGTGGATATGCGTGCCTGAGGGAGGTGTGAACGCATCCCCGGGGGACATGGGAAGGCGTTCACCTTGCCTTTTGATGGGTGCTAAGCTTGGTCTGAAGGGCTTATCTATTGTGTTGGGGGTTCCCTTCTGGATTATGGGTGTTTGAGTGATTTAGGGATTATGCTTATCCCTTCCTCTTACCCGATGTGCATGTTCCCCGTTGTGATGCACATATGCCTTGCAACAGGGAACATGACACTACTGTGGAATTGTTTGGCCCATAGAACCAAAGCTACTCCATCTTGAAGAGATTAAGCCTGAGTCTCATCCTTTCCATTCAGACCCTGACAGCCTTCAGGAAGTGGGTCACTTTATTACTTTCTACTTTATTAATTATTTAACATGAAGCTGAGTTGTATAGCTTGGTATTATCAGCGTGTGATCCATGTCAATGGATGACCTCTCCCAATGGTTTCATGGAGATGTTAAAGCATGGTGGGCAGAATAGAGAGCCCTGGGACATTGCACAGAGAATAAGTCTCTTAGGAAAGAGAAGGACCACCAAAGAATGATGCCTCACATTGCAGTACCTCAGAGC
The DNA here is from genome assembly GCF_035149785.1 of Candoia aspera. NCBI lineage: Eukaryota > Metazoa > Chordata > Lepidosauria > Squamata > Candoiidae > Candoia > Candoia aspera. The sequence goes on along the minus strand of NC_086158.1, from coordinate 73,850,416 downwards.
TGATCCATAGGATTAGATGGTCAATGGTATCAAAAGCCACTAAGAAGTCAAAAAGGACCAGGAGGGTGACACTCCCCTGGTCCCAATTTCTCCAAAGGTCTTCAACAAACATGACCAATGCAGTTTCTGTGCTGAACCCTAGCATGAAATCTGACTGTCACAAGTCCAGATAAGGGATATTTTTATCAAGCCCCAGGAAAGAGTAATGTGTCCAAGCTGGCCAAAGTGAAGGCCTGGAGAAATTTTTAAAAGGTAATGGGAAAAAAAAAACAGGAGGATGGCACATGCTCATTTGAAAAAAAAATCCACTGTGAGCTTAGATATTAATCTTAGACTAGTTTGAAAATCAATATCCCAGATATGCTGCTTAAGGAGATTCCTGGCATTTTCAAATCTTAATGGGCAGAGGCTCTTCAAAGGGAGATCTAAGGACTGGAGTTTGCTTTTCCACCAAGTTGATTTAAAATATCCTCAGAGTACCAGTGGGGGCCAGATCCACTGGGAAAAAAATAACCAGAAATTAATGAGAATGTACTAAGCTCTGGGATACTGAAGTGGCAGCTTTAGGAATGAGCAGTCAAGAAATATTACCCAGACTAGCATTTGACAAAGTAGCCATGAAAGCTTTGGAAAAGACATTCAGATGCTGGGATGTGTCTATACCTACATGATCAGAATCATGCAGGCAATTATTTGCTCTGTGATACTTTCTGGAAATGAATGTTGGACTTCGAAGAAGCAGGAGAGAAAAAGTAGTGATGCTTTTGAACTTTGGTATTGGAGAAGATGCCTGAGAATACCATGGATAGCCAAGAAAACAAACAAATGAATCCTAGAACAAATCAGTTCAGAGTTCTCACTCGAGACAAAAATGGCCAGGCTCAATTTATCAAACTCCACACACATTAGACAAAAACCTAGTTCTCTGAAGGAAGCCTGTAATGGTGGGAAAGGTAAAGGGAAAAGAAGAAGAGGACAACAAGCAGCAAGGTGAATGGGCTGAATTACTGCAAAAATGGGCACAACATTGGAAGACCTGAAGAACCAGGCTGGAAACAGATCCTTCTGGATAAAACCTATGGGGTCACTAAGACTCAATACCAACTTGATGGCACTTAATCAATCAAAAAATCACCAAGTTCTGGTATCCACAGAAACCCTAACCTGTCTCTAAACATAAGGTAGCATCTTAATACATCTTGGAATTGCAAGGATAGCTCTCATAAACTTACACTCTATTGCTTCCAGCATATCATACTTTGTAAAACTTGGCAACCTCCTGGAGTCCCTCTGGTGGGAGGAGATGGGCAGTGACAAATTGGATAAATAAATAAATAAATAAAATAAAATAAAAGTGCAACTCTGAAAAGAAATAACCTTAGCTTAAAAGACCTTACCGGTCACAGGAATAAAATATGTTCTTTTTGAATGGAAAAAGTCTCAAGATAGCTGAAGAGCTACACTGAGCAATACTAGCCTGATAGTAAAAATGTGCACTCCTAGATAAAGAGGCCTGGAACTGCCCTCCAAGTTATTTGTAAGTATGCACCTGCTCTACAAGGGTCCCATCAATTTGCCATTTATGCATTCTATGGTAGGGTCCTCCAAAAACCAAAAGCTTAGTTTTTAAGTTTTTTGACAATTCATTTCAAGTTCTTTTAGACAGAAGGAAGTCAGTGAACCTTCTTATTCCCACATGGAAAACAGGCAAAATTACTAAAGTACATTATCTGCATATAACAGAGATGGAATTCCACTGCTAACATTGTAACAGAAGATAGAAATAGTGGTTGAGACCTGGAGTTGTGGATGTGTAGAACAAACAGAAAAGGCCACCATATGAAAAGGGTTACTAGTTCTCCCTGTAGCTGCCTAAGGAAAAGGGTTACTAGTTCTCCCTGTAGCTCCCCATCTGAGAGCCAAGAAAAAAACAAGCTGGCAGGGGAGAAAAGGAGGATGCTCAGAACATTTTATGCTGTGCTTGTTTCAGATCTGCCATGGAACTCACGAAGGACTACTTAAAGGTACTGCTAATTAAGAGGGGGAAAGGATTCAACTCTTGGAGTTCCCCTGTTGCTTGGTAACAGGTTGGGCAAGGTCACATAAGGCTGAGTACCAAGGAAATATAGAGGTGGATAAGTAAATGGCCTGTTCTTTGTGCACTTGCAAACCTCTGATAGTCTATTGCTTAGAAGACTCCAGGATCTGGCTCTAGCAGATTATAAGCTGGAACTGGGTTTGAGTTTGACCACATTTAGTTATTTGGTACCTTCCAGATACTTTGGAAATACATATCTGTATTTAGTACTTCCTAAATTCCATGGCCATACTGGTTAAGCTGACCATCAGAATGCAAAGCAGTGCTAAAATGCTTGTTTGTAAAGAAGAACATCCTGGGCATGAAGGTCAACTCAATAGTAGTCTAGCCTGCCTAGATAACTTGCAGACAAATCAGTCTTAATGAGCACTAGCTGAGGAAGGGCAGGGTAACTACAGCCTCTAATATAGAATTCTCTGCATGAGAGTCATCCGTAGCTGTAAGCAATTCTGTTGTTTGCAAGCCTGTATGATTGATTTCCTTTATATTTGCCTGGTGTCCTGACTCTTTGCTTCCTATAACCTGACCTTTGTCCTTTTTTTTTTCTTTTCCTTCTGGAATTGCCAAGGACCCAGAAGGATTCATCTTTTGACTTCTGGACAACTTACTACTTTTCTGGGAGCTTCTGGCTGGGAGCAGTCCCTGGGAATTTGAGCTCAGCCTGTATAACTTGTTTCATCACTTACAAATCCTAAGGCAAGACCAAGTTGGACAACTCAAAAGCATATATTTATATATTCACACAGAATAGTATGAATGCAACTGTTGGAAGCTAGATGGCCAATGAGTAGAATGCCATATGCTTTGAAGGATAAAAAGGTTATGGAAGAAAAATTGTGAAGGGCAGAGAAACCTCTTAGAGGAAGTACTTGAAAATCCTCCCCATCAACCCCCAAAGGTCAATATAGTGAATATCTCCATGTTAGAATGCTTGTGGAAAGGGAGGGTCACTGACGGGAAGAGAGAGCTACTGGGGTAGAGGAGATGTGGGGGTACAAAACTTGGAATGATCTTCCTTATATTATGGCATCATGAGATCAACCTGAATGTGAACACAACCAGTGTAGAACAAAACATTTATCTAGAATGGTTCATCGTTAAATGAATTGCTAGAGAGACCCTGTATATACCAGGTTCAAAAATCTAATTAAATGTAGCAAGGAAGAGGGGGAAAAGATGTGTGAGAGACATCAGTTTCCGCAATTGGCTGTCAATATGATACCTATCAGTCAAATTTTGAATAAATTTGCAGTAAGTTTGGTTTTTGCATCTAGCCAAATCAACCCAGCAGTATTTACTGCAATTCTAGTTTCCATTTCTTCTGGATTCTCCATCTCATTTTAAGACAAGAGTGCAGGTGCTCAGCACAGCCAGGGTCCCATTTCTTCTTCTGAGATGCTTCCTGTTACATTTCCTGAGGTCTGCCATTTGCTGCTCATCACATCTGGAATTGGTCTACAGAAATATGTAAATCAGCTGCCCATGGTTTTTTCTACATTAAGCTGTATCTTCACTAGGAACAAGAGAAGGAAGGAAATTCTTTCTAAGTCAACGAAAGAATGAAAAGAGTAAGACTGATATCTCCAGAGAGAACCTTAATGAACTTTAACTTCCAAATCAAAAGAATAAGAAACTGGCAATGCTTTGCAATTCTAAAGATACTTAGTTAGAAGGACAGTCCCTTATAGCCATCAGGAATCGCTTCCAAGTGAAAAAGAACCACATGCTCCCAGTTTAATTAGAAAGCTGGTCCATTTTTCCCTGCCCACTGGGGAAACAGAATTTAGTGAGGAGGTGAATTAAGGTATGGATAAACTTCATTCCAATCCTTTTGCACTTCTGTCCCTCCTCCTCATACTCTTTTGTGTGAGTGAGCGAGAGAGCTACATGGAGGAAGAGCTTGGCAACCAGCGTGGGAAGAGTGAAACTAGGGTGATATTAAATACAACGCAGTGGAAACCATCCAGAGACTGTCTACCACTTGCTCATTGTTTCATCTCAGGCAGTGCATGCTGCCAATTTATAATAATGTTTTAATTTAAGACATTTAATTTAAGCCACTGCATGGAGATTTTTGGGGGGGAAAGAGATGAGGGCAGAAATAATAATGGTCTGTGATATCAGGAATAGCTGTAGGTGCCAGTTACAGGAGAGGTTTGAAGGCACTGATTGGCTCCTACAGCTGGAGTAACATGAAGGCAGTGCCTACAAAGACTAAATTTATCTTATAAATTAAGTATACACATAGCCTTTTTAAATTAAATTGAACAAAGCAGGCAGTGGCCTGGAAATACTTTTTTTAATTAGAAGATGAGTTAACATTTCAAAGTTAAATAGATTAAAAATATATCCTGGAGTTGTAATGGTTGCCTAATCCCAAATACTCAGTCTCACAAGCTCGGGCTTAAAGATAACTGATTTATTAAAGGAATAGTATGCAAATACAGAGAAAGCTGAGAATGAGCAAAAGCGCGCCAAATACAAACTTAAAAGCCTTGCCTTCAATCCAGTCCCGCCCCAAGCACTCGTCAGCACGCACCCCCTCCCAGGTGTTAGGAACCGTTAGACGCGCCTGGGAAAGTAACCTTGAAGAGGATTGCAAACCCAAACATACATTCCAAAGATCCAAAACAAAGGAGAGCGCAGGAATGGAAAAATCCCGAACGAACCAAGCGAGTATACACGGAAAATGACTTGACATGTGAAACGTTACAATGTTAACAGAACATTGAAAGGGGAAACATGACATATCGCCCCCCCCCCAAAACAATGCTAAGGAGCGGGCTTGTCCGGGTAGGCAGAGTGAAAACGAGCAACCAGACGGGGCGAGTGTACATCGGGAGCAGCAACCCATTCAGGATGAGGGAAATGCTTCCAGCGAAGGAGGTACTGCAAAGTGGAACGCTGGCGGCGGGAGTCTAGGATTTCCGAAACCTCGAAGTGTTGCTGGTTATCAATCATGAGAGGAGGTGGTGGAACCGGTTGGGGATGCCAGCGGTCCGACGGTAGGTAGGGCTTGAGCAAACTGCAATGGAAAACAGGATGTAAACGTTTGAGGTTATGGGGCAAATCGAGTTTAAAGGTAACAGGGTTAATTTGTGCTACAATAGGAAAAGGGCCCACAAATTTAGGGCCAAGTTTCTTTGAGGGTTGTGGTGATTTAATGAACTTGGTGGACAAGTAGACTTTATCTCCCACAGCAAAAGTAGGTTCACGGGAGCGTTTAGCATCGGCATGCCGTTTGTAAGTGGTTTGGGCATGGAGCAGAGCTTGCTGAATGTTTAGCCACGAGTCTTTGAGAGTGTCAGCCCAGTGAGTGAGAGAGGCTGGTAGGGGCTGCGGGTGCGGGAGTTCAGGGATCGGGATGAACTCCCGCCCGAAGACAGCCTTAAAGGGAACTTGACCAGTGCTCTGATGCACGGCGTTGTTATAAGCGACCTCAGCAAAAGGGAGCAAGTCGACCCAGTTGTCCTGTTGGTAATTGACAAAAGCTCGCAGATATTGTTCAAGAGTAGAATTAACAGCTTCAGTAGAACCGTCCGTCTCTGGATGCCAAGCGGTGGACAGGGCTTGCTTGGTTCCCAGCAGTTTTAAAAATGCCCGCCAAAATTGTGACGTAAATTGTGTGCCTCTGTCACTCACCAAACGGGCGGGGATACCGTGGAGGCGGTACACGTGAACAAGGAAGAGGCATGCCAGTTGTTGCACGGTAGGGATAGAGGCGCATGGGATGAAATGGGCTTGTTTTGAAAAAAAATCTTTGACCACCCAAATGACGGTTTTTCGTTGACTGGGTGGGTAGGTCAACGATAAAGTCCATGGAGATGTCTTGCCACGGGAAGGATGGGGTGGCAACTGGTTGGAGGAGACCTTGAGGCTTGCCTGTCTTGCGTTTTGTAGCTGCACAGACAGGGCATGCGGTGACATAGGCTTTAAGGTCTTTTAGCAAAGTTGGCCACCAGAATTGACGCCGAACTAGGTGAAGTGTTTTTAGATATCCGAAATGCCCCGCTAATTTGTCATCGTGGCAGCGCTGAAGGATGGTTTTTTGCAAAGCGTCAGGCACATAGAGACGATCGTTGCGCCAGGCAAAACCGTCAGTGAAAGTTACAGTGTGTAGATTTGTTTGTAACCAAGTATCATTTTTAAGGTGGAGCAGCAACTGTTGTTGCAAATCTGATGGAATTGGCAAGTGCGGCGAGCGGCTGGGAGGCGGAGCGGCTTGAGGCTGCGTTTGATGCGCTCGCGTTTGGCTGCGTGTCACCGCTGCCAAACTCAATTGTTTTTCAGTCCAGACCGTACCTTGAACTGTTGGCCCTGGGCCAGCATCTTGGGCCCTGCGGGAGAGCGCATCGGCTAAAAAGTTTTTCTTGCCTGGTATGAATTTGAGTGTGAAGTCAAAACGGCTGAAAAACTCAGCCCAGCAAAGTTGTTTGGGGCTGAGTTTCCGACTGGTGCTTAAAGCTTCCAGGTTCTTATGGTCAGTCCATACTTCAAACGGGTTTGATGCCCCTTCTAGTAAGTGGCGCCAAGTCTCTAAAGCCGTTTTTACAGCAAAAGCCTCCTTTTCCCAAACGTGCCACTATCTCTCTGTTTCGGTGAATTTGCGAGAGAGGTAAGCACAGGGTTTTAAGGTGCCAGACTGGTCTGACTGGAGCAGTAGCGCTCCGACGGAGAAATCGGACGCATCCACCTGTACCACGAAAGGTTTGGTGGGGTCTGGATGCTGCAAGATGGGTTCGGTAGTGAAGATTAGTTTGAGCACTTCGAATGCCTGTTGGCAGGTTGGAGTCCATTTAAGGAGCGCTCCTGGGTTTTTTGAGTGCTGCGTATCCCCCTGCGCTTTAGTTTTTAACAGTTCAGTAAGGGGGAGGGCGATTTCAGCAAAATTTTGGGCAAATGCCCAATAGAAATTGGCGAATCCAAGGAAACTTTGTAATTGCCTCCTGGTACGTGGAGGCTCCCATGCTACAATAGCTTCCACTTTTGAAGGGTCCATTTCGATGCCCTTAGCGGAAATCCTATATCCCAGATAATCGATTTGTGATTGATGGAAAGCACACTTGGACAGTTTAGCATACAACTCCACTTTTCTCAATTTAGCAAGCACTTGACGCACCAAGTGAATATGTTCAGACATGGTTTCAGTATAAATCAATACATCATCCAAATACACCAGTACTCCTTTAAATAGGTGGTCGTGCAAGACCTCATTGATCAGTTGCATAAAAACCCCAGGTGCACCCGATAAACCAAAGGGTAAGACTTTGTATTGGAAAGTCCTAAGCGGACAGTTAAACGTTGTTTTCCACTCATCCCCTTCCCTTATGCGAATGCGAAAATAGGCTTCTCTCAGATCCAATTTTGAGAAGATTTTGCCTCTGGCCAGATGTGATAACATATCTTTGATAAGGGGTAAAGGATATTTATTTAATATTGAGACTGCATTGAGCCCGCGGAAATCGGTACAGAGCCTCAGTGAGCCATCCTTTTTTGGTCTAAAGAGGACAGGGGCCCCCACTGGGGAGTTCGCCGGCTCAATGAAACCCCTAGCCAGGTTTTTGTCAATGAACTCCCTCAGCGTAGTTAGCTCTTTGGGAGACATGGGGTAAATCTTTGGGTGAGGTAACTTTACATTAGGTAGGAACTCAATGGCACAGTCTGTTTTTCGGTGAGGTGGCAAGCGATCTGCTTCCTTCTCCCCAAATACATCAGCCAGATCTTGGTATTGGCTGGGCAGCCCTTCTAGTGACGAAAGAGTTTGTACTGTAGTGTTAGCCACCCGACCTCCCTCCATGTCCTCTAACAAGTCCTTTTCAGGTACTTTATAAAATCCATCAGCAAACGTTACAGTTCTATGTAGCCAATTAATAAAAGGGTTTTGTTGCACAAACCAAGGCATTCCCAGAATCACCAAAGGGCCCCCCACCAGAGCTATGACAAAAAGCAATTTCTCCCAATGAGTGCCCATCTGCAAAGCCACCAGTCCAGTAGAGTGAGTGACTGCCTTCCCCCCCGCCATGGTCCCATCCAATTGCGTGAAGATCATGGGCCGTGGCAGAGGGAACGTGGGCAGTTCTAGGGCAGCTACGACATCAGGATGCATCAGCGAACGAGAACAACCCGAGTCCAGCATGGCCCAGACTTCGACAGTCTTAGTTCTAGAGCCCAATTTTACTTTGACAGTCATTGTAGGGAAGTTCCCACTCACCGAATCGTGGTCGCGCCCGGTTTCTTCCACCTGTCCAAGGGCGCCCTTCAGGACAGGTGGAAAGCATTTCCCACCGGTTGGTCAAATTGTAATTCCTCGTCCCCATCCCCGAATGGGAGGTCTGGAGGGTTGAGCTCAGCATAGACAGCCTTCATCTTGCGCGGCAGGGAGGGCGATTTTCCCGGCGCTTTCCCGGGTCGCTCTTCTGGCCAGCGTCTCGGGCACGAAGTAGCACGATGCCCCTCTTTCCCGCATCTTAAACACTGCCCTTTCGCCAATCGCCGTTCCTTTTCTTCCTCCCAGGTTTTTGGTTTAGGGCGACTCGAAAATCCAGCAGCCCGAGCCCCCTTCGCGGCTCGGGTCTGTCTCAGCTCCTTACTCTGGGCATACATTTGTAGGGCGCTTTCCGCACTGCCTGCCAACTGTATCCCGCCGTATAACGTTTTGGGATCGTCCCTGCCCAAAGCCCAACAGAAGATTTCCGTCTCCAGCCCTTGCTTGAACATCTCCACCAAAGTCGACTGGGACCAGTCTTCCACCTTCCCCACCAGGGCTTTAAATTCTAAAGCGTAGTCTGCGACAGAGAGGGTCCCCTGGTAGAGTTTTCTTAGGGCGTTCTTCGCTCTCTCTTGGGCTAATGGGTCTTCAAAGTGCTGTTTCAGCGCCCACAGAAACTCATCAAAGTCCTCTAACTCCGTGGCCTCAGCTTGGCACAATGTTATGTACCAGTCAGCTGCCCTCCCCTTCAGCTTATTGGCAATGAAATTAATCTTGCCTTGTTCAGAGCGGAAATTCTGACCCCAATCTTCCATATAATGTCTAGCATTGGTAATGAAGAAGGAAAGCGTGGTAGGGTCCCCATCAAACTTCACCCCAAAGGGTGGGAAGGTCCTTACCGGCTCCACCGGCTGTGGTGGCTCCGCAAACAACAACGTGCGTCAAGCCGCCAGGGGTGGCCGATCTCAGGACGCCCTTGACTCCCTTCCCCCCACGGGCCGGGGAACTCAAGTCTTGCTTCTTCCCCTGAATGACAGGGAACTCCGTCGGGGGGGAAACAGCTGAGAGGGCTCCTCTTCCCAGTCCTCCTGTAGGGACCCCGAGCTTTTGGTGGCATCTTTGATGAGGGTCACTATCATTTCCATCTTGTCCTCTATTGCTTTCATACGTGCAGGGGTGACCGGCTCTTCTAAGGGTCTGTTGGTTACCACCACCCTCGGTGATAAGGGGATTTCGGGTTCCCAGGATGGCTGTGGAGATCCCCCCCCATTGTGCTGCTCCCACCTCGGGCGGTGGTTGGAGTACACCCCCTGTGGCACCCTGCACCACTAACAATAGCTCGTCCAGTTGAGCATCTCGCCTCTCCCAACATGCTGCTCTTTGCGCTCTCGAAGTTGGAGCTACCCGAGTCTTCGTCGAGTCCGGCTCTTCTTCGCTCCCCTCACTCTCGCGAAGCGGAGGTTCGATCATCGCTAGCGCTCCTCTCTACCCAACTTTGGATGGGGCTAGCGGAAAGTAATTGAATGATTCTCAGCTTTATGTAATGGTTGCCTAATCCCAAATACTCAGTCTCACAAGCTCGGGCTTAAAGATAACTGATTTATTAAAGGAATAGTATGCAAATACAGAGAAAGCTGAGAATGAGCAAAAGCGCGCCAAATACAAACTTAAAAGCCTTGCCTTCAATCCAGTCCCGCCCCAAGCACTCGTCAGCACGCACCCCCTCCCAGGTGTTAGGAACCGTTAGACGCGCCTGGGAAAGTAACCTTGAAGAGGATTGCAAACCCAAACATACATTCCAAAGATCCAAAACAAAGGAGAGCGCAGGAATGGAAAAACCCCGAATGAACCAAGCGAGTATACACGGAAAATGACTTGACATGTGAAACGTTACAATGTTAACAGAACATTGAAAGGGGAAACATGACAGGTATAAAAGGAACTAAATGCTCATACTGGCTGTTCATAAGTCTGAAATATTCAGAGTTATTACTATTGTAACTTCTGTTTTCCTGCAAAGTACATGGAAGATGTATAGGGAGGTTATTATCCACTTATCAATGTTTCGTAGGATATCAAGGTAACTGTGGCATGAAAATGCATATCTAATTTTCTATACTCTGATATGACACAGCCTAAGGTTGCCTTGGCATGTAATGCTAAACCATAATTTAGTGAAATGCATCTAAGAGGGAAGAGGAAAGTTCATTCAAATTCTCCCTCATCTTCCTGCATAGCCAAGAGAAGAAATCAAATATTAGATTTAATTTTACTGAATTCTATGCTTCTTGTTACATGCAAACTGTGGATTCTAGTTTAAAAATCTAGTTTCTTAAAACAAGACAGTGGAATAGCCTGGGAGATGTTCAGCGATTTATCAGAATTTATTTGAAACTAGGATTCCTGGCTAAGTCATGATAAGCCATAAAACAAAGTAAAATTAAATGCTGGTTTACTCCTTCTCCCCTCTCTGTGGTTCACCTAATCAGCATGGAAGGTTTCTCCATGTTGGATACCCTTCTTCCATACTGTTATATAGTTGGAAAGCTAGTCATGTTTGTTGCATAGTTATTAATGGCCAATTGATAGTTTTAGAATCTAGAATGCAGATCACAGACATCTGCTAAGAGTTTGAACCAGAACCAGGGTACCCAAAAGAATTGGAAGAGGTGTATGGCTTTGGACCTGGCTAGAGAATTATGAAGCAAATGGAAGACCCAGTGCTGCTTTATAATTCTCACTACCCCTCAATCCCATGCAGGGATGTTACTATCTTTGGGGGAAAACAGAGTTTAGATACAACAACCATAGTTGGCAACACAACCCTAGAGCTCATGTGAGCCACTTGTCAGTACTTTAGAAATATTGTCCTACTTGTCAATGGATAGAAATGGCATGCAAACTAGTAGCGTGTCTTCAAGAGACACCCATAAAAATATCCTATTTTCTTCCTTCCATTACTGAAAACACACAGTATCTACTTGGGAGTTACTATGGTACCATCATGCCCTGAGAATCCCCATCTTCCTCTTTGGTCATATACCCTGGTTTTACCTCATCCCCAGCCCAGGAATGAAATAGCCTTAAGATATCAGTAAGTTTTGGAGAGCCAGTTTGGTGTAGTGGTTAAGGCTAGAAACCAGGAGACCATGAGTCCTAGTCCCATCTTAGGCACGAAGCCAGCTGGGTGATCTTGGGCCAGTCCCTCTCTCTCAGCCCTAGGAATGAGACAATGGCAAACCACTTCTGAAAAACCTTGCCAAGAACACTGCAGGGACTTGTCCAAGCAGTCTCTGAGAATCGGGCACAACTGAACAGATTAAAAAAAAAATCAGTACGTTTACCAATATAAAATATTCCATGTCCTGCACTCTGGACTAACAGAGAACAGATCTTGACCACTGTCTGTGTGTGTGTGTGTGTGTTTCCCAAGGCTAAACATTCTGTCTCTCTCTCTCCAATAGATATTTTAGATAATTTATTGGGAGGAGGTACTTTCTATAGGGAAGTAAATTTGAATTCTTTGTCATTCTCACCAGGTTATCTGGTGCTTCCAAGAGATTTTGGACCAACTTTCATTGACTCAAGCATTGTCTTCCTATGCTGCAGTACCTTCTGCTCAACATGAATATTTCATTCAAAGGTGTTTCCCAAATATATCCTCATCAAGGACCACCTCATCAAGAGATCCTTAGCAACGTCAATTCTTCCACTTCTTCTGCTCTATAGTTATGCATGGCTATCTAATATGATCTTTTTTCTTCTTGTTTCATTGCAAAGAGAACTTCAAATGACAGCTGTTGGGTCAGTCAGTTGGACTGCCTTATTTATGAAAATTATTACATCACTGAGGTTACTCATCAGTTTACAACAAAGCAACAACTGAGAAACTATTTTAAAAGGTGTATTTCCAGGCCTTTGAAAAGCTTAAAATCTAGATCCCTTGATTCATTCGAGAGTGCATTCCAAAGAACTGGGGCAGCTACAAGGAAAAAAATAGTTCTGCATTTCCATGAAACAAGCCCATGGCTGGCAGCCCCAGTAGGTAGACCAGATCAGGAAATCAGCTCTACAAGAAGGCTAAAACTACTTTTATTGAGAGTGGCTATAATAACAGAATTTTGCAAGTCTGATTGTGCTGTACCTCCTCCTCCTTCTTATATGATAGTGCATTAGGGAGGTGTCTGTCTGAGCTGCTTCCAAATGTTATCTCATTGCTCTGGACTTAAAAAATATTTCAGCCCCTTTTGCCTAAGTAATAGTTCTTGCATATTTCCATCAAGGTCATTTTACTTTCTATAATGGCAAGTGCAGGTAAGCCTCCTCAGATGATCTCACTGAGTTTGGGGGGGATGGGAATCATACAGAAAAGGACATTGTCTCAAGTCTGGACCCAAACTTTAGGGTAATAAACAGAACTTTGTACTTCAGCTAGAAACAAAATGGTAATGGTGGTATTTTAGCACAGGTATAATGTGGTCTGAGTTCTTCCAGAGACTCCTGGATTCTGTGGGCAGCCTAAGTCCAGTCTAGATATATGCAGCACTTGCACTCAATTATAAGATTTTTTTTTTCCAGGAAGGATGCAACTAGCATATCTGTTGAAACGATTAAAGATGTTCCTGGCCATTGCCTCAGTCTGTGAAACTAGAGAGGAATTTGGATTCAGAAGACCCCTCAAATGGTATAACTGTTCCTTCTTATAGTGTAATCCCATTTTAGAGTTGTGTTGCCTCACAGTGAACACTTCTATCTTGTCTGGATTCAGTTTGTTTATTATCCTGCATTCATTAGCCTCAACCAATCCATGTCCATCTTATAGCAGGAGTTCAGAACATTACAAATAGATGTGGGTGTCATCAGCAGACTGACAGCACTTCCAAATCTTCTGGTGATCACTTCCCTACATAAAACTTTCTGTCTTAAAATTCTTTGTCTTACAATGCTTCATTTAAAATTCATTTTTGTTAAGCTGAAGAGATACTTAGTAGCAATTTAAGAATCAGTTTAAGATAAACTTGGAATTACCAACTTTTTTCAACTTGTTGAAATACAAACCTGAAAATATAGTAAATATGAATATGGCCCCCTGAAATTAGAGATGTGCAGTTTTATGTAGATATTAAACTACACATACCACACAACAGCACCTGTCTCCAAGTTACACTATCTCAAAGCTATTTGAGAGATACGGGCATTGCTTTGTGGAGTTCTGTTCCTATTTCCAAATCTCTCAGGTTACCCTATAGTATATTATAATCAATAGTATTGAAAGCCATCAAGAGGTCAAGAAGAACCAACAAAGATACATTCTCTCAGCTGAGCTCCAAACAAAGATTATCCATCAGCCTCATAATGTAGCCTGTTCTGAAGCCAGTTTGAAATTATTCAAGATTATTTATTTATTTAGTTTTTGTAACCCACCCCAGTCGACAGATTCATTCTACCCAGTTAATAATACTCTAACCCTAAAAACAAAAAGACCTATGGTTAATAAAAATGCCCCAGAGGTCTGCCAGAAACATTCAATCCTGGTTAAAAACATGGCAGAATAATTTTATTTTAACAGCTGTATGAAATGCTAGGAGGGAAGGGGTTGCTTGAACCTCCAGAGGCAAATATAGGGGCTGCAGTAGAAAGCCTGATGCCTGCTCCATGTCACCCTCGAGTCATGTAGCCTGGGGATCTAAATAAGCCTTTTCATAATATTCTTATCAAACAAGCAGATTCAACCTTAGCCAGTCAGTGCCTGATGTAACCCAGTGTTTTGCAGTATATGGCTTTGTAGGTGATCACCAGAACTTTGAATTGGCCCGGATACCTACTGAGTAACCAGTGCAGCAACTTTAGCAGTGGTGTTACTCTACTATAATGGGATTGTTCTGTTAACAATCTAGCTATGTCATTTCCAAAGGCTGCCCCACAAAGAACATGTTATAGTAATCTACCTGAATAGTGATCAAAGCATGAGTTACTGTTGCCAAGGCATCCTGATCCAGAATGCAACCCTATCCAGAATAAATACCAGGACCAAAATCCCTAAGTGTTTATTGAGAAAAAGAAACTTGGTCTTGAAGGGATTCAGTCTAAGCTTATTTCCCTCCCAGCAAGGCCCTGACAGCCTCCAGACACCAGCTCAAGCTTTCCACAACATCTCCAATCCACCTAGGAATGATGATATATAATGGAGCATCATGTGCATACTAATAACACTTCACCTTTTAATTAATTAATTAATTAATTTAGTCTTCTCCTTCTGAGGCTGTCTGCATCTGAGAATTCGCCATTTCTTTGACCACCTTGTGCAAACATGGGAGGTTAGATGTTAGCTTGTAATTGACCATCATTATGGGGTCTGCTGGATTTTTTCAAAAAGGTTTAATAATTACCTCCTTTAAAAAAAGAGTAATCTCTTGCTCTCACTCAGAAAGGCATTTATGTTGGAATCCAACTTGATCTAATAGCCTTTCAGGCTGATCATCTATTAAGTTTGCTGCTCCTACAGAGATGAGATATAGCCACGTATCCAACTTTAACCAGAAGGTGGTCCATCCATGACATTAAAAAGTTTTGAGCCATCCTCACCCATGGAAGAGCACCTGAGAGAAAGGGAAAAAAAATCAAATGAAGTATATGATGCACCACAAAACAGCCCTCTGATCAATTAGGAAAGGCTTGTAGAAATTCTTTAGCTGCTCAAGATAAATCAGCCCCAAAGTGGATATTGAAATTGCTCCATACCATGAGCCCAAGGGAGTCCTGTACAAGCTCCAAGACCAGATAAAGCTACTCTTGGACAGTGGGGTAGACAGCCCACTAACAGAATCCCTAATCTCAGCCTGGTTCCAAGACTGAGGTACACAGACTCATTCTGTCACAGGTAATCCTGTAAGATATTTTTTGACAGACATCATTTTACAGATCACAGAGACATTTTATGAGATAGAGCAAATCCTTACAAGTCAATAAGGTATAGGGGATAATCTGTTGAACTTTGACTTGGGTTCAAATCACTGATTAGCTCTGAAGTTCACCAAGTAGATAAATAACCATATCTCAACCTAACTTATCGCACAGGTTTGTTTTAGGCTAAAGGCAGCATGGAGGCTGTCTTGACCTCCTCAGAGTGAGGATGGGATAAATAAGCCATATTTATTACTCCCCTATTAAGAAAAACATTTCTGAAATTCAGGTGTAAAGCTAGAAAATCTCTCTGGGGATGCACAATTATTGCACATATTATACAATTATTTGTATATGAAATATAAACAATGAACAATCCCACTTAGTAAAGAAAAAAAATTATTCAGACTTAGTTACTGACAAGGGAAATCTGAAACAGATTATATGAAGGAGATAATGTTTCAAGGAAGTTGGGCTTGCCCCACTGACAAGGACCTGAACTTATTTCTACAATTAAGCGTAAGAATATCTGGTATGACGTAACTGTACCCAGCTGTGTTCACAAAATTGTTCTGGAGGGGAGGACTCCAAATGTCAGTTTCTTTCATTTATATATCCACCTGTTTGCCTATTACCTTTGCCACCTTCTTTTCCTTACAAGAGAAAATACACTAAGTGTGTGGGGGGGGGGAGAAAACAGAAGCATGTACAGTGATTTTTGATGGGTAGCACAAGGTACTTCCACGCAAGATCCTTGCACCAATCCAGAATCAGCTCCGCACCTGTCAGCCCCACTAGGTAGACAAGACCAGAAAATGAACTCCATAGAAGGCTAAAACTACTTTTATTGAGATTGGCTATAATGAGAGAATTTTGCAGGTCCAGTTGTGCTGCATCTGCTTCTCCTTCTTATGGTTCTGCAAAGTAGGGAGCCGTCTGCCTGAGCTGCTTCCGAATATTATCTCATTGTTCTGAATTTACAAAATGCTTCAGACCCTTTAGCCTAGGTAACAATTCTTGCATATCTCCATCAAGGTCGTCTTCGTTTCTCTCTGTGCCACCACTGTAATCCTCCCATTCTTTAGGCAAAGCCAATTTATTGCCAGTTCAGCTTGGTATCATAGAAATTGCACTTAAGGCTAACTTTGGATTTGAAACGCAGAAGCTATGCAGAGCTTGCAGGCACAATATTTTCCCACTGGTGGACATTCTTCTCTCACCCGTCTCCCAGGTCCTGAGTTCAGGACATTCCCCATTCCCTATAGAGAGGCTGTACCTTCACGCTAAGATGTATTTCAGTACTTCAGAGGTCTTTAAGTGCCATGCGGAATCGTGCTTTGATGGTCTTCATGCTCCCTCATAGCAATTGCTCTCTTTTATGAACAAACACAAGCTGGAGCAAAAGCAAAATGTATCTTGAGGGTGGGGGGGAGGATTTCTCTCGCTCCAGAATTTATAATAGCTCAAGATGGGTGCCAACTGAATCTCTCTCTCTCTCCCTCTCTCTCTGACACACACACGTACACACTCTCTTCTACTGGCAAAGTGAAAGAAGCCCATTGGAGTTCTTAACTTTACAAGCTCAGTGGACATGACGGCAATTGTGGTCAGCTTCAAAATGCTTTATAGAGAGTGGAAGAGACAATGGTGATGCAGAAGAGCCTTAGGGAGACTTATCCTAAGATCTTTGCCCACCTATCTACCCTTCCTTGCAGAAAAGCAAAAGAAGAATGCTACAGGAAGGGGAATAATAAAGTTAAACATCTGTGCTGCTCTCCAACTAATTCTCCATGAGGTTTTCTGCTTTAACATAAGACCTGTCAGAAGCTTATTTTTAATTCTGTGGTGAAGGGCCCTGCAATTCCAGAGCCACAAAGCATGCACAAATAGCAGAACTCTCCCTCTTTTAAAAGACTGCCCCAAAATAAAATGAAAAGCCTGGGAGTTTATTTCTGGCTGAGGGGCAGTCTCGGAGGTGTTCTTATGATTAGGTGATTTTTAAATCCATGAAGGCAAAGCTTTGTTTTGAGGCATTAAAACCTGGTAAGCAAATAACATGGTGGCCAGGGAAGATACCATGTTCTTGAGGGAGCTCTAAGGCTCTACAGATAGTGAAACAGCCTAGCTGGTAACAACTTTCCATTAAAATTGAGGAAGAAAGGCAGAGTTCTGTTTTCAACAAAAATTATCTGGCTTTTTGCATTTAAACCTCAGCAAATGGGAATGGAAAGCTGTGCAGGGTCAATGTGTCTTAACTGAAGACATTTGCTTACAACTCACACTCTTTTTAAGGCATTTATTTCAAGCCATGCAAACAGAAATAACAGATGTCTCATATTGGTCCAATGGATTTGCTACCAATTAATATAAGTGAGCCAAGGTCAAGCATTTCACTAAAACCCATATTATTCAAATTTCCTAATGGAAACAGGACCTCCACTATAAGTTAGTGGAATCATAAAATTTTCCATGAAATACAGTAGCATTCTGATTTCCAGGGCTGTGGGTATAACACTTACTTGGAGTTTTTTTCCAAGACAAGAAACAAATATATTTGCAGAAATATTTAAGAAAAATCTGAATTGTTTCCAAAGTAAAACGAATATCTATTTTCTTCAATATTGTCTTGTATGAATTTTTGAAAAAAAAAAACATGCATGCAGGGTGTACTGGTCACAGGAACACCTTCTCTTCCCCAAAGCAGGGGAAGCTCTATGAATTTTTCCCATGATGCTGGGGTAGGACTGTGACAATTTAAAGAGAAAGGGCCTGTTCAGTATGTGTGTGGTGGTGGTGGTGGTGGTGAACAAAGCAGTGGGATATGGCTATTTCAATCATAGCTTCTATTAATGTGTGCCACATTGTAAATCACTAGTGAGATTATTCTCTAAACCTAATAGATGTATTAATTAGCACTCTGTATTGAAGGTACCTCTTAAATTCAGGTAACAATAGGGCAGTTCAAACTTTAATTTCCAATTAGATTATCTAAAATTATTCTTCATGCTGCTATTATACATGGCAATACAGACATAGCAAATCTATTCAGTAAGGTACAATTAGACTTGCCTCTGGATCATTTCCCATCATATTCAGCTATAGAAAAATGCTGAATTTAGTCCACAGTTTTTTAGCATACTTGAGAGCTCTATGTGTTTGGAGCAGGTTGTTTTTTATTTACAATTGTATACATAGTTAGTTAGATGCCATCTAGTTGGGCTTGATTTTTGTTGACTGCATGAACAAATGCTTGCAATCCTCACTAGTTTCTAGTACTAACCTATTGCTTTTCCAAGGACATTGCAATAATCTGTTTGATCATACCCATGCATCTTAACCCCCATATTCCTCTTTGTCTACTTCTCTTCACTTTGCCAAGTATTGTGGTTTTCTTCCAGTCCATCGTCTGTTTGTATCACGTGCCAAAAGTATGTCAATTTTGGTATATTCACACACTATATAAATCTACTGAGTAGTCAAATGATATATGAGTGTAGCATTAAAGCCAAAAAGTCATGGCTGCTCGGGAACTATGAAATTTCTTCTTGTGGTGTAACACAGTATTTCCAAAGTAACTATTTAAGACATAGGAGATCCATGTTGTGGTTTGGCTGTGGCTTAGTTATGACTGAAATTGTTTCAGTCTAATTATGTTCCAGACGTGGTAACCAGTATACTCATGACCTCTCTTGTTCAGTTTCAGCTCATTAAATAAGATTCATACTGCAGATCCAATGGATGAAGCAAGCTAAAAAAGCTGATAGTCCAATGATACAACTTGCTGCAATAATGCAAAAGTATTGTGAAGGACATATGAAATAAAAATGTCCTTAAATCTTAAATTTGTAGACATTTAAATTCGTATTATTTGCCGTCTTAAATTCTTGAACTATCAGGCCAGGTCAGATATAAATTTCAATTTTAATACTGTTATTCTAGTCTCTAATTTTTTTTACTCTAAGCTCAACTTGAATATTTTTTCTTCTTCCATCTAAACATATTTACCATCATCTCAAGATATATTACCTTGGTTTATGACTTAATGTATTATAGAAACCCAACAAATGGTGTCTTTTGTTAACAATTCATGGTTAATAAAACAAGAGCTTAATGGAATATGTGAACTCGCTTACTCTTTATAGAGCATGATTAATATAGTTAATGCGTTTACCCATTTTCTGGATTTCCACAATACACTGAATTATAAAATAGCCAAATACACTCACTCCTCATTTAGCGATTACCTCAGTTATGACCATTTGCAAATATGGTAATAAACACTAATAAAATATTCATTTTCTGACCGATGCGCACATTTATGACCAAATTTCATGTGCCTAACAACACATTTACTTATTTATTATTTATTATTCAAGTTTCTATTACCGCCCATCTCCCCACAAAAAGGGGGACTCATGCCAGAGTGAGAGTAACACTGGCATAGTGGGATGAGAAAACTTTATCTGAATGAGATAGCCGCACCAGTGATCTTTGCAGCATCTTTCTGAGTCACATGTTCACTTAGTGACCATTTTGCTTAACAACCTGGCTGCTGGAATGGAACTCAGTCATTAAACAAGAAGTGGGTGTAGACTGGGTTCGTGCTATGTACTCAGACACACACACACATAAGCATGCACACACAAGTGTGAAAACGAACCAAGCTTAGCATGTAGTGCAAGAACTACTACTGGGTCTTGAACTCTCCTAGTTAAACATGCTATGTGAATGTAAGAGACTGCATATAAAACAGGAGAATTCACCACTATCTAATCTGGTTACCATACAATGTACAAGAACTTGCAAAACAACATTTGCCCTCAAGACCATCCCAGCCAAGCATGTGAAGAACAGGCAAGACAGAAGATATGTAACCCCTGCAAACCAACAAGCCTTACTTCTCCAAAACTCCTGCACTGATGTCACCTAGTAAAATAATTAAATGTCTGCAACCTGAAAACCAAGCATGGAGAATTCCATCAAGGCAACATGACATCCTTGAGCTTTACATATTCACTACCATCATTACAAAATACGAGCATGAAACACTTTACATTGCTTGGAACTGGGAAAACTTTGTCATTTCCATCCACATCTGCAGAAGAGGAAATGGCATTCTACAAATCCTCAACTATGAGAGTAACAAGCAAACAGCACATAAAAGGAGCTGTGTAAAGAGCCTATTGAGATTAGCCATATTGTACTGCAACACATCAAAATTACAGATATCAGAAATAAACTTACACATTTTTCAACACAACAGATACCTGTACAATATCATCAGAAATGCACACCAATCCATCCAGCTATATCATAAACATCACAACCCATGAAAATGATATCCCTCCTCTACTTCAGAGGCATCTCAGAATCTACTCATGGGCTGCTCCAGCCATTTGCAATAACCATGGGGCACAAGTGTAGTATAGTCCCTACAAAGTATACTGAGCAAGCTCAAACATCTAATACCAAAGGAAGACAAAACAGGAGTCATCTACAGAATAAAATGCCAGGTCTGCAAATGCCACCACATAGGACAAACAGGCAGAAGACCAATAGCATGTATCCACAATCACCAACTAGCGGTCAAAAGATTTGGTGTAACTTTACTAATCCTCCTCCACACAGGCAACCTCGGGCATAACTTCAGCATACAGAGTAAGGAAGATGACTTGGACTTACACCAGCTCCATTGCCAAGGTGACAAAGGGCAAAACATATTTTAAGTCCACAACAGACAGGTAATATTCAGAAGAGGGTCTGACAGACACCTCCTAATTCACTGGAGTATAAGTAGGGGGAAGAGGGACAGCACAATCAGACTTGCAAGTGTCTGTTACTATAGCAAATCTCAGTAAAAGTAGTAGTAGCCATCCTATGGAGTTGTTTTCAATGTCTGGTCTACCTAGTGGGGCTGAAAATTATGTACTGGACCCCCTGCTTCTGTTAAATGTTTTAGGGAGTTAACTCAGTTGTGTGGACCTGCCCAGCAAACTATTAACTAACTACATTGATTTGATTTACACAATACACTAGCTTAAAATGTAGTTGTATAGTTTATAGCCCATTGTTCCACGTGAATACAGAATGCGAATCAGCAAAACATTATTATCCTATATGTATTATGCATGTATAAATAAAACTCAAGGCGGTGAATGTTTCTAGTACTCCTTCCTATTTTCCCCGCAACAATAACCCTGTGAGGTGGGTTGGGCTGAGAGAGGGAGACTGGCCCAAAGTCACCCAGCCGGCTTTCATGCCTAAGGCAGGCCTAGAAGCCACAGTCTCCTGATTTCAAGGCCAACACCTTAACCACTACTCCAGACTGACTCTTTATAAAACATCAAACCAAAGGAAAGATTTCATGCTTTGCTAGCTCAGTACAGTGAGAGTGTTTTGTGTGTGTGTTATGGTGCTTGTGATTAGTTATGGTGCTGCATAAGCAATCTGGCTATATATTTGACCAGGAAAATGGGTAACAAGTACATGCTTTGAAGATCTTTAGATCTAAAATGAAAAAGCTACAGGAAGAAGCCTGAAAAACGCAGTTTTTTCTTTTTCAACAATGCCATATCTAATACACAACTCAACATTGCTACCTGGAAAACAAGTTTAGCAGCCAAACACAGCAAGGTTAATCTACTTATGTTAAATGCTGAAGAAAAAACCATTTGAGTAATAGTGTAGTCCATATAAAGAACTAATCTTTATTCAGATCTTTGTACACTGCTCTCTACACAAGGATTGGTATATGCGAACACAAGAAAGAAGCAGGAACCCACATTCAGCTTACAAGTGGCGCATGTGTGAAGCCTACCATGTTACTGCTACAAATATGATACTGCACACCAGCAACTGGTTTCTTCCCTCCAATAGTAGGGCTCCTAAAATATCCGAGCATAGGTTGGAGAGGATACCTGAAGTTATGATGTACATGTAAGACAAGGAGGAAATAACTCTCCTTCTACGCCTTCTGAATAATCACCTTTGCAGCATCACATTAAACAGTATTTAGCAACACCGTTTCATTCAAATATGTTTGTTTTGTGGCATGATGCCTGAACACCCTTCCCCAGCCTGGGTGCCCTCCAGATGTGTTGACTTCTCCAACCAGTCTGGCCATTGTACAAAATTCTGGGAGTTGCTTCAAACATTTGGTGGGTGTCCATGGTGGGGAAGACTGTGCTGGAGTATAGAGAGGTGTGAGAAAAAATGCATGTTGGGACAGTTAAGAGAGACCATATTCAAGACATCACCAGGAAGAGAGAACAATTATGGAAAACATCAGCTGATGCTAGATTTGTGGGCAGAAATATTAGATATGGCCACAGCAACTGATAAGATAATCCAGGTTTATGGGCACAGCTGAATAGTCTGTTAAATTCCAGCTTTTCTTCTTCCTGAAACATTATCATGTTCAACTTACTTCCCAACAGAAAGACTGACAAGATTATCAAAATACAATTTATTTTTAAGTGAATTGCTTACACAGTAGTTGTGATACAGTGAGGAGGAAGGGAAAAGAAATGGAAGGAGTTTGCTTTTTTTACAATGCATATTCCATCTCACTACTGGTGTAACAAACAGTAAATTTTAACTTGCATTCTCCATAGACAATACCACCACTACAAGAATAGGTGAACATGGGAGTATGCACACACACCCATCCTAATTGGCTTCTTCTATACAATCTGTGTCAAAACTAGTCACACATTATTATAATTTACAAAATGCAATGCATCTGGGGAAGATCAAAATCACAGTTAAAAAAATAACACACGCACACACATGCACACACAACACGTTCTGGCTCTGTAAAGGCTACAGAAGAAAAATGAGGTATGAGAAGGTGAATAGAAAATGACTTCTATTTCTGTGCAAAATGCCTACTCTGTCATTTTAAACCAATTAGCTTGGGAAGTGCAGCTACCTAACAACCCTTCAATATGAAGGATTCTGGATTGCTTAGGATTATTTTATTGTTGTGAAGAGCTATCCTTAGGAGGGAAAATTATTACCAAACTCTACAACAAGCAAGCTAAAAGGAGAGTTTTTGTCTACTTTTACAAAGCAAGTTCATCAGACAGCCAACATCTATAGTTTTAAGGCATTTCACAAGAGTCATTCAATCTCTTTAAGCAAAACAGTGAGCTCTTGGGGTGCTTTACTGGATTTTGTTTAAGGCACACCTTGTGTGTACACAGGATGGCAATCTCCTTGTGATGGGTGGCTGCACAACTGTTTTTGAAAGCAAAGTTAGTCAACCATAGAGCAAGTTGAAAGGCAGATTACTGAAACAAAGTCTACAAATATACAGGGGCCTTTTTATAAATGCAGTTGCCACCCTTTAGTCTGTTAATGCTTGGACATTTCCTCCACATATACCCAGCCTAAGACAGTTAAACTTAACAGGACTGCAGATACGTTGATGGGAAAATCTGCATCTGACACAACTGTATCTGTCTGCAGCTTTTAAAGGTACAAATGATCTTTTGGGATACAAAACTGGTAACTCTATTGCAAGGAAATGAAGTTCTTTATAAGTTTCTTGCTCTTACAAACCACTGAAATTTATTTGGAGATATAAAGGTAGGATTCCCCGATACTTTACTTTTCAACTACAGTACAGAACATCATCTTTCTTTCTCAACTTTATCCTGCTGAAAGAGACACTTCTATGCCAAAAACCCAAACACTGAATTGTGTTATGGTCAATGTTTGTTTAGGTTCAATTCAAGTCTCAGGTTTCACAGTTTAGTATCTCTCTCAGTTCCCACTGCATCTTAAAGTAGGCACAAAGGTTTTTTGTGGCTATCTATTCAACATTCCCCACACAATCACAGCTTCTTAAGAGTCACCACAAAATTATTTCTTCCCAACACATCTCTTTTACATGTCCAGGTTCAGGCAAGTGATCGGAAGAAACTGAGTCATATATATATGAAGCACACGTGCTGTTCTTATGCTAGGCAACATTGTCATTGAATTGTCCCAAGTCTAGGTTTAGCTAGAACTTTTGCTCTTTTTCAAATGTAAGAATTCAGCTTTTTTAAAAGTAGTCACCAAGCCCTCCAAATTGGTGTGTTTATACTGCATATTAAGAAGCTGAAGGTCAGTGATATTCAGCCACTGATGTTAGCGGCTTCTGTGGGTATATTTCATTCACCAATATGGAGAGGATGTTTCAACCATGCTCCACTTTTGCCATTCGGGATAGAAGCTGCTGGATATCCGAGGGCTGCCAAGTTGTTCACACTCTGTTTCGTGCACTTTTCTTGAAGATTTGAGAGACAGACAGCCTTTCTTGGGTGATGCTGCCACTTGGACACCATCAGACTTCCATTCTGCATGGACAATCTTATAGTTTTGCCCATCATTATTGTCCCAAAAAATGTGGTCACCGTTTTGGTAATACACACAAAATTCAATTTTTTGCTCAGTAGGAATGGCTGGAGGCAATTCGATTGCAAAGGAGAAAGTGTCATTGTCCGAGTCTCCATATACATTGTTCATGTAGATGCAATCATGGTCAGAATAGGTTTTCCATGAATCATAGGTAATTCGAACCTTCACCTTCTTTTCAAAACTCACGTTCTTCACTTTCACAGTTCCAGATACTGTACTTTCTTGCAGGGTGCAGTTTTCAAGACAGACAAAGTTCTTCTGTAAGTGGTTCCGAAAGTCTAGGTAGTCAGCCGAAGGCTGAGTAAAACCAAGGATCAAGTTCTTTTCCTCATGTAGTTTTAGGCCAGCTGTAATGCCTTCAAGATCTGACAAATCGAATTGGAGATCCCAGGCTGGATTCTCCTGGAATTCAGAGAAGACATGGATGGCGGTCAGAGAAAGGCCCTTCGAGTCTGCAAAAACCACTCTCTTCTTGGCTCGGCCAGCCGAGTGCTTCCAGTCACTATTCTGGTGCTCAGTGTCACGTTTCACATTGAGGCATGATCTCAGAGGCTTTAAACGATCCACAAAGTTTCTTCTTTGATATTCATCCAGTGGGTTCAGAAAACTCTTCAAGGGTGGTGAATGGGCTAAACATATTCTCATGGCTACATCTACAGGCATGATGGAACTGGGCAAAGGTCTTGGGTCCAAGACTTGTATCATTCTGCAATTGAGAACAGACAAATGAGACGTCTCTAACCTAAAAGCTCCAAGGCAAAACTCTTCAAAGTCTTTTAAAGTGCACGCTGTTGCCTTTAAAATTAATGCTCTGATGGCGGGAAAGCTTTAAATAATTCAGTCACAAGTAGGATAAACCAGGACTATGACTAACAGCCAGAACTTGCACTGATGAAGTAACATAGCACTATTCAAAAATATTTGAATGAAATCCATGTCACATTTTGAGCCAACTTAACAGCTTCTATAGATACTTT
Source organism: Candoia aspera (assembly GCF_035149785.1). Lineage (NCBI taxonomy): Eukaryota > Metazoa > Chordata > Lepidosauria > Squamata > Candoiidae > Candoia > Candoia aspera. The sequence continues at coordinate 73,824,825 of NC_086158.1, read as the reverse complement.
ATCACAATAGCCCAGAAATATAATCCTCAGACACATACATTTGCATATTTAGAAGACAAACACTGTTCCCTATGCAGAAACACTGGAAACAAGAAAGTGGGTGTGTCCAGTATTAAAAATAAGTGCATTTTGATGAAAAATCTACTTTAAAGAGTTACTTTTTGTTTTACTATTGTGGAACCTTTTATGGAACATACTGACATTGTTCCAATAGTATTTTTGGTACAATCTCCTTAAATTTTATTCATCCACATGCAGAAAAAATCAAGTAGGCAAGTGGTTAAAATCACTAAATCAGCCCCTCCTCTCTCAAGCACCCTTTCCTATCATCACCTACTATTTCCTACTACAGTTGTAGAGAAATGCAGAGTGGCTGAGTTAAATCTACAACAATCACAGTATCAGCCACAATGGAGTTAACTATCTTATTTTGGGCCTAGGGAATGTGGCTATTGGAATTTTCTAGAATCCTTTAAAGTTAGTTTTTAGGTACACCCATTTAAAAGAGTTTCAAGGCATGGTAGTTAGAACCAAAAAGCGGCCATTCCTGAGCAACACTGCCAGGATATTAAAAACTCCGATTCTGACAGGGTTACAAGAGGCAGCTGAGAAATCCCAAGCAGAAGAAAAAGCAGGCAACCAAATGCGGTCCTTTTTCTCTTTCCCTCAGCCACACTCCGCCTTTTTCCAGCTCTCCGATCACATTTCACATTTGTGATTCGTAAAATGATTTATTTTCAGAAGGAGCCTAGAAGCTAACTCTCAAGCTGGCTTTGGAGTTAATTTACTCTGGCAACTGCAATCACTGTTAAGCGGTCCGTATTTTTAACCCTATCTTAGGAAGCGGGCGAGAAGTTAGGCATCACTCTTTTAGAAGTTACTGACATAAAGTTGGCATCGCCACACCTTTTCTGGCCCCAAACGCGATGCACCAACTTGAGGGGCGTTCCAGGAAAAAAAAGCTTCGTCAGAATGCAACCTCTGCCCGTGCCACGGCTCCCAAATACTTCGCAGAGGCTGACCTGCCGATGCAACTCCGTCCCCTTCACTCGGCATGACGGAGCAAAAATTATAAGCGCCCCCGTCATCCGCTGCAGGAGCCAGACTCACCGAGTTCAGCTGCAAAGCCACCCGGCTGCGGCCGCCGTTTCGACCGCCCCACTTTTATTCGGCGGCATTGTCCCCTCAGCTGCAAAACGCCCTCAACCCTTTCTTAGTTGCAGCTCTCTCGCTGGGCTTACCTGGTACAGTAACGTTACATAGAATCGGCGAGAAGAGCCTAAAACTGCAGCAAATCGTAAACGCGCGCAACTTGGAAAGCAATCAGCTGCTTCTCCGGGCGCTTAGCGAAGAAGAAGAAAAAGGCACGCTCCCTCGTTGAGGCTGTTCCTTTTTCGCTGCCCGTCCAGCCTCCCTCCGTCTGCTCTGCTACGGCTCCTCGCTTGCAGACGAAACTACCCCTCCAGCCCGCTCCGTCCGCTTATCAAACGCGGCGCTGTCTTTTTCACGTGAAAGCGCCCGAGCGACCAATCGCGTCCCAAGCCAGGCGCGCTCCGAGCAATCAGCGCCGGGTTGCCCCGCGCTGGGAAACGTGATCGCTCCGTCGGCAGGAGGTGGGGGGGTCCAGGGGGGAGGTCCCGGGGGGAGGTGGGGAGAGCATGCGGTTCTGTTGACACAGCTTCCAGCTTTCGGAGCCCTGTGCTCGGGCTCAAGGTCAGCCCCTGCCGCCGGCTCTCCTGCCTTTCTAAATAGAGGCCTCATAGTAGCAGTCCTGACACGGGATTCTTTGGCACCCTCCGCTTTCCTAACCAGTCCTAATAGGGGTTGAATTATTTTCTAGCATTCCCGAGGCTGCCGCTCTGACCCCACTTCCCCGGGAATAAGGCCCATTGAATGCTATTTCTCGGTGGCTATATATAGGGCGGCACAGTTGTAATCTATTTATATTAGGTTGCGGAATCCCCCAGCTGCTTCCCCTGGGGAGTGAGGAAACGGCTGGGCATCCCTTGTTATTAATGGAAAATAATGCATCTACCGTATCACCTTCATGATCTCCAGGCAGCCTGGTCATTGTCTGTGACGGATGAGGATTATGGGCACTGAAGTCCAGCACCTCTGGAATATCCAAAACTGCTATAAAGGATCCGGTGCTTTGTTGTTCTGATTTCCCTTGGTCTGTGCAAAGTGACTTTCTCTTAGGTTTTTTATTGTTAGCCGTTGTTTGGGGTCCCCATAGGTTTGCTTTCGAAGCATTTTAGTGAACTGCTTATTTGTGCAAAAATCAAGGGTTAGGAGTTGCATGGTTTTCCACTGGGCTGACCTGCAGGATAGGGCACCTTTTTAGATTCTGCCTGTTGTGCAGTTAAAGGCAAAGCAGACTCAGCAAGAAAAACAAAATGGTGCCAAAAAGGCTTGAGTGGAGTTCAACTGCTGGAGGCTATGGACGTGATCAGATGGTTTTCTTCCATGAACTGCGGAAGCTATTTACATATTTTGAATTTTTTTTCAAGTTCCCAGGTTAGCCTATTACCCTGGGGATTGTGGTACTTTTCCATCCATGAATTAATCAGGTCTGACCTTTCCTAAGTCTCAAAATTCTAAGAATAAACCTAAATAAACCTTTCTAGGAGGTTAATTGACCTGTTGTCATATAGAGACTTTTTACTGCAATTCTTCTATTTTATTTAGTTATGAATTTGTAAACCACTTTAGTCAAGGTTACTCTAAGCGGCATTCAAAACCAACAGAGGCAGCCAATGCTCCAGCCAGAATGAAGTAAGGTTTGCTTTGATTATAAATACACAAGGAACCATCCCTATAAAAGATAACTGTTACCCTTCATTAGAGACCCTGAAAAAGTAGTTCCTCCTCTTCATGATTTCAGCCAACTCACAGTTGTGTCTATACCCAATCCAAAAGGTGCAAATTTCTGTTTTTCTTAGGCTGAACATATTTCCTTGAGACAAAAACGGGACATTGGGATGGCAAAATGGGACAGGGTTAAACTTATGTAATATTCCGTATTCATGAAAAAGAAGATTAAAAAAGTTACCTACAGTAAGCTGGGAAGGTGCAGCTGCAGCAATGGTTCAGTCCAGAGAGGCTGGTGCGGGGCTGGCATTGGGTGGAGAGGTTGCAGGAGGGCTGAGGGCGGCAGTGAGCTGGGACCGGAGGACAGGAACGGAGTCCCCAACAACCTGTTCATCTCTGGCGCACCCTTTTATTTTGTTCCCGCCATTTTGGCTTGAGAGCCAAATGGCTTCTGCTGGGTGCGCTTTTCCGACCATCTTCCACTGTACTGATTGGCGGCAGCAACTATTCCTCTTGCTCACCGCCAATCAGCTGTTCCTGCGATTCCCACTCTAGGTTTCCTGCAGATTGAGAACTACTGCCAAGTCAGCCTCCTTTTCAATTTCAATTTCTATTTTTTCCTGCTTTTCCCAATAACAGCTCCAACGTTTTTAAAAAAACGGGACAAAACTGACATTTATATTAAAATGACGGGACGGTTGGGAAATGTTAAAAAAACGGGACTGTCCTTTTCAAAACAGGACATATGGTCAGCCTAGTTTTTCCATAATCCAAATTTCTAGGTATGTTAAAGTACTTTAACCAGAAATCCTGTTGCCCAAAAACAAGGATAGGCAAACTTGTGACCTCCAGAAGTTTTAAGTGATGTCTATGTTCACATGGCCCCTTCCTGGATCACTGCGTTGTTGTGGCGAAGGGGCTTGCGTAACTCAATGAAGCCACGAGCTATGCTGTGCAGGGCCACCCAAGATGGACAGGTCATGGCGGAGAGTCCTGACAAAACATGGTCCACTGGAGAAGGAGATGGCAACCCACTCCAGCATCCTTGCCAAGAAAACCCCATGGATAGTATCAGAAGGCTAAAAGATATGACACCAGAAGATGAGCCCCTCAGGTAGGAAGGTGTCCAATATGCTACTGGGGAAGACCAGAGGGCAATTCCTAGTAGTTCCAGAAAGAGTGAAGCGGCTGGGCCAAAGCCAAAAGGACACTCAATTGTGGATGTGTCTGGAAATGGAAGTGAAAGGAAAGTCTGATGCTGCGAAGATCAATATTGCATAGGAACCTGGAATGTAAGATCTATGAATCAAGGTAAGCTGGATGTGGTCAAACATGAGATGGCAAGATTGAACATCAACAACTTGGGAATCAGCAAACTACAGTGCACGGGAATGGGCAAATTTAATTCAGGTGACCATTATATCTACTACTGCGGGCAAGAATCCCTTAGAAGAAATGGAGTAGCCCTCATAGTCAATAAAAGAGTGGGAAGAGCAGTACTGGGGTACAACCTCAAAAATGACAGAATGATCTCAGTTCAAATCCAAGGCAAACCATTCAACATCACAGTAATCCAAGTCTATGCCCCAACCACTGATGCCAAAGAAGCTGAAGTTGACTGGTTCTATGAAGACCTACAACACCTTCTAGAACTAACACCCAAAAAAGATGTTAATTTCACAGGGGATAGGAATGCTAAAGTAGGAAGTCAAGAAATAACTGGAATAACAGGCAAGTTCGGCCTTGGAGTACAAAATGAAGCAGGGCAAAGGCTTAGAGTTTTGTCAAGAGAACATGCTGGTCATAGCAAACACTCTTTTCCAACAACACAAAAGACAAGTCTACACATGGACATCACCAGATGGTCAATACCAGAATCAGATTGATTATGTACTTTGCAGCCAAAGATGGAGAAGCTCTATACAGTCAGTAAAAACAAGACCTGGAGCTGACTGTGGCTCAGATCATGAGCTTCTTATTCCAAAATTTAGGCTTAAATTGAAGAATGTAGGGAAAACCATTCATTCAGGTATGACCTAAATCATCTACCATAGTGGAGGTGATGAATAGTGGAGGTGGAGGTGATGAATAGATTTAAGGGACTAGATCTGGTAGACAGAGTGCCTGAAGAACTATGGACGGAGGTTCGTAACATTGTACAGGAGGCAGGAACTAAAACCATCCCAAAGAAAAAGAAATACAAGAAAGCAAAGTGGCTGTCTGATGAGGCTTTAGAAATAGCTGAAGAAAGAAGGAAAGCAAAAAGCTAGGGAGAAAGGGAAAGATATAACCAACTGAATACAGATTTCCAAAAAATAGCAAGGAGATATAAGAAGGCCTTCTTAGATGAACAATGCAAAGAAATCGAGGAAAACAATAGAATGGGGAAGACTAGAGATCTCTTCAAGAAAATTGGAGATATCAAGGGAACACTTTGTGTGAAGACGGGCATGATAAAGGACAAAAAAGGCAGGGACCTAACAGAAGCAGAATTAAGAAGAAGTGGCAAGAATACACAGAAGAATTATACAAGAAAGATCTTAATGTCCCTGATAACCACAATGGTGTGGTCACTGACCTTGAGCCAGACATCCTAGAGAGTGAAGTCAAGTGGGTCTTAGGAAGCATTACTAACAACAAAGCTAGCGGAGATGACAGTATTCTAGCTGAGCTATTTAAAATCCTAAAAGATGATGCTGTTAAAGTGCTGCGCTCAATATGCCAACAAATTTGGAAAACTCAACAGTGGCCACAGGATTGGAGAAGGTCAAGTTTACGTTCCAATTCCAAAGAAGGGCAATGCCAAAGAATGCTCAAACTACTGCACAATTGCGCTCATTTCATATGCTAGCAAGGTTATGCTCAAAATCCTACAAGTTAGGCTTCACCGACAGGAAGCTCTTGGCGTGGGCTGGTCCATGAAGTCACGAAGAGTCGGAAGCGACTAAACAAATAAACAACAACAGGCTTCAGCAATATATGAACCAAGAACTACCAGAAGTACAAGCTGGGTTTTGAAGAGGCAGAGGAACTAGAGATCAAACTGCCAACATTTGCTGGATCATGGAGAAAGCAAGAGAGTTCCAGAAAAA